>NC_088793.1:118263478-118863478 GCF_011386835.1 Chrysemys picta bellii
AAACTTCAAAAACAGACTCCAAAGAGAGACTGGTGAGCTAGAATTGATATGCAAACTAGACACAATCAACTCCGGTTTGAATAAGGACTGGGAATGGCTGAGCCATTACAAACATTGACTCTATCTCCCCTTGTAAGTACTCTCACACTTATTATCAAACTGTCTGTACTCGGCTAGCTTGATTATCACTTCAAAAGTTTTTTTTTCTCTTAATTAATTGGCCTCTCAGAGTTGGTAAGACAACTCCCACCTGTTTATGCTCTCTGTATGTGTGTATATATATCTCCTCAATATATGTTCCATTCTATATGCATCCGAAGAAGTGGGCTGTAGTCCACAAAAGCTTATGCTCTAATAAATTTGTTAGTCTCTAAGGTGCCACAAGTACTCCTGTTCTTCTTTTTCCCAGGGAGTGTCAGTGAGAGCTGACTGGCATGCAAGGAGACTCTGAAACAGAGAGTTCATGCTGCAAGGAGGACAGTCTGCTTCTCCCAATCAGATATAGGGGTTTGCTGAGGGAAACTTACAAAAACTTTCAAGAAAGGTTAAGAGTTAGATAAGGGGAAACAGGCTTATAGACCTTTATTGGTTTTAACCCTTTGCTCTGCATGCTTTGTTCTTTTGGGTTAAAGAATCAATAATTCTTTGTTTTGAAGAAGCTGCTTGTTGAGTTACTAATCAACCACTGTCACAGGTTCTTGGAGGAAAAGGCTTACACATGGCAAACTCAGTCCTGTTGTGTTAACATGGTAGCAGAGCCAAGAAGGGGGTAGGTGCAGCGCAGAGATTCAGTTTAAGAATGATGAGACAGCTTGCGTCCACCCACACCTGGGCGGTGCACTCAAGAGAGACAAAAAGGTGTATAAGGCTCGGCTTGACAGATGGACTGGGATGGGATGGGAAGGTAATTGGTGATTCCATCCAACCTTAGGGATGTGACGTTAGGAAATGGTGGGTACTAGAGGATAAAGATAGTATGTAAGGGATTTTGATACAAGATGGCCTGGGTCAGATGTTTGTTATTGTGAGGCAAATCGGCAGCCAAGCCAGGACTGCTCACTTGGCTGCCATGACTCACCTTTCCAAGAGTCTCAATAGATCACTACTCCAATTTCCTGGAGGTGAACTATAGGGTAGGATATTCAAGCAAGAGCTGTGATCTGGAAACTGAAGGCACATTTTGCAAAGTATGGTATATCTGAAACACTGGCCTCGGTAGGTGCCACGAGTCACCCTTCCAACAGAGCCTGCAGTGACTCAGCACTTAAGCATGCTGCAGCAGCCTATCCTTGGGGAAATCCTGGGTCAGATGAGCCCCCAGGCACAGGTATTTCACTGACTGCGCCATACTTGCAAGTTAGTCTGTGCAGTAGCACTACTGGGCCAGGAACCCTCCTGCTGCCTCACAGTGTTACACTTCCTAGGCTTCCACCCTGCCCTTGCTCCTGTTCCAGCCTGAGCCTTGTTCCAGCCCACTTCGGCCATGCCCATGCCCTAATCCTACCATGCTCCAGCCCTGGTACTGACCTGCTCCAGCCCTGAATCCATCTCCTGACCCCCCCCAGACACTCAAACTGATTCCCACCTCATTTGGACCTTTGGCCTGCATTTGGACTCCAGCTAAGATCCTGATTTGGCTTGTCTACAGACTCTGACTTGAGTTCCGACCACAAACTGTCCCCAACCTCCGTTTCAGCACTGCCCTCAGCCCAGTCCCAACTCTACGGCTGGCTTCATCCGCTGTACCTGTTTTTAGTTACTGCTCTAACTACTAGACCTGACCACTTCAAACCCAGCCTTGACACTGGTAAGAAAAAATGGTTACTAACCTTTCTGTAACTGTTGTTCTTCAAGATGTGTTGCACATGTCCATTCCTCTGTAAGTGTTTGTGCACTCCACTGCACTGTTGTCGAAGAGGTTTTGCTCTTAACAGTACCCATTGGGGTAGCCTGATCGCCCTCTGCTGTCCCATGCACATCACACAGACATAAAAGGACCCAGGCACTCTAGACCCCCCCCCCGTCAGCTCCTTCCTACCGGAATAACTCGATAAAGATGGGAAGGAGGGTGGATTGTGGAATGGACATGTGCAACACTTCTTAAAAAATAACAGTTATGGAAAGGTTAGTAACTGGGTTTTTTTCTTTGAGTGATTGCACGTATCCATTCCACTGTAGCTGACTCACAAGCAGCCCATCTGGAAGTGGGTTCAGAATTTATTTGGACAAGCATTGGAGGACCACTCGTCCAAATTTAGTGTCATCTCTAGATTGTTGAGAATTTACTTAGTAGGGAGCACACATGTGACATGATGACCAGGTTGCCTCTTTACAAATATCTGATATGGACAGATGAGCCAGAAATGCCTCAGAGGCCACTTGGGATCTAGTCAAATGACCCAGTACTCTATCTGGCAGCTCCACATTAGCCAACAGGTAACACAGGTGAATACAGCCAGATATCCATGACGAAATCCTCTGCATGGAAACGGGACTGCCCTTCATTCTGTCCACAAATGCAACAAACAATTGAGACGAAGTCCTGAAAGGTTTAGTCTGTTGAGATAAAATGCTAATGCTCTTCTAATGTCTAGAGTGTGCAGCGATTCCTCTCCCTTACTACTGAGAGGCTTTGTGAAGAAGGTGAATAAGTAAATTGCTTGGTTGATATGAAAAGAGGAGACCACTTTCATGAGAAGCCATGGATGGGGATGAAGGTAGACTTTATCTGCATTAAAAAAAACATATATACTAATGCTCTCAACTCCCCATCTCTCCTGGCCAAAGTACTGGCTATGAAAAATGCTGTCTTCATCAAAAGGTGTAACAGAGAACAAGTCACTAGAGGCTTGAAGGGGGAACCTATCAGCTTTGTTAGACTAAATTCAAGCACCATGGTGGAATAGGGCTCTGTAAAAGTCTTACGACCATCAGCTTGGAAAAAAAGGAGTGGTTATCCACAGGAGGGTGAAATCCTGATATAGCTGCTAGTTGTACCCTAAATGAGCTAATCCCTAATCCTTGATTCTTCAGATACAAAAGATAGTCCAGGGCATGCTGAATATAAACAAGAATGGGGGAGACCCTTTCAGTCCCGACCAGTTGGAAAACCTCTTCCACTTAGCCAGGTAAGTTGTCCTCAATTATGTTTTTCTACTATTCAGCAGTACCTCCTGCACCTCTCTGGAGCTAGACACCTCTACCAATGTTAGCCATGAAGTCTCCAGACCATCAGGCAAAGAGTCCAGAGGTTGAGGTGGAGAAGATGACCATGATTCTGCAAAACAAGATCTTGTGTGAAGGGAGACTGATTGAGCTGTGAAAACCGGGATTGATGGGGCCACACTGGGGCGATCAGTACAAGACTGGCATTGCCCTGTCTGAATTTGCACAGAACTCTGGGCAGAAGAGGTATGGGGTGGTGGGGGAAGCGTACAGCACACCCTTTGACCACGGCAGTACAAAAGCATCTGTCAATGAACCCGGACTGTGTCCTACTCTGGAACAGAACTGGTGACATTTTGTGTTGTACTTTGTTGCAAACAGATCCACTTGAGGAGTTCCCCAGAGCTGCAAAATAGACCTTACTGTGTCTGGGCAAAGAGACCACTTGTGGTGATCACTAAACAACCTGCAATCTGCCAGCATATTCTGAGCCCCCACGAGATGGGCTGCTTTCAGAAGCATAGAATTGCTGATGCAGAAGTTCCAGAGCAGGATTGCTTTCCAACAGAGTTGTGAGGATCAGGCTTCTCCCTGCTTTATGTAAAATATGGCAGTCATATTGTCAGTCAGTACCAATATGCCCCTTCCCCTGATGCAAGGAAGGAATGCCATGAAAGCTAAACAGATACTTCACAGCTCCCTGATGTTTATGTGTAGACTGAGATCTTGGGGAGACCACAGCCCCTGTGTTTGCAGGTGATCTAGGTAAGCCCCACCACCCCAGGGCCGAGGCATCCGTGACTAAGGTAAGCGAGTGCTGAGGTGAGGCAAAATGAACTCTCCTACATACATCACTCAGGTCTATCCACCAGTCTAGGGAAGATAAGATGTGACTTGGTATATGAATTAACAGGCCTAGATGGTGCTTTATTGGAAAATATACTTCTGCCACCCAGCCCGGAAGGAGTCTGAGGCGCAGTCTGGTGAACTGGACCACATAAGAGCCCATTGCCATGTGCCCCAGCAGTCTTAAACTGTTCCTCACCATGGTGAGAGGATAAGTCTTCAAGTCCAGAATGCAGCTTTGCATTGCAAGGAACCTTTCCTGTGGTAGCAAGGCCCTGGCCATTGTTGAGTGCAGAACTGCTCCAATTAATTCTATTTTCTGTACCGGAGACAGGACTGATTCCTCTGTGTTGATCAGCAGGCTGAGTGCATCAAAGGTGGACCGGATTATACAAATACTAGACACCACCTGGAACCTGGATCAACCTCTTATCAGACAATCATCCAGTAAGGGAATATATGGATCCCTAACCTTTGGAGGAATGCTGCTATCACTGCCAGACACCTTGTAAGAACATATGGGGCAGCCAAAAGACCAAAGGGAAAGACTGTGAACTGATAATGGCAGCTGCTGATGGTATATCTTAGAAATTTTCTGTGGTTCTGTTGAATTGTCATGTAAAACTAGGCCTCCTTTAAGTCGAGAGCAGCATTCCAGTTCCCTGGCTGCAGGGAAAGAATAATGGAAGCTAAAGTGACCATCCAGAATTTTGATTTTTTTTTAGGAACTTGTTTAACTGCCCTAGATCTAAAATAAGCCTGAGACCCCCTTTTGCCTTGGGGATTAGGAGGTACTAGGTGTGAAACCTCTTTCTCCTGAACAAAGGAGAGACCTCCTCTAAAGAGAAGTGATTGTATCTCTTGCAGTATTACTTTCTTGTGAGAGGGGTACCTGAAGAGGGATGGAGAAGGGGAACAGAAAGATGGGGTAGAAAGGAAATGGAGTGTGTACTCCATTTCCACCATTCTTAGAACCCAATGATCTGTTGTGATGTGGGCCTCAGCATGACGGAAGTGGGGCAGGCAGCCTGAAAACACTGGAAAAGAAGAAGAGGGCATTCTTGGAACCGGTAGACTGCTCTTGACCTGCTCATCCAAATGACCTGTTGGAAGATGCCACCTGCCTTGATGAACCGGAGGCTGTGGACATAGAGGGAGGTGTTGGTCACCATTTGTACCCTCTCCTTCTCCTTGGTAGGTCTTGAGGTCAAAGAGCAAACCCAGGAAAATGCTGGGACTGAGGAGGGTGGAACACCTTCTGTTTCACTGCTGGGGTATAAATGCCCAGAGATTTCAGGGTTGCTCTAGAATCTTTGAGACTATGTAAAGTCACATCTGTCTTTTCTGAAAAGAGCAACAGCCCTTCAAATGGTAAGTCCTGAACTGTCTGTTGCACCTCTGGAGGGAGGCCAGAAGAGTGCAGCCAAGATGAGTACCTCATCATGATGGCAGAGGCTATGCTGCACGCTGCAGAATCTGCTGCATCAAGACCCACCTGTAGAGCTATTCTGGGGACCTACTTGCCCTCCTCTACTAAAGTGTGGAACTCTAGTTTCGCCTCATCTGGGAGCTTGTCTTTGAACTTCAAAACTGTATCCTGCAGGGTGAAATCGTAGCGTCCCAGCAAAGCTTGCTGGTGTGCAAGGCGAAGCTGTAATCCTACTGTAGAATAAAGCTTCCTCCCAGATAAGTCTGGCATCTTGTCCTCTTTATTCTTTAGGGCTGAAGCCTAGTGCCCCATCTTTCCTTTTTATTGGCTGCTGCCTGGAGGAGGATGGTTGTACAGATGCTTGAACCCCTTGGAGGGGACATAGTACCTTCGCTCCATTTTTTTTGCAGTAAGAGTCAGGGGTCTGCCAAAGGATTTTGGTAGCTTCTAAGAGACTCATCTATTGGCAGAGCTATTCTAGGTAGAGCAGCAGATGTTAGAATGTCCATCAGTTTATGGGATTTTTCCCAGACCTCCTCTGGGTGGATATCTAGGGCCATACTCATCCTCCTCAACAGCTCCTGATGAGTCTAATAATTGTCTGGAGGTAGAGAAATAGGCCCCAGACCCCAGCTATTTGCAGCCCAAGGGTCTCTTCTAAGCTCCCTGCTGGTATTGAAGCAGAAACCAGGACAGGCAGGTGGAACACCCTTCCTGATGGGACTGGCTAGGTTGGGATACATAGGATCCCACTTCAAAGTCTGATGAGGATGAAGCTTCCTCTTAAGACCAAGAAGGCTCAGACTCTGAAGAAAGGGGAACCGGGGATATCGTCTATTGTTTTCCCCTAGATGCCACCGTCCTCAGAGGTAGCCTGATGGCCACATCTGTTGGAGCTGCTAGATATAAAGGTGAAGTTGCTGTGGATAGTACCTTGGGCACCAGTGCTGGGCAAGTCTGTTGAACTACTTGTGATGGTAGCACCAAGAGGTTCAATAACTTTCTCAAAGCCTCAAAAGTAGATGGTACCAGGAAGATACTCTGCAATTGGCACGAGCAGATGCCAATGAAAGTGCATCAGGAGCCAGTCTCAAAAGGCCAGCACAGCAGATATTTTAACCTGACTGCACTCTCTTTTTTCAAACGGGGCTTAAACCCCTTTCAAATACCACACTTGTCACTCACATGAGCCTCCTGCAAACACTAAAGGCAGCTGGGGTGAGGGTCACTATTAGGTATGGTCTTGCCACAAAAATGGCAGGGCTTGAAACCCAGAGAGCAACCAAAGCATTTTTTTTAACAAACAAACTAATAACTAATAACACACGGATATACTATACAGGTATTGAGAAAAGATTTCAAGAAACAAGGACAGAGACTTCCAACAACGGTCACAGGGGGTAGGAAGGAATTGAGATGGGTGTGGGGCAGCTTGCCTTTTATACCTGTGCGATGTGCATGAGACAACAAAGGGTGCTTGGGCTGCCCCAATGGGTACTGCTCAGGGTAAAAACTCTCTGACAAATGTGCAGTGGAGCGCGCAAACACCTACAGTGGAATGGACATGGACTTGAAGACAAATGTAGGATTACCTGGCTCCCAGTCCCTTACTCGATTTACTATATCACTCTACCGCATTAGTCTATAATAATGGTTCAAGGCACTGCAGTGCCACTCTTTTGAGATGTCCTGAACCTTTACTGTAAAATGTGCAATATTTTTGGCAAGGTAATTTGGTGAGATTTTTTTCCCTCTGTCCAATAGTTGATCTGGAATTTATATTAAAGCTAATGTTTAAAATCAAATTTACACAAGTTAAGAGGAAAGATACTGTACATTTGGGGTCAGGCTTGGGTTATGAGGGATTACAAGTATTGGTTACAAGGGTCACAGGATAAATACATAGTACATAACCAGCATAGACCCAGAATCGGGTGCGGGAGTTTTTAAAACATCAGTGGATAAGTGGTCTCGGGTATGCCAGCTATAGAATGGATTTAGGGTCCACATCAGTATTGGTGTAGTGAATAAGTACGTGGGTGGGATGCGTCCCTTGGTTTGTCAGGGAAGGAAGAAAGTGGGTTATTTCCCTGACCGCCAGTCTCGATTACTTGACCGGGTACTGACAGTGTCCTGTGATGTGTTCCGTGTAGATGTCTCTGGACCACCTGATGGTGTCAGACACCATGAGTTGTCTCATGAGCCGCTATTACATTCTCAATGGCCCAACACATCCCTCCAAGAGAGGGTGCTCATTTTAATTTGAAATCCACCTCCACCTTGCACAGATTTGGGTGTAATTTCACCATTTATGACTGCTAATCAGGAAACTGAGATCATAACTAATACTATGGTAAGAAATAAAACTGTTCCAATGTTTATCCTGTCCCTCTCTTTAAGTCTGTCAAACACTGGAGAGTCCCCTTGGCAGGTGGATAGGGGCTACTTTGTTTCCTTCCAGAAGGACAAAGAGCTAGGAATATGTTAAATAAAACAAATTAACTTTGCAATGTTATTTCTAGTCACAAACTCTGACATTTCCCATTTCAGGAACCATTTGTTTTCCTTGGGTCCAGCACAAGCATCTTTTTCACTTTATGTGAATGTCTAAGGAAAGAAAGATAAATTCAGAGATGGATAAGTCAGGAGACCTAGATTCTATTGGTGGTTCTGCTATTATCTATCTTAGAGAGACAAGGTGAGTAAGGTAATATCTTTTAGTGGACCAACTTCTGTTGGTGAGAGAAACAAGTTTATTTTAGGTAGATATATAGCCCTATTACCACCTCACAACAATCCTCTGAAGTAGGGACACATCATTGTTCCCATTTTAGGGATGGGAAACTTAGGCATACAGCTACTAAGTGATTTGCCCAAGGTCACACAGGAAGTCTGTGGTAGAGAAGGACTTGAACCAAAGCCTTCCAAGGCCTACACAAGTACCCTAACTCCTGGACCATCCTTGCTGGGTTGTGTTATGACCTTACACAAATTATTTCACCTCCCTTCCAACCTTTTGTCAGTCTTGTCTATTTAGATAGAATGTGAGCTCTCTGGAGCAGTTACTGTTTGTAGAGTGCCTAGGACAGTGAGGCCCAGACATTGACTGGGGTGATATCTTAATTCAAATAAATAATGACTCATGCATACATGCAGGAGGCTTTTTGTGTTAAGATATTGTCTTAATTTTTTAAACCCCCTGGGATTTATGGAGCATTTGTAATTTCTCGCTCAGCCTCTGGGTTCTGCTTGAAACTTTGAAGAAGCTGTTGATGTTCTTGAAAAGATAAAGAAAGGTGTCGTTCTAGTCTCATAATGAACACTATTTCAATTTCTGTGTTTTTATAATCAGCTTTTGTTTTGTTAGGTTTGGTTATTTTTAATACCTGTAGAGCAAGTCATTTTAATAATTATATAGATAGATATAAATACATAAAGAGAGAGAGTGAGAATGAGCCTGGGTATGAAGTTACAGAGAATGAGAATGTAAATGTGTCAAGGAAATCCCTAGTGATCCAGGAGAGAATGGAAGTAGCTTTAAGTGAGGAAGGAGTGAGCTGGAATAATTATACATAAGGTCCTACGTATATAGAGAGATTGTCATTTTCAATCTGTAAAACAAACCAAATTAAATCAAACCTACTACTATAGCACCTTTCATGCCATGCATCCCCAGGCACTTCACAAAACCAAAGTAGCTTGAGTGTTTAGGAATGTGGCAGGTCAAACAAGCAGGGGTGCCATTTAGGGAGGGCAGGGGGGCTTCTTCCCCCCCCTCAAACCTCCCCCACCCCGAGTTTCATAGCGGAGGTGTGCTCCCAGGCCACAGTGCTAGTGTAGAATGTGAGTTCTGCAGAGGAGAGGGAAGAGAGTCAGTATTTTGTTTACAAACAGAGGCAGGGTGATTAAGATAAAAAAGGGCTGGTAATTGCCTGTAAAACAGGAATCCCTTTGCAGGGGGTAGGGGGTGTTGAAAAGAAGGGACTCAGAAGAAACACAGCCAAGGTCTCTGAGCCAAAGTTACATTCAGAAAAGAGGGAGATTTGAGGGGGTTTAGGTGAAAATAAGGGGACAAAACCCAGGGAAGGGATAGCAGTGGTATAGAGAAGTTCCCACTCTACCTGTGGTACTTATGTGGCCCCATCATCATAGCGTCTGAGCACCTCATAGGGTGACCAGATGTCCCAATTTTATAGGGATAGTCCCGATTTTGGGAGCTTTTTCTTATATAGGCACCTATTACCCCCCACCCCCATCCCGATTTTTTCACTTGCTATCTGGTCACCCTAGCGCCTCACAATGTCTAACCTATTTCTCCTCACAGCCCCTTGGTGAGGTAGAGCAGTGCTGTTATCCCCATTATACTGATGGGGCTCTGAGGCATAGAGAGACAAAAGGCCAGATTTTCAAAGGTATTTAGGCACCTAGTGGGATTTTCAAAAGCAACTAGTAGATTAGGCACTTTGTGAGCCCCACTAGAGAGGCCTAGCTACATCTTTGGGTGCCTAAATATCTTTGAAACTCTGTCTCTAAGGCCATGGGTGGAGTAAAGGAAGTCTATGGGTGGAGTAGAACCCAGGTTTCTCAGGACTAGCTCCCCATCCATAGGACCAGCCTATCTCTCTGTTGCATGCTGGAAGGGGGGAAAAAGATAGATGGGAGCAAAACCAAGGCCACCAGTTCTCTGAGATTCTAGCAAACGGTCCCAGGTGATTGGGAAAGATGTCATGGTTGACAGCATGAAAAGCAGCACAGAGGTCAGGCAGGCTAAAGAGAGAGAGAGAACAAGAGCCAGATGAGAGTCATTTAACCCCCAAAGGGTGGCAGGTTCTGCCCTATGCTGAGTTGTAGAGCAATGGCTGCTGTGCAATTTTAACTGAAACCCATTTTGTTTTGTCATTTTTTTCTGAGCTTGAGACAAGAAAGGAATGAGAAAGCATCATATGAGTATCAGATGTGTTTGTGCCTCATATTCTTAGGGTTTCAGCTGTATCCAGGCCAATTGCAGAACAAAGAACAGAAATTGTATCCACAGAGTCCATAAAGTCGACGATTGTCATGATTTGTATTAGTCACTGAACACCATCTGTGAATATGCCAGAAAATACAGTCCTTGAGCCAACGTGTATAAAATGTGTAGCCCTAGATAAGATGGCTTCTTAAGTATGAAGTGTATAGTTATTGAGCACTTGTTAACATCTCTGAGTGGAGGTGCTGATGGCAATAGAAGTTTTATTTGATTAAGGACTACAAGATTTGACCCTCCAACTTTCTTTCAAGAGGAAGAGCTGCCCAGAGCTCCTGTGCCTATTGATTTTCCTTTCCTGCCTGCAGTGGCCCTGATATCTCAGAAATCTCAATTTTCTTCTCAACTTTAAAATCTGAAATTTTCTTGGTGTTTGATTTTAAATATTCACCTATGAGAACTGCAACTCAATCACTGTAGTGTTGTGTTTAAGAGCCTTCTGGAAAGTAACTAGCCTTTAGCCAGAAGTGAAAGCAGTGTTGCCAACTCTCATGATTTTGTCAGAAGTCTCATGATATTTATTAAAAAGCAACAGAGGGTCCTGTGGCACCTTTGAGACTACCAGAAGTATTGGGAGCATAAGCTTTCATGGGTAAGAACCTCACTTCTTCAGATGCAAGCCCTTACCCTCTGTTGCTTTTTACAGATTCAGACTAACACGGCTACCCCTCTGATACATGATATTTATTGTTCTCCTTAAGGCCGCAGTTCTTGGAGCCTTCATTCTTAAAGCAAAAATAAGTTTCTAGTTCTCGTGGCTGTGGAGAAAGCTTCAAAATTAGACCCTAGTGCACCCTAAAGGCTCAAAAAGCAGAAGGCAAATAAAAAATACCAAATCTATTATTTGTACATAATCTCATGATTTTAAAGCCAATCTCATGATTTTTGAAGGTTTGGGGTTGACAATACTGTGAAAGTGATTTGAAAGTGTCAGTTTCACTCCTGTTTAAAGTCAGTTTCTAGTCTATTATTTGTAGTGGGGTAACACCCCTAGAGACTCAGGCAGGTACAGTGTAAACTCATGGGGGCTTGCCCTAGGAGGATGTTTCCAAAAGTTAAATGATCTATTCCAAGCTTGGTGAACTGCAAAAAAAGTGATAGAAAGTAATCCAGATTTTTCTACAGTTGTTTCAATTGTAAGACAGAAATTGCCCCGTAAGACAGAAAACTGATCAAAACAATGATAAAAGACCTGATACATCCTGCACTAGTAGTGCTATCACAGGGCTGAAGGGACAGCAATTTGCCTCCCCTATTCCAGGCCTACTGGGCTCAGTGTAACATGATGCAGGTCAAGGCTGACCTAAGTTGCACCTCTGCTGTAAGGGTTCAGAATTGCCATGGCAAAGGTCATTCAGCTACTCCCTTCCCAGTACTGGTCTGCCACTTCCTTTTTCAACCCTGCCTCTGGCCTGCCCCGCCCCAGAATGACCCTGCATCCAGGACTCCTGCAGAGGCAATGAGAGGCTTCCTGCACTGGTGGGAAGAGAAAGGTAGTCCTCTGGGGTAGGGCTAAGGGGAGTACCCAAGCTCTATGGCACATTTGTTAAATAGGGCTTCTGATTGGGAGTCAGAGCAGTGAGTGAGATGGGATAACATACATTGATGTGAGTCAGATCTCTTGGCTGCAGGCAATATGCACAGGTTATAATCTGTGCCACATTCTGACAGGGAATTGGATTTACACCTCTCTGGGAGAGCAAGATGCCAGTTTCCCTGCAATAGGCCCTTGCTCTAGGAACCAGCTGTTAATGTTCATTGTCTTGCCAAGTACTTATCAATCTCTAATCTTCCTATTTTGGGGAAGATGACTGAGACGATTTTGGGAAAGCAACTGTGGTGTCATCTGACCACATGGGGACAGAAGTCTGGCATCAGCAAAACAAGGTAGATTGTGGCACACAAATGTTACTTTTTCAGCAAAGGGATGATGGAAGCTGAATAAGGAGAACAACTGGAAATAGATCACACAATGGTACCTTGGATTTTGAAAAACAAATTGAATTGGTACCACCCTACACACACACACACACACACACACACACACACTGCCCCTTTGCACTATACCTGAAACAGTTTTCTTTGCACCAAGGTAACAGAGAAAAATTCTCTCTGGTGCAAAAACTTCAAAGCCTCTAATATTCTTTCACTAGTGATTCTGTGCAGGCTCACCCTTTCCAAGGCAAATTTCATCTTGGCTAATCCCATCAGTTAATATTGAAGTCAAATATGACCTGATATTTGATATGATTACCCCTCTTTTTATGAAGTATCTTTTTTTACTTTTTTTTTAATGATTTAATTACATTTTCAGTCCAATCTTCTTATATATTCACGTACTGTATGCAGAAGAATATGCTCTGAGTACAATGGTGAAAGATGTTGTAAAATGAAGACTAGAGGGGGAGAGGAAGAGAGAAAAGCATGAGAGGACAGAAAAGAAAATGCACTATGTGTGTGGTTGTTTGGGTGGGAGGAGGAGGGGGTGTCAGTAAAATGTGTAAATCTTAGGATTAGGAGAGTAAAATCTCCAGGCATCATATTTAACATTCTACATTTTAATGTGCTCCCTTCAGAATCAAGATGTATATTAAAAGTTACATAACTGTACCTGTACACACAGTAGGCTGTAAATACAACAAAAATATACACAGAGCAAAGTCCTGCTTCTATAGAACATGCAGCACTGCTTTAGCTTCGTACATCTTTTTCACACTTGCTACTGGCCCTTTTTTATAAATAAAGTTCCTTGATTGTGAGGATTACTCTAGCTCAGTGTTAGAGGTACAACTGTTTAAAAGAATACAGTGGAAGGATGTCTTGCATCCAGCATCATGTGCACACTACTTTGTTGGGCTTATTCTGTATGTTTCCAAGATATGGACTATTGGCATGGATAATTCTGTAGCCTATGAGAACTAAATACCAAGAGACTAATCTCTGATCAGTAACATCTCTGTCCCCAGAATAACAAGTCATGTTGGCAACTGTAAAGATACATCACATAGTCATAATAGAGTAAAGAAAGTTGATAAGTAAAGGAAGAAACATGAAATGGGTTCTGAGTATCAATACCCATTATTTACAAGTCTCTGGTCCTGAAAAGCATGAAAGTTCTGAGAACCAAACACTTATAGATTCATAGATTCCAAGACCAGAAGGGACAACTGGGATCATCTAATCTGATGTAGTCTGACAGGCCATAGAACTTCCCTGAAATAATTTCTAGAGCATATCTTTTAGAAAAACATCCAATCTTGATTTTAAAATGATTTTTTTATGATTGTGAAACCACAAAGACCCTTGGTAAATTGTTCCAATAGTGAATACCCTCACTGTTTAAAATGTACGCCTTATTTACAGGGTGAATTTGTCTAACTTCTAGCCATTGGATCGTATTATACCTTTCTCTGCTAGATTGCAGAGCCTGTTATCAAATATTTGTTTCCCATGTTACTTATAGACTGTAATAAAGTTACCCCTTGATTTTCCCTTTGTTAAGCTAAATAAAGTTTGAGCTCCTTGAATCTATCACTATAAGACGTGTTTTCTAATCCTTTGATCATTCTTGTGTCTCTTCTCTGAACCCTTTCCAATTTATCAACATCCTTCTTGAATTGTGGACACCAGAAGTGGACATAGTATTCCAGCCATTGTTGCACCAGTGCCAAAAAGTGAAGTAAAATAACCTCTATTTTCCCACTTGAGATTCCTCTGCTTATGCATCCCAGGATTGCGTTAGCTCTTGTAGCCACAGCGTCACACCAGGAGCACATATTCAGCTAATTATCCACCACCATCCCCAAATCTTTTCAGGGTTACTGCTTCCCAGAATATAGTCACCATCCTGTAAGTATTGCCTGCATTCTTTGTTCCTAGATGTATACATTTACATCTACATTAATATTAAAATGCACATTGTTTGCCTGTGCCCAATTTACCAAGTAATCCAAATCACTCTGTATCAGTAACCTGTCCTCTTCATTATTTACCTCTACCCCAATTTTGGGGTCATCTGCTAACTTTATCACTGCTGATCTTATGTTTTCTTCCAAGTCATTGAGAAAAATGTCAAATAATGTAGGGCCAAGAACCGATCCCCGCAGGACCCCATTAGAAATAGATACAAACCCCTTTTGAGACCTATAAATTAGTTAGCTTTTAATTCATTAAATGTGTACCATGTGAATTTTATATTGTTCTAGTTTTTTTAATCAAAATGTCATGTGGTACCAAGTCAAATGCCTTATAGAAGTCTTAGTATATTACCTCAACACTATTACTTTTATCAACCAACTTGTAATCTCATCAAAAAAGATATCAAGTTAGTTTGAAAGGATCTATTTTCCATCAACTCCTGTTGATTGGAATTAATTATATTACCCTCTTTTAATTCTTCATTAATCAAGTCCCATATCAGCTGCTCCATTATCTTGCCCGGGATCGATGTCAGACTGACAGGCCTATAATTACTGGGTCATCCTGTTTACCCTTTTAAATTATTGGCACAACACTACTTTTCTTCCAGCCCTGTTTATCAACTTCTTATCAACTGTATGTTCAAGTGCAAAATAATACCCCAAGCCACATGAAATAGTCCCTAATGAACAATAAATTCCAACTACATCACACTGCTTGTAGCCATACGGTAACACAGCCAAGCTGGCTGTCTTGATGGAAAAGATGTGAGAAAGAGTCAATAGGGAAGAGGAACCACTAGCTCCCTTGCCCCAGAGGGTGACTTACTGCAGGCTCAGAATACAAAATGTATTTCAGGATCCAGTGACACAAGTCCAGAAATCTCCACATGCACAAATTACTACTCAAGAATATTAAAGAAAACAACTGCAGTTAAACTTCCTCTATATATTATTACATGTATGTTGCTCAGTTGCCTCGAGGGCAGCAAACTATTAAGAGAGGCAACATGCATAATTAGTACATATTGTGGGTATAGTGTGAAGAATAATATTTTTAGTAATTAGAGCCAACGAGAGGAAGCTGATTCCTGGGTTATTTTCCTAACTCTGTTATTGATTTGCTGTGTGTCCACAGTCTCAGCTTACAGAGAGTCCTGTGGCACCTTTAAGACTAACAGATGTATTGGAGCATAAGCTTTCGTGAGTGAATGCCCACTTCGTCGGATGCGAGTAAGTCTCAACTTACACATCTGTAAACTGGGTATAATAATATTACTCTCTATTTCACAGGTGAGACTTCAGAGTTAGTGTTTGTAAAGTGGTTTGAGATCCTCAGATAAAAGCTGGTATATAAGTGCATGGTATTAATAATGTGTCTGGTTTGCATAGGGCAGTGGTTCTCAAACTGTGGGTCAGGACCCCAAAGTGGGTCATGACCCCATTTTAATGGGGTCACCAGGGCTGGCATTAAACTTGCTGGGGTCCGGTGCCAAAGCCCAAGCCCAAGCCCCACTGCCCAGGGCTGAAGCCGAAGCCTAAGGGTTTCAGCCCTGGGTGTCAGGATTCAGGTTACAGGCCTCCCACCTGGGGCTGAACCCCTTGGGCTTTGGCTTTGCCCCCCACCCCACCCGGGGTAGCAGGGCTCAGGCGGGCTCAGGCTTCAGTCCCCCCTCCTGGGGCCATGTATTAAATTTTATTGTCAGAAGGGGGTAGCAGTGCAATGAAGTTTGAGAGCCCCTGGCATAGGGCATAGAAAACCATAAAGCAGGGGCTCTGCTCCAATGTAAAATATGCCATCCTGCAACAGGAGGGCATTCAGAAAGTCAGAGGTTTGCAAAGGAAGGCAACTTTAACAGGGCACTGTCATAAACATACAGCTAAGGGTAGCATAAAATCCCTCCTTTACCTGTAAGGGGTTAAGAAGCTCAAATAACCTGGTTGGCACCTGACCAAAAGGATCAATAAGGAAAGAAGATACTTTCAAATCTGGGGGGGGGGAGGAGGTTTTGTTTGTGTTCTCTTTGTTTTTTTTCCTTCTCGGGACAAAGAGAGAGACCAAGCAGGTAACCCAGCTCCTACTGAAATGATACATCTAAAATTACAGAAATTGTAAGTAATAGCAAGGAAATGCATTAGATTATTTTTTGTTTTAGCTTGTGAATTTTCCCTATGCTAAGAGGGAGGTTTATTCCTGTTTTTGTAACTTTGAAGTTGAGCCTAGAGGGGAATCCTCTGTGTTTTAAATCTTTTTATTACTCTGTAAAATTACCTTCCATCCTGATTTTACAGAGGTGCTTCTTTTACTTTTTTCTTTATAATAAAGTTCTTCTTTTAAGAACCTGGTTGGTTTTTAGTGTCCTAAAAACCCAATGGTCTGGTCTGTGCTCATTTGTTAACCTATTGGTTAGTATATTATTCTCAAGCCTCCCCAAGAAAGGGGGTGAAAGGGTTTGGGGGGATATTTTGGGGAATTAGGAACTCCAAGTGGTTCTTTTCCTGAATCTTTGTCTAAATCACTTGGTGGTGTCAGTAATACCATCCAGGGACAAGAAAAGGATTTGTGCCTTGGGGAAGTTTTTAACCTAAGCTGAAAGAAATAAGCTTGGGGTCTTTCATGCGGGTCCCCTCATCTGTACCCCAGAGTTCAGATTGGGGAGGGAACCCTGACAGGAACCCTGCCCATTCAGAATAGAAATGGAAAAGAAGCCAATTTTATCACATTCATTATGCATTAAATTGTTACAAATGCATAAATAATTGAATTATAGGCTGGGTAGTGGTCAGCACTTCATGGATGGCACTGTACATAAGAACATAAGAACGGCCATACTGGGTCAGACCAATGGTCCATCTAGCCCAGTATCCTGTCTTCCGACAGTGGCCAGTGCCAAGTGGCCCAGAGGGAATGAACAGAACAGGTAATCGTCAAGTAGGACTAAGCTTTCTGGATTTCTAAAATTTAAGGGGGAATCTGAGGTCCAAATTCCCTCATGAGTATAGGGCAGATTTGTCTTTATTAACATGACTGATGATAAAATAAACTCATAAGATGAATTCAAAAATGTCTGCCCTTGAACAGTTTCCTTTTATTCATGCTAAACTACAGTGACTTGAAGTCAGTGTTCCACTGTGCATTGCTTTTAATTTTAATGTATTACATTTACAGCTGGTGTTAAGTGCATTTACTCAGCTATTGAAATTGTCAACACAGAAAAGTAGAAGATGGCTTCTTCTGGCTCACCCATTCTTGTAATGCACATTAGGACTATGGAAAGGCTAGTATCAAACTTAGAAGGCCACCACTTTCACTGAGTGGAAAAAAGCAGATATTTAAGAACAAAATATGGGACAATCCCAATTAATGATGTAGCTAAGAGATGTGAAAGACAAAGTTTTGAGTGGCTAAATTTTTGGTGGGAAACCTATGGTTTTTGATCAATGTTTTTCAATGTCAGATCAACTTTTCTTGCTACTCCTGTTTGAACATTTTACATTCCTTTTCTGGAATTGTAATTTCAACCTTTTATGTAGGCAACACTATTAAATTTTTCCTTTCATGCTTGGGGAAATTTCAACTGGAACATTCTCTGAGTGACAAAAGAAGTTTGCATATGTGTGCAAAATACTGGTAATGCAATGTAAATCTCCAATATGCACATTTCTCAGTGTAAATGTTTCAAAAATATCATTTAAAAGCAAAGAATAGTGAGGGTGAGAGGAGAGGAAGGCATGAGAGGATAGAAAAGAAAATGCAGTATGTGTATAGTTGGTTTGGACTGGGGGTCAGTCAGATTATTTTTTAATTCTTTAGTTTCTTAAAGCTTAGTTGTTACATGGCACTCTGTATCAATACTGTGCAAATATACCTCAAAACATCCCTGGGTGATATGTTTTATTAGCCCCACTTTACAGATGAGGAAATGAAGGCAACGAGGTCAGGTGATTTGCTTAAGGCCGCAGAAGGAGGCGACAAGAAAGCTGGGATGAAAACTGTAGGTTCCTGGGTCCCAGTCCTGTACTTTGTCCACCAAATCGCATTACCTTTGCTTACACACAAGCACATAGCGTTACCAATACATTAGGTACTTACAAATCATCCAGTAATCAATGTAAATAAAGAGCTGACATACACTTTATAAATTATATAAATCTCTTTTTCATGCAGTGATTTTCCCAGATGAAAGAAAATCAGAAGGCCTGGATTCTTCTATAGATCTTTCACTCTCTTAAGAAGGGATGATTAGTACCATCTCTCTCTCTCCCTGCCTCCCCCAACCCGGAACAGTTGCTACTGCATGTCAGTCTAATCTAGGCAGAGGGTGTGTGGAACCCATGTAATTCAATCATCAAGCTTTAAGACAGCTTCCTAACATTAGGTGGAAGCCAAATTTCAAAACTGCATGCATCTTATGGCCTATTGGGGTCTAAATACAATTCATGCCTGCTGGCTGAACTGTAATAATGAAGTCTGTGAATGCTCAATGATAAAAGTGAGGAGGCCATATACTTAAACCAGTGGTCTGCAAACTATGGGGTGAGCGGGGGCACAGTGGAGCCCGGGCCAGCCCCCACAGGGAGACGGGCAGGAAGCGCCACTCAGCCCTGCTCTGCTCCCAGTTCCTCTCTGGACCAGGCCCAATCCCCCGGACTCAGCTTGGCCATCGGCCCCCTTTCCTAGACCCTTGCTCTCAGTTTTCAGCCCGCGGCCCCCAGTCTTGGCCCTGCTCCCAGCCTGGGGGGCTTTGACACATTCCATTACTGGGGGGAGGGATGAGAGGAAAAGTTTGGGCACCACCACTGACTTAAACCAATGGAAACTACACCATGTGCAAAATCCTATTTCCCAGGTCTAGATGAAAATGTTGCTGAATGTTGCATGGATAAGAGAGAAGGGTATAATTTATGCATTCTAATTCAAATCAAGGAAGCATTTCATGCTAATGAGGTCGTGCCTGCTTTGCAAGGCTAACCTTAATGGCTAACAATTGTACTTTCCAAAGCAACCGATGGCCATGGGAATAGTCACATTGGAACACACCACCATACATGCCCACTCTCCATCTCTCCATGCACAGTTCATTGATGATTGCTTTGCAGGAATACGGATGCGTTGCTTATTCATTCTGGAAGACTGTGGCATCCTATAAAAGCACTTACTAATAGACTCTCTGGCTAGAAAAATCCACTTCAGTGCAGTACCAGACCGCTCTCAACTCACTTGAGTCACTTTAGGAGGAGAGTTCTCTCTTCGCTATTAGGAATGGATGAACAGATTTGGAAGAGATAAGAACCAATCCAAATAATTGCCATCAAAAACTCTAACTGCATCTTTTCTGAAGTAAAAAAATGTGATGAACTTTTTTTTTTATTTCAGTCTCACATGCCCTTTCCCCTCCTGGTTTAAAAAACAAGTGGAAGTGACACAAAAAAAGCTGATCCTCTAGTATTTCTGACTCAACTGGACTCAGTTAAATTAATGGAGATGTCCTATCTCCTAGAACTGGAAGGGAGCTTGAAAGGTCATTGAGTCCAGCCCCTGCCTTCACTAGCAGGACCAGGTACTGATTTTGCCCCAGATCCCTAGGTGACCCCCTCAAGGATTGAACTCTCAGCCCTGGGTTTAGCAAGCCAATGCTCAAACCACTGAGCTATCCCTCCCCCCAATAAATTATAATGAGTCTCCTGTGAGAGCCGGTTCTTATGAGACTCTCAGTACAACCTTTGAATTTTACAGTTTCCCAAGGGTCGTGGTGGATTCTCCATCACTGACAATTTCAAATCAAGACTGGATGTTTGTGTAAAAGATCTGCTCTAGGGATTATTTTGGAGAAGTTCTGTGGCCAGGTTATACTGGAGATCAGACTAGATGATCACAGTGGTTGCTTCTGACCCTGGAATCTATGACCAAAGATGTTGACACTGGCTGCTTGTTCAATGCCTAACTTTAGGATGGTCATCTGAACAAAGCCTTGAAACCTTTCAATGTTTGCCCCTCACTATTCACTACTATCAGGATTATGCAGGTCCTATACCCTCCTCTACCTTCTCACTCCTCTTAGATCCCTAGGCGTGTTACTCCTAAGGAATGGAGTTATTAAGCACCCATCTGAGCAAAACCTCAAAGATTACCCTGGTGGAGCAGAAGTCCCTGGTGAACAAAGGTGGGCTCCAAGGCAGCTCCTCAGAGCTGATTATTCCCCCTCACACCTTTTCAAGACACTACCAGCTGGAATTTTTACCCATTGGCTGATGTGATTTTCAGTCTGCATGTGCTCAGAAGGGTCCTTTCTCATCATGCATAGGTCTGCTGCCTCAGGCGAGACATCCATTTAACCCAGTACACCTCTACCCCAATATAACGCGACCCGATATAATACGAATTTGGATATAATGCGTAAAGCAGTGCTCCGTGGGGGCGGGGCTGCGCACCCCAGCAGATCAAAGCAAGTTTGATATAACGCATTTTCACCTATAACATGGTAAGATTTTTTGGCTCCCGAGAACAGCGTTAATATTGAGGTAGACGTGTAGTTTGTACAGTAGTAGTCCCATTCTGGAAAACAGTGAGCCAGCTAAGGGAAATTTGGGTTTGTATATCTGGCCATGTAGAATGAAAATCCTTTCCACCTCCATCCACTAAGAGTCTTGCTGGGCTGAGCTCCTCTCTGAAAGCTAATTAGTTTTCCTTTGACTTATAATATCTTCCTTGTTCCTGAATTTAAAGATACAGCACCAATAATTTCATCATAGCAATAATTTTACTCCGTATCATATATACATTCTTGACAGATGATGCTCCATCTGTCACAGTATTTTACAGTAATGAGCCAAAACGCCACAGAAACTTTATTGTAACTTGTAGTGTTTAGGACCATTATTGTAGCACATCTTTTTTTTTTTTTAACACCTTATTATAAAAATAAGCCCTAATTTCAAAATTTGAATCTGGGTTCAGATGCTGATCTTGAATGCCCTCCCTAAAGTTTAAATCAAAGTTCCTGGTGAAACTCATTTCTTATGAGATCATTTAGTTCACTCAAACATGCTTAGGACCAATAGTGTCCATGAGGGACATCCGAGCATTGGGAGTGATGCGGAGCGGCCTGGCTTCTGGGAGGGATAATCCCTGCTAGAGCACCCTGGCATGTGGGCCTGAGGAAGGGGTCCATTAGGGAGACACTAGGAGAGAGTGCATTTGTGTCTGATTCCTGCACAAGGCAGGAGGCAGGCTCCTTGTACACATTCCCCCTGCACATCCCATGCAAGGGTAAAGCACAATCTGACCCTTAATTTCAGTCTCATTCAAAATTTCTAAGCCTTTCACTCCCCTCTCCCCAGAACTTTAGAAGGTTCAGGCCAAGAAAGATTTATCATTCTTCTCTTTAATTGGAACTAATTCTTCTGGAAGAAGTCAGCTGTCAATCACAGGCACACGGACAAGGCAGGAGAGTAGCTTCTCACTAGAAAGCATAGACATGTATACAAAGAAAACAAAACATCTTGTGCAGTACAACGGATTAGAACATAATGCAAAAATCAATTGAAATTTTATATGCAAAATTCCACGTGTCACACAAACTGAAACCACCGAACTTTGCACAGTTCTGGTCCAAAGATGCAGCTACTAATACCAGATTAGGAAAGGGATAGATAATAAGACAGAAAATATCATAATGCCTCTATATAAATCCATGGTACACCCACACCTTGAATACTGTGTGCAGTTCTGGTCACCCCATCTCAAAAAAGATACACCGGACCCTCACTAGAATGCGGGATTTAGGATCCATGCGCAGTACCGCGTTAACGCGGGGACCGTGTTATAGCAGAGACCACATTAAAATGAATTGCAATTAGAGTAATTAAATTTGGGATCCATGGCCGTGACCGTGTTATATGCGAATTCGCGCTATATAGACATGCGTTCTAGTGAGGGTCTAGTGTATATCAGAATTGGAAAAGTTACAGAGAAGGGCAACAAAAATGACTGAGGTTATGGAACAGCTTCCATATGAGGAGAGAGTAAAAAGACTGGGACTTTTTCAGCTTGGAAAAGAGACAACTAATAGGGGATATGATAGAGGTTGTAAGGCGGTCCCCGTCCGTCAGGGCAGGAGACATCATCCCCTTCACTACGACACTTCCAGCGTGCTTCAGTTCAGGGAAAAATCAGCTCACAGTTAGTGTCCCAGGCCTGCAGTCAGGCTGAACCACGATAAGTCTATAGGCCCGGAGCCCTCAATCCGGGCAGGCGACACACAGCTAAAGGCTCTGGCTAGAGGTTTGGAAGAGCCGCAACGAGTCTATCTGCTTGGACCCTCAATCAGGGCAGGGCAGTAATCTGGTAGGGGGCTCTGACCTAGTCAGGCAGGCAGAGCAGTAGGGAGTCTATTTTCCCAGGTCCTCTCCAGACCTGCAGAGCATGCTCCAGTTGGAGAGAACATTTAAAAGGGAGGAACTCAGCTCAGATGAGGGAGAAAGACAAACCAACTTTTAGGACGTCTGAACAAAGGTGCCGAAGAAGTCTCCCTTGAGGAACAGACTTCCTGCTGAGCCAGGAAGGGGCTGAAGGTTGAGTTGTCTTTTCTTTTTCTTTTGTTACCTTATAATGGACTTGGAGCTGAGCAGTGAGGGAGAAGGATGGTAGGAAGTGACCCAGGGAGGCAACCCTGAGGGCCTTCCAGACACTGTTGGCTCTCATAGGGTCCTGGCATCAGAGCCCAGTGGAGTGAGAGGTCCAACTGCCCTTGTTGCAGAAGGGGCATAAGTAGGTTTGCCAACTCTGACTGAAGCTATTCTGGGAGATTTCTTCCCCCCAAGATGATGTAATGTCATTTTCTTAAAATATCCTATTAAAATCTCCCCGATTGCTTTCAATAGTCACCAGGAGATCAATGCTGATTCCAGGAGACTCCAGGCCAATCCTGGAGGGTTGGCAACCCTAGGCATAAGCCTCATTTCCACCCCACTTCCCCTCTAGTAAGGAGAGAGCAAGGATGTTGAAAACACTGACGTGAGACTAAGCCCCATACAAGGGTTAGGAACTGGACTGAAAGGCCTTCCCACTGGGAGGTGAGGCTGGAAACTGGTACTACCCACTAGGCCACCTGGCTCCCCAATGACTTTAATCACTGACTAACCTGAGGTAGATTTGAGCCAGTGACCTCAAGGTGAAAATTTCATTTCCCATTTGCAATTCTCTGGTCCACCCACTCAACCTGTTCTACTCTCCAGATATATGAATTTTCTATCAGTGCAAGGTAATGAGTATGATCTCAGGGGCAGATTTTGGACCATGTGTCTAGCCATCCAGTGTGCCCAACCCTGGGCTACATTTTCAAAATGATTAGATATGCGCAAAACTCATGTGCATGAATAATTTGGGCATATAAATTTTAATCCTACTCTCGCTGAAGCCAATGGTAAAACTCCCATTGATTTTAATGGGGCAGGATCAGAGCTGAAATTAATGAAGCCGCATGTGTGATTTGGGTAACTGCCTGTGCAAATAACCATGATTACAGCATTTGCGTGGGTAATTATAGGGGCAAGTTAAGTGTGATTTTTATGCAAACAACTTCATGTCCAAAGCTTTTGAACGTCTGGCTCTAAAGCTTTCAGATAGGAGAAAAGGGGAGGCCTCCCATTTTTCCTCTTGCTGCGGGCTACACATGGGGTCAACTGAAGTCAACAATTTAACTTTTTTGAAAATAATTAGTTACCTGATTAAAGTTTTTCTGCCCGTGTCTCTAACCCTATGGAATAATCTTTAGCATGCCTGTTCCCACATACAATGAACTAGGGCACTTTGACAATGCTGATCCCATTTGGCTTAGTGTGATGCCATCTGAAAGCTGCAGCCATCAAAACTACTGAACGAAAGAGTTAGTGTTTGACAACCACACAAAGAGGATTTGAGAGGAACTACAACCTGAAGGACAGCGATAGACAGGCCTGCTTCTGCCACTCTTTCATTTAATAATCTTAATCTGGGAATAATCACAGTCACTAGGGCTTCTTGCAGAGTAAGCTGATGACTACTCAACTTGAGTAAGGATGGCAGAGTTGGGCCTAAGGAGGGGAAAGAAGAGAGAAGGATAGCTCACTTCTATCCAGAATCATAATCGCCATGGGGAGAGAAGAGGGGGTTAAATAAAAGGAGGGAGTGGAAAATGATGACTACTCAATGTATTTCTGATTTCAGATAACAATAAATTTAGGAAGAGCAGTATCAGTCATGCCTGTACTGGGACTGGCTACCAGCTAGGGTTGGTTTGTTTGTTGTGAGCATGAAAAAAATTCTTTTTTCCACATTAATAAGAACTAAGGAAATTCATAGATAAATACCCCCAGCCCAGTCAGAATAAAACAAAGGCCAAGAACATGCTGTCCTTTAAAAGGCAGAAACCCTGAAACACACAGCTCCTACATCAACTTTGCCCATGCATCCCCACTGCCATTACAGTACCCATGTAACTACCCCCTGAAATCAGAGACTAAGGCATGTCTACACTGTCAGAGTTACAGCGCCGGCAGTTACAGCGCCGCTCAGAGAGTGTTGAAGGGAAACCGCTGTTGTGTGTCCACACTGTCAGCCTGCGCAATAGCGTGTTCACACTTGCGGCACTTGCAGAGGTATTCAGAGCGGTACATTCTGGACAGCTATCCCACAGAGCACCTCTTCCTCTTCTGCTGCTAAGAGTTGTGGGAAGGCAGAGGGGGTTGCGGGGCATCCTGGGTCCTGTCCCAATGCCCCGTGATGCATTGCTTCGCATCCCAGCAAACCCTGTGCTTCCGTCTGCATTTGGCGCCATCTTTCAACCGTTTGTGTATTGTGCACCCTGCCTCTTCGGGCTGCAGGAATGGATCCCGAACTGCTGACCAGCATGCTACTTGCTCTCACTAACACATCACGAGTGGCAGTGGAGTTATTCCTTAAACTAAAAAGGCAAGAGGATTGCAACATTGATCTTGCCACGTGTAGTAGCTACACCACAAGATTGCTTGTGGCATTCATGGAGGTGCTGACCACATTGGAACGCCGCTTTTGCGCTCTGGAAACAAGCACTGAGCGGTGGTATCACATCATGATGCACGTCTGGGATGATGAGCAATGGCTGCAGAACATTCGGATGAGGAAAGCCACATTAATGGGACCATGTGATGAGCTCGCCCCAGCCCTGCAGCGCAAGGACAGGAGAATGAGAGCTGCCCTTCCATTGGAGAAGCGTGTGGTGATTGCACTATGGAAGCTGGCTATTCCAGACTGCTACCAATCGGTAGATAACCAGTTCGGAATGGGAAAGTCTACCATTGGACATGTGTTGACGGAAATCTGCAGGGCCATTAATCGCATCCTGCTCCAAAAGACCGTGACTCTGGGCAACGTGCATGACATTGTAGATGACTTTGCACAAATGGGCTTCCCTAATTGTGGAGGGGCGATAGATGGCATGCACCCACATTCCAATTCTGGCACCAGACACCAGCCATTAAGTATATTAATCACAAGGGGTATTTCTCAATGGTTTTTCAGGCGCTTGTGGATCACCATGGGCGTTTCACAGAGATTAATGCAGGTTGGTCCGGAAAGGTGCATGACGCACGCATCTTTCGGAACACTGACCTGTTCAGGAAGCTGCAAGCAGGTACTTTCTTCCCAGACCAGATGCTCCACCATAGGGGAAGTCGAAATACCCATTGTGATCCTGGGAGACCCCGCCTACCCCTTAATGCCGTGGCTTATGAAGCCATGCATGGGGCAACTTGACAGCAGCAAAGAGCAGTTCAACAGCAGACTGCACAAGTGTAGAATGACTGTTGAGTGTGCTTTTGGTCATTTAAAGGCTCGCTGGCGCTGCCTCTATGGGAAGGTGGACCTGGCCAATGACAATATTCCTATGCTTATAGCTGTGTGCTGTACACTCCATAATATTTGTGAAAGGAAGGTGAAAGCGTCACTCAGCGCCTGGAGGCTGAGTTTGAACAGCCAGAGACCAGGGCAATTAGAGGGGCACAGCAATTTGAAGCTGAAAGCCACTAATATTTGTTACTATGCTCAGGAGTGCAGTGCTTGTAATGCTAGGAGGTGATTGGTGCAGACGCTGAACTATGAAGGTTTAAGAAAATTGCCTGTTGCTTTGCAAGGCTCTGTTTGCTTTCAATTAATGGAATAAAGATTGCTTTCAAACCAAAACACTTCTTTTATTAAAAAACAACAACCAGAGGAGAGAGTCAAACCAAAAAAACAACATCAGCACTGAGGGGAATGGGGGAAGGGAGGGTCCGAGGAGGAGGAACGGTCCTGGGACAGCTAAAGATTTGTGTATGTCCAGGTATCATATCCTTTGGAGTACAATGCAGCGGGAACTGTACTTCAGCAGGGCCAAGCTGCAGAGGGATGGGTGTTGAGTGCAGTGAGTAGTGGGAGTCTGCAGTGCGGGACTGTGAGGGGGAGGAGTGGAATGCCGCGGAACAGACTGGAGCCAGGAGGTTGATAACAGTGTGTTGGCGGTGTGTGTGGGAGTGCATGGGAAAGAGTTTTGCGACAGCAGCTGCAGGGGAGGGCGGGTGCGAAGCTGCTTGATTTGCAGAGCTCGTATCGCCCGGAGCGCGTCTGATGGCGCTCCATAACCTTTAAGAGCCACTCCATGGCTTCATTCTGGCACGTCGTATTCTCCTTTCAGTCCCTCTTCTCGCTGTCTGCCACTCCTTCAATTCCTGTTCTCAGCAGCAGAGTGCATCAGAACCTCACGCAGAAAGTCCTCCTTAGTTCATCTTGGCCGCTCTCTAATTCTGCGCAGCCGTTCAGCCGCCGATAACAAAGAGGGAGGCTGGGCTCCCAGGGTCATCTCTGTGAAGTTTAAATGCAACATTTTACAGAACCAGTATTGTTTGCAACACAGAACATTGATTCAGTGATTTAAAACACAGCCAGTACTCACACACCCGTCACTAACTGGCTTATGCCAGGCAAGGACATGTGAGCTACAAGACCCCCAAAATGGTGAGTAGCCACAGGGTCAGGGTAAATCACTCTTCCCAGATCCTGCTGTACACTGGGCATGTGGCTCTTGGGGAGAGCCAGCATTGTAGGGGGGGGCTGATAATCATTCCTGTTCCCACACTTTCCACAGGATGTGATCATTATGGAAGATATCTCGCTGCTGAGGGTGAGCAGGGAATCAAGGGAGTGTCTTTTCCTGACCCCTGACAGGAAGGAGACTTTCAAAATTCCAACGTAATTTATGGGGTGGGGATGATGGTTGGTCACCTGAGGGCAGGGCAGTAGACTTCAAACTGATGACCAGAGAGGTGAGAACAAGCATTGTGGGACACCTCCCGGAGGCCAATTGCAGCACTGTAATCGACCAGGGTGTCTACACTGGCACTGCGGCGCTGTACCCCAGCGCAGGAAGCTCTACGCCTCTCGTTGGGGTGTTTTTTTTAAAGTGCTGCTATTGCACAGTTTCTGTGCACTAAGTGGCTTGGCAGTGTGTACACCTCGGGAGTTACAGCGCAGAAAGCTGCTTTACTGCACAGAAACTTGCCAGTGTAGACAGGGCCTAAGAGTCTGATTAGCAAAGTACTAAGACAATGGGGCTTAAGCACATGCATGACATTAGATGTCTAAGCATGAGCTTTTCTGTACTGGGGCCTAGGCCCTTACATGATATATTCAAACTATCATGAACGCCGTTGACTATAATTGAAATTTCAGCATTTCAAGTATATTATTAAAGTTAATTTTAAGTGGGTCTTTTTTAAGGCTCCTATTAAATAAAACCACAGATCTGAAGAATACAAGATCTTTTTCTGCTGGAGAAAGGAACTGTAGCAGATCAGGCAGCAATGCACAGAGGTTTCTGAATATTCTTCCTGTGAATTGCTGTGCTAAACAAGTCTTTTTGTAGATAAGAAAAAAATGCAAAGCAGGCTATTTTAAACAGGAAACAAAATAAGTAGCACCAGTTTTGAAAGACAATTTTTTTTTATAGAATACAAATCCATGTAAACTTTTTTGGTATTCTGAAATATTATTTATACATGGCATTTTGGATTCTTTAGTGGTGTGTCTATGCTAAACCTTTATTTAACAAAGGGACACAGTTTCTAAGAATTGAACTGTTAGACTCAGGCAGGCTACTATCTCTTGAAAACAAAGACTTCATTGGAAGTACTTGAGAGAGATGACAAATCAGTTAGGAGAAAATGCCTCCAGTGCCTAAGATTTTTAAGATGTCATTTAAAGACGTTAGCAGAATTAACACGTTTAAGTAGAAAAGATGAGGAGCGAGTAGATCATGCAAGCAAGAGCTAGCTGGTGAGTGTCTCTGAAATGCAAGGCTTGCATAACACTGTAGCCTAGCAGATTGACCACCAGCCTGGGATTGCTAAAACTTGGGTTCTCTGCTTAGCCCTGCTAGCTGACGTTGGGCAAGTCACTTCATCTCTCTATCCCACAGTTTTCTGATTGGTCATGATATAATTATAATACTTAGTGTCTTTTATAAGGTGTTTTGAGATCTACCAATGAAAAATAGTAGGTAAAAGAGGAATTATTATCTCTGCTATCAACAATGGAATCTATAATTCAATCACTGACGCAACTCCGCTGGTAATAGTCATGGTGGAGGATGCAGTGTAGACAGGGCTCAGGCCTTTTTACCACTATGCCATCTAAACCTGCTTAGAGAATAGGTAGAAAATGTCTGTGTACACTATAGCTTCCACAACTGATACCAGTAGGGGAATTGCATTGGTGGTGAATTTCTGGTCCCATTTTTGGCAAGTCTACATGAAACTTACTTTGGCAGTATATTTTAATTGCTTTTGCACCAAGTATATTCATGTAAACATTGATTACATTTATATAATGTCTTAGCTCAAAATGCTTTTTCAGAATTCATCAGTTAAATTTCACAATTGCCCTGTGAGGTAAGTAAATACCATACCCATTATACAGATGGGTGAACTGAGACACAGAAATGTTAAATGACGTCGCATAAACTTGGTGACAAACCCAGGAATAGAACCCAGCTGTCCCCATTTCCAGCTTATGATCAGCCACTAGACCCTAACTCTAGCTTCTGTCTAAAGTTATTTCAGCAGCAACGATGTGCAAAAATCTCAGTCTTGAAAATTTCAGCTCTGAGCTAAATATGGGGTTTCCTACACTAAGTCAGAAAAGAATTATTCAGTTCTCTCCTCATTTACACAAGTGCAGCTCCCATTGACTTTCAGTGGGAGCTGCATCCATGCAACCGAGAGCAGAACTGAGCTCTTATTCTCTAGACACAAAGGGCTGGTCCACACTAACCCCCCACTTCGAACTAAGATACGCAACTTCACGTAGCTGAAGTTGAACTATCTTAGTTCGAACTTACCGCGGGTCCACACGCGGCAGGCAGGCTCCCCCGTCGACTCCGCGTACTCCTCTCGCCAAGCAGGAGTACCGGCGTCGACGGTGAGCACTTCTGGGATCGATCCGGGATTGATTTATCGCGTCTAGACAAGACACGATAAATCAATCCCAGAAGATCGATTGCTTACCGCCGGACCCGGAGGTAAGTATAGACGTACCCAAAGAGCACAATGTTCAAAAGCACCTAAATACAGTTGGGAGCTTTTGAATATGGTTGTAGGTCTGTAAGCCACTTAGGCACTTCTGAAATTGTTACCCATTGTTAGTATTTTTACTGACCCTGTCCTGCTCTTGGTCATTCTCTCACGCACGTGTCTCTCACACTCACACACACAGAATTACCTTCACATCAGATCAGCCTTACAAAATTAAATTGTCCAGATGTTAATTTTCTTCCCTTTGCTTCTTTATTTCTTATCATCTGTGTGCCATTAGGTAGCTTCTCTGTGGGGGGGCTGGTGACTATACAAATTATAGTGGATAAACCATGATGTTGAAGAGATGGGCCTTCTTCTTTGACCTCACTGAGGTCACATTTGAGCCAATTCTTAGCTCTAGTTCAAGAGAGCTCTAAAGCCTGCTTCCATGAATACTGTGTCTCTTTATCCTGTGGTCCCAAAACCCCCTCATCTTCCTAGCTTTGCTATGGACAAAGTTATGCATATTAGAATAATGATATTGCTTACATCTGGATGGCTTGGAAATTAATATGGTCTCTCTCTTACATGTTAATTGCCAGAATGGGATCAGTAAGACATACTGATATGAAATCTAGACACAGTGCTAACAATAAATATCCTCAAACCTTTTGGCCTCAGACATAAGATTAAATGTCCCTGTAGCTCTTGGTCAAATATCTCAACCATAGCTATAGTGATGTGATAGGATTACAGTCAGAGCAAGATGCTGCTGTATTATTTCTTTTTGGTTTTCACCACTTAGCGGGCATAGGGGGGTTAAGATTCTTTAAAAGGCCTTCACCTGCTGAATGTCTCTGTGAGCAATGCCCTCAACCATCCGGACATAAGATTCATACACTCTTCTATAACAGAACATTACTATTTCTTTTTCTTTCTAGACATTTCATATGCAGTATAACCTACTGACAATTGTTCAGGCTCCCTGTAAAGAAGAAAAGATATTTTATCATCTCTATGTTCAATTATTAGTGTCACCTGTAATAAACTATTTGGTTTAATTGCAGAATTTGCCTCAGTTGTATTTAAATCATAATAAACTCAATAAAAAGTAAATTAAAAAAGTAAGAAAAACTAATGTTCAGAGAATTAACAGAACATTCAAAAACTAAGGGGACTTGTTCAATTTGCACAGCTTGATGAAGTGATTCTTTTGAGAAGACAATTAGGCTCATAAACTTGATACACTAAGGACTTAACACATAAACATGCACCACCACTAATCCATTTGTAAAAGAACAGTACACTTAACAGAATTACAATACGGCAAGTCATTCATTATTGAAGAAAAGCGTTTTATGACAAGTATCAGATGTTCAGCCACAGGCAGATCAGTATTTACATCAAATAATTTGGCACAATTTAAAGTTTAATTTCTACAAAATGTACCTGGTAGGTAGTGCTTTCTCTAGTTAGATTAGCAGTGTAGGTGTTAGGACTCCTGGGCTTGCTTCCTGACACTGTCATTTACTCACTTTGTCACCCTCAAGCAAGTCAGTTAGGCCAAAATTTTCAAAAGTGGATTCTGCTTTTAGGTACCAAATTGGAGACCCCTTCTGCCTGACTTTTCAGAGGTACTGAGCATGTACAGTTCCTCTTGACATCAGTGGGAGTTGGGGGGCAATCAACTATTATGAAAATCAGGGCCAAGATATATCAAATCAGGCACACACAGGCAGAGGCTGCTTGAAAATGTTGTCCTTAACTTTTCTGTGCCTCCATTTTTGTCTGTAAAATGGCTTTAATTCCTACCTCATAAGGGTGTTATAAAGCTTAATTAGCTAACATTTGTAATGTGCTTGTATTACAGGCACTGCCGAAGTGCAATTATTATCTGTTGCGCCTCTTACTGTGAAGTATCACTCTTGCTGTTTTGCATGCTGACACTCTGTGCTCCAGGATTACCAACTATAATGTCACATGCCACTTTTTGTGATACCATGCACTGTTCTAAAGAGACACCTTTTTTAGCACCTATTGCATACCACAGGTAGAAAAGCAGGCTACCTGACCAGGGACTTGAACCCTGGACCCTCAGATTTAAAGGCTGATGCTCTACCAACTGAGCTAGCCAAGTTCTATTAAGCAAGTCTGACATAGCTGCCCACACTCTTGGTTTGGCTGGGACAGTTCTGTGAGCTACAACCTGCTTAGCCACCTTATGTTTTGGCCTGTGCCCTAGGGCTATTGGTAGGCATACCTTGCAATCTCTGTAGCCCCCTTCAGTCCAGAGAGAGAACAAGCCATTCCACTCTCTGGCTCTCTTGCCCTGCAGGGAGGAAACTAGGGGCTCAGACCCAGCAGGGCACCTGCTAGCAGTTTTACAGGAGAGGAAACAGGAATAGATCCCCAGCCACTAACCGGATCCCTGGCATCAGGATTCTCAACTGTCCGCTCATCTGCGGCTGCCTAGTCTCTTTTCCTCCTCTAGCAAAAGAACTAGTAACTCAAGCCACACTGCTTTCTAACTTCCCCCTTCTATTTGCCTGCCACTGTTCTTTCCACCTCTGTGGAAGTTGCACACTTCTGTGACTATGCTAAACACTGCTTTGCAATGCTGCTCTATTTGCACACGGCCAGGAGCCCTCGGGGATGCTACTGGATGTTTGTTTTTCATATTTTTTTCCTTTTCTGCACCAAAGGTAATAATACTGTCTCACGTACATCACTGTCCAAGATCAAATGTAGTATCAATTTAATATCTGGTACATTCCTGTCTCCTGCTCTGGCAGGAGGATGGACTAACTAACTGCTCCCGTGTCCCACATGTGTGTAAACTAGCAATAATGTGATATAATTTTCCCATTTACACACATCTTGGATGCGTAAATATTTCAAAACTGCCCTTTCAGGGCACATGTTGATTCACACAGCACTGAGTCATTGCCTTCTCAGGGCCAGACAGTGTGATTTATTCACAGCCTTGAAAAAAAGGACAGGGCAGACTGCTCTGCCCTAGGGGGCCCACCAGGGGAGACTGTGCCTCCATGAGCCACTATGCTTCCCTGAGCTCTCAAGGGCACAAGGACTGTGAGCCTGCTTCCCTCAATGCACTGGGTCTGCTCCACAGTCTGATGCAGAGTGGGAGCTTGAGGGCTGGATTAAAACGGCTGGTGGGCCAGATGTGGCCTGCGGGCTATAGTTTGCCCAATCCTGCCCTATAGCCTCTCCACCTCCTTGGGGGGCAACAAGTACCCTGGGATTGAATAAAGGGAGTAGTTTCTGTGTCAGTCACCGGCCCTTGCATGGGATGCACACGAAGAGGCAGCTCCTTGAATCCTGCCCTTCCTACATAGCAGCATGAGGGTCTCGTGTTTATCCATTAACAATTGATTTAGTAAATGGATTGACAGGTTATGTAGTTTACAGTCATTATATAAACTGGGGGGGAGGGTGTTAATCTCTAGATTCAGTGTCATTTACTAATGAATAAATTAAATGCAGAACATGAGATAATTTTTTAAACTACACATTTATATACTACATAGCTTGTTGTGTAAACTTCCCCTATCGCCCCTGCACTGCACACTCTGTTCAGTACACGTTTGTCTAGCCCTGGTGACTGAGAACCACACTGGCAACTAGCTAGGAGGTTGGGGATCCCAGTAAATCTGCAGATACTTCGATGTACAATACAGATGAATGCACAGAAGCATATGACTTGTTTATACATACTATATGTTGCTGGACAGCTGGATAGACTGACTGTCAGTAAAAACCTGCAGAGGATCGGCTTTGTTCTCCTTGGAAATTGGGAAGGGGCAAACCCATCAGAGGAGCTCCTGGACAGAGGATTGAGTTCGGCTGTTCTCAGTGGTGGCAGATGACAGAACAAGGAGCAATGGTCTCAAGTTGCAGTGGGGGAGGTCCAGGTTGGATATTAGGAAACACTATTTCACTAGGAGGGTGGTGAAGCACTGGAATGCATTACCAAGGGAGGTGGTGGAGTCTCCTTCCTTGGAGGTTTTTAAGGCCCGGCTTGACAAAGCCCTGGCTGGGATGATTTAGTTGGGAATTGGTCCTGCTTTGAGCAGGGGGTTGGACTAGATGACCTCTTGAGGTCCCTTCCAACCCTGATATTCTATGATTCTATGACAGCTGAGTGGTATTTCTACAGACCTGCAACCATAAAAGGGGAGAAGATGTACTGTCTCCTTCACCTCTCTCGTTGTTGCAGTGGCAGCAACCAGACACCCTCCTCCTTCTGCCCCAAACTGCTTCCTCTCCCTTTCCACTGTCCTTTACAGTCCCCTTTCCAGCAGCTGGTGTCTGGCTGTTCAGATCAGTCCTACCACTCAACACCTCCACACCTCTGCCTCCCCAGGCTGGCTCCTTGGATGAGGAGGAAGGCAGAGGTGAAACTAAAGTGCTTTACATCAGCTTGGCTGAGATACTGCCTCGGAGCATCCTGAGCACCCCTCGGCCCCACATATCACGATACCAATGCCCCACCTCTGACTTCAACCAGCCAGCGGTAGCAGGAGCCAGAAAAGAGAAATGTGATCGAAAACATGGACTTAATTGAAACTCATAAACAAACCAACTCCAATTGGGTGTTTGGACTGGTGACGCTAACAACTTTGGGGAAAGCGTGATTAGTGGCTCTAATCTAAACCTTGAATGCAGTGCCGATTTTAAGGCTTTATCATTGGGGACAGTGAGCGACCTTTCCATTCATGATAACACAGGTGGAATCACAAAATCCAGCTAGCAGAGTTGAATTTGAATTTTGAACTGACACAAATACAAAATTCCCATTTGGCACTTGGGGAAATGAGTGCAGATCAGGAGATCCAATCCAATTCCTGAACCTGTAATCATGTCCAAATAGATCTTACTGCCAACCGTCTGCTGCTTTCCTTGAGCCATTTTCCAGTCTTCTCTGTGGTACGTATTGCTTCCCTTCTATACCTTGCAGTCCTGATTCCCTAACTCTGTACATGAACCTCCTCACTCATGTTGCTGGCTACCTCCTCTTGCTTCCCCAGCTGTGACCTGTTAAAAGAAAGTAAGATTTTGTTTGCAATTGCTTTAAATTCTTTTCCCTGTGCTGCCCCTGCAGGCAATCATTTGCCAGTCCAGCTGCGGCAGTGTGCTAAATCAGTTCTCTACCATGCACAGCATTTCCTTAACAAGCTCTGGCTGATCAGAGAGGGACACATGCACAGATATATTCTTATTCATTTCGTTACATCCTCCGGAGTTTTCTTACAGCATGATGCCTATCAAAAGAAAACATCTGTTTTGTATTTTTTCAACGTAATCATTGTCTCTGCATGTTGGGAACACACGTACCACAGTGTTTGTGCTAGTGCATGAGAACCAACTAGTGACTCCAAACAGAAAGTGAAACAGATGAGACTAGCTTAGCTGTTCACACTGAATGAAATACAAAAAGCAATAAAATAAAATAAAATGGTGACTGATGGATTTTTGAACACTCTGTTTTAATGGGAGGCAGTGTGACCTACTGCAGGGGTTCTCAGCCTTTTTCTTTCTGAGCTCCCCTCCCTTCCCCCAACAAGCTCTAAAAACTCCACAGCCTTGATATGCCACAACAAGTGTTTTTCTGTACATAAAAGCCAGGGCTGGCATTAGGGGGTAGCAAGGAGGACAAATACCCAGGGTCCCACACCACAGGGGGCAATGCAAAGTTAAGTTGCTCAGGCTTCGGCTTCAGCCCCAGGTGGTGGGGCTCGGGGCCCCAGGCTGCAGTCCCATGATGCGGGGCTTTGGCTTTCTGCCCTGGGCCCTAGCGAGTCTAATGCCAGCCATGCTTGGCAGACCCCCCTGAAACTTGCTCGCAGCCCCCCAGAGGGCCCCAGACTCCTGGTTAAGAACCACTGACCTACTGGAAGGGACCTAGCCTGGGAGTCAGGAAACCTGCATTCTATTCCCAGTTCTGCCATTGGCCTGATGGGTGACCTTGTGCAAGTTACATCACCTATCTGTGCCTCAATTTCTCCATCGGCAAAATGGGGATAATGATACTGACCTCCTTTGTAAAGCAATTTGAGCTCTACAAGTGAAAAGTGTTATATTAGAGCTAGGTATTATTATTGTTAATTGCCTAATATAATGCTATAAGGGGTGGGATGGGAGAAATAAGTGTGATATTCAAATTCTGCTCACAATTCTTAAGTCTCAGAATGGCTAAAATGGCCAGCAGTACAGTAGCTAATGTTGGTATTTAAATAGTCATTATGGCTACAACTAGACTAGAATAATTTGCATCCATTTTCCAGCAGGGCTAGCAACAATGAAAAGCACTAGCAAGTTCCTGAATGGCAGACTGGGGTTCCTCCACTGAATAAATGAAGCTATGGTTACCAAATTCCAGGGTGGGCTCTTATGTAATCTCCTGCATCCATGACATGCCATATTGCCTGTTACAGACACTAGTTTCATTCATGACACATCATGCAACTTCTGCAGAGAGTGAGGAAGGGGTGCTCTGGACACCAGAGCAATACACTATAAAAACTTGCCTCATTCTCCATTCAATGTCCAAAATGAATGAGGTAGAAGTCCTGCAACCCCCCCAAATATTACATCACAATCTAAAAATATGTTATCATAATGCATACAAACAAGGGAGCTTCAGAATTAAGGTTGTGTAGACAAGCTTAATTCTGGCATTTCCTTACTAAATGGTATTTCCTGAAGAAAATGGAGGGGAGGGGAAGGAAATCCACCAAGTTCAACTTTTTGCTAGACAGTGGTAGACTGTCCTGTACTTTATTGTAAAATATGTGCAACCAGGGAGGTGAGAGCCACTGCCCTACTCCACACACACCTTTTTATATCACCGATCTTGGAATCACTACTTCCCTTCCTGTTATCTCATTGGTCCAAGAAAAAGTTATAGCACTTCCTGTGAGCTCTCCTGAACTACACCCAAATGTACAGCACCAAAAAAATATCAGCAGGCCATTAAGGGATTACACTACAAAACAGTGTGTGTACACAAGGAACATTTTTTACAACCGTTGTAACATTGACAAGTGACAACCAATTTTCACCAGACCAGAAAAGAGATATCTGCAACCTACCAACCATCTTCCTGCCAAATTTCAAGTTTCTACCATGTAACCTTGACATGTAAGAGCTATTCAAAAAATGCCACAAAAATTACAGTAGGAAAAGTGGTGTTTTTTTTTTACTTTCTTTGTTCTTGAAAAGGCTGCGACCATTTTGTCTCAAACTTTCAAGTCAAAATTGTGCCTGGACCAAGTACGAATGTGCTACATTTCAGCCACAAACATAAGCAACTGAAAATGACCCTCTTAGAATGGAAACTTTTTGTGCTTCCTTAACTCTAGGCATAGCAATGTGAATCTTTCCATAGTTACCCAAAAGGAAGGAGAAAAAAATCAGAGTGGGAGGAAAGGGAAAAAATGATTTTGGCTGAAAATGAATTAAAGGAAATTCCACAAAGACCCTGAACTGAAAGAAGTTCTAGAGATGCTGATGGTACTACAGCTTCTTCCTTAGGGGCCAATCTTGCTATCCTCATTCAGGCAAAACAGCCATTTACTTCCCTGGTATTTTTCCCAGAAGAACTAAGAACTTCAGGTTTGTCCTAAGGAGACCAGCACCAACTGGCTGAATCTCTGCTGTATTTTCTGCTACAGCATATGATTAGCTTCCTGTACTGTAGTGCATTGCAAAGCACTTTATAAAGCAACGAATTACACAGCTGAAGTGGAGTAACCTCATGCAAGCAAATACAGTAACCATTATGCACTCAGCAACATCCCCCACACAGCCATGAAGATTTGCATTAGAGCCAATTAATCCGAGGCGGTACGAACTCAGTCAGGCATAGGATTTGCTCTTTGGTATGAAGGAGGGAGGGCGGGAGGGGAGAAAAATATCCTTTTGCCTTCAGAGAGGAAACGTCTGTAGGAGTTTTCAATGGCTTGGTGACTTTGTTTAGTTTGGAGCGGGGGAGTGTGTAGCTGCCTACTTTGACCTCACCAGCAGGTGACACTGCAGCAAGTGGGAGCAGCTATAAAAAGTTTGAAGCATTCTAGGTATAAGTCACATATGTGTGGAGTAAACGTGTTTGAAGTGTGTGACTCACAATCGCTCTCTGAAATGTAGGAACCAACAGCGTGTGCTGCTCCTTTGGTTTGATCCGCTTGCTGCTTGATAATTCCTTCCATTTTTCCTTATGTTAAGTGCCTTGTCTCCACCCCTGTTTATCAAACAAGGGAGTAAAAGAGCAGAGTCAGGAAAGAGGCAGAAGCTTTAACCTCGGTTGCTGGTGGAAACTCATCTAACTAAGGCAACATCAGTGAAAACTGTTTAAACAACCCTACCTCCAACATAAAAAGTCAGCAGGGAGACCACATCCTTCAACGTCAGAACACAGTACCATGTGGGTTGGTACTCTGACAGCTCTGAATATCAGCCAGACATCCGGCACAAAAAACGACAGAGACATCTGTGACACGGGCTCGCTCGCTCTCTGTGTGATTTTTATCTCCTGTTGCATAAGAATTAAATCAATTGGACAGAAGGAAGGTGGCTTTTAACGTCCTGATCTTAGAGCTGCCAGGGACCAGCTTGGCCCCCGCTGGGCCTTGTGGAGCTGGGGACTAGGGCTGCCTTCTTCTCTGCCTCCAATCCACCCCAGAATGCTGCCTGTAGTGGAGTATCCTGTGGGGAGTGGCACAAAGTTGCTACAGCAATATTGCCAAGGGGCAGGGCTCACACCTACCCTACAGTCCCTTTGCAGCAACAGAGCGGGGGCAAAGAGGATATATGCATAGCTGCTGAGTTTTGTTTAGCTCCATGTGACCTTTTCTGCAAATTATCTAATGACTTAATTAATATATTTCTAAATAATTTGTATATCATCATAAATTTCAGTTCAAGCAGTGGCAGGGGTAAGACATGATTCTGTGCAAAACTTCAAAGAGGTAGCCGTGTTAGTCTGGATCTGTAAAAGCAGCAAAGAGTCCTGTGGCACCTTATAGACTAACAGACGTATTGGAGCATGAACTTTCGTGGGTGAGTACTCACTTCTTCGGATGCATGTAGTGGAAATTTCCAGAGGCAGGTATAAATATGCAAGCAAGAGTGAGTCAGGCTAGAGATAACAAGGTTAGTTCAATCAGGGAGAATGAGGCCCTCTTCTAGCAGTTGAGGTGTGAACACCAAGGGAGGAGAAACTGCTTTTGTAGTTGGCTAGCCATTCACAGTCTTTGTTTAATCCTGAGCTGATGGTGTCAAATTTGCAGATGAACTGAAGCTCAGCAGTTTCTCCTGAAGTTTTTTTGCTGCAGGATGGCTACCTTTAAATCTGCTATATTAGAGCCCCGGCCGGGGTTATTCTATGTACTACCCAAGATCCACAAACCCGGAAATCCTGGACACCCCATCATCTCGGGCATTGGCACCCTCACTGAAGGACTGTCTGGATATGTGGACTCCCTACTCAGACCCTACGCCACACTCCCAGCTATCTCCATGACACCACTGATTTCCTGAGAAAACTACAATGCATTGGTGACCTTCCAGAAAATACCATCCTAGCCACCATGGATGTAGAAGCTCTCTACACAAACTTCCCACACACAGATGGAATACAAGCTGTCAGGAACAGTATACCTGATGATGCCACAGTGCAACTGGTTGCTGAGCTCTGTGACTTTATCCTCACACACAACTATTTCAAATTTGATGACAATATATACCTCCAGACCAGTGGCACCGCTATGGGCACCCGCATGGCCCCACAATATGCCAACATTTTTATGGCTGACCTGGAACGACACTTCCTCAGCTCTCGTCCACGCATGCCCCTTCTCTACCTGTGCTACGTTGATGACATCTTCATCTTCATCATCTGGACCCATGGGAAGGAGACTCTGGAAAAATCTCACCACGATTTCAACAGCTTCCAACCCACCATCAACCTCAGCCTGGACCAATCTACACGGGAGGTCCACTTCCTAGACACCACGGTGCAAATAAGTGACGGTCACGTTACCACCACCCTATACCGAAAACCCACCGACCCCTATGCCTACCTTCATGCCTCCAGCTTCCATCCCGGACACACCACACGATCCATTGTCTACAGACAAGCACTGAGATACAACCATATCTGCTCCAACCCCTCAGACAGAGACCAACACCTACAAAATCTTCACCAAGCATTCTCAAAACTACAATACCCGCATGAGGAAATAAGGAAACAAATCAACAGAGCCAGACGTGTACCCAGAAGCCTCCTACTGCAAGACAAGCCCAAGAAAGAAACCAACAGAACTCCACTGGCCATCACATACAGTCCCCAGCTAAAACCTCTCCAACGTATCATCAGTGATCTACAACCCATCCTGGACAACGATCCCTCGCTTTCACAGGCCTTGGGTGGCAGGCCAGTCCTCGCCCACAGACAACCCGCCAACCTTAAGCACATTCTCACCAGCAACCACACACCGCACCATAGTAACTCTAACTCAGGAACCAATCCATGCAACAAACCTCGATGCCAACTCTGCCTACATATCTACACCAGCGACACCATCACAGGACCTAACCAGACCAGCCACAACATCACCAGTTCATTCACCTGCACGTCCACCAATGTAATATACGCCATCATATGCCAGCAATGCCCCTCTCCTATGTACATCGGCCAAACTGGACAGTCCCTATATAAAAGGATAAATGGACACAAATCAGATATTAGGAATGGCAATATACAAAAACCTGTAGGAGAACACTTCAACCTCACTGGACACACAATAGCAGATTTAAAGGTAGCCATCCTGCAGCAAAAAAACTTCAGGACCAGACTTCAAAGAGAAACTGCTGAGCTTTAGTTCATCTGCAAATTTGACACCATCAGCTCAGGATTAAACAAAGACTGTGAATGGCTAGCCAACTACAAAAGCAGTTTCTCCTCCCTTGGTGTTCACACCTCAACTGCTAGAAGAGGGCCTCATCCTCCCTGATTGAACTAACCTTGTTATCTCTAGCCTGACTCACTCTTGCTTGCATATTTATACCTGCCTCTGGAAATTTCCACTACATGCATCCAAAGAAGTGGGTACTCACCCACGAAAGCTCATGCTCCAATACGTCTGTTAGTCTATAAGGTGCCACAGGACTCTTTGCTGCTTGTGCAAAACTTGGCAGCTCTGGCTAGGGTAGGTAGAGAGTGCTTGAGAGGTGTCTGGGAGGTGCTAGGACATCTGGGTGTGGGTGGGTGCTGAGAGGCTGCTGGTGCTGCTGGGATGTGGGTGGGTGCTGGGTCTGAGTGCATGTTGGCAAATGCCTGAGAGGTGGAGACAGTGGTTAGGGAGGGCATGGAGGGGGAAAAAAGAGGGTGGACTGCAGCAGTGTGGGAGAGTCTGTGGCTGGTATTGGCCCCTTGCCTTGGGCTGCTACTGCATCCCCACACCTTCTCCTGAAGTTTCCACTACCACCACCACACCTCCTGGCTGCTACTTTCCAGCTGTGATTAGGGAGAACAGTGTGATTGGAGGCACCAGGCTGCCTGCTTAGCAGGTGCCAGAGCAATTCCATCTGGCCAGAAGGTGCAACTGCAGGCAAAAGTCTGCTGTCTTTCTGAAGTTCATCTGGATGTATGTGAGTCCCACTGAAATGTAGGTCAGAAGTGGCAGATGTACGTGCATCATGCAATAGGGTAGGGATTTATTGCCCCCCCCCCAAATTGGATAACTCCTAACTGTTCCACTGGTAAAAGAAAAGAACCTACAGGTGGGAAAAGATTTCTACCTCGGTGATTTAACCCAAGCCATCTGAAGAGGTTTGAATAATAACTCCATAATGGTTTTGACCAAGGAGATGGGTTTTGAAGTTGTTTATAATTATCCTGGTCTATGTCTGTTGCAGATCCCAAAGGGAGAAATTCCCTTAAAGGGAATCAGTCATCTTCAAATCTAGTCACTCTTAAAAACTGAATGTAAAGTAGTTTCAAGCACTTATACCCACGGCTGAGTGCACTGCCAATTGTTATGGTTTTCCAGTCAGATTTTCCTATCTTTTTAAAGATCTATACAAACAGAAGAAAATTACTTAATATTTGACCTAACAAGGGAAATTGAAACTGACTCTACAAAGTGATATCAAAGACACAAAGTAAACATGCGGAACAACAACAAAAATTTATTTTAACCTCTTTGAGTTGAGCATTCTGAGGTGTTACTTGCAACAAGAGAAGGTAAAAAATGTTGGACAAAAGTGTGACTGTTAAATTGAAGATGTCCTTTTAATGACTGAACATGTATCTATGATATCAGACTTTAGACTTAATGGCCACAAGGTTTGCAAAGGGGGTAAGATAATGCCCCAGACAAATACTTAAGTCAATTGCTGACAGTCATGTGCATTTGTATTTGCTAATTTGTGTAAGCATTTTACATTAACCTGTCAGAATGGCAAGATAGGAGTGAAGACAAATTCTCTCAGTCCCGCAGAGAGAAGAAGGAGGAGACAAATGGTGAGAATAAAGTGGCCAAGTGGTTTCACTTATTCCCTTTCACACTGGATAGCCACCTCCTGAGTCAGGACATAATTTCAAAGAAAGGTTGTGTGCAAGTTTTATGGAGCTTTTCTCTATCTTTCACTGGAATAAAGCTCACTGGTAGTGCACACAAAATCTTAGGCAGTTGATAGTCATTTAGTTGATGACTATATATTTGATGTTACTTCACTCGTCTTCTCTTGAATAATTGTTTCCATTTTAAACAGTGTTAACACATTCTATAATTACAATTGCCTTTGACAGTATCATATTTATCGGTGTACGATCCATATTGAGTTGTCAGAGGAGATTCCAATGGCTATGAGATGATGGAGGAACACGTCTCCTCTTGCCTACAAAAAACTGGCAATGGTTAGGCAGCTTGCTGTGTTGTGATCTTTTCATGCCGAAGAATTTAATCTCCATTTTTCCTAGTGCACCCTAGTCTGTTTGCAGTTTCCATCTGTCATCTTTTGTCTTGGACTATAAGTTCTTTGGTGCAGGGACTAGGGTGACCAGATGTCCCGATTTTATAGGGACAGTCCCGATTTTTGGGGCTTTTTCTTATATAGGCGCCTATTACTCCTCACCCCCGTCCCGATTTTTCTCATTTGCTGTCTGGTCACCCTACCAGGGACTGTCTTTTGTTCCATTTGTACAACACCTCGTCAGTGCTTAATTTGTAATGAAAGAGGTGCCGGGGCTCAAGCAATTAGGTGCCCGGGCTCAAGCAATTTTTTAAATTTTAATAACTGATGCGGCAAGCCCAGAAGTGCCGGGGTCTATGAACTGCCAAGACTAGAGGTGCTGGGTGCTCAGCCTGGCAAGGCTTGGTACAAATTAAGCACTACGCCTCGCACAATGGGATCCTGATCTGTGACCAGGATCCACAGGAGCAGATAATATTTGCTTTTCACCCAGCCCCATCGTAGAAGATATTCAAATGATCTTTCTTCCCTCTGTGCCAAGCAATAGAAGGCATATAAGCCATTATTTATTTGTTTGTTTGTTATTTGCAATGTGGTAGTGCATAAGATTGGATTCTGCTAGGTGCTGTACAAACATAGAACAAAAAGATAATCCCTGCTAAGAAGAGGACCATTAGTACAGTATTATCACCTACATTCAAATCTGGCCAAAATTCCCTGGCAAATATTATCTGTTATTTCAAAGGAACAGATTCAATATCATATTCTTTCCAGATGCTTTCACAAATGATTGACCCTCACAAGAAATACTTTCACATAACCCAGGTGTGATAACCTGGTAAAGAAATCAGATGGAGTCTTTATTGGATCTAATCCTAAGTAATGGGTGGCAGCATGTAATTCATATGTAGTTACATGGCATTTACTGAGCGAACCTTATAAAGAAAACGTCTGTGATGTATGCCCAAGTAACAGTATTATCCCCAATAACTGTGTGACTTATTACAAGTGCCGATTACCCACTAGAAAAAATAAAGCAATTGCAGCCATCTGTGTTTGTTTTCCAGTATGTTCCCATTAAAATGTTCTCAGCATACAGTGCACTCATAAATTGTAATCTTTAAAGGGCGTCAGGAAACTAGTCTTCAGGGCAGCACTGTGCCACTCTGTGTGTTGTCAAACTGTGCTGCTGATGCTGCCAAATTGTTTTGAGTATCTTGAGATTCTTGAACTATAGCAAAGGGGGGGGGGAGAGTAAGTCAGTTCCTTTGCTGAAAAGAAAAATCTAATCCCTCACCACAGTCCTTTATGTTGCAATAAAAGCAACTAATACATTTCCCTGTTATCTGTTCTCTTGCTCTGCACTTCAGTGAAGCTAGTTTAGAGCAATTAGTGCCTTTCCAACACTGTTTGAATGGATAGGCGCTTTTGTAGCCTCTCTCAGCTTACTTACCAGCAGTAGTTTTTAAAAATTAGTTCATAATAGCAGCACAACAGAATATGGAAATAGTATTTTCACAATTTGTAGACAGGTTTATGGTTTATGACAATTAATATAAAAATCTTAGACAGAAATTTGTGTTACACACATTGTTATTATCTTGTTGGATTTTCTAAAGATCCATACATTTTAAGGCCAGAAGAGACCATTATGATCATCTAATCTGATCTTCTGTCTATAGAATTTCACCCAGTAATTCCTATATCAAGCCCCATAACTTGTGGTGGAATTATAATATATCTTTTATAAAGCTATCCAATCTTGATTTAAAGACTTCCGGTGATAGAGAATCCCCCACATCCCTTGGTTACCCTCACTGTTTAAAAACTTGCATTTTATAACTAATCTGAGTGGGTAAAAATTAGTCACAATGTGTAAATAAAATTAAATTTGTGCTCGTTGCCTTCCTAAGTAATACTAGCCCAAGTGGGAGATCATTACTGAGATATCACCAACATCTAGCTAGCTATTTATATAGGTTCTTATGTGGCACCCATCTGTATGGCATCTATGAGCCTGAAGTAGACATCCTCATAAATTCTGACCTGAGTAGCATCCAGCTCTCCTACACATCCTGCAAGAAGAGATGACCAGTTCCCCCACTACATCTCACACTCAGATAAAGGTTCCATATGGCCTTTCCAATGTCTAGCTCCCAAGAGGAACTGGATGGCTAACCTGATACCGCCAACAAAAGGAAGGAGTCAGGTGATCAAGGCAGCTCCTGGTGGGTGGAGGATCTAGAGCCATTTTATGTGATACATTTTTTATTGTATAAAAATCTGAAGATGATAATGCAGTCTCCAAAAGGCAAATAGCAGGACATTGTCCCACTGGGCCAACAGAGTAGAAATGTGGGCAAAGCAAGGCAAAATATCAACCCCATAATTCCTATAAGTATGAGGTATTTTAGCTAGATTACATAGTCTTATGAAACTCTGACATCCCACTTAGTTTAGCATCATAAAAGAAGGGAGGAGTTCCCTTATGAAACATCTTAATAAGGATTAAACCAGTAGGGTTGCTGTAATAGGGTTCTTTTACTTTTACTATCAGTGCCTCCACAGTTAAGGCTGCATCAATTTTTAGAAATTGCTCTTAAAATACAGAATTTAATAGAAAATGATATCATAGAATCATAGAAGATTAGCGTTGGAGGAGGCCTCAGAAGGTCATCTAGTCCAACCCCCTGCTCAAAGCAGGACCAATCTTAAATAAATCATCCCAGCCAGGGCTTTGTCAAGCCGGGCCTTAAAAACCTCTGAGGATGGAGATTCCACCACCTCCCTAGGTAACCTATTCCAGTGCTTCACCACCCTCCCAGTGAAACAGTGTTTCCTAATATCCAACCTAGACCTCCACCACTTCAACTTGAGATCATTGCTTCTTGTTCTGTCATCTGCCACCACTGAGAACAGCCTAGCTCCATCCTCTTTGGAAGCCCCCTTCAGGTAATTGAAGGCTGCTATAAAATCCCCCCTCACTCTTCTCTTCTGCAGACTAAATAACCCTAGTTCCCTCAGCCTCTCCTCGTAAGTCACGTGCCCCAGCACCCTAATCATTTTCGTTGCCCTCCGCTGGAGTCTCTCCAATTTGTCCACATCCCTTCTGTAGTAGGGGGACCAAAACTGGACACAATACTCCAAGTGTAGCCTCACCAGTGCCGAATAGAGGGGAATAATCACTTCCCTCGATCTGCTGGCATATCCTCCAGGTCTGGTCTGGAGGTTTTTAACCATCTTATAGAATTGTATGACAGAGATTTCACTGTGTTAAATTCAGTAGGATAGTTCAAATAACTAATAGAAAGTTTATTGTTTTTATTGGGTTCTGTAGAACTTTTCCATAAGGGTTGCTTTAGCTGAACCCAAACTTTGGGGGCTTGCTAAGTATTTAGCAAACATTTTTGCCTGTTTAAATGCTGAGGAGGAGGTTGTGAAATCACTGATTTTAATACACTAAAATGCACGGAAGAAGATTATAGGATCATTCACACCACCTAATGTCTCACTCCATTTTACAATGAAAACTACAATGCTGAAACAGAATCATAAATATAATATGAGCTAAAAAGCAGGCTCTCCAATATATCACAGTAGTCTTGAAAACAGAAAGAGATGTGGAGCTCCTCATATACTGTAAGCTCTTATGTGCTCATATATCACCTATCACAATAAGCCCCCAATCCTGACTGGGAACATTGGGCACTATCACAATAGAAATCATCATCATCTCTGGTTGTGATGGGTTTCACAAATAAGGAATGGAAGGCAAAAAAACAGACAAGACCTGGAGGCTATCACTTTCTATTAAATTCTATGTTTTAAGAGCAATTTCTAAAAAATCTGATGCAGTCTTAATGTGGAGCCACTATCAGTGCCTCCATAAAAGAACCTTATTACAACAACTCTACTGGTTTCATCCTTATTAAGATGTCTACTGGACTGTTCCATAAGGGAACTCTTCTCTTCTTTAATGCTTCCGTTTAAACTGCGGAACAGATAATAACTGATCCTACAGTCCTTACTCAGGAAAAATTCCATTTCCTAGGGCTAATTCAAGTAACCCCATTGGAATATATCAACTGATGTCTATTGGATAACCAGTCTGTTGATTTCTGTTGGCCTACAGGATAACAATAGCCTCAGGATCCTATAGACTGACATATTATTCTCTTCTAAAACCTAGTTGGCCAAATAGAACCAGATGAACATTTTCAAATAGAATTTCTAATGGGGGTTAAAATTAATGGGAGATTTGCCTGAGTAGGACTGTAAAATCAGAGCCCTAATGAGGTAAAGAGGTCTGGCTACTTCTGAAGTATTATCATTGCTGTATACTGAATATCGGGATTGTTCATACTATTTTGTCTTGGCTGGATTGGTTTGTACCTTGGGAAACAGGGTTCCAGTAGTCTTGGCTCATACCACCGAGACTAAACATTATGTCAGAAGCAAGTAACAAGGATCAGAGTTATATTGAAATCACACCAGTAGTTTCAGGATCTTTAGGTTCATAAATTCAGTAGCCAAATAGATGAAAGTAAGCTGAAAAGAAAAGAAAAGAAAAGAAAAGAAAAGAAAAGAAAAGAAAAGAAAAGAAAAGAAAGAGAGAGAGGGAGAAAGTAAAATGGAGAAGATTACATTTAAAATAGTGACAGGTTTCAGAGTGATAGCCGTGTTAGTCTGTATCCGCAAAAAGAACAGGAGTACTTGTGGCACCTTAGAGACTAACACATTTATTTGGGCATACGCTTTCATGGGCTAAAACCCATTAGCCCACGAAGGCTTATGCCCAAATAAATGTGTTAGTCTCTAAGGTGCCACAAGTACTCTTGTTCTTTTTATTTAAAATAGTGTATCCTTCCCACTCTGCTGTAGTTCCTGATCTTGCTATCTTTACTCATACAAGTGGTCCCATTCACCTCAGTGGAACTACTTGCATGAGCAAGGCCTACTCTTGTGAGAAGTCATTGCAGGATTCAGCCCAGAGTACTATTCATCAGAGCCTCAATGAACTATTTCTTTTTTTTTTTCACAGCACATCACCTTTGAAGTGCAAATCAGTAGCAAATAACCATGTAGGCCAGTCAGAGATGTAGAAATTCTCTAGACTGTACAAGGGTATCAAGTGTAGTTCACAGAGAGCAAAATTAATGCTGTAAAAGGCAGCCAAAGTTCACCTCTAAGCAACCCTCCAATGGTTGATGCCTTCTTTCTTTTTTCCTTTTACAAGTTTCATGGTGCATAGGTAATACAAGATCACAAAGTGACTGCAACATCTTTATAACTCTGGACTAAGAAGGCAGTTCTTACATGTTTTCTGAGGTGTGTATAATTACAAGTGTGTTTCAGATCTGGTTAATGTGCTTAGCTGTTTTGGGAAAGCAATTTTACAAGAAAGTTAACCGTATTGTAGATTACTTTATTAGAACAGCCCCCAGCATCACTATTGTACTTAAGGATGGTTTGCCACGTTTGTCAGCGATTTATACCTCTGTTGTAAAAAAATTCACCCCAAATTAATATTCATGCCAGCTCATAACATTTTTGTACTAATTGGCAAAAAGAGAAAAAGAAAAAAAGATTGGTTAATCTGTTACAGATATGAAAGTTGGGGAGGGGCTGCAACTGGGCAACTCAAAAACTGTCTCTGTGAAACAAAGAGAGACAAGGTCTGAGAGGTAATATCTTTTATTGAACCATCTTGTGTTGGTGAGAGAGACAAGTTTTCGAGCCAGCAGAGCTCTTGTTCAGGTCATCTTCAGCTCTGTGTGGTTCGAAAGCTTGTCTCTCTCACCAACAGAAGTTGGTCCCATAAAAGATATTAGCTCACCCACCTCGTCTCTGTAATATCCCGGGACTAACATGGCTACAACTACACTGCATACAATAATCTGTGAAACGAAGGCATTTTGCAAGTGAGTAGTGTCTATTGATTATTTATTGCCCATGAGAATTGTTATTGCACAGGAGACTTTTTTTTTAAAAATTAACCAAAGCCTACATTACACAACAAATTGCAAAAGCTCCAATGGAGCCATTCATAGCTTTTTTTAAAAATTGTAAGTGAATTTAGTGCTTATGAAAGCAAGAGACTAGCAGTGTTGGCTAGACCCAGTGATGTACAAAACTCCCTTCAAAGCTCTGCCAATCCATTACAACCCTGACCTTACACTTTCCTACTATTTCAGTCATGAGCCTCTTTTGAGCAGTGACTGCTAATCAGTGCAAACTGCATGATGGTCTTGTGATGCGGGACAAATGGGTGATAGGGTTACATTACTAGACTAGGAACAAATCCTGCTTACTTTATTCAGTCTCGCTGATGTCAATGCAGCTACCCACTTAAACTGTGTCAATCCCAGAATATTAGAGAGACAAGGTGGGCGAGACAATATCTTTTATTGGATCAGCTATTGGCCCCTAATGGTTACCTGTGACTTCGGCTATAACATGAAGGCAGCTTTCCAGAGGGGGTGAGTTAGTACACACTCACTACACCAAGTAGACTTCCAGGGTATGTCTACACTGCAGCTCAGAATGAGCCTCCCAGCCCTGGTAGACAGACTCATACTGGCGGGGCTTGAGCCGGTGCACTAAAAATAGCAGTGTGGGTTTTGTAGCTCCAGCCAGGACTCAGGCTAATGATCCAAGCTCAAGTCCGTGGGTCAGGAAGGCTTGAGAGTCCAAACTGCTGCCGGAGCTGCAACATCCACACTATATTTTTAGCATGCTAGCTTGAGTCCCACTAGTGCGAGTCTTCTGTCTGCTCTGGGAGGCTCACTCAGAGGTGCAACTACAAAACTTGATAAAGGAATTTTAGGGCCAAATCCTGCTCATCTTCCTCTTGCGAGCAGTCCCCTTAAAGTTGATTGGACATCTGGCCTGGGTGATTCAAGTAGGATTTAACCCTAAGTGCCCAGGCATACTGATGATATGTCCTACCTTGTGTGTTACAGCGTAACATGTAAAGGTAGCAAACGCTTATGATTCTTGGCAGAGCTTTTTAGGCTCTTTGATTTATTTATTTTAGACTTTTTGTATTTGCCTTGTAGAGTTAGTATTTAACAAAACAGATCCCTGCTGCTTATCAGTTTGGTATATTTTTTAAATAAATAAGACAATCAAGATAACACTTGAAACTGGCAAATGAACAGGCAAATGCTTCCCTTCAGGTCCTCCAACTCCTGTAAAAACCACTCACCTATCCATGCAAAAACAGAGAAATAAAAGGCTAGCCTGGGACTTGGGAGACCCTGGTTCAATTCTTTCCTCTGACACAAATGTCCTGAAGCAAGTCATTTAGTGTCTCTCTTGTCTTAGTTCCCCACTGCCCTACCTCACAGGGCTGTTATGAAGACAAATACATTAAAGATTGCATGGTACTCAGTTACTACAGTATATAGTAGTACTATATATACTATGTACTACTATATACTATGTACGGCAATATAAATACCGTACATAGATGGATTTCACCACTATTTTTAGGGGGAGGGGCAAGAAAGAGTCGGACAGGAGCCCCTTGCAGCCTGTCAGTTCAGCTCCTTAACTTGCCACAGGTGTCACTGCTGAGTAATACAATGACTTCCTGGCCTCACAAAAAAATAAAAGACTTGTGACAATATGGAGAGCTACTACTAGGCAGGTCACAATAAGGTTTTTAATGGCATTCCCTATTAACAGTGTGCAGTTTCCACATTATTAATGTAATACATTAAGTAGTTTTCCAAAGGATCCATTAAGTTCTATCCAGTTCAAAATCCACTTTTCATACAAAGGTTTGGCATGATAAATGAGCTGCTAGGGTCTATCGATTAAATATTACCTGTTACAAAAATTGCTTAAATACATATTTACAAGATAAACTGGAACAGCTCAGACAGAGTCATTACATGTTTCATGGTAATTAATATGAATGCTATGTAAATACACATTTAAGTGATTTATATAATGGGGCTCCAAATAAACTGTTATAATCTATCATGCTGTAATGAATTAGCTTTCTTACAGTATGTAGGTATCTGACCTCTACTGGAGTATGAAAGACCTGCTTAATATCTCAGTGCTCTCTCCTAGCTTGACTAGAAGAGCAAAATCTCTTTCTTACCTCACTGCACATAGACACTGTCGGAGAATTCAGGAGGCACAAAAGCATAATGGGTGTCCAAAAAGTGGCAGCACTGGCCTGAAAAGGTGAGTGGCCAGCGTGGCTGGGGAATGCACTAATTCAACTCAGCAGAGTTCCAGTGGGAGAGCGGGCAATGCTACTACAATCTGCCATTTATGAAATGAATTCCTTCCCCCAACCCCAAAGCATAGAGGGCCAGGCTGGTGCAGGGAGGTGCCAGGATGAATGTAACCCAAGATTTCTAGAAGAATAAGAATTGCCACACTGGATCAGACCAGCAGTCCATCTAGTCTAATAACTTCTCTCTGAGTGGTCAGTACCTGATGATTCAGGAACAGGTGCAAGAAACTCTGTAGCGAACAATAATGGCATAACTAGCACATAGAAGTTTCCCCCTAACCTCAGTTAGTTTGCTTACACCCTGAAACAGGAAGGTTTACGTCCCTTATGAAGAAAAATACTTTATTCTATCCCACGTGAGTGCAGATGCCATCATCCATATAAATGTCTCTCTGGTCTGTAACTCCCAGGATCACTCCCAGTGTCTCTTTAAAAGATACAGGTATAACTTTTGTTTCCCTACTGTAGTCCTCTGCTACAGAAGTTGATTTTAATGAGCGGGTGAATATTTTTGTGAGTAGCTCAGTCTCTTCATTCTTAAGCTCCCTCGGAACTCTCGGATGTATGCCACCTGGACCAAAGGACACGTTGCTCTTTAATATATCAGTTCGTTCCAGCATTTGCTCTTTTGACACCTCATTCTCCACCAGCGCCTCAACTTTATTACCTGAACAGAGTAGGTCTGGGCTAGATATTTCCCTAATATTTTCTGTGGTGAAGACAAATGCAAAAACTCCTTTAGCTTCTCTGCAGTGTCCTTATTTTCCTTAATTTCTCCCTTTAGCCCCCCTGGTCCAAACAGACCTATTGAGTCTCTTGCAAGCTTCCTGATTCTGATACGCTTAAGAATTTATTTTCATGTTTTAGACTATTTGCTCTTCAAATTCTCACACAGCCATCCTAATTTCCATCAGCATTTTACCTGCTGTCATTTATGCTCCTTTCTATTCAGATTCTAGGGTTGGAGTTCCATTTTCAGAAGGATACCTGTTTGGTTCAAATAACCTTTTGAATCTTCCCCCGTAGTTATATTTTATATTTATTCTTGTCTTCCTGCTTCCTTTTCTTGCTTAGGTGTATGCATAATTTCTGTACTTTATAGTTATATATATAATATAACCACTTATTATAGTTAGGGCTTTTCTTAACGTTCACCTATTCTGGCAATGTCTTTTTGCACACAGACAGAGATCAAACCAGGGCTGAGATCTTCACACACCAGGATCTCAGATGCTTGAGAGTTATCCCCAACAACATGTATGCCACCCACTAGCCCTTTTGGGGGAAATCTCATTACAAAGTTACAGTAGAATCTCAGAATTACAAACACCAGAGTTACGAACTCACCGATCACCCACACACCTCATTTGGAACCAGAAGTACACAATAAGGCAGCAGCAGAGGGGAAAAAAGCAAATACAGTACAGTACAGTGTTAAACATAAACTACTAAAAAAATAAAGGGAAAGTTTAAAAAAAAGATTTGCCAATGTAAGGAAATTGTTTCTGTGCTTGTTTCATTTAAATTAAGATGGTTAAAAGCAACACTTTTCTTCTGCATAGTAAAGTTGTATTAAGTCAATGTTCAGTTGTAAACTTTTGAAAGAACAACCATAACCTTTTGTTCAGAGTTATGAACATTTCCGAGTTATGAACAACCTCCATTCCCGAGGTTTGTAACTTGGAGGTTTTACTGTATTAGCCAAAGATGGAATTCAACCTTTATGATAGCAATTGCTATCAGCGACTGCTATAATTATTTATCATTCTACAGTCATCGCCATTCCAACTGGAACTCTGGAAACAATCTCTTTGGTTTCAGCTTTAGAACCAGCATCTATCCTATTGTGGCAATAGTGGAGAAGGTAGAATTTACCTTAATTTTAGGCAACAAATGATCTCATTATTAAGAAGAAATTACTTCACTTTGTGAAAAGAGGAGACCAAACTACGCTCTCAGTTACACTGATCTTTAGAACTTTTTTCTTTAGGAAGGGAATGTGATCATTGTCTGTTCTAGGTGTATTGAAATATTATTTTTAATGTCTCTGCCATCCAAATAGAACTCCCCCTTGCAGACCAAAGTGTCAGGCTGTCTCAATCCATATACAGTAGACAGATAATGCTAAATCAGCTGTCTGTTGCGCAACTTTGTAAGGTTGATTTCCCTAATAAATTATGTGAGTTTATTGGATTGTCACCAGAACAAAATCATTTTGTTTCCTAATCCTAAAACAGACTTTGAAAGCCAGTTTGATTTAGCTCTTCTATGTAGGCATGTATTTCAATGGCAGGTGGGACAAATCATGCCCCTCTACTCGAGTGTTGCAAAGGACCCCCGAGACAGTGGAACTGATGAGATTTAGCTGCAGGGAGGGGGGAACTTGGGGCAACCTACTCATAAGGTGCCCACACTGCTGTGTGAGCCATGGAGTCGAGTTCCTGGAACGTTACCACACAACAGGGTTTGGGGATGGCTTAGGGCAGGAGCAGGGGTGAGCCCAGTGGATCCATGACTACATAAATCCATCAGCTATTGTGCCCATAGCGTATGGGTACCGATGTGGAAGGAGGTATGTCACGGGGTTCACTCACTGCTAGCAGTGCCTCCTGCTGGCTGTACTGGGAATTAGCTCTGCCTTCCTGCAGCTCCTCATCTGTAGCCAGCTTCCCAGCTTTATAGGCCACACTGCCACACCTGCACAGGTGAGCCTGCGTGCAATCAATTAGTTCCCTGAGCCCTGGCTCCTACTCCAGGTGCAGCCTGGGGAGTTAATTGGCCAGCCTGGATATTTTAACCCCTTCCAATCCTGTGTGGGATGGACATCCCATCACAAGGTACTGTAGCCTGAGGTCTCCAGGTGCAGCTGAGGAGCAGCTCTTGGGGAAGACCGTATAATCCTGCACTATCCAGTCCCTACAGAAGTCACTTAAGCCAAACCCGGTCACTCAGGGCAGGTCTACACATAAAGCTGTAGCGCTACAGTGAAGATGTTACTACACTAATGGGAGAGTTAATCCCCCTCTTCAAGAGAGGTCAATGGAAGAAGCCCTCCTGTCAACATAGCTCTGTCCACACCGGGGGCTAGGTCGGTATAACTGCGTCACACAGGGGCGTGGATTTTTCACATTCCTGAGCGACATAGCTATACTGATGTAAGTTTATAGTGACAGGTTTCAGAGTAACAGCCGTGTTAGTCTGTATCCGCAAAAAGAAGAACAGGAGTACTTGTGGCACCTTAGAGACTAACAAATTTATTAGAGCATAAGCTTTCGTGGACTACAGCCCACTTCTTCGGATGCATATATGCATACTCCTGTTCTTCTTTTTAAGTTTATAGTGTAGACCCAGCCTCAGGCTTAGCACAGGGGACAGGTTTGAGCCCTTATGGTCTAAAGTGTCTCCAATGAAACTGACATTGTTCCGATGACAACCCATTAAATTGCCACATTTTAGGGAAGACTGTTTACAAAACCACTTAACCATACTGTGCAACCGACAGCTGAATTAGGCCTGTCTGCCTATCTGGAGTCAGAGAGTGTCACGTTGCTCTTCAGGGGATGGAAATCTACTTTGCAGGACAGAGCCTTTTAAAAAACAACAACAATTATTCAAATGCACCTAAACTAGACAAGTCATTTGTTATCTCTTTCTTTATAAAAAAAAATAGAACTAGGCACAAAATAAAACCTTACAATTAAATTCCTTTTACAAAAAAACCCACTGGTACCAATAAAATCACTGCTGCGAAAGGGGGGGAAAAAGTCATCAGCTAATGTGGTCAGTGGGAATAAGCCCTTTTGTCAGAGTGACGCAAAAGACGATGCAAAGAAGTTTTTAAAGGAGCATTGTCCAGAGACAAAGGAGGGAAGACACCATGGTGGCAGGAGGGCAGCAGTGCACTGGGCTTCTATGCAGGGGAGATGAGCTCAGACAAGAACGCAGGCTCCCAGGGCCCCGAGGCCACTGGAGGCTGCTGTGTGTGTCATACAAATGACAAAAATGACAAGCTCAGGTCTAGGGGAGAAGAAGTGCAGCCTGTGTCTCCTCTGAAGTCCCTCCTGCTGGGTGAGCATAGATTCTACCAGCATGGCTTCCTAAAGGAGCAATTCACCTGCCTCATTCTTTGCCAGGGGTTAGGAGCAGTGACTTGACCAATAAGTCAATTTCAGTAGGACATTTTAGAGGTGTGGGAAATAATTTTGAGCATGAAGGAAATGGTGAAGGAAGCAGTTGTGCCCAGTGATGTCTGGATATATCAGATCCACTCTTAGAATGTGGCAAGGAAAGTTAGCTTCCCAAGACTCTCTGTCTGCAATTGGAATAGGTCTGGGACTGCTTTTAAAGGGCAGTTAATAATTCCTGGACCATTTTGAAGGATATTCTGTATTTAGAATTTTTTTTATCTATGTGGCATAGATTTTTCTGTGTGTAGGGGGAGTATTTCTGTCACTTGTTATTGCTATAAATGTTCAGATGAAAACAAGATGTTTTTTCATCATACATGCTTAAGTTCTTATTACTGCTCATTCCACACCTGGAGTCATGATATCTCACCTCACACAGACACCTTTACTGAGGGAATGTAGTTTTCATGACAGGTGTTCGATTTGCATTGATGGAGACTGAGGGTATGTTTACACTTACGTCCGGAGCGATCATTCCAGCAGGGATCCATTTATTGCCTCTATTGAAGAGGCAATAAATCGACCGTCGAGTGAAGACACTGCGGTAAGTAGATCTAAGTACGTCAACTTCAGCTACGTTATTCACGTAGCTGAAATTGCGTAACTTAGATCGATCCTCCCCCCAATGTAGACCAGGCCTGAGATGCTCTATTTATCCAAGGAACAGTTACGGCATGGAAAGAGGGAAGCAGAGTCTCCATGGTCAGAAACTCTTGGGACTATATCATGAAACTCCTAGCAAGAGTGCCATTTCAGTGAGATGTACATACCTGAACACTAGGAACTGGATTTAGCCTTCCATCCCCATTCTACACAGGCTGCAAAAAGCCATTAGATGGTTAACAATTTACAGTCACTAGTGAAATAGACCAAATTTGAACCTGTGACCAAAAAGTAATTTTTATACCCATTGCCAATCCACAGAGTTATTCAGTCCCTTGAAGTCATAACCTTACTTTTTTGTGAGATCATAGTCCTGTCCACAGTAATCACCTGTGATGTCACAAACCAAGGATTGAAACTTCAGATGGAGAATAAACAGTAGGAGCAGATGAACTTCGAAAAAACATGCTATTTTCATGTAAATTTCCCTAGTTGTAACAAATGAAGGAAGGAGGGAAAAAACCCAGAACATAAATGATATATCTGCAGAATTGGTTCTAAATAGAATGTTTTTCAAAGCTTACCAGGACACATCACTGGCTCTTTAATGCCTGCTTTCCCACCAATTTGTATCCTGTCAATTTACAAGATATTGCAAATACCTACCTTATTTAATAAAAATGCAAAGCACAATGGAGAGTTTATGTAAACGAGGCTGGCAAAATATCTTTGCAGAACATTTTGGAGCGAGAGTAAGAAAATAAATGAACATTTTAACAGGTTCAGTATAATTGGGATATAATCTTATTAGAATCATAGGCCTGGACATACCTCTACCAAATAAAAACCCAGAGGAGAGCTTGGGAGGATAAACTCCATGAGGAATTCATTACTGAGGCCTGGTCTACACTATGACTTTAATTCGGATTTAGCAGCGTTAAATCGAATTAACCCTGCACCCGTCCACACAACGAAGTCATTTATTTCAAAATAAAGGGCTCTTAAAATCGATTTCTGTACTCCACCCCGATGAGCGGAGTAGCGCCAAAATCGATTTTGTCATTTCGAATTAGGGTTAGTGTGGCCACAATTCGATGGTATTGGCCTCCGGGAGCTATCCCACAGTGCACCATTGTGACCGCTCTGGACAGCAATCTGAACTCGGATGCACTGGCCAGGTAGACAGGAAAAGCCCCGCGAACATTTGAATTTCATTTCCTGTTTGCCCAGCGTGGAGAGCACAGGTGACCACAGAAAGCTCATCAGCACAGGTAACCATGCAGAGAATCGAAAAAGAGCACCAGCATGGACCATACGGGAGGTACTGGATCTGATCACTATATGTGGAGAGGATTCAGTGCTAGCAGAACTTCGTTCAAAAAGACTAAATGCCAAAACTTTTGAAAAAATCTCCAAGGGCATGATGGAGAGAGGCCACAATAGGGACTCAGATCAGTGCCGCGTGAAAGTCAAGGAGCTCAGACAAGCCTATCAAAAAACAAAGGAGCAAACGGTCGCTCCGGGTCAGAGCCGCGAACATGCCGCTTCTACGCCGAGCTGCATGCAGTTCTGGGGAGGCCGCCACCACTACCCCACCTCTGACCGTGGATTCCGAGGCAGGGATAATCTCATCAGCTACACCTGAGGATTCTGCGGATGGGGAAGAGGAGGAGGAGGAAGAGGAGAACGAGTTTGCAGAGAGCACCCAGCACTCCGTTCTCCCCAACAGCCAGGATCTTTTTCTCAGCGTGACTGAAGTACCCTCCCAACCCAGTATCCAAGACCACAACCCCATGGAAGGGACCTCAGGTGAGTTTACCTTTTAAAATATAAAACTTGTTTTAAAAGCAAGGGTTTTTAATGATTACTTTGCCCTGAGGACTTGGGATGCATTCGCAGCCAGTACAGCTACTGGAAAAGTCTGTTAATGTGTCTGGGGATGGAGCGGAAATCCTCCAGGGACATCTCCATGAAGCTCTCCTGGAGGTACTCCAAAAGCCTTGCCACAAGATTTCTGGGCAGTGCAGCCTTATTCCGTCCTCCATGGTAGGACACTTGACCGCGCCATGCTTGCAGCAAGTAATCTGGTATCATTGCATGACAAAGCCTGGCAGCGTATGGTCCCGGTGTTTGCTGGCATTCAAGCAACACCCGTTCTTTATCTTGCTGTGTAATCCTCAGGAGAGTGATATCGCTCATGGTAACCTGGTTGAAATACGGGAATTTAATTAAGGAGACAGAGGTGGCCGTTCCTACTGGGCTGTTTGCCTGTGGCTGAAAAGAAATCCTTCCCTGCAGTTAGCCAAGCGCGGGGAGGGGTGGGGGGGAATTGGCCCAGAGCTTTTCGCGTTTGGCTAGCAGGGATCTTCTCTGATACCAGCCACATGGTGGGGGGAGGGGTAAAGCGATCATCCAGAGAATTGGATGGGGGTGGGGTGGTTAGTTTGTTTTCTGCTGCTGAAGATTAACACGAAAACCGCAGCATTCAACGGGCTTTGCTTGGTATGTGGGAAAGGAGGGCGTAGAAGCCGAAAGACAATGGCTTACCATGGCCGCATGCAAGCCGAATGTGCAAGTCCAGTTAACATACTGCAAACATTCCAACAAGCAATGATCAGTTTAGATCCAGGAAAAAAGAAGTTGGAAGAGAGCATTTTTAGTCCACCTTTTTAGGGCCTTCCCCGAATTGGGGCAAACAGGCGACCTCTAAATGGGGCTGCTTGGACATCTGATCCACTGTCAAACGCTTGGGTCCTTCCCCACCAGGACGAGCGACCATCAAGCACAGACACTAAACACACTCAAAGGAAACCCTTCCCAATTAGCACAAATCAGAGAAAACTAAGTAGAGCGGGATTCCAGCTCCCTTTTTAAAACATGCATCTATATATATATATATTTGTTTATTCATCTGATGTCCATCATAGTGTAGGACTAAGAACACTGGGCAGAGTACAGGATGGTGCAGGTTTCCCCTCCTCCTCATCCCTATTTCTGCAAATATACATCACCTCCCATTAATAATAGCCCCGCTGTCCAGGTCCTCTATCCTTTTCATTGTCTGAAAAACTATAGAGTACATAACCTGTACAGTTCCCCTCCACAAATTTGTCTGTAGGCTTTAGCTGATTGCCTGTGAATTTATAAGCCCTGTCATTGCCACCGATCTGGTCCTGTATGCCTTCCACAATAGTAGCCAAGAACCCACCCACAATCATTCATCAGACATATGTATAACACATACTCTCCCTCAGTCATTCGTTCCGTAGCAGACATCATGTATTCTTTCTGAGAGCCACTTGTGTTTCTGCCGTTTATGTGCTGTCTGTTTTTATTGGGTTTTATTGTTAGATTTACAACGGTTTAAGCTGGTGCACAGATGAACAGATGAAATGTTAGGGAGGGTTGCTGTTGTGGACCAGCATAGTGAAACATGCTCAGCTTCAGGCTGAAGTATTGAATCTTGAAGAAGATATAGAAATACCCTTGCTTGTGGCAAGCTCTCTCTCCAAGCTTCCCCGGCACCCACACCACACTGGTTGTCTAATGTTGACAAATGATCACTGGGCACTAAGATGAGATTTCAAAACTTAGTTCACATGTGACTAAAGTAATGACTTAAACTTAGCTCTTCATAGACGAAAGGCTCAAGCGACAAGCTCCATATTAAAACCTAGATATGTAGATCAGATTGATTTGAACTAATGAGTTCAAAAGCTAGACTTAGTCCAGTTAGACTCGAATCTGCTTCCCCCTATGTTACATGTTTGGAAGGTTTGTATTTCACCTTTTTCCTCACACTGAAATATTCTGAGGAGGTTTGAGGCCTGATTCACCACTGCTCTACTGATTTCAGTGGAGCTACACCAGTGTAAAACTGGAGAACTGTAGTGGTAAATCAGGCCCTTTGTATCTTTTGGACGCTTGAGTGTTTCTGAAAATGTTGCCCATTCAGATAGAATTGTTAGAGCCCTGCAAATCTGTAGATATCCACTTTACATCTGCAGACCATTTTTGTGGATCACCGATCAGTTGCGGATACAAATTTTGTATCCATGCAGGGCTATAAAATTGAGCATGAGTGGCTGGGGTGGGCCACACAGGCCTTTTCACAATCGAGATTGCCACAATAAAGCTAGGACTTTTATTTGACATAGCTTCAAATGTTGCATGAGCCTATTCTATATTACTCTCCAAACGTAGCATAATTAAGCAAACCATATGAAAAACCTCCTGAGAACCAGCTACAATTAAATTGTAACGAGCATGTGAAGGAAAAAGTGATCCAACTCCTTCATTATCCCAAAGAAACACATTAAAAAAGACACATCCAGAGTGTCACTGGGTATTTCAGAAAGTCCTTGGGTGACACTGACTAGGGGAGGAAGAAGAAGAGAGAGGAAACTTGAACGCAAGAATGGTTTGTGGTAAAGGCACTAGTTGGGGATTCAAAAGTGTGGGATTCAATTCCTTGTTCAGCGACGGACTCACTGTGTAAACTTGGACAACTCACTTAGGCCAGGTCTACACTACCACTTACTTCAGTGTAACTTACATCGCTCAGGGGTGTGAATAAGCCACACCCCTGAGCGACGTAAGCTACACTGACCTAAGCACCGGTGCGGACAGCACTATGTCAGCAGAAGAGCTTCTCTTGATGACATAGCTAGTGCCTCTCATGGAGATGGATTTATAGAGTGTCTTCACCAGATGCACATTGGTGCAGCTGCGCCAGTGTAGTGCTTCTAGTGTAGACTAGCCCTTAGTCTCTGCATCTCAGTTCCCCACCTGTAAAACGGGAGTGCTAATAATGCTTCCTTTGTCCATCGTGTCAATATAGAATCTAAGCACTTTGGGGAAAGGACTGTCTCTGTGCGGTGCCCTTGGTCCATGGGGACTCTAAATGCCATAAAAGCTTTAAGGAACCCATTTATATTTGCAATGACAGGGTTGAATACATAATAGAGAGTTTAGGGTGAATGTCCTTTGGGTTTGTTTCTAAAGCTATTTGTTAGAAAGAACATGTCTACATAATTCCTTTTACTCAAAACAACGCATCACTGCTAACAGGGTGTGGGTTTTTTTGTTTGTTTGGGTACCCTCGCTGCCCTCTACAGGATTTCAGATGTGTTCCTGATCCAGTTTTGCTTATTTTGATTTTCATGCTTTTTTTTCTCTTTTTAAAAATGTTCCTCACCAGTTTTCTGTCGTTGCTACCCCATAACCATTTGCAACTAGCGGCAGTGCCTCAAACCTGATGGGCTCCATTTGTTTGGTGCAGCATTCCTTGGGCTTTGACAGAGGAAAACGTGCTTGCTGCCCTTAGAGTAATAGCAAACAGGGACCTTGGCTCTAAGATTTTGACAAGTTGCCTGCCCTTGCTCAAGCTCTATATCTCTGCAAGTACAAGGCCTATTGGAACTATGGAGACTGTCATTTTCTTCCCCTGGGCAATCATGTGTACAATCACTGGGAATGCTTGCCATTACCATTACTGTACCTTCCAGAATACAGACACACACTATATTACTCCACAGGAAAAAAATGTAACTTAACAAACAGTGCCAAGGCCTGGAGCTGGGACCTCAGAAGCCAGGAATTGCTGAGCTGCTAATTTATCTGAAATGTCGCTGTCTAAAAAGAAACATGCAATATATTGACATCAGCAAGATATTTCCTGAAAACATCTTAAAGAGAGATTCTCTTTTAATATACCTCGATGTAGCTGCTCTTGTAAAACAGAAATCGAAGCCCTTATTAAAAAAAAATAAAAGAGAAGTATTTTGTTAGTTAGAAAAATACACTTCAAGGTTTGGTTAAAGGGGACAAAATATCCACTTTCTTGACTTTTACAGAGGTAAGACAAAAAAACCACAACTTTTTTATATGAATAGTGTTCTGTGTTTGTCCCTTGCATATTTTTCTTTTGAACGTGCCATTTTGCTGTTGCAGCTGGGCTTGTCAGTTTTCAGCACTAATGGGTTGTGATATGGTGTCAAGGGAAGTCAACAATCAATGTTGGAAAAAAGGGCTATCATTGCTGACACAGCCAAGGATGGAAACACAATGGTCTTAGTTTGCAGAGAAATAGAAGAAAAAGTCTGTGTTTGTCTCGCTTTTAAGATTAGGAGAGATTTATCCCTCAATGACCAAGCTGTTGCCCCTCACTCCCCCTGCAAGCCGCTAACCCTATCATACATCTTACCCCAAAAGATAGATTTTTAGTTTAATGAGAAAAACCTTTTATAGCTAAGTTAATAATGTTATAGCTCACATTTATGGTTTATAGTTATTATCTGAAACTGGAAAATGCTGGGTTGCACAGTGTATACTTCAGCAGAAAAGCAATATTAGATGCTTTTATTTAATGCCTGGGCCTGCTTTTCAGAGGTGCTGAGCCCCGCAACCCCAGCTGAAGTCAACGAGAACTGCAGGAGTTCAGCACCTCTGAAAAACAGACCCTACAGATATTATCACTGAAAGAAAAGCTTTGTACAGAAGGCTTATAATGAAAATATAGTAATCCTCTGTCCAGACCACTTTTTATCCAAGGATCTCAGCCAACCTTACTAACTTTAAGCCTCTCAGTACACTTGCGAAACAGGTAGGTGGTATTTATTATCCCCAGTTTGCATAGAGGGAAACTGAGGCAGACCCCTTACCCAAGGTCTCACAGTGAGTAACCAGTACAGCCAGGAATAGAAACCAGGAGCCGTGGCCCCTAATCCACAGCTTTGATTACTAGGCAATACTGCCTTCCCACACAAAATATAATGTGTCAAGTATCATTACCAAACTCCTGTTACCAATGAACAAAATTATAAATCAGAGCTTTTTTCATCCTTCCAGTAGAGGAGCCAGAGATACCTGAGTATAGACTCCACCTGTCCCCAAGCACAGGGGAGCATCTCTCTCCCTTACCTCCTTTAGGCAAATAAATTAGCTATCCCAAAAGGACTTTGTCCATAAGCTTCCATCTGCACATTCATTCTGGGACTTTTCCCTCCATAAATCTTTTTCCTTGGGGCAACCCCTGTCAACCCATGTTCACTCCTTTACATATTCAGTATATGAAAGTGGTATGATCTGCCCTCACCAAAAGCCAGTGCTGACACGCAGAGGTCTCTATGGCTACCATACTTTTGCAGCACTATGTTAATAGTTGAGAAAAGAAAATAAGAAAAAATGGTGGTCAGGGAAGGCATTGGCAGCTAAAAGGAGCAAGAAGATGCTCCTGTTGGGGCATGGGGAAAGAGAGCGGGATCCACCGTAGGGAGGAGTGGAGGGGACCAGGAGCAAGAGGATGCTGTGGTTTGGGAGTTACTGGTCCCTCTTCCTTCCAAGAAAAGGGGGCAAAAAACCTACACCAAAAACTTTTCCCCCATGTTTTTATTTTATTCCATTCAGAGATGGTAATTTCCCCATATCATTCACCAGAAAAGAAGGATGATAAATACAGCTGGTCAAAAACAGGAAGGAGAACAGTTCATGAAATGTTTCTCCTTTCCCCCTCTCGCCCAGCCTCAACATGTGAATGAAAATTATGAATTCTGAAAAATGGCAATGAGCTGTAATGATGGAGAAGTAGCACTGCTTGACTAACCAATGTGGGGTGAAAGGGTGCTGTGAGGGAAGTGCCTGTCTGCAGAAGGAAGGGAAGGTTGAGAAAAAGCACTGGGAACAAATAAGTGTAGAGAGACTAGGCTAGGAGTAGCTTAGCTTTGTAGCAGTTTTGAGAACATGGAGAAAATTCCTTTTCTGCAAAGCCTCTGAAGGCAAGGGTTAATGCACTGGGGGCCTGATCCAAAGTCCATTCAAGTTAATGGAAAGATCAGACCCTGAGTCACTCAAATGACAGCACAATGTGCAGCGCTATTTTTCAATACTTTTGTTGCCAAGATCAACATTGGGACCAACAAAAGCATTCCAGACTTGACCCATTTTATATGGGCCACCTAACCATCAAATGAGTTTTGATGACTATTGTGATGAATTGGGACTATGTCTGTACAACTTAGATTTCTGCTTGCTATTATGAAGTTGCATTAGGGAAAAGTGCTGAATCATGAGCGCCAATATGTATGTGGATCCACCATTGCTGATAAGTTCTGTAGTAGAGATATACCAGACAGGGACAATGGGAAATACTTACGGTTAAAAACAGTACTTAGGCCTCACAAAGAATACACTAAAAAGCAGCTCAGGCCTTGGAAATCCAGTTTTAGCTTTATCCCCTGAAGGAAAGGGGAAGGGTAGGAACAACAGAAACTTAACAGGTGTCGAACAAGAGAGACCAGGTGACCAGGAGAGGTTTAAATAATGAAACATACAGGAACCGGGGAACCAGACCGGAAGAAGAAGCATGGGGTAAGAGAGAGCAAGGTCACAGAAACTGGGTAAAAGGATTCAGGAGGGAAAGGTCACCCAGCATGTAGCAGGCTCATGGGGCAGAGGGTCCCTGCCTGCTTTCCTGAGCACAGATGGCTCAAAGGACTCTGGACAACCCAAGGAACTCAGACCCCCACCCAAAGAATGCTTTGGAAAGCTGAAGAGACCAAGGAAGGGACATTCATTTAGTGTTTATGATCTGTACTCTCCTGTACTTTATAGGCTTAAGTATAAAAGAGCATAAAGGTGTCACACAGTGCAAAGTGTGTGTGTGTGTTAACTGCTTCACAACTGGCTGCGTGCCCCTAAGAGAACTAAACTGTAACCAGACGCTTACACCTTTTGGGAGAGGGTTCTGCTTAAGTACTGGGGAGTTTGATGGTCAGTGCTGTGCCCAGAGAGGGTAGGCAGCTGGACAATGGGTTCCAACACACGGAGGGGGTGCCAGACAGAAGATCTGCACCCTGAGAGTTTGCCTAGGGACCCAAGATTGGATCAGTGTCTGAACTCAATGCAGGCTCCAAAAGTTTAACACAACTCAGGGAATCCAGAGCACAGAGGCATGGATTCCCCTCACAGCAATCCTAGTGAGAGGCCAGGAAGGGGTGCTTGCTAGAATCTGTCACAACTATAAACTTGTGCTAAATTCACACTAGTTTCTCCTATGCCATTTCCTTCTATGGTTACACTTTGGTCTGATTTCAGAACCTATATTGGAGCAAATGACTTCTCCTATGGGGTAGTACTCGCACCACAGAACAGGGGTCGAGGGTGTTTTATGAGAATGCTGTGGCTATATCCTTCTCCTACCCACAGTAGGGGAACCTACTTGAAGCATTGGCCCTACAGAAGCCATGATGTGTCAAAGTGCTGGCAGGAGCCAGTGGAACCAGATGGCAGAGTAGAGGCCTACACAGATCCCACAAGATCACCTATGGGAGATTGATTCCTCTAGACCTGATCCAAATCTCATTATAATGAAAAAGGTTCGGTGGAACAGGTAAGAAAAAAGTTGATGAATTTGAAGGAAGTCTGGAGAACACCCATTCTTAATCTGATTTTCTTCTTAAAAAAAATAAAATACAAGGAATCAAAAAAAGCCAATTCAGCATCATGAAATTCTGCTAAAAAAATTCAAGATTAAAAAAATCCTCCTGTTGGAAACAGAGAAAGGGCAGGGGTATCAAATAAGAAAACACAGCCTATTGAACCTTGCAGGGAAAAGAGAAAGGGGGATAAAAAAGCAGAAGGAGCTAATAGTAGCCAAAGTGGGTAAGGGAAATATGAGGGGCTTTTACAAATATATGAATGGAAAAAGCAGCATCAGAAAAAGTAGGCCCATTAATCAATGAGGCAGTAGGAAAGGAAATTAATGATGACTTTAAAATGGATAAGATAATGAAACCTTTAACAATAAAAATAAAGACTAAAGACCATCTTTGAACTGCACATCCCATTCTATCTCTCCTGTCAATCAGCCAAGGATAAACAAATCTCTCCTCACTTCGCTCCCTCATACCCTATTGCCATATATGGAAACTGGGAGGAGCAGGATGTCCCTGAGAAGAAAAAGGAATGGCAAATTGTGTGGCTAAATTCCATAAAACTCTTTGAAATTTTAAAGGAGCCTCTCACAAAAAATCTAATTTAAATTGACTTGGTATGAGCCCTGTCACATGGACTGAAAACTGGTTGAAGGACTTTATGCAATGGGTAAAGCCCTGGTGGCGGGTGATATATTGGGCTGGGTTGCTGCAGGGATATGTTTTAGGTTTGATCTTACTTAATATCTTGATTAATAATCTGGAAGAGGAGGTAAACAGAACATTAATGAAATTCGTACATGACAATCAGGGGGATGGGGACTGAGAATATCAGAGTGGACAGCAATAATACAAAGAGAACTAACGAGATTAAAAATGTAGGCAGGAAATAAAAGGTGAGATTCAACCTGGAAAAATGAAAACTAATACACTGAAGAAAAATAATCAGCAACACAGATATTCATAGAGAAGGAGAAACCTGGGAAGAAGCAAAAGAGACCTAGAGGTGACAGTGAACAACAAATTGAATATGACTTTGCAATGAGATGTGTCAGTATAAAAGGCCAAGGCAATTTGGGGCTGTATATGCAGAGGGATAATGTCAGAGCAGAGAAGTGATAGTGTCTCTCTTTTTGAATCTGGTGATACTTCAGGTGGAATATTGGATTCACTTCTGGACACCTCCATACAAGATGTAGACAAATTGGAGGAAGTTCAGAGAAGAGCAACAAAACTGATTAGTCAAGTGGAGGGACTGATTTATAAAAGCAAGTGACAGTTAATCAAGGGGAAATGATAACTGTCTACAAATATAGGAAGGATGAATGGAGAGAACAGAGAGGAATTTCTTAGCATTGTTCAATGTAGTAGAGCTAGAAATAAGGGGATGAAATTAAGAAAACGAAAATTTGGGCAGAATATCAGAAAAATTTCCTAACTGTCAGAAACATTAGATTATGGAATAATCTTCAAATGGAAGTGATAGAAACCCCATCACCTGAGACATTTAAATAAGGCTGGATTAAGGTGTACTGCAGAGAACAATTGTCCATTTGCAGGGGGGTGGCCTAGATGATCTAACAAGTTTTTTCCATTTTTAACTCTGGTGAACTTATGACTGCCTTGATATAGTGTTCTGTAGTAGGTTTTCTCTATTACTATCAGCATAAATAGGAACATATTTTGCAAGAGACTGCACTATACATCATATATGCCACAGTCCATGTGTAAAGTACAGTTCTACAGTAAAAACTAACTAATTGAATGTGTCTCTACTAATCACACTACCCGGTAGAAAATAGATGCATGACCTGCCTTCACACCAAAATATGTTCTTTTAACTGATGTGTTTTAGTGAAAAGCATTTGGTTTACTGTAAGGAAAGTATGTTTTTCATTTGCTTTTTTCACACAAGCCACTTCTATTGGATTTCACATTTTGAGTACTCTTAAATCTTTATTCATTTAACGGGAATACAATGGAACTTGCTTATAGTGAACTCAAGTATAGTAAAACTCCATTTAGAGTGAAATGGAAAGAAAGCTCTTACTTGCTTCAGTGCACTGCAGTGTGCAAATGCTATTGTGGTTGGTGCCAGAAAGTAATGGGAGGGTGGAGACATAAATCAGTGTATAAATTAAGAAAAAATACATATCAAAATATTTTTGTTTTCTTTTATGGAATAAAGTTACCTTATTAACATACTGCAATACATTTTTAGCAACTTGGCCACCTTCAACGCAGAAAAAGGTCCCCTTTTATGAATGTCTACCTTGGTCTTTACAAACAGAAACTGTTCCCAGATTCTTCCAAGGAGAACAAAGGGGTGAAAGGTTTTTCAAAGTTCCCTGTCCTTCTCACATCCCCTGGGGACAGATACAGAGCTGAGGAAGGAGAAAAGCTTATAGAGAAGAAAGCCACTGTTTTGCTTTAATAAAAAGGTCGCAATCTTATCATGTATAGATGCTCAAATGATGTATAGACAAAGGATGTTTGCAGGGAAGATTGCCATAGGCAAAACAGCAGATCTAATCAAAAGCTCTACACGCATGGATGTAGCCAGCCTCTGGGAAAGGAGAGCACTTGCAGCACAGAATCTGGAATGTTTCTTCTATCATTCAATAGGGAAGACATTGTAGCACAAGAGAAACGTAATTTTTTTGTATTTTGGGAAGGAGAGGGTTCTAAACACCACTTTAACACCTGTGATGTTACCCTTTAGCATACTGTGTTTTTACATCAGTTTTCTGTAATATGTTCAGAAGCATGTACCGCCCACTGTCTTAGGTCACTGAACCCAGGAAAGTGTTATGACATGGTGGTCATACAAAAACCACTGCAAAAACAGTTCTGTTGTATAAAATAAATTACATATACAAATATGTAAAAAAAAATATAATTAACCTTTGGAACGCTGGCATTTTCAAAACTGTGAGACGAATGAATGTATATATGTCCTCAGGCGCCAAAGGACTTAATAAAAGTTAAGACACAAACTAATAAAAGTAAAGACATTCTCAGTTACAGTTGCCACAGAGCTCTTACCTCATTCCACTCAGCATAGTGCACGAACCCAGGTGTCTCAGAATAGCTGGTGTTCTCCCACTTGCTGCACTGCAATAACTGGAAACAATGAAGGAATAAAGGAAACATGCTAAAGGTTCTATGGCAGCCATAACTCATTTTGTTAATTTGTTCTTCAGCCTTTGGGGGTTATCTAACTGCATAGGCATTTATGCTGCACTCATTGCAGGAGCAGTAACAGAACATAATATCTGTAAGCCATCACTCTGTTCACTCTGCTTGTATGTCTCTTTCTTCTGCCCTTTGTCCATTTTATCTATGTAGATTGTAAGCTCTTCAGTGCAAGGACAGTCTATTATGCTATGTTTGTACGATGCCCAGCACGTTAGGGCCCCATTCTAATTGGTCCCTGGGCACTGCCATAATACAAATAATAGTCATTCACCAAAATACAGTTGCAGGAGTAAATCTGAGACCCGAATACACCAGAACTCCAATGGGCTGGGCTAGTGGGAACAGTCCCGCCCCACTTCCCTACTCCTTCTGACTAATGGTTGCAGCCTCTCACCTCTGTCTGTGTCCCTCCCTAATGTTCTCATTGGCAGACAGTGCAAGGTGCCTCAATGTGGGCGGGACACTGTTCCCAGGCCTGCTCCCTGTCTTTGGAGGTCTCTTCTTCTTCCAGTCACCCTGTTCATGTTCAAATGAGCAGAAAAAGAAACCCCACCAATAGGGTTTTGCTGAGGCAAAAAAAAAAGATGAAAGGAAAAGGGAGAGATTCTCAGAAAGGGCTGATGAAATGTGCGTAGCGCCCATGGTAAAACAGGCTTGGATTGGGTGATTAGGCTGGATTACTGCTCAAAAACTCCCACAACCCTAATAAGGGAAGTGGCTTCAGGAGGGAGGCAGGAAGCAGCAAGCAGCCCCAGATGGTGTGCTCTCGGTAGTCAATTTTCTTTTCCATTTCTCCACTGATTGTGCACATCCCTGTGGTATCTCGATTGAAAACAATGGCGGAGACTGGGATACGGAATAGCCTAGGGCAGTGCTTCTCAAAGTCGGGCCGCCGCTTGTTCCGGGAAAGCCCCTGGCGGTCCGGGCCGGTTTATTTACCTGTCCGCGGGTTCGACCGATCGTGGCTCCTACTGGCCGCGGTTCACTGCTTCAGGCCAATGGGGGCTTCGGGAAGCGGCGTGGGCCGAGGAATGTGCTGGCCGCCCTTCCCGCAGCCCCCATTGGCCTGGAGCGGCAAACCGCAGCCAGTGGGAGCCGCAATCGGCCGAACCTGTGGACGCGGCAGGTAAACAAACCGGCCTGGTCCACCAGGGGCTTTACCTGAACAAGCAGCGGACCGGCTTTGAGGCATTGTTACAGGCCTAAGGTATTGTTACAGGCCTGTAGCACCTTTCACTTCCAGATACTCTAGTCCAGGTTGGGAATAACTAAAAGTAGTTACCCCCTGAGGTGATTTGCTGGCCTGTGTGAAATGAGTCGGTGTCTCATTCCTGTTCCTAGTAGATCTCCATATAAAAAATAAAATACTAACCACTATAATTAGCAACCTTGGGAGCAGATACCCCAGGACTAAATTGAGACTCAGGGTACAGCTATACTTATAATTAAAGACCTGTGAATCTAGGGCTTAAATTCAGCCAGAGCCCACCAGAGCAGAGTTCCAGTAAATATTTTCAAACCCGCAGGAGGCGCATGAGTTCGGGACTCAGGGCTTCAGTGCCGTGAGAGGCGTCGGGGCTAGGGGCTTCATCCTCACAGTGTGCACCGGAACGGAAGCCCTGAGCCCCAGTGCCTCCCTCCCTCTCTTGCGTGGCTAAAGCCCGGAGCCCTGAATGGGAGTGGGGGGACTCCGGGAAATAATCTTTGAGAATTTAAGCCCTTCATGGGTGGCCCATGCCAGCTGACTTCAGCAAAGGGGCTCGGGCTAAGAGGTTGTTTAATTGAGGTACAGATGTTTAGGCTTGGGCTGGGCTCTAGGACCCCGCAAAGGGGCGGGGGGGCAACAGCCCAGAGCTTGGGCTCCAGCCTGAGCCTGAATATCTACTCCGCAAATAAACAGCCCCTTAGCCTGAGCCCGAGTCAGCTGACACAGGCCAGTTGCAGGTTTTTAATTGTAGTGTAGACATACCACAGTAGCCTTCTACCGCTATTGCCCTGACCCTATAAAGACTTACAGGCTTATCTTTATGTACTTCTGTAGTCCAAATGATTTCTATAGAATTACTTGCAGTGTATTAAGTTCAGCAAGTGGGTAAATGGTTGCAGGATTAAGGCCTAATTGTGGTCTCTCCAAAAAATGGTTTGAGACAGTGAGGAGAAAGCTAGAGTGTGGGAAAGATACCTCGATTATACCTTCTCTATAGACAAATGAAGCCCTTCATTCTGTAGGGATATTAATTTGGTACCTTTCTTGAGCACTAAAATGGGAGGGAAGTTACAAAATTATTTAAATAGTTGACTTTCCATTGTCTTCCATGTTTGTATGTTAATAAGTGACAATGGCATCTCATTATATCCAATATCATCTTGTAGTTTGTTCTGCAGAGAGCAGCAATAATTTATTAGAGTTTATTACTATTGTAGTCATCGTTTTAAAAGAAAAGAATTACATCTAGTAGTTCCCCCTTCCTTTGTATAATTAAATTACTGTTACCCTCAACTATTGCCTGCTCTGCTACCTAAGAATGTCCTTCCTGTCACAAATTCTCTCCAAAGAGCACCATAAAATAAAGATTAACTGATGTACGGATAACCATTGTGAGTGGGCGGGGAGGGGTTTAACAAAACAGAGTGGGGGAAAATGCTGCCTCTACAGCAATATGTGGTCTTTAAATCTAGTCAATAAATACTTAAGAGAAATGGAAAGAAATTAAAAATAAAAACTAATGTTTGTAATCACCACTGGGTACACCAAGAGATATGCCTGAAAACAGGGGTGCTGGAACAATTTGTATAGTGGGAGTGCTGAGAGCCATTGAACCCAACTGTAAACTCTGTGTGTGATGGAAACCACTTCAAGCCAGGGGGTGCTGCGGCACCCCTAGTTCCAGCACCTACGCCTGATAATGTTCTTGATAAGAATGAATGATTAAATGGATTGGCAAAAACTGTAAAGTTTGAGGGAAATGTTCTGCTATATTTATCCAGGATGGATGTCACAATTACTGCCGTTGGGCCCTTGACAGGGATACTCAAAAAACACTAAGTGAAGCAGTGTGGCCTAGTGGATGAGGCACTGACCCAGGAGACGACTGAACTGCTGCTGTGTGACCTTGGACAAGTCACATTCTATCTTTGCCTCTGTCTCCCCTCCTACCCTCTGTCTTATCTATTTAGTTGTAACACTGTCTTTTCATGTGTGTGTATTACAAACATGCTAGTACAAGGGGTTGTAGACACTAATGTAATGCAAATAATTAAGAACCATTTTCTGAGTTAAACTAGAGAAGTCTTAGAAGAGGGTAAGTAGAACTACAGGAGAAAAAGATAGCAAAGCTTATACATCTAGGTAAGTATTTTTAGCGTACAGGAAAACTTTCCTTTGGGATTAAAATGTGACCTTTGGGGGCAACAATGCCCTCTCTCTGTGACTTCAGACGTTATATCCCACTACAAGTCACTTTTCAACCTTCTGGACAACAATTTTTTCCACTGTTATTTTCCACTACGGTCAGATGTGTGTGTGTGTGTGTGTGCGCGTGCACACCGGCCCTTGTAAAGCAACACAAAATATAATTAGGGGTTCGTTTTTATTTTAATGAATAGGCAGGTGAATCAAGTCTGAGTATCAGGTGACTTAGTTCTTTCTAAACATTTGTTAAGTATAATTTTAATTGCTGCTTTTTCATACAAAGTCAGGCAATTTCTATAGAACCATTCAGCTCAATATTTCCTGAATAGCGGCAAAAATAATGTTCAGAAAGTTTAACTGTGAAAACTTGTGAGTGGAACAAAACACACAGCTTCCCCCCTGTGTCAGTTATTATGGTCTCCTGTGGCTTGGGAGGTGAGGGATAGGGAACAAATTGTCGGGTTTTGTTGTTGTTGTTGTTTTTTCTTTTGTTTTGTTTTAATAATGCACGAGTAAACAGGGTAGAAGTAGAAATGCATTTGCAATAAGGATTTATGATGTCGTTTGGAGCCGACTGCTTTAAATTTGCGCGCTGTAGCTTGAAGCGTTGCACAAACTCTTGGTCTGCTGACTGCCTCCCTATCTCTGAAACCCAAGCCCACAGAGAGTGATTTGGAAAGCCGTTTTCTCAGCCTTCTCTCTCTCTCTCTCTCTTTTTCTGTTTTGCGGGGTACTTGCTTTTGGTGCTTTTTGTTTTTTAAACAAGGCGTGCACATAAAAAAAAATCACATAGCATTTTTAATCAACACGTATTTACTTCCAGGACCCTATGATCCTCTATTGATTCCCATTAAAATGCTTTTCTTTTTCTTTGCCCCCTCTGCCGATCGAATTTCAGATCAGCCAGGATATGCAACTAACCTTCCGGCACAACTGAACCCAACTGACTCAGAGAGATCAAAAGGCTTGATGCATTCATTAAAATTTAGCACAGCCTAGGCAGGATCTTTAATGCCGCCTCTCCTTTTGCATTTGCAATTAAAGTGTGCGTGTGTGTGTGGGGGGGGGGGTTCTTATTGTTTTATTTTTATTTTTTGCAAATGTTCTTGCTTTTGATTTGCAACGGGGAGGGGGGAGTTGGAAGGGGGGGGAACGAGAACAAAAGAGACAGATCTTTTTACCCAAGGATGACGTCAGTTTGATTTTACTGACAACTATTGATGCATGTGGAGCAATTGCAGGCAGATCCCCACCCCCTGCCTCTTGGCACTTTGAAGGGGAAACAATAATGTTAACAGTGCGAAATATGCATCGTTGCAAATCTTGGGGCTTAAACACTTAACTTGATCAACTCCTGGTCACTTTGCAAGGGTTTTTAAATGCTTATTTTCTCTATGATCTTTATTAGGGCGGAAAACAAGCAGCAGAGGGAGGGAGCTGGAACAGCTAATAGGCACAGAGCAGAGAGAAGGCTTCAACCTAGGAATGTTGTTCATTACACCAGGCTAGGAGAGGACACAGTAAGAGAAAATAGTCCCTGTTTTCCAGCTCCCACAGGGTGCCCTCCTTCCCCTTTTGACTGCCAGGAATGTTTTTGAGATGCACTGGGTCTGGGGGAGCGCTCTGGACTTTTTGGAGGGGAGGGGATGAGTGGGTGCTGAGTCCTCCTAGCTCGCTTGATCTGTGCATGTGAGTTAATGGTGTAAGGATCCACTGATCCTGTGATTGCGTGCGATTCTGCCTCACTCACTCTCCGGGCTGCAGCAGAGAAATAGATTGAACTGGAGGAGCAGCCCGGCAATGCGCAAAGCCCGGGCTGGATAGCGCTGGCACACGGAGTGCAGGACTGGGCTGCTCTGTTCTCTGGGAGTGAAGTGGGGAAATTACTCCCTTACCTTAAACTTTTTCACTGACTTTAAGGAGAGGCGGGTAAGAGGAGAGCTTAGTTTTTAAAAAGAAAACGAACCCAAGTAGGTTAAAATCGGTAACAAATTGTGCCTCCCACTGCAAACCCACACCAGATTCAAGAAGTGAGCACTTACTCAGAGCCAGGGACTTTTCCTGTTAATTCCTTCATACTCAGAATTGCTTCTGCACCCGAGCTGGGATCACACTCCCTCTGCCTGCTGAAGGTAAAGTAATTGACAGCTCTGTGTTCACTGGCCTTCCCCCTTGCCAAGGATGCTCTGAGCATACCAAAAATGGTGCTAAACCCTCTTAAACGTTTGGTTTTAAACACAGTCAGATGGTCTGTCTTTATCCATATATACTGCACTTGTTAAAAGACATCTAATGGTAGGAAAGGCAGTGCTGTCTAACAGTGAGAGCACAGGACCAGAATAGGTGCGTTCTATTCCCACTATGTCACTGACTGACTGGCTGTGTGACTTTGGGCAAGTCATATCATCCCTCTGTTTCCCAGCTACCCCATCTGTAAAGCTGCGATCATTTTACCCACCTGCTCAAATTGCTTTAAGACCCTTGGCTGAAAGATGCAATGTAAATTCCAAAAATGATACATATCTCTCTAGAGAGAGAGAACACAGACATTCCGATTTGGATACCATGAACCATGTCTTTTTACAAATGGTATAAAAGATTTGAACTTCCACTGACTTCAAATAAGATCACTCAGCATTTCTCAGGATCAGACCTTTCGTGCTTGTAAGAGGTACCGGCCTGACAACTCTGGAGACAGAAGTCTGTACTGATCCCCGGAACAGATACAGCATGGCAGTTAGTAGTGCAAGCAATCCCACTGTCTTGCCACTCTGCCTCATGTTCAGACATTACCTGGAGGAATTTCCTCCAGGAATGAAGGTTAGTTCAGAGTTTGCCCTTTTAAGCCCTGGATTCCTTATGTAGAATGCAAACAAGCCTTCCAGTTAATGCCATTGAGTTTTGTGACATGGACTTTGTCTACAGGAAACTGGAGCTAAACTACTACAGCCATGATCCTGCAAAGACTTGGGCACATGCTTAACAAAGTTAAGCATATATATATATATATGTCTCTGCAGTGTTGAGTGGTCTGCCTGATTTCACCATAAGTTAGCAAATGGGCTTGAGGTGGTAGCCAGTTTCAGTCACTACTACCCTATGCTGGATCTGAATTAGAAACATAGGATATGGAACCTTCACCTATATTACCACTCACCTGAGCCTTTCAGTTGCTTCTGCACACATGCCTTCAGTTGTGCAACATTTCCTACATGAATTGACAAGTATATGCCTTGCCGGCTGTTTTAGTATTTTTCACAGCTAACGTGTGGTTCATCTTGGATCACGTGTGTCAGTGATTTAGGCAAGGATGAATTTTACTAATTATAAAGAAACTTTATTTGTCCTAATTTTCATAAGCAGTGTTGCCACCTCTCATGATTTTATTGTGATTCTCGTCATATTTGGTGATTTGGATTTTGTGTTTTTTTTCAAGCCTCAGCTCCTGGAGTAAAGTGATTATTATGTGAGTATCTCAGCTTTCATTTAAAAGAAAAAAGTATGTTTCTAGATCTCATGGTTGCAGGAAAAAACTTGAAAATATGACAAGTGTAATCTATGGCTCAGAAATTAAAAAGAACCCCAAATGTATTATGATTTTTTTAAATCTCTTTTTTTGATGCCTGACTCATGATGGGGTTGGCAATATTGCAGAGGAGATGGGCACAAACAGACTTGCACAATTTAAAGAAGTCCTTGTTTTGCTCCCTATAAAGATGCAACTGATGTATTTTTAGGGCTAACCAAACTACAACTATGTCCTAAATAATATAAGGAAGGTTATGACTGTCTTTACTAAATTACTCTTCCCTGCAGCAGCCCCCTGCCCCTTTTTTGCATAATGTAGACGTGGTTTTGACCTTTTTGTGCTTCCATATAGTCATTTTGTTGCTAAATTATATGTACTGGTATTTTATCCAAATTATTGCATTTATGCAAAACATATTTTACAATATTTACAGGCCAGTGTTTTGATAGAAGAATGTGTTGTAAAGGAGAGACCCCATTTTCCCTTGCTATTTGCAATAGGCTTCAGCCCTTTCAACTGTTTGCTGTAGGGGAGATCTCCAGGAACTTTTTGACCTCTGTGTTTCTCAGAGACATCCATGCAGAATATGCTGCTGCTGTTCTGCTCACTGTGTGCAAGGGGAGACGGCTGTTTAAACAGGTAAATTCTGTGTTTATTCTTAGTTCCCTGTCATCATCGTATAACCTGTTATATATTTCCATCTGCAATTCTATCTCTTTTGAATGAATTCTCCCTATTTTTACCATGCGAGCATGTCCATTCCTTATAATGCTGTCTCCTCAGTCTTGCTGTCACAGCCAGAGCAAAGATTTCCCCCCCCCTACTCCCCATCTTTCAGCATTTGGTAGCGATGGAGAGGGAGGATGTTCTTATATTGTAGGCTTGCACTGCTGACATAAGCAGTTTGAAGCATCTGTCTGTTGACCACCTGGAGCTCTCTGCCATTGCATTCATATTTCCCACTCTCTTGCACCTCCTTGTTTAGCTGTTTGCAATTTCTTCTTTTTAACAGGTCAGCTTGTTTTATGGTAGGAGTTCACTCCCTTGCTGCCATAGCAGCAATTTCCAAAGATGCAACGTTTGGGTCCTGTGAGTTTTTCAGGAATTCTGTTCCATTTCAGAGCTCTCCTACTGCAGCCCTACTTTTCAGAGACTTTGTCCACACTGGGATAAAGTATTGTGTTAGAAAACATGTTAACTAACCCAGTGTTAAACGAGGATTTGCCCTTAGCATGGATAAGAACCGCTATGCTTAAAAAGGGGAGGTTGCTTTTAAATATTTTGCTTTTTTTTATAAGAGCTTGAGCTCTGCAGATAAAAAAACCAAAGCCCAAAAAAGAGGGGGCTGGAGTTCATTTTATTTGTACTTAAAAGGAATTCTGTCATGTTAAAGGGTCATAATATTAAATAAATGTCTTTACAAATAACACCGTGTTAACATTGAAGGAATTTGTTAAGATGTAATGTACTTTTCACTCTTTAGGGTGCCTATTTACCTTTTTACTGAAGTTGTAGGCTTGACCCAAAACTCCATACCTGAACACCGAAGAACGTTGGGAGGTTTTCATACCGATTCAGCCTCTTTGGTTGCTGAACCCTCACTCATTAATAAGCCAAACCAAAGTCTCCAGTTCTGTTCTCCAGTTTTGGAAAAGTCCAGATGTGGATCTGAAATTTTATTTGTACGTTTTAACATTATTTAAGATTTCATAAGTGATTATGAGAAATAGTATATGAGATAAAGCACACACAGCAGTACAACTAAAACATCTTGGACGAAAGAGATCTTGCAGAAGGGTGGGGGGTATAAAGCTTCTTAAGGCCTCATCCTGTACCTATTGAAGCCAATGACAAAACTTCCATTAACTTCAGTGGTGCAAGATCAGGGACTAAATCATTAACCAAATGTTAAATCTGAAGGTTCTAATAACTTAGACTCACAGCAGAATATATCAAACACTGTGTGTATGTATTTCCCACAATTCCCAAACTGTGAGGGATGGGCCATATCTCTATTTTGAGTTTCTCTTGGGTTGGACTATAAAAAGACATTAGTGAGTTTCACTTATTTCTAATCTATATCCTGCTCAGATTCTCATGCAATAGCATAATCTGCAGAATCTGTTTTATAGACACTACAGGGGACGATTTATTTCTTAACAAAAATTGTTTCCATTAGAATGGAAGCATTTCTATTATATTTAGGTTCTGTAATGACTTATTTGATGCAGAACCTACATTTTGGGCCATACTTCAAATAAGTTTAAAGAAGGCAGATTATCAAACAGGTCTCTAGCTGTTAGAAGTAAGAGACTTTTTCCCTTTCATTCAGATTTCTAAAACACCAACTTATTCATGTACAGCCAATGTAATGCCCACTATAAAAGCCAATATTATGGCTGTCTTATTGTCTGGAAGGATAGTGATGTGGCTCATACTGATTCTATCTGGGATAACCAATTATATGTTGGGTTTTTATTATTTTAAATAATAAAGAGGCTCTGTTTCTTACTATTTCAAATTTGAACTAACTTTCAGTTTCTATAAATCTCATTATCTTCATCAGCTCATTCACTTTTCTTGAGAAAAACAAAGCTAAACCCAGTTTTTATTTTATAAAAATCAGAAGATGTTATAATTGGCACATCTTATATTTAGCCAATACTGTGAAATTTATCTTTTAGTCTGTAATTTTCTCTGCTCAGGATCATCATTCTAGAACACATGGGTAGGTCCTTCTTTGCCTTAAAGGAGAAGGATCCACCGATGTGTACTAGACTGCCAGACATGCTCTTGAAGGAGAAAATACCTTTTAAGGTCTCTCCGATACTGTAACTGGCTGTGGTGTACACAAGTCATTTCTGGTTTAAATGGTATGTTTTTTGTACATCATGGCCTTTAGCAGTACTTGAATATCAGCCGTGATTCAGTGGAAGTATAAATAACTTCAATTCAAAGAAATGGGATGTCGTAATAACAGGCCAAATTGTAAGTGTTGTCAGCGCCTGCATTTTCACTTTATTGATTTACTCTGTGTAATGTGATGCTCCTTAATTTAAGTCTTCCATGCAGATGTCATATTGGGTTAATTGCAAAAGCAACTGGATTTGATAATAAATATAGCACTAACATTCGTTGATTCCTGGGATTGTGCGCATGTACATACAGTAAGCATGGTGTTATGGTTCTTGCTGTTAAGGGGTGAGTAAGTCCCTTGCTGAGAGTGTAAATTTAAGCTGCCCAAGGGTGAGCTTTACCTTACATGCCGGTTTAGATTGATACTGTAATTCTTTATAGCAGGGGTGGCCAACCTGAGCCTGAGAAGGAGCCAGAATTTACCAATGTACATTGCCAAAGAGTCACCGTAATACATCAGCAGTCCCCCATCTGCTCCCCCACCACGTTCCCAGCGCCTCCCACCCACCGGCAGCCCTGCCAATCAGCACCTCCCCATCCCCGCACCTCCTGATCAGCTGTTTCGTGGCGTGCAGGAGGCTCTGGGGGGAAGGGGAGGAGTGAGGACACTGCAGGCTCAGGGGAGGGGGCAGGGCCTGAGGCAGAGCCAGGGGTTGAGCAGTGAGCACCCCCCGGCACATTGGAAAGTTGGCGCCTGTAGCTCCAGCCCCAGAGTCAGTGCCTATACAAGGAGCCTCATATTAACTTCTGAAGAGCCGCATGTGGCTCCGGAGCCACAGGTTGGCCACCCCTGCTTTATAGGGCTGGAATATGATTGGCTGTAAAGGGGTTCTCCTTGTACCAGAGTTTTAGAAGAGCATAGTTTTGTGTTGAATTAACTGCATGCTGTTAGAATCAGTACCAATGTAAATACAGAATGGTGGCTTCATGTTGTCCATTATGTCATGCACTATTTCACAGTTGTTGAAATCATTTCATTTTTAATTGGGTTGCTTTGGCTTTGTCAGTCTACCAGCTAAGAATGAGAGAAACTCACAACTACTGAAAATGAAAAACTCACAACTGCTCCAAATACTTTTTGAACAGACAGAATTCAGTAACACTGATTAATTCCTGCTAACACAATACAAAAGTTGTTTGCTATTTCCCTTTGCTTCTGCTGCTCATAGTTATATCAGTAAGTTATTTGAACATATGCCAGTTTAAATCAGAGGGAGAGAGTAAACTGTGGAGAGAAGAGGGAAGGGAGGGGACTCTAATGAAGGAAGAGGACTTAAAAAGATGGGAAAGAATAGTTATCAAGGAAAGAAGGAAAGGCTATCATGAGATCAGTTAGGAAGTAGAAAAGGGGACTTTGGAGAACAGAAGGTTAGAGGATAGAGAGGAAAAAAGAAAAGGAATAGTATAGGGAGACAAGAACTGGAGGAAGAGGAAAATAAGCAGAGTAAGAAAGAAAAGAAAATGGGAAAGTAAGTATGGAAGAAAAAGAAAAAACAATATACTAGAAGTGTCCTTCATTTCTTGTAAGAATATGTTACGCTGAGCTGTAATTCACCGTGTTTGGCTCATACCTCAGAAGTGCACCTCTGTTTAATGAGTTTCCTCCTTTCATTCTGTCACCTGGATCACTCTTGGATAGGACGAGGCCTCCAGAGGTCACTATGGAGAATTGGTTTCTAATAAAGCGCCCCCATATATGGAATCTTGAAGCACTCACACACAATACAGAATACAATGAAAACTGATGCCATCAAATGAGTTTAGCTTCCCTTCCACTTTTTGTATTGTTTGCTTTCCCAGAATCTTTTAATCAAGCTTGGATATCTTTCTGAAAGATCTGCTCTAGGAATTTTTGGGAGGGAGTTCTATGGCCTGTGTTACACTGGAGGTCAGCGTAGATGATCACAATGGGCCCTTCTGGCCTTGGAACCTGTGCTTCTGTATAAGGATTTTTTTTTTCAGTATTAGATCAAACATACAACTTGAAAAAGTATCCTGAAAAAATACAATTAGATAGTGAGATAGAAAGAACACCACATTATAAAAACTAATTGTTCTGTATGAGTGTAAGCCCAGGTGTAGCCCTTCCTATATTATAAAGAATTATATGAGCGGTGTGGTCAGAGGTGTTTGGCATTGAATTTGGCTTAGTGCAAGGGAACAGTAGTAATGTGAGAGGAGGGAAAAGGGAGGAAGCAGGCAGATACAGTCTTGTTAATAGTTTTCTGAATTGGCTATGCAGTGGGGATGGTGCTGCTGAGATGTGAGGGGTTGGATGAAAACCCACTGGATTTTAAATAGAGCTGTGGAGATACAGTACTGACTTGAAAGGGGAGAGCAAGACATTTTCTGTATGACTTTAAAAAATCCATATTATACTTCCAATATAATAATGATAATGAGAGGAGTGCTCCATTTCCCTAGCAATGATCTAGTTCTCCTTGCCCTTCTGGTTTAGCCACTTTGGGGCTATTTGCTATGTAAAACAGGACACCTCCTATGCCATCATTCCCTAAACATAATACTTTGCTTCTAATCTCCCACTATATGAGGCAATACATTTTGATGACAGAAATACTGAAGTATGAACTTTAAATATAAACTAATGGAAGGAGTAAGTATATTGAGACAGAGACATCTGCAATAACGACAAATAAAGATTATCTGACATATTTAAACATTCCTATTTCAAAAGCGTAACAGAGTGTAAAAGATCACCTTCTACTAGCCCCATCGGTAGTATTTTTAGCAATTAGTATTTTTGCCTCTCCTTTTTTTCATAAACCAGGAGGGCAGAATTGTCTGGAGAAGAAAAAAATTTCAGCCATAAGTTAGGACTAAAATTCGGAAGTGTTTCATTTACAGGGCAGTCTCCCTGCCCCCGAATTGTCACCTTTAGAATTTGAGTGCTTGGTTCAGCCTGTTCTTAAATTCAAAGGAATTCTCAGGGTGAGCAGTGCTGAAGTTGTGAAGTTTTAGCCCTTTCTGGAGGCACCCAACCTGGCTGGGTGCTCTGACGCTAACTGCATGCTGAGGCTCAGAGGTTTTCAAAAAACTTATTAGATTATGCTGCTGATCTACTGCTGTGCCTAATTGTTGCCAAATGCAAAAGTGTTCCCACATTGTTCTTGGACCCAGTCACTCAGCGGGAAGATTTGCAGGGCTTATTCAGTGACAGTTGGGGAACTCGAAGAACCAACACAGACTCAGGAAATATACAAGATGTTACAACTGCAAATACTTTTTGGATGCACATGGACAATTCATCACATCAGTCATATTAAGCCTGCTGAGAAGAGTTGCAGGAGAAGCGTTGCAGGAGAGGACTGTCAACATATAAGGAGCTATTGCAGCAGATTTTAACCCATTTGAATTAAAAATGAAAGACCACATCAGTAAACATCCATGGCACCTGCATTATAGACCTCCTGAACATGGTATTGAACCAGGGGAAATACTCACCTGCAGTGTGGTAAATTAGTCTCTGCGCATCTGCCAGGGGATAGGTGGTGCTCTCTATGAGATAGACAAGAGAGTTTCCACTTAATGCAAGCACATAGACACCTGGACAGCAATAACCAGGGCGGACACCTGCAGAGAACTTTGCTCAGTGTTCCCCTGTCCATAAGAAATCAACTGTGCTATGTACAATGAGCTACCCAGTCAGAAGTGCTGTGGAGTTGTTTAAGAAGTTGTGACAGTCCATGTCACGGCAGAATTCTAGCACAATGCTAGCTTTAATGGGAGCACAAGAAGGACTCTTATCATTGCCATGAAAGATCTGCTGGCCTTCAGAATGTATCAGAAATTTGCTTATCACAGCAGCGAAGACTGGACTAAGAACTGCCACACACCCAGGAATAGCAGCCATTGGCAGAGAACAGTGCCCAGGGAACTTTATGTTGAAAATGCATTCAGATTGCTCCTTTAAAAAAGGGCTGCTAAAGAAATGATCTGTAAAAGCTGCTTCTTTTAAGAAACTAGTCCATAGTCTGCTTATGAATATGGAATCCCTTTACATAGGGAGCAGGGACATTATTCAAAGATGGAGAGTAGACTGTCTATTCCACCAATGGAAGAGGGTAGAGTAGTGAGTGGCGAGAAACAGGGCTTTTTATTGGCTGTTTGTAAATCATCCAAAATGGAGACCTCTTGATTTTGGGGGTTAGTGGCCTAGAGAGCAAACATATTTTGTGGTGCCTCATCACAGAATGCCTCGGGGCTCAGATTTACCCCCAGAGCTCCATGCCAGATAATTCCATTGCTGTCCCTAACACTATCCCTATTGTGCTCAACAGGGCAGGTTGTGTGGTGATAGCACAGTAAGAGATCCTACTCTTCCTGCTGAATGTCACATATCTGCCTGTCAGAAGCCCCCATGTTGCTCTTGAAAGGGCTGAGACACAATTGCCCCTCATTAAGCTGGTGCATGAGACCATATTATACCACTGATAACCTCTTTCAAATGAGAAGACAGCTCAGATAGTGGCCACTGCTCCGGGGCATGCAAACATAATCACCACTGAAGATACGCTGCCAGTGCTACTGTGTCCTGGCTGCTCAGCTAGGGGAAGAGCACTGAAATATGTATGGTATTTTTAAAGCTAGATATGCAAATACTTCTGGAGTGCCATCCTGCACAGTTCTGCTCTCATTAACCCGATTTGCATATGTAAATGCCTATTGCCATATAATAATGAGGTCTGCTCATGCAGAGGTGCACAGCATACAAAGGGAGGATTTATAGTGACAATCTGAGTGTTTTGGTTAAGGCAGCTGGTGCAGTGGCAGGAACAAGACCAGGGCAAGGCCTACAGCTTGGGGGTAGGAGCAGGATCCAGTGGTAACACTGGGAATGGCAGGCAAAAAGAAAATCTAGTTTTACAGATTCTTGGTGTTGCAGGTAACTCTACATAATAATGAACTGCTGACTCCCAGTCCCAAAGAGCTCTGCAGCCCAAGCATACCAGTTGTGGCACCAGATCCCTAGCAAGATCAATGCAGTAGAGGTGGGGGCATCTGAAGGGCATTAACAGAAAGGAAGAGACCTGTGGCACAGAGCTATACAGAAGGTGGCCTGACACCTGGCAACCCTGCTAGAACAGCAACCCAATGACCTTGTATTCACTGCATAGGATAAAGCACCCACTCGGGGCATCCCTTTGTGCAACATCTGTGCACCCCAGCAATGGACAGACAGACAGCAAATTAGTAACCCCCCTTCATTCAGAACCACTGCTCTGGACAGACAAGTCCCCACATCAATAATCTCTTTCAGGGCCCCCATGCTGATGGCTCACTCATCCAGTGTGGACATTGCTCACCATGAAATGCCACTTGACTCCCCATTAAGCAGTCTCAGCACTGACATGTTGTAGTGACCCAACCCTCACCCTGCATGTGTTAGAGTTATGAGGCCAAAATCCCAATTGTGTCACTATTGCTCTTTGATACTGAGCTGTTTGAAGAGACATGACTCTTCATCTCCTCAGACTTTTATGTTCTTATTTCCCAGGTTCTTCTGCTTGTCCATCTTATCCCCTGCAGGGGCACTCAGCTCATTCACTCAAGGATCTTCTGATCATGGGACTCAGTTATACGCAGAGCTGGGGAGTACTGTCATGCTGATTGGAATCAGTGTTTCAAATAGCCCACCTTCCCAAGCACTATCCTCACCAAACCACATAGTGGGGCTTGATCAACACCGCTCAGATTCACCCTACCCATTTTCTTTGAAGGAAACATACCTATCACTTGAAAGGGATGAGGATGCAGTGGAGGCCAGACCTCACGGCCATCCAGGAGCCAGTGTGTCTGCACAGCGAGTAACTGCTCTTAAGTAGGAGATCACCAGGAGATAAAATGAACAGTAGTTACTCCTGGGGGGATTCTGCATCACTGCGCTTGTGCAGAATTCATGGCCCCTGCAGATTTGTTTGCTTCCCCACCGAAAAATTACTTCTGACAGGGAAGCAAAGGGAAGCCGCAAAAGCGGTCATGCGCCCCCTCCCTGGCAGTACAGGCAGGTTGGTTTGGGCACCCAGAGCAGCCGGTAGAGACATACATTACTGCCAGGGGTGGGGTGGGGGGGTTGGGCAGTCATGCGTGTGAGAGAGAGAGACATTCTGTCCCTCTCGCTTGCTACTGTGGCACACTTGGAGTGGAGGGGCAGGGCTTTGGGGTGTTTCTGAAAAGGTAGGCGTGGGGCAGACTCTGTTCCCTCAAGCAGAGGAGAATGTAGCAGCCTGCCTGCTTAGTGAATTGTTCCCATTGTTCTTAGTGAATTCTCCTAGGAGTATAAAACAGGTGTAAAAATTTTAAGGCTCCTTTATATTGCTAGAGAGGTGTAAAGGACCCTTATTGTAAAGGAAAGTATGGCCTTATAAATGCTTATGGTGCTTTAGTGATTAGAAATGGCCTAAATGTTTGGACTGAAAAAATTTCCTATCAAAATGTGCTCCATGAACTGTTTGCTACTGACCTTTTTGCAGATGGTTAGTAGCCAATATAAATTGTGAGTTTGATTCCCCAGCCCTCACTTGCTCTTCAGTTACCTATGATGTAACACTGAGCATATGGTTGCATATATTTGTTAACTAATAACTAGACGTAAAGGGTCAATACTAGCTACATTTGGGATTTGGTGATTTCCTTCAGTCCTCCCCACTCCCATTCTCCATCCATTGTATTGTAGTTTAAATAAATTACCAAAATAACTGAAACCAGCTTGATTATATTGTGTTATTTTGACAAAAGATATGCAGAATTTTAAAATGTTGTGCGCAGAATTTTTAATTTTTTGGTGCAGAATTCCCCCAGGAGTAAATAGTGAATTAACTTGTCTACACTGGATTTTTTCTTCACCTCCTGTTAGTTGCTTCCCAATTAACTCAAGATACTTAGGTCCTGATTCACAAAGTTATTTAAGGATCCTAACTTCCATTGATCTTAATGGAAGTTAGGAGCCTAAGCAGCTGTGTTGAGCTGGGTCTTATGTGTTTGTTCCAAGCTACAAATGTTTCTTCTTTACCCTATGGTGAATGTTTGTAGTGTGCGTCAAACATACCGGGAGAGTCCACACCAGCTTCACAAATGGGTTAAGTACTTTGAGTTAATTGGTAATCAATTAACTGGAGGTAAAATTCTAGTACAGGGGTTCTCAACCTTTTTCTTTCTGAGGCCCTCCAGACATGTTATAAAAACTCCACGGCCCACCTGTGGCACAATAACTCGTTTTCTGCATATAAAAGCCAGGGCTGGTGTTAGGGAGTAGCAAGTAGGGCAATTGCCCAGGGCCCCATGCCACAGGGAGCACCATGAAGCTAAGTTGCTCAGGCTTCCGCTTCAGCCCCAGGTGGTGGGGCTCAGGGCCCCAGGCTTCAGTCCCATGGAGTGGGATTTTGGCTTTCTGCCCTGGGCCCCAACAAGTCTAACACTGGTCCTGCTTGGCGGACCCCCTGAAACCTGCTCACGGCCCCCTAGGGGGCCCCCAACCCCTGGTTGAGAACCACTGTTGTAGTACATACATATTCTGAGAGCATAGTTCATCTCATGGGGACATTTGGGTCAGTCTAACCAGTATGGGGGCAAAGATAATGCAAACTGGACACAGGGAAGTCTAGCTGTCTCGCATTGTATTAACTGCTGTGTTGCTGGCTAAAATGAGCAAGTTAAGTGCAACACACGGTGTTCAATGGCCCCTAAGGTTGATTCCAGAATCTGCAATGTCCTTTCTGCACACCAGAGGGGTGCAGCCATTGCCACCCCTCCTGTTGTGTTAACAGACACAGATTCATGGACTGGTGAAGGCCTAATCCTTCCCCCATCAAATCCAGTCCCCCACCACAAAAAATGCACAGAAGTCAAAATCCAAACTGACTTTTACTGTGTACAGACACGAGCCAGCAGTACCCAATGGGCTCATCTCTGCCCCACCCAGAGGATCTCTAGAATTTGACCCAACCCCCTGACTGTGCTACAGACACATCTCCCAGTGTTCTCGCCATTGAGCAGCACAGTGCTCCCCCTTCAGCATGAGCAACAGAGTCCTGTATACACTAAGGCTGCTAATATCCATTATTTTGGTGGGGAGGGAGGGAATGATGTTCAGAACAATCAATGAATGAGCCTGAATTAAGCCTGAGTAGCTTAATCTGTGCCTGCTGGCTTACTCATGCCCCTGACACAAATAAATCAGAAGCATCTGGCTGAACACATGGGGGCCTTTGAGTGCTTCTGTATATCCTGATAGAGCGGCCAGCTCTTTAACCATACCTTAGACCCCATTTCTCAGGGCACTCAGTCAATTTGGGTGCAAATAATAACCTGTCTGAAAGACCCACTGAGCCCCCAAAGATGTGCCAAGCCCCATTTGGAGAATGTAGCTGCCCAATTGTGCCTTAGGAAAATTCCAACATTAATTCCTATCAGATGCCATGTTTAGAACTGCACTCGTTTAATTATCTTTTCAGATTTTTTGTAGGCACATCTTATTTTCTTATTTATAGGCATTTTAGTCAGAAGAAGAGAGTCAGATTTTGTTCATGTTCTCTCCTGTTAGTCTTTAATTATTTCCAGTCTTTCCTCCTCCTTCCTCTTCTGTTCAGCTTAGTTACACTGTCTATCCATTATCATAGCAACTGAAAGCAGGAATCCTGCAATGCTTCTGAAAAGTCTTGCTCAGATCACAACAGAACTGAATCATGCACTCAACACTACCCATTTTCTAAATTGGCCTTTTCCCAATCTCTGTAGTGTATATATGTGTGTGTGGTGGGAAGGCTTCAGAATACATTAAGGTTTTATTATGGGCCTGATTCTGATGTTTCTTACACTGCTGTAAGTCTTCAATGCACTGTACTCCTAATTCACACTGGCAACTGAGACCAGAATGAGGCCCTCTGTAACCAAACTGAGTTCAGTGGATTGTCCAAGAATTGATGTTCTAACCATGTAATGTTATATCTGATTTTTAATCTGGACAGGCAGAGGTTTGGGGGGCACTATTTCATTCTTCTTAGATAAGTCTTTTGTGGATAGGAAAGACATTTTGGCTAATAGTAAAAAAAATTGCTTTCAAGTATTCTAATCCCTTTCTTTGTCTTAGCACAAGGAGTAAATAGTAGTTAATCATTTAATGAGTCTTGTTTTGTATTAAATGCTCAATGTCTCTTCATGATTTGTGCTGGACTAGATTGGATAGGTGCGTGTGTGGAGAGAGAGCACAAGGAGCCTCCTGTTGTGGGTTCTGCATAAGGACTAGGCGCAATTGGAATTTTTGCTCTTAAGGGAGTTATCCACTCAAGAAAGGGACCTAGTCATCATTGTGGACAGCTCAATGAAGACCTCTGCTCAACATTCAGCTGTAGTTAAAAGAGCAAACAAGATGTTAGGATACATAAGGAATGGGATGGTGAATATTATGGAGAATTTTATAAAGTCTTTATACAAATCAGTGTTGCAACCTCATCTGGGATACTGTGTGCAGTACTGGTCATCCCATCTCAAAAAAGGATATTGCAGAACTAGAAAAGGGTTAATAGAAAAGCAATGCAAATGATCAAGGACCTGGAACAACTCTCCTATGAAGAGAGAGAGAAAAGATTGGGATTGTTTACCTTACAAAGGAAACGAATCAGAGAGGACATGATAAATAAAATAATGAATCATCATTCTAGGCCTAGGGAAGGTAGATCAGGAACTTCTGTTCTTTGTCTCATAACACAAGAACAAGAGCACATTCAAGGAAACTGAAAGGTGGCAAATTCAAATCTGATAAAAGGCAATATGTTATCACACAATGTGTGATTGAACTGTGGAATTCATTGCCACAGGAAGTCAATGAGGCCAAGAACTTAGCAAAATTCAAAAAAGGTATTGGATATTTATATGTATGTCAAGAATGTATGTCAGCTCTCGTCCACTCATGCCCCATCGCTACCTGCGCTACATTGATGACATCTTCATCATCTGGACCCATGGGAAGGAGACTCTGGAAGAATTCCACCACAATTTCAACAGCTTCTACCCCACTATCAACCTCAGCCTGGACCAATCTACATGGGAGGTCCACTTCCTAGATACCACGATACAAATAAGTGACGGTCACGTTACCACCACCCTATACCGAAAACCCACCGACCGCTATGCCTACCTTCATGCCTCCAGCTTCCATCCCGGACACACCACACGATCCATCGTTTACAGCCAAGCACTGAGGTACAACCGCATTTGCTCCAACCCCTCAGACAGAGACCAACACCTACAAGATCTTCACCAAGCATTCTCAAAACTACGATACCCACATGAGGAAATAAGGAAACAAATCAACAGAGCCAGACGTGTACCCAGAAGCCTCCTGCTGCAAGACAAGCCCAAGAAAGAAACCAACAGAACTCCACTGGCCATCACATACAGTCACCAGCTAAAACCTCTCCAACACATCATCAGTGATCTATAACCCATCCTGGACAATGATCCCTCGCTTTCACAGGCCTTGGGAGGTAGGCCAGTCCTCGCCCACAGACAACCCGCCAACCTTAAGCACATTCTCACCAGCAACCACACACTGCACCATAGTAACTCTAACTCAGGAACCAATCCATGCAACAAACCTCGATGCCAACTCTGCCCACATATCTACACCAGCGACACCATCACAGGACCTAATCAGATCAGCCACAACATCACCAGTTCATTCACCTGCACATCCACCAATGCAATATACGACATCATATGCCAGCAATGCCCCTCTGCTATGTACATCGGCCAAACTGGACAGTCCCTACATAAAAGGATGAATGGACACAAGTCAGATATTAGGAATGGCAATATACAAAAACCTGTAGGCGAACACTTCAATCTCCCTGGACACACAATAGCAGATTTAAAGGTAGCCATCCTGCAGCAAAAAAACTTCAGGACCAGATTTCAAAGAGAAACTGCTGAGCTTCAGTTCATTTGCAAATTTGACACCATCAGCTCAGGATTAAACAAAGACTGTGAATGGCTAGCCAACTACAAAAGCAGTTTCTCCTCCCTTGGTGTTCACACCTTAGCTGCTAGAAGAGGGCCTCATCCTCCCTGATTGAACTAACCTCGTTATCTCTAGACTGATTCTTGCCTGCATATTTATACCTGCCTCTGGAAATTTCCACTATGTGCATCTGACGAAGTGGGTATTTGTATCCGCATCCAAGCGACTATCCGCAAAAATGGTCCACAGATATAAAGTGGATAGTAAACCTTGTGCTTCAAGGCGAAAGCTAGTCTCTGACTATAAGAGATCAGGATGAGACCTAATGTAGGAGGCAGATTACTGCAAGGTTTTTGCACCCTCCCATGAATCATCTGATACTGGCCAATGTCGGCCACAAGATAATGGGCTAGACAGACCCTGGGTCTGAGCCAGTCTGGCAATTCCTATGTTCTGGGACAGTTCCCTCCATACTTAGCCAGTGATGCAGATCCCAAAGGGACGGGGAGGAAGATGACCCACTCCTCTTCAGCACCAGCCCGCAGACCAGGACTGCATGAGGAGAGGATGCAGCACCTCAAAGAATTACAGCAGTGAGTGCACTCCCATGAAACTGCAGGAGACATCCCACTGGGAAGTGGTTTATCCAAAGAGAGACATCATGGTGGTGAAGAGATCAGTATGCTAAATTGAACTGCCAGGGCAGCACTGGATGCCAAGACACGAGGTGTGTTTCGGAGCTGTGTGAGAAAGCCACCTGTTCACAAGTTCCCAACACAAGACTCCCTGTCACTCAGCTGGGAATGTAGCCAATCTCGCTGCTACTCCTGGTGATCCTAAAGCCTCTCTGACCTTCCCATTGCTCTCAGGAGCTCATGAGTATGAGACATTACTATTGCTGCTGCTCTGTGATTACAGCAAATACACACCACTTGCTGCAAGATACATGCCACTCTGCAGATTTCAAAGCCACACCCCATGAAGACTTGCACAAGTTGGCCCAAGTTTGTTGTCATACATTTAAATCTGATATAAATTTGCTTGCAAAACTGAGGGTGCAGTGCTTCCTATTTTCTATAGGCCTTGGTCCATGAATTTTTAATGTATTTTCAGCCTTTACACAGCTGCTGCTTCAGCAAAATCAGGTGATTTGACCCTTCACCGTGTCCACATTGTTGATAGTTTGCCTGGCCTGTATGTAAACAATGCCTACCATTAAGAACCACAATGGTCAGTTCTGAGCTCCCTGAATCCTAAATAAATATACTGTCTTCCCTCAAGGTCCTCCATTAGTAACCCGTGAGGATTTTAAAAAGCAGCTACTAATGTTAGACACTTTTAAATCAGCAGGTCCAGATAACTTGTATCCAGGAGTTTTAAAGAGCTGGCTGAGGAGTTTCCTGGACCATTAATGTTGATTTTCAATAAGTTTTGGAATATTCGGGAAGTTCCAGAAGGCTGGAAGAAAACGAATGTGCTAATATTTCAAAAAGGATAAATGGGAGGACCTGGGTAATTATAGACCTGTTGTGAGTTCAATCCTTGAGGGGGCCACTTAGGGATCTGGGGCAAAATCAGTACTTGGTCCTGCTAGTGAAGGCAGGGGGCTGGACTCGATGACCTTTCAAGGTCCCTTCCAGTTCTAGGAGATAGGATAGGATAGTCTGACATCGATATTGGACAAGATAATGGAGTGGCTGATATGGGACTCCATTAATAAAGAACTAAAGGAAAGTAATATAATTAATGCCAATCAATGGGGTTTATGGAAAATTGATCCTGTCAGACTAACTTGATACATGTTTTTGATGAGATAACAAGTTTGATTGATAAAGATAATAGTATTTGAGGTTATATATTTAGACTTCTGTAAGGCATTTAACTTGGTACCACATGGCATTTTTATTAAACTAGAATGGTACAAAATTAAAAATGGCACATATTAAATGGATTAAAAGCTCAAAATGGGTCTCAAAATGTAATTGTAAATGGGAAGTCTTCATTGAGCAGGTGTGTTTCCAGGTGGGCCCTGCAGGGTTTGATTCTTGGCCCTATGCTATTTAACATTTTTCTCAATGACCTGGAAGAGAACATAAAATCTCATCACTGATAAAGTTTGCAGATGACCCAAAAATTGGGGAAGTGGTAAATAATGAAGACAAGAGGTCACTGATGTAGAGTGATTTGGATTGCTTGGTAAACTGGGCACAAGAAAACAATGTGTGTTTTAATATATCTAAATGTAAACTTATACATCTAGGAACAAAGAAAGTAGAACATACTTACAAGGTGTGGGACTTTATCCTGAGAAGCAGCTACTCTGAAAAAGATTTGGGAGTCATGGTGGATAATCAGCTGAATGTGAGTTCCCAATGCAATGCTGTAGCCAAAAGGGCTAATAAGATCCTTGGATCCACAAATGGGAATCTTGATTAGAAGCAGAGAGGTTATTTTATCTCTGTGGTTTGGCACTGGTTCGAGTGCAAAAATACTGTGTCCAGTTCTGATGGTCACAGTTCAAAAGAGAGATGCTGATAAATTTGAGAGGGTTCAGAGAAGAATCATGAGATTATAGGATTATAAAGGGTTAGGATGCCTTTTAGTGATAGACTGAAAAAGCTCAATCTATTTATTTTAACAAAGAGAAGGTTAAGAAGTGATTTGATCACAATCTGTAAGTATCTACATGGGAACAAATATTTGCTAATTGGCTCTTCATTCTATCAGGCAATAGTATAACAAGATCTAATGGCTGAAAATTGAAGTTAGACAAATTCAGACTGGAAATAAGGCATAAATTTTTAACAGTGAGGGTAATTAACAATTGGAACAATTTACCAAGGATGGTGGTGGATTCTCCATCACTGGCCATTTTAAAATCAAGATTGGATGTCTTTTTATGGGGGCATTCTATGGCCCGTGTTATACAAAAGGTAGACGAGAGATCATAATGGTGCCTTCTGGCCTTGTAATCTATTCCCATACACTATATGTGAAGCTAGATACTGCAATGAGGTCATAAAGTATATGGACTACCAAATTCAGTACTAGCATAACTCTACTGAAGCCAATACAGTTGCCTCTGCATACATCAGAGTTGCATTTTAATACCCATTAAAGAAGTCACAGCCATAGGGCCAAATTCTGCTGTTGGTTCCATGCATGCAACCCCACTGATGATACCATACAATAATGTAAACTATCATTTGACAGGAACTGCAGTCAGGACTCAGTGTCTATTGATGCTGTGTAACTATGATGATTTTGTTACTTACAGATGCTATGGTGAGATATTACTGTCCTCTGAATTGTTTTAAATTTTGCTTTAAATTTTTTCTTAAAGACATGGATATGTCTTTTGAGAAATATTGCATTTTATTATTGACTTTATTTATTTATCTATGGCCAGACTCTGCCATTCTCACTCATATTGAATAGTATCTTACTACTTGAGTAGTCTTACTGAGATCTGTGGGACTACTCGTGGAGTAATATGCAGCATCTGGCCTTCAGTACTGGGGATGGTTGAAGGACTTAGCCTGCTAATGGTTGAAATCTACTGCTTATCTAACAGGCAGGCACAATGGAAAAGTCACATTCTGATCTCGTTTACAGCTTTATATGTCTCCGATTTTCACACATGGTATTTTTACAAGATCTTATAGTATAACTACCTCATTTAAATTTTAAAGGCATTTCTCTTTCCTGAGTTTGGTGCACATGTGGAGGAAACTTGTTCAAAAAAGAGATGAGAAAGAAAAATCGAGATGGCATTGGCCCTAAAAGGAGCAAATTACAGATGCTCTCCTTCAACATTGTTTGGAAAACAAGTTTTATAGCTTAAAACAGCCCCCAAGCATCTTGTAACTTGAGTAATCATCAGCATTTCTACAGCACGTCACCACATGTCTCACTGACCTTGGCAGTATTTCAGGAGAGGTGGCTCATACTGTTGCTATGGCTAAGCTGTACTTCAGCAGTTTCTCCAGGGTGATAGATCCAAATAGATTTTTCATTAATAGGCAAATACATCTCCCACCTTCACCACCACCACACACACACCATTTTTTACGGTAATAATAATTCCACCTATTTTTACGTCTTTCATCCCAAAGGATCCCCAAACACTTTACAGGTCACCCACCAGTGAAATGCAATCAACTCTGCTGTTGAATGTAGCATCTGTTTAGCAGCATCCCAGCAATGCCTGACAGTAGTTTAGGACAGGAAGTGAAGAATACTATTTCCAATTTGAAACCGCAGGTGGAATTTGCAATCATTAGTCAGGATGTAATTCTTAAAGTGGTATTTGATTAGAACACTGGGGCAAATACTCCTATTCTTGAAAAAACTGCCCAGGGATCTTTAATGACCACAAGTGGTCAGGAATAGAGCTGTGCAAATAACTAATATTTTGGTTCGCTGACCATACTGAAAAATAAAAAATTGTTTCAGGTTGACCAAAAACATTTTTTGAATTTTTCTGCACATTGATAATTTAAAAAATAATTTTTGAGCTCTATTTAATAAAATTGGAGAACATTTTGAGACAAAGAGTCATTTTGAATTGAAAAATTGAAACTTATTTTTAAAAATGTCAAAATGAAATGTTTTGGGTTTTATTTCTGATGCAAACAATTTGGCAAAATCAACATGAATTTGCAAAATGTTTCAGTGTTGCTGAATCTGCATTTTTTGCCCCCAAAAAGTTATACCTGAAAAATTTCATTCAGCTCTAGTCAGGACCTCTGCTTTACATCACATCTAAAAGAACAATGTAAAGAACATCCCACTATGTGCTCATATCTGAGTTCCTCCAAACTCATAGTGTGTCTTTTTTAGATTTCTGGGGAAGAAGTCACAGTGTGAGGCACACACCCATGCAGAGACAGTAACAAGGAGGAGGGAGAACACAAAAACAACACAAGAACATCCTGTAACTTGAAAGAGGAGAGAAACACCATTAGTGGGAGGTCTATTACTCATTCCAAGACATTTGTTTCCTACCCCAAGTATCACTAACTTCATTTTTTTTAACCTTTACACTAAGTAGCACGAACCTCTGGGCTGAGGTTTTCTAAGCTACGTAGGAGATTTGGACACCAAATTCTCATTCATTTTGATCAGAATTGGGTATCCAAATTCTTTAGGCATCTTAGAAAATTTCAACCAGTGTATAATATTTTAATATATTTCATACATGTGTAAGTTAATGTACTGAATAAATGCCACTGTAAGTGTAGTCTATATTAGTTAACTAACAAATATTTTTTAGAATGGGCAGGTAAATGGCTGCCTTTTGTGAGCTAACATTTGTTTAAAAGTCCCTAGATAATTTTCACTTGATTGCTCAGGCGCACTTTCTTGACCGTGCGGAAATGTAGTATTTGTAGTCAGTTCAGGGCTCTCTGGAATTAGTTAGTACTTGTGCCACTTGCCCATGCAAGGAAGAAACAGTATAACTCACTGGGGTTTCTGTGTTGTAACTCAGTTGATAGTGTTACTGATGGAAGTAAAGGAGTCTCTGTGACCAATTAACTAGCATTAGGTAGCAGTTCAATCATACACAACTGAACTATGTGTGTGTGCCAAATTTTGTCACCTTTGACTTTTACTGTGCACCACACTAAACTTAACTGTAACTCAGTAATACCTAGGATGACAGAGCTGGAGCTGCTCTGTAAGAATTGATGAATACTGTATGTTGACCTGGTTACTGGGATGTTTACTGAATGACTATATTTGTTTGTTTTTCTTCCTGCTTGTTTTCCTTACAGCCTGGTATTAAACTAATGACAATAAGCTAGCCATCAGTAAAACATTTAGGGGTTGTGTCATGAGGTGCACCACTCACCACTGGGCTGGCACCTCTTCCTGGTCACTCTGGGGATTAGCCGACGCCCCGTCCACAGTTTGCACACCATCATTACAACTCCATCATTACAACTCTGGTCTGTGGCTCTTCTTACACCAGGACCCTCAGTGTCTCCATTGTGACTTAGCTCTCCGGCTAGATCACTCAGTGTTCTCCCTTCTGGGGTTCAGTCCATCAACAGTTCTAGGCAGTCTTCCATCTCACTGCCTTGATGCCACTCCCACAGTGGCTGGTAGGGGAACCCGGGCCCATCCTCTACTCCAAGTTCCAGACCAGGGATGGACCCGCAATTCTGGGCTTCCTCTCTCTGCCCTCCCTGCTCCTTCCTTGGATTGCTTCCTTCACTTCTGGTTCCCTTCCTGTCACGGGATATACCAACTCCAAGAACCATGCTCCTTCTTCCCAGGGAGTGACTGCCTTTTCTACTAGGTTAATTGGCCCACCTGGTGTCCATTAACCCCTTCCACTCTAGTGTAGGGTGGACACCCCATCACCTACCTTCCCTCTCAAGATTGTTACCTATGGGAGGAGCTATGCCCCTCCTGCTTCTCATGCAGCTGAACATGCAGACCATCCCTTTCCTGCTCTAAGACTCCCACCATGAGGAACAATCTTCCTTTCTCTACTATGGCGTCTCTGTACTCCCTATGTGTCTATTCCAAGTCCACAGCAGCTTCTTGTAAGGTCTGCGCAGCTGCTCCTAATTCCTTCTGCAGCACCTTTACTTGCTCCACAAAATCCCCCGGATCTCCTTCCGTCAGGGTCTGAGTTCCTACTCCACGCCTGTTAATTTCCGTAGTCCTTTTATCTTTTAAGTTTGCCTCTGAGGGATTCTTTCTTCCCTCCAACTTTGCCTCTCTCTTCTCCCTTGCAGCCCCTTTGGCTTTCTTCACCACTTTTTTGCACTTATTCTGGGCCCCTGGCACTTCCCTCTGGTCTCTTACTGACCCCTTTCCCTCTTTCTGTCTGGTTTTCTTTTTCTTGTGAGAACAATACCTCTTTGTGTGTCCTAATTCTCTGCAATAAAATCAAGCACCCCCTTTTCGGCTCTCGCAATAGATGGGACTCTTCTGAGCTGTCCTTCTTTCCCTTCATAGATTCAAGGACTGGAAGGGACTTCGAGAGGTCATCGAGTCCAATCCCCTGCCCACAAGGCAGGACCAAATACTGCCTAGACCATCCCTGATAGACATTTATCTAACCTACTCTTAAATATCTCCAGAGATGGAGATTCCACAACCTCCCTAGGCAATTTATTCCAGTGTTTAACCACCCTGACAGTTAGGAACTTTTTCCTAATGTCCAACCTAGACCTCCCTTGCAGCAGTTTAAGCCCATTGCTTCTTGTTCTATCCTTAGAGGCTAAGGTGAACAAGTTTTCTCCCTCCTCCTTATGACACCCTTTTAGATACCTGAAAACTGCTATCATGTCCCCTCTCAGTCTTCTCTTTTCTAAACTAAACAAACCCAATTCTTTCAGCCCTCCTTCATAGGTCATGTTCTCAAGACCTTTAATCATTCTTGTTGCTCTTCTCTGGACCCTTTCCAATTTCTCCACATCTTTCTTGAAATGCGGTGCCCAGAACTGCACACAATACTCTGCCTAACCAGAGCAGAGTAGAGCGGAAGAATGACTTCTCGTGTCTTGCTCACAACACACCTGTTAATACATCCCAGAATCACGTTTGCTTTTTTTGCAACAGCATCACACCGTTGACTCATATTTAGCTTGTGGTCCACTATAACCCCTAGATCCCTTTCTGCCATACTCCTTCCTAGACAGTCTTTTCCTATTCTGTATGTTTTAAACTGATTTTTTCTTCCTAAGTGGAGCACTTTGCATTTGTCTTTGTTAAACTTCATCCTGTTTAACTCAGACCATTTCTCCAATTTGTCCAGATCATTTTGAATTATGACCCTGTCCTCCAAAAGGACAAAGCTTCTTACCACAACTCATGTTGAGGCATTCCCTTTTCTGGTGTTCCCTCTTCCCACAAGTGTAACATTTTCTGGGTGGGTCTCTGGCCTCCTAGCTGCTGAGCCTCTCCTCTGCCCCTGGCCTCTGTAGCCTCTGTTAATCTGCACCTGGAGAATCTTCTGTAAACTCTGTTGCTGTTTGGCCAACATCAGCAAGTAATCCTACAGATACAACTGCATTTCCCATTGACTCTGTTGATTCTCCAGGACTTGCATTAGTACTGCCTGGATCCCCTTAGATGGGAGCAGCAACTCTGGGGTCCACCTTGGGAAAGTATCCTGTCCTTCCCCAAAAAAGGCTTCTGCCTGTGGCAGCTCCATTGTCCCTTGTATCCTGGGTAACTGACTTATACAGTCCTTTACAGTTTCTTAGATGCCCTTTCTATCGGGGTAATCACGTGCCCAGTCTTTGTTACCCATGGGAGGAGCTATGCCCCCCCGCTTCTCATGCAGCTGAACATGCAGACCATCCCTTTCCTACTCTAAGTCTCCCACCATGAGGAACAATCTTCCTTTCTCCACTATGGTGTCTCTGTACTCCCTATGTGATCCTCCCCTTGTATCAGGGCAACTGGGTGCCAGCATTCTCCACCAAGTTGTCACGGGATGCACCACTCACTGCTGGGCTGGCACCTCCTCCTGGTCACTCTGGGGATTAGCTCTCGAGGCCAATGTCCCCATCCATGATTTGCACACCATCATTCTGACTCTGTTCTGCAGCTCCTCTCACTCCAGGACCCTCAGCGTCTCCTTCGCGACTTAACCCTCCAGCTAGGTCACTCAGTGTTCTCCCTTCCGGGGTCCAGTCCATCAACAGTCCTAGCCAGTCTTCCATCTCATTGCCTTGGTGCCACTTCCCCTGTGGCTGGTAGGGGAACCCGGGCCCACCCTCTACTCTGGGTTCCAAGTCCAAATACCCTCAGTTCATCAGTTCTGGGTTCCCTCTCTGCCCTCACTGGTCCTTCCCTGGATTGCTTCCTACATTTCTGGTTCCCCTTCTGTCATAGGGTAAATCATCTTCCCAGAGAGTGACTGCTGCCTGCCTTCCTGCAGCCCTTCCCAACAGCTTCCTACCATTCCTCCCTCTTATCAGGGAGTGACTGCCCTTTCTCAGTAGCCAGCTTTCTCAGCAACAGCCACCTCTGTCTGTAGCCCGCTACCTGGCTTTCTACAGGCCCTGCCTGTTCCTGCACAGGTGAGCCTGTTTCTCTAATTTGGGCTTTCTTCTTAGCCTCCAGTCTACTAGGTTAATTGGCCCATCTGGCTTCCATTAACTCTTCCATTCTGGTGTGAGGTGGACACCCATCACAGGTTGTTAAGAGACAATGTTGGACAGGAAAGGACCTGGGAATACACAAAAATCAAAAGGACTACAGCAGTTTAAAGAGGGACTTGAGAGAGAGAGAGAGAGAGGCAGTTGTTGGGGAGCTGTTCAGAGTGACACAGGCACCCACTGGGATATCTGAAGAAGTTAGGCCTGCCTAGGCTATCATCAGAGAATGGTGAGCCTCTAGGTAAGACATGGATAGATGTTAGTTGTTTTAAAATCCCTTTTCTCTAAATGCTTTATTCCTCCTGTTAAAATTAAACAATACTTTGGCATGAAGGAGGCTGTCTGGTCACTATATACCACCAGTCACAGATCCTGAAGGGAAGAACCTCAGGTGCTGAACCCAGCTGGACCTTCTGGGTTAGCACAGTCAGTACACAGGGACATAGTGTAAAAGTGGGAGAATTGTAGAATTCCATCCCAGGAGGGGTAAAGGCATGAGGGGGTGCATTCAGAGAGACCAGGAAGGAGACAGAGGTGCAGCTAGCCCCACAACCAGGACACCTGGTACCCAGTTTTGGTTTCCATGGAAACCTCATTGGCCCATGTACAATTTATAGACAATGGCCCGTTCTCTATTGGCAGCTTACTTTACTTGTTTTTTTTAAGCAGATGCTTGAAGGCCTGGTTTAAGGAGATCCAACTAAGAAAAAAAAAAAAGCTTTTTTTTCCCCAAAATATAAAACAGAAAATGCCTGGGCATGCTGCTATATGGAGTATTCTGGCACCATGCGTCAATAAGGAGCTTGATAGTTTCTTTTTTTCTGAGCACCCTTTTCAGACTTCATAAACTATGATAATGTTTTAACTGGGAAACAGACCATTCAGCCCGTGGAGGATGGATGGTCTGAGACTGTGGTTAGATGCATGATTCTCTCTGATTTAATTAATTCCTGAAATTCTGGTTAAGTAAATTATGGGTTGTTATCACCGATGAGCTGCTCTAGGATACCAGTTCTTGCAAACAAGGTAAATACTACTTCATCATTGTGTAGTGCTACCATTAATAAAATGCAGATTACCTCCAGCCATTTTGTTTGGCACTGATCTTAGCATAGTACATTTGGCCCTAGAAAGATCCCATGAAATCTTCTATGTCAATGGAGTTATACTGGTATAAAGCTGGAGTAATGCAGGTACCTTCCATCATTGCCAAGAATAGCTCTGTGGCTTTCTCAGCTCTTCCACATATATGTTAATGGACTCCACATGAAAGAAGCTTTTGGAGACAAATGTATTTGTAAATCTCTGCATAGCCCTTCACTTTTGCTGTCACTGGTGCTATGAGCGTACTCAACTGTCTATACCTTTTACTTCCCATCAGGCTCAAAAGGGATTGCATCTCTGTTATCAGTTAACATAAAATAAACTGCTCTAGTATTTCTATTATGATTTTCAGTCCACACAGGATTCGTTATAGGGATTCATGTGTTCAATAAACCTAGGCATTATGTCTATCCCCAAAAAGATCTTTAGTGCTGATTAAAATATAGCTTCACAAAATTGCTGCTTACCTCTGTTTCCGTCACTGATTTGGGAAGCGTTAGCAGCGGTAAGTTATTTAGAAATCCCATTCTGGTCATCAGCTTGTGATACCTTGGGGATTTCTTGGAAAGAAGATACAGTGCAACAACAAGTACATGCACGCATGCACACACACACACACACAGAGTCAGTCTTGAATTAACTTTATTAACAACGAGCAGAAAGAACAGTTCACAAGAACATGCAGTTTCATAGCTTTCCACCAATAGGGGAGCTCCATTATTCATTCCCATACATTGTACATAAACGGTATAGTAAATTAGAGAAGGTTTGCAGAATCTCATTCTTCACTAATGTCTTTATTTCTTTGGACAAGATTCCTCTTCAGGTTTTTATTTCTCCTTTCCAGCAGCATTTAAAGGTATATTTGTGGCAGATGGAGTGAGAAGAGTGAGGCTGATTTTTTTCCTCTTTGCACGTAAGGATAGAAAGTCAGACATTGTCCCATTTCTCAAGCAAAAATTTGAATCTTGAACCATGGGAAATCTTTCCGGTGGACATTGGTCATCCAAGAATAGTTGGAAAGTAAGCAAGAGAAATATTGTTTATTTCTGGAAACTGCTCTCTCTTTACATTTTCTTCTTGTGAGAACAAGTTGTACTTAGTGGCTAAATCTATCCCTCCCTCAAGAGTGTGCATTAACTAAAGCAACAGGGGATGTGGAAGTATTTTGTGCTCAGAGACCTCTGCCCGGGACTCCGTTCCCTGGCCCTACGCCTGGGGCTTGGGTCCCAGCCACAGGCCCTGCTCCCCAGCTGTTGGCCCCACTCCCCAACCCTGCACCTGGGGCTCAGATCCCAGCCGCCGGACCCACTCGCTGGCCCTGTGCCTGGCCCCCTATTCCCAGGGCTCCGGCTTATTATCTATCCCTTTCTTAATGATTCCCAACATTCTGTTCACTTTTCTGACTGCACGTTGAGTGGATGTTTTCAGAGAACTATTCACAATGACTCCAAGATCTCTTTCTTGAGTGGTAACAGCTAATTTAGACCCATCACTTTATATATATAGATATAGTTGGGATTATATTTTCCAATGTGCATTACTTTGAATTTATCAACATTGAATTTCATCTGCCATTTGTTGCCCAGTCACCCAGTTTTATGAGATACTTTTGTAGCTCTTGACAGTCTGACTGGGACTTAACTATCTTGAGTAGTTTTGTATCATCTGCAAATTTTGTCACCTCACTGTTTACACCTTTTTCCAGATCATTTATGATCTGGTCATACCCATAGGCCTGCCTGCTGCCAACCCACATGATCCCAGAAAAGGGGAAGGGGATGTTGCCATGGAGGCCATTAACCCCACCCCTTTCCACATGGGAAGAGTGAGGTCTGCGTACAGATGTCACCTTCTTTGCATAGCTCTGAGTGCTTGGCCTCAAAATGGGGTGAGTTCCAGTGGTGTGGCTAGCCAGCAGTCAGTAGCCTGAAACAAGGCAATGTGTTGGTGAGAAAGGTGAGAGGCCAATAAATAAATGCAGCCCAGCTCCCCAATCTGTAATCACTGTGTGTTTCCTATTTCAAAAATATCTGGTCGCTCAGTCTATTTGATGTGGTATAACAAAGGTTATTTGGATGCCACATTAATGATGGGCAGCCATTATTTGTTTAGTGCCTGCAGTGTGCTCAGTGCTTCACAGTACACACAAATAAATACAGCCCTGCCTTGAGTTTACAATCTAAAAAAGGTTTGATGCTTTGGTTCAGATAGACCAAATGTAATATATGTTCCCATAATATAAGAACTAGGGGCCACCAAATGACATTAATGGGCAGCAGGTTTAAAACAAATAAAAGGAAGTTGTTCTTCACACAGCGCACAGTCAACCTGTGGAACTCCTTGCCTGAGGATGTGAAGGCTAGGACTATAACAGGGTTTAAAAAAGAACTAGATAAATTCATGGAGGTTAAGTCCATTAATGGTTATTAGCCAGGACAGGTAAGGAATGGTGTCCCTAGCCTCTGTTTGTCAAAGGGTGGAGATGGATGGCAGGAGAGAGATCACTTGATCATTACCTGTTAGGTTCACTCCCTCTGGGGCACCTGGCATTGGCCACTGTCGGCAGACAGGATTCTGGGCTGGATGGACCTTTGGTCTGACCCAGTATGGCCTTTCTTATGTTTAGACTCCATTGACTTTAAGGCCAGAAGGAACTAGCATGATCATCTAGTCTGACCTGCACATCTTAGGCTGCAGAACCTCGCCCACCCATTCCTGCAATAGGCCCATACCTCCTGGTTGAATTACCAAAGTCTTCAAATCTTGATTTAAAGACTTCAAGTTACAGAAAATCCACCATCTAGTTCAAATTAGTATGTGACCTGTGCCCCACACTGCAGAGGAACACCTCCCAGGATCTCTGCCAATCTGGGTAAATGACCAAGAATTCAGATGCTTATGGGAACCACTTTCGTCTAGAAGTCAGGCTTCAGAACTTTCAAGGATGGTCTTCCTGGTAAGATTTCTAGCACTGGCAGTATCAGAAATATCCTGGGAATAGAATAGCCTTTCTTGTGGAATTTCAGTGCCTCCACTTCAGTATTAGATAAAACATGAAATTCAGAAGGCATGCATGAAAATACAATTAAAAATTGTGGGGCCAGAGTAGAAAATAAGTGGGGCTTTCTGCTAGGCCTAGCCTTCATCTTGTACCAAGCTGTACAGCTCGAGTTACTGAGCTGAACTCATGACGTTCCATATCATGCCACCAGAGCGCCTCTCATCCAAACAGTCACACTGATGCTGGGCCAGTTCAGAGCAGCTTGAAAATCTGCAGTGGCAGGGAGCCTTGAGGTCAAAAGGCCCCCCCACGGGAAGCTGCTACACAACAGGAGCTGTCTCTGCACTCCCTGCCCTGCAGAGGCTGCAACCTGGCCCCTATAAGGCTGGGAGGCAAGGAGTGCCTGGAGAATTCCCTCCTGTCTGCACAGAGAAGTTGGGGAGTGAGAGTGGTTGGTCAGGTCCAGTGAATAAAAGCCTGGCTTCAGGACTAAAGAGAGTCACCTGGCTCTTCAGTGGTAGAGTGCCAGCTGGCTGCAACTTTAGACTTCTCCCAGCAAGATGAGGCTCTGTGCAGTTTGCCCAGCACTGCAGGCATTCAGGGCCCTGCTTGGGAGTGATCCAGAGCTGCTGTGGAGCAAGAGGCCTCAGGGAGCTAAATTGCATCAGGCCCAGGTAGAGTCCCTGACTTCTAGCCAAGACTCCCCCACCTCTCTACTCCTCTAACTGAGCCCTCTGCCCTCCTACACACACACACACACGGCTTACCGCTCTTTAACACACACACGCACACCCTCTTCACAGTAATGGCGTTTTTTCTTCAAAAGCTACTCAAAATCTTTTGTATTTTTCTTGATTTAAATGTAGTGAAAAGGTGAGCAGAGCCAACTTTGGCTCATGTTCAACAATGATCCAGACAAGAATTAGCAAGAACTTCAACCTAAATTAGACAAGTTAAAAACAAATCGGGCTATTAACTGTAGTTCAGCAGCATACACCAAACCATATCAAGATGTCATTTATGATATATTTAATTGTTGAGCCACACAAAAGACATAAATAACAATAATGGCTGCTTTACTACATTTTTCTTTTTGATGCATTGTCTAAACACCTGAGAATCTTTAGAAAGGATGGTATAATTAGAGCTGGTTGGGAACGTTAAATGGCTTGATTGAATTTTCCTCAGGAAGATTTCTCATGTCCAGGATGGAATTTCTGGTCAAAACCAGAGAATGGGAGAGCCATCCCAGAATAGGCTGGAGGTTAGAACACTCATCTGGGATGTGGGAGACCCAGGATCATATTCCTGCTCTCTTTGACTGAGCCCAGGGACTTGAGCTTGGGCCTTGCGCTTCCTAGGAGAGTGTCCTACTGAGTGGGCTATTCCCTATTCAGTCATAGTTTCTCTCTGTATTTTTCATGAAATGGAATTCTTGTTTTCTGGCCAGCCCTAGTTATAATCAAACACTTTAGGCTTCCTTAGCAATTTATTTTACTATAGAGTCTGGAAACACTTAAGTTAAGCCTATTAAAGCCTCAAATAAATGTGCACGAAAGGGAGAAATTTGCATGTGGTACTTCAAACATCAATTTTTTAAGAAGGTGTACGTGAGCCAATAACATTAGGGAACTGCTGATCTAGATAGGTAGCAGTAATGATGGTTGGGCAGCCCATCCTCTAAGTGTGGAAGTCACATCTATTTAACATGTGCATTTTTAAAGAGTCAACATAGGGCTTACATGGGTACAATGCGAGCTTTGTTATACATTCCTGCTAATGACTTGAAGGGCTATTCACTTGTAGTGTAAGAAGGGAAAATTAATCTTCACCACAATTGTTCCATTTCTCAAACTTCTTTTCAGCAAAGATCGAAATTGTGCCAAATATCTATCAGTTTTATGATGACAAGACCATCAACTTGTTTCATTAAACACCCTCCCCCCTCTTACAACTGTCTAAACAGGATTTTCCCATTTAGTACCCTATCAATCCAGAGTTGTGATTATTCAGTAACTTAGGAGATCTCTTGTATTTAAATATTAATGTTTGTGTAGTTATTAAAGTATTTGATGATTTGTCCAGGGGCACTATAAAATTAAATATAGCATGTCATTTATGGTAATACAGATGAGAATAATAAAAAAAAAATATCTTTTTTAGTCTGGTTTTATGGCTGTTTCCACTTGTTACTTTTACTGCTTATTTGATGGTTTGGGGTATTGTGTTTTTAAATCCTTTTAAATGTAGGATGTCAGAGCATATTGTAGGGAGCATATAAAAGATTATCTTCCTGAATTATGACCTTGTGTTTCTAAGTAAGAACTGTTGTTTGTCAGTTACAGTATTAAAAGAAAAAAGAAAAAAAACGAGGAGTCCTTGTGGCACCTTAGAGACTAACAAATTTATTTGGGCATAAGCTTTTGTGACCTAGAACCCACTTCATCGGAAGTCACTATTTCAGAAAATACTTGTGGGATGTAGTGACTAGGGATTGGGTAGTGTCCCTTTAAATAGTTTGTAAGCCCTCTAGTGGTCCTCACTGTCTTCTATGTTTCAGAAGCCACCTGAATGCTGTCAGAGCAGGAGTGTGTATGTAGCTAGTCTTTATATGTTATATATTAAACAGGGGGCCATCTCTTGATTCGTGTGTGTATAGACAAAGGAGTTAAGTAGCATCCCCATTTTCCAGATGGGGAAACTGAAGCACAAAAGGGTGACATGACTTGTCCATGGTCACCCACCAGGCCAGCAGCAGAACCAGGAATAGAATGTAGATTTGCTGAGTCCCAGGCCAGTGCTGTATCCACTAGGCCACACTGTTTTCCTGGTGTTGCAACATAAAATGAGTAAAAGTCTTAGAATGACCGGCTTTTACAACACATCAGAAGGTACTTTTGATTGAGGTTTCCTTTGGCTATTTGTGTAGGTCAATGTGAAGAGATGCTGCTGATAATAAAGGGCATCTGTTATGGTATGTACATCTTCTTGGTACAAAAATGTAGTGATCTGCAAAGTATTTAAAAAATATTTGACAAACATGAATAAAGTTACCTACAGTTGGAGCACTAGCCATACTTAAGATTAATTTATTATTTTCAATCTAAGCACCTTTTGAAAGTTGATTATAACTTTCTGAATATATATATTTCATGGCAAAACAATACAGTAAAGCAGCATTATTGTTAAGATTGCAAGCACAAGAAATTCACAGCCACCAGAACTAGACCCTCTTGTGAGTACACAACATGTTGCATATTGTACATGGTGCTAACTGTGGTAGTGAGACACTGAGTGCCCTTAATTCCCACTGAATTAACTGGGAGTTGATGGCTCTCGGCACTTTGCAGGAGGTTTGGGATCTTTAGTATGTATGCACAATCTGAAATTTTTGGATTAAGTATATATATGAATCTGAGATGTCAGGCTTCTGGTTCTAGTCCAATATTCATTGAAGTCAATAGAAAGATTCCCGCTGAAGCTAACACACAAGTGAATGGCCAGGCTTCAGGCCTGGACTTTCTGACAGGGCTAGCAATGGGGAAACATCAGAGCCACAGGAGCCTCTGTAGCCTGCAGAGAATGGCCATTGAATGTGTGAATGAGGTCTCTGCAGTGAGTTATGGGAATGTCAGCGTACCAGGGCTGGGGCACAGGGAGACCGCACGGAATGGAGTTCTAAGGGGGTCCATAAATCCTCTCCCCCGCTCTGCATTTTGACTGGCTCAGAAGGCACATGTGCAAACACTTGAACCTTCACACTTTCATTTAGTTTCACACATGCAAGCAAAAGCACTATGGGACAAGGTGTGTGTGTAGAGGAATGAAAGAACTGAAAAGCAGTGGAACTGCTTTGCTTAGGGCAAAGAGAGTCAGCACAAGAGGACGCTGCATTCATTGCGTGCTGAGGAATACTTACTGATCAGGAACATAGAAGGGGAGTGCGGTAGAGGGCTGCAAGAGGGATGGTGTTTGGTCTATGGATTTGCAAACCACGTGGCTGCTCCTTAGCCTGGAAACTGTAATAGTGGCCATGAGGTGTCTTTAGAGCTACATGGCTTGTCACTTCAGCCATATCACTCCACTCCACCTTCTTTGCATCCCTCCACTGGCTATCTTTCCACCCCATCAAGCACAGCTAATTGTCTTCCTTTTTAAGACCCTTCATGGTGTATCCCTGCCCTACTTACCATCTCTGATACAGGTATTGATTAGAACCATTGATTCCTGTCTCTACTCTGCCAGTGGTACGGCTTTTATTGCCCATTAGTTCAATTTTCCCACAAGCACTTTCTCCTGTGCCTCCCCATATGTGTGTGAGGAGTTCCCTGTAAAAGTCTGCCAAGCCACTACATTAAACTCCTTCAGTTCTCTCCTTGTTGTGATGCCCACAAAAACACTTGACAATGGTTAGGCAGCTGGTGTGCTGTGACCACAGCTTATTATACTAATCATAATCATCTCTCTGTTACCTCATGCTCTCCCTGTCTACTTGTTGTCTCTATCTGTTCACTCTCATCATATACTTAGATTGTAGCTCTCTGGGGCAGGAAGCGTCTTTTTGATTACACGTTTATAAGCCCAAGTACCATTGTGAATCTGGATCACAGTGTCTAGCACATTGGGGCTACAATTGCTGACTGGGACCCCTGGGTACCACTTCAATACAAATAAATAATAATAATACATCATTTTGACTAGCTCTTTGCTGGGGGAAAGGATTACACCTTCCCCACCCCCTCTTCCTGCCAGAGATGTGCACAGAGGATTTATGTAAAACTAACATGAATTTACAAACAATTTCTTGTCTGGTGAAAGTGTTTTTTTCCACCTTCAGTTCTGCTGCTCAGATATCTCAAAAATGATCAAGTTGAAGCTGATGAGGTCAATGTCAGATTTCATTTTTATTTTTTTTTTAAAGGAGGAGCAGTGACTGGCCTCACAGCAGACAGCGTTTATGTGAATGGCTCCTGCTACTGCCACTTCAAATGAGGGTGGGACCATGGCACAGAGGGGGGTCACAATGGGTCCCTTGTCATGATGTGCCTAGGGCCCTACATTGCCTTAATCTAGCCTTGTCCCAATTCACATGCTCCCACGTCACTGTGGGTTTTAGGGGCACAGGCTCCTGGGTGCCACTGAGTTACAATTTTGAGAGGTCTCCTAACTACAAGAATTTACTCAGTATGAGGAAGTTGTGGGGTTGGAATTCTCACTCCTTAGCCCCAAACTGAAGGCAACGTCCAGGGCACCCATTAGGTGTGTTCGGCTACATATGAAGCGAATACCGGATGCTTCTCCTCAATGCTCCAACATAGATTTATGGTCATGTATGCTCAGAATGTGCATGGACCCCTTGGCCACAACTCTGTCACACCACAATCCCATCACAGAGACCCTGTCCACAGTGTGCAGAGACCCAGTGCAGGTTCTCCACGCTTTCACCACCCTGTGCCAGATAGACTCCATTTTTAGCTGCCTTTGTTCCTTATTTATCTGAATAATGTTCCATAAAATAAGGTCTTAAGAAACTAAAAAAAAAAAAAAGAAAAAGTATGAAATTTGCCTCCACAAACTAAAATCTATAAAAGACAAATCAGTGTGGGATGGGAACAATGCAGGGATTTAAGGACTTGTTCAAGACTAATTTAGAAATTAAATATTAATCCTCATATGAAAAGTGTATTGATAACCTAGTGAAGGGCCCAATTCATATTGGGTAGTCCCTGTCTCTGCAAATAGACCCAGTAAGAGGCATTTATTGCATAACCATAGTTATGCATGATTGCACTGAGGCATGCATTACTTTCAGTGAAGTGTTTCCAGTAAAGGGTGAAGGTCACTGAGCCATATAGGAGTTCTGTGTGGGACATACATTTCTCCCCTCTGGTTGCATTTAAATTCTAATGAAAAAATATTGTGGGACCTCTATCCCCTTGCGAGACTTTGGATGGAACTTCTAAGATAATACAATTTATCATATTATTCTATTATTTAACTGGGTAGCAATTGGTATCATAAGATCTAAATAGTCTAGACTACAGTACACTGCTGAAAGACACTAATGAAATAAAAATATATGGATTAAAACATATTCTGTTTTACCACCATATTATCATGACAGGAGTACTATTGTAATTTCCATTCACAGGCAGGACACACAGAGAGCCAAATAGAAAGTTACAAAACACATTGGAGGGAAAAAATGGCTAGATAAACCAAATATTGGAGTGAGGACAGATCAAATGATGCCAGATGGAAAATTATGCTTTGGAATGAAAAAACAGTCCATTTAACAGTCAGAAAGTCTTTGTAATATGTATAAAATCAGCAGCTAGCAGATGTTTTTTGATATTGTGCATCTGCATTAAGTTGAGACATAGTCTATTCATATTCTATTCCACAGTAGCTGTGTGCAAGGCAGGAATAATGGCAGGGCCAGGCCCACTAGCTAGATGAAGGCAGCCCTGCTCTCCATATCATTATTATTATGATTAATTATTTGTATTACTGAGCCCTAAATATGGACACTATGCTAGAAGCTGTACAAACATGTACAAAGAAAGTATAGTATTCATTTGGTTGCAAATAAGGTAAGGTAACAAAACAGTTCCAGTGACAATTTCCTGTTTTCATGTTCATAATACCTCGCTGAAAAGTTCACCTTTGGGGCTGAAATTTTCCATTCTCAATCTCTGGTCAAAGGTGACTTTCTTTTATACCTAAGTAAAATTCCTTCAGCCATTTTAAATCTACCCAGGAGGTGGAGGGGTAGAAGGTATACTTTTCCTATTTTAAAATATTATTTTCACACTTTATTTCAAATAAATAACTCATAAATGGTTGAATTTTGAAAAAGTACCCCAGATGTGAGATATCAAGAAGTGAGAAATCAAGGATGACTTTTACTTGTGTCTAGCCAGGAGAAGGGGGAATAGAGGAGAAAAATATACTGTGGTACTCTCTCAAGTCCTGCCCCCAGACCAAACTCCAACCACAAACACAGCTTTGCCCACTCATGATGCCAAAATGAAACGCCACTCGCAGATGTTCATAATTTTCTCTTCCTTTTTACTTGGGTGTTTGGTAGCAGCGTAATAGTTAATGATTGTGACAATTAAATTGTCAGAATTAAGCTTGTCAAAATTTGGATAAACATGTCAGTTTACACCACTTTCAGCTATTATTTTAGGCTGTCAGGACACTGAAGCACATACCACTCTATTGGCATTATGACGGTTATCTTTGCAACCACAAGGACTAGTGGTTTTAATTTAATTTAATTGTTTTTAATCTTAATTTAGATTCTGGAACTCAAGATGGTAGCCCCTAGGGCAAAGTAGCAGGCCAGTGACTTGACCTGATCCGACTCAGCCCAAATCAGAGCCTGGCCAAGAGAATACATCCAAGCCAAAAATATTCAGACTTTGCCACAAAGCACCATGTATTTGTGACTTCCAAGCTTGATAATTGCATACATGTAGGAACTAAAACTTATAAAAAACTTAAATCTTTCAAAAGACAGTACTGATCTTGCAAGACAGTCTATCAAGAGCACATCACCCTAATGCTCTGCTCTGTGCTGACTACCTGGTGAATATGGAATCAAGTTTAAGGTTTGGGTCCTTATCTTCAAAGCCCTCTGTGGGAGGGGTCCTTGTTACCTGAGGAAGTGCCTTATCCTGCATGATTATGACCTCTCAAGACATTTACAAATCTCTGGAATGATGAAGCTTTCATCCACAAGAGTGAGACTTGTAAGTAAAAGGAGACAAGAGTTTTCTCAGCAGCTGGTCCACAATTGTGAATCTTGCTTTTGTAAGAAGTTAGAATAACTACAATCTCACTGCCATCAGTTCAAAATAAAAAAAAACATTTGTTCTAGCCTTCCCACAATAACAATACAACAAACCCCACTGGCTGTGGGATTTAGATGTGGGGAAAAAATTATGAGGAACTCAGACACCAGTGTTAAGCACAATATAGCTGACTAAGTAGATACCATAGATCTAGGGTGACCAGACAGCAAGTGTGAAAAATCAGGACAGATGGGGGGGGGGGGGGGAGGGGAGGTGAGGTAATAGGACCCTATATAAGAAAAAGACCCAAAAATCAGGACTGTCCCAATAAAATCGGGACATCTGGTCACCCTACATAGATCAGATTTTACCTCATAGTTTTAGAGCAAAGAAGTGAAAGAGGCTGTAAAACAGGAGACACCCGCCCCTTCCCGCCTCCCCCACCCCCCAGTGCAGTAGTGGACAATCAGATCTACCTTTGAAAAATGAATATACAGAGAGCTCAGTTAAAATGACCTTCCTTCTAACCTTTGGTTCTCAATTTTGAACAAGGCTATTACCTGCTTTGCAGAGGGTGAGTGGTTTGCAAAGGGGGAGTAGATTTCCTGCTAGCAGATCTTGCTTGCGAATAAAACACTGGCATGGCCAACCCTGTGGTACCTTAGGTGGGAGCAGGGATCTGATCAGGTCACAACCCAGTGTCCCACTGCAACTTCTTGTGGTGCAATAGGGGTACCTTCAGTGAGTAGTGAATAGAAGGGGGTTGCCTAGACTTGAAGTGGCTGGCAGTCTAGGTACTTATTTAAGAAACTGATCAAATCAGCAATACTGAATCGGACAACACCCAGCCTAAAAAGGTCCATGCTGACATTTTGGGAACTTTGGCTGTGCAAAAAGTTGGCTAAGAAAAACCAGATTGTTCAGCACCAAAACAAGAGTACACATTGGAACATGAGAATACTATATGAATGTGACAAACTTGAAACTAGAGCTACTTTCTTTTCCATAGATATTCTCAGTATTTGTGAAACACTCTGGACTGGAAATGGCAAACTCTCCATAAAGCACTGTAAAATCATTTACTCTGGAAAGGGCAGACAATGTTCACAGAGAAGGAGTCGCTTTGTACTATCAGAAAAAGCCCACAGGTCTTTGAAAAACTATAGGTACATCTCTTCATGCATAATGAACATTAAACTACAGGGGAAACATGATTCTGTAACTGTAATACAATTCTGCTTACCCACAACAGATGCAGAAGACAGTGCCATAAGCCAATTTTACAATTAAATTCAAGTAGAGCTTTCACAAACCCCATCAAGTGTTATAATGGGGGACTTTAATGCCAAGGCTGCGAGTGATAACACTGACTGGGAGAACATCGTGGAACAAGAAACAGGATAAAAACATAAGTGAGGTGATTGCTTCTGTTCTGCACTATTAACAGTTTGTTTATAACAAACATAGCATTTCAGCACAGGCAAGTTCATAAAGAAACATGGATTTCTAACAATGGTACTACAAAAAACATGATTGACTTCATATTAGTAAGGCAATGCTGGACAGCAAGTATACTAAACTGCAGGGTCTACAGAAGCCTAAATGCAGATTCAGACTATTGGGCAGTGATCACTACAGTAAAGGTCAGATTTACTACTTCAAAATATGCACACACCAAAAAGACAAGAGAATATAGTGTTGAAGCTTTGAAAAATACAGACACTGTGGTGACCTTTCAGAATACTACTGAAGGCTACTTTACCCATCTCTTAGATGTAGAGGACACAATAGTACAACTCTGGGCAGAGGTGAAAGACTTCATGCTATGAGTGAGAAGGTTTTGGGGATGAGGTTGTATCCAAAAAGGAAAGACTGGGTAACACCAGATACTGCAAACCTATCTGGAAGAAAAAAAAAGAAGCATATCAAGAACATCTGAAAGCTGAAGATTGCCCTGAGCAGAAAACAAATATGGGCAGTTCAACAAGGAACTAAAAAGAATGGACAAAAAGGCTCGAGGGAGAAGGAGGAAAAGGTTGAAAACATTTTTAAAAAAGTAATGTAAGAGCACTTGTTCAGAAAGTTAGATTACTATCAAAGAAGTTAATGCCTGTAGCAAGTCAGCTATATGATCCTCTGGAGAACTATATAGTTGATAAATAGAAAAAGATGTAAATAATAGTTTCATCAGCTATTGAATGTGAATAGTGAAGCTGACCCAAATGTCCATGAGGCCATCAATTGTGAAGGCAACAACAAAGAAGACCACATACTGGAAACAGAAATTGAAGCTGCCATCAGGTCCCTCAATAACAACAAGTCACCTGGTCCAGATGGTATACTGCATGAAGTGTTAAAACATGGCAGAAGAGACATGGTCATGCTCCTTTGCAAACTATTTCCCCTTTCGCCCAAATGAGGTTAAACCCCTGAAGATTGGCAACCCTCAGTCATTGTACCACTCCTTAAGAAAGGTGCCCCACAGATTGCAACTACAAAGGAGTAAAGTCTTATAAAGATTCCTAGCAAGATATTCTGTAGAGCAGTGGTTCTCAAACAGAACTGAGGCGGTGGGCCGTCTCTCCCCGGCAGCCACAGCCCTGGAGCTGGGGAAAGTCGCCTCTTTCTCTGGCCACCGCAGCCCTGAACATCCCAAATTCCCCCCACCTCCTCTTCTCACCCCACTGCCCCCTCCCACCTATCCCCCGCAAGGTCACCACCTCACCTTACATATGCGTCTTCTCCAGGGTCCAGGCTCCTAATTAGTGCCACGCCTGTGTGGCTCCACTAATTAGGTGGGGGGTCCTTCATTTTTTAGCGTGCGGCCGCCAGGCACACACCTTAGAGGGAACTATGAACGGACCACCTGAATGGAGCTCGGACCACAGTTTGAGAACCTCTGCTATAGAGTGATTCTCAGCTAAATGAAAAGAAGACTATAGGAAATTCTTTCTGAGTCACCAGCTGGCTTTAGACTGGGATGTTCCACCATACATCAGATATTTGCTTTTTGTCAAATCTTGGAGAGAGACAGAGTTCAACAAACCCGTTTTGCACATTCATTGACTTTAAGAAACCTTTTGACTCTGTTAAACAGAGAGACTCTGTGGAAAGTACTCAAATGCTACACAGTTTTAGAACCATGCCAATTCAAATACTGTAGAGTCTGTATAGCATAGTTTTGCATGCCGTACAAGGCAGTGGTGAGCAGACTGAGTGGTTTAAAGTAAAAACTGAAGTGAAATGGGGATGCATACTCAGCCCAATACTATTTGCTCTGTACTTGTCAAACATTGATGGAGGCTGCATGATATTGGGGCAAATTATCAATCACCCAGACTTTGCAGATGATAGTGTAGTGATAATGCCTATGGAGGAATACAATTGAGAAGCAGTAACTAACCTGGCCACCACAGCCACAGAATTTGGATTAAAAAGGAATGAACAAAAGACCAAACTAATGGTAACATCAAAAATCAGGCTAAACTAGGCACTAATTGTGTACATTGGGCAAATAGCTTCTGCTGCCTGGGTTCCATTATAGCACATGACAAGCAATGTGAAGATGGCATCCAGAAGCAGATAGCTACGTCAACATAACATGTGCATTCCTAAATAAAAATGTTTGGAACCTTAAATCAGTCTCTATAACAGCTAAAACCAGGTTACAGACAACACTCATTGGACTCACATTACTTTGCAGTTGTGATACATGGGTACTGGAAAAGTGTCTGAAGCAAAAGCTGCAAACATTTGAAACAAGGTGCCTGTGCCATATCCTAGACATGAGAAGGCTAGATAGACTAAGAAATTACAACATCTGTAGAAGACTGAAAGTGTAGTGCACGACTGCAGTGGTTAAAAGGTGCCAGTTACAATAGTTTTGCCACATTGCTAGACCGATTTCATACCAATTGCCTAAAACTGTTCTCTGTGGAAGAGTGCCCGGTGAGAGAAGCTGTGGACATTCAACGAAACAATGGTATAACATGGTATATAAAACTATCCAGGCAGCCCTCCCACAGACTCAAATGGCAGCTCAAAACAGGCATGAATGGAATCTGCTCATAATTCGGCTCTACCCAGTCCTGGTGTTGGAAAAAGGAAATGGTGGTGATAATGATGATGATGATGATGATATTATCTGCTTTCTCACTGCCCTGTTAGTGTTTGCAATAGTGCCATAGTAGGATTTGTTTCTAATTGCCAGGTGGTTTGCTGGTAGAAAGTGGGAATTATCTTTACTGGGGATATTTTATTCCTATTGAGTGTGATTTACTGTAGTGTTATTGATAGGAATTCATTTGACACCCAGTGGGATTGAATAACAACCAGTGAAATTACTGTTAGAGAGAAGGTTGCTCATCCTGAGCAATATTTGGCAATATTAAAGCAAATTAGTTAATAGAGAATAGGCTTTATCATTTTGCAAAAAGAATTATCAATATAGGATCTGCCATTATTCATAGGGCCTTTTGTTAGCGGTTCAATAACCTGGCAAAAACTTTACAGTAATATGTATGTAGATAAACTTAAATATGCCTAGGAGTTTAAGGTGGTTTTTCAAACATTTTGAAATCTACCGGCTGAAAAAAGTTTCAGAGTAAAAGACCACTTATGCCAGTGGTTCTCAAACTTTTTTTTTTTTGCAGACCACTTGAAAATTGCTGAGGGTCTCAGCGGACCAATGAATGATCTTTCCAAATGTCTGTACCATTAGCTACCTATTGTAAAGGGCTTTGGATAAACACGCTATATTACAAAAACCTTAATAATAAATGTTTTTTGTTCTACAAATAAAAGCACACAACTCATATTTTAATAACAGTAGTCTTACCTTTCTAATGCGATGGATGTGCCCTCTCTCACCCACCGCAGCAGCCCCTGATCTGGGGCTGGGAAGGAGGGAGGTCTCTCCCCTGCTTCAGCAGGCACAGAGCTGAGGCTGGGAAGGAGGGCTGTCTCTCCTCGGCAGCCACAGCCCTGGAGCTGGGGAAAGTCGCCTCTTTCTCTGGCCACCGCAGCTTTGTACATCCCAAATTCCCCCCACCCCCTCTTCTCACCCCATTGCCCCCTCCCACCTACCCCCTATTCCCCACAAGGCCACCACCTCACCTTACATGTGTGTCTTCTCCAGGGTCCAGGCACCTAATTAGTGGACCCACACCTGCACAGCTCCACTAATTAGGTGGGTGGCCCTTCATTCTCTTCTCCACACCCAGGCACGCACCTTAGAGGGAACTATCTGTGGACCACCTTAAAGTGGTCCGCGGACCACAGTCTGAGAACCTCTGAATTATGCCCAGTGGGGAAGATGGGGATTCTTTCAGTCTTGCCCTATGCAATCAGCAAACTGAATTCATTGAGGAATACAGCGTAACTATTATTAAAGTTTTGTTTATAATGAGGGCCTGTCTTTTCAGTCTATTTTCCATTCCAGATCTTCTTTTCACACTTCTGTCTCTTTCTTCGGCCTCATTATTTCAGGAGAGCACCTGTGGTGTCCATTCTGCATCCTGTGACAGTGACAGAGTCTGCAGTACACCAAGGCTTGATTCTGCTCAGCCACCTCTGTACATGAAGAGTAACTCTACCAACATCAAGGAAAATACACCACTGTAAAACCTTTGTGAGAGGAGAATCAGGCCTTAGATATCTTTTTCTTGGCCCTCCCTCTCAATCCCAGCTTTAGGAAGCTTTGATAAAGCAACATCTTCAGCCCTGAAGCAGCAGAAGGACTGTGGCAGGGATGTCCCTTCACCCCACTTTGGGAGACACCACAAGAAGATATATTTGGCCTTCATGGAGATGTGCTCATCTACTGCTACAGGGGAGCAAGAGGAAAGGTATGGTTTCACCCTGCAACTATGAGGAGTCCATTAGCAGCACTCCTTTTCCATTGCTTTGCAAGAAGACTCCAGCAAACTTTTCCCCTTTTTTTCTCCTCCCCTCTTCCCTTTGCGGTGGCTGAGCAGAGAAGCAGGGGAAGGGGAAGGAAGTGGTCCACTAGTGCCCCTTCTCGATGTAGCACTTCACAACTACCATGCTGTTGTAAAAAGGTGGGGTATTTTAAAATGATTGACAAGGTGAAATCATCAAGCAGCAAGGAACATCCCAAGCCTCATCTGGAGTATCATCTATTGCCAAAGGACATGATTGTTTCATGGACACTATTTAGCCAATGCTAAGATTGAGAAAAAGGTTCAGTTCTAAACTGCTATTTGCAGTTGCTTATAACTTTCGTCTTTTCTTTCCTTAACAAAAAGTCAGTGACATTTTCATTTTTAAAAATGGTTATTGCAACAATGTAAGTAGGAGAAATCAAGCCACCAGAAGCCAGAAAATTCAAAATGGAGGTTGAGTAGTGACCTGAGCAGTATTTCTTCATTTGCCAGTGTTTATTTTCTCAACTCAGATACTGCATCATGAGCCCATTCGCTCCCCCTGCCCCTCCCCCCAAAAAGTAATGAGGAAAACTAGCAGGATAATGGCAGTGGGATTGAATTGAAAGGGAAAGTTAGTACATTCTGGTGAGCAGGAGGAGCTGCACTGAAGGGAGTGAGCTGGAATGACAGCTATGGGGAAGAAAGATTTATAGGGTACAGAATGGAGGAGCTTGATATGGGGTGGAGGGAAGCTGGAGAGTTAGGTGGGAAATTAGTAGGAGTGGCAGATGGATAGGATCTTGTATGATCATAGGGTTGCAATGCACCACTCAGATACTATGTTGATGGCCATTAGTACAGGACCTCAAGATAGATAGTATGCACAGCTGTTCCTAATACGAAGGGAAGCAAATAGAAGATAAGGGTCAAAGGGTTGATGTGGCTTTTTATAAATAGATATTTCGATTAGGCCTAGTTTCTAGAAATGCTTTAAACACTCTGTTTAAATGTTAGTTTTAAGCTGTAACTGGAGGCAACATCCTCCAGAAAAAAAAAATATATCAGCAAGCAGACAATTCAATTATATGATTCTGATTAGCAAGAACAAGCCCAAAGAATGGGGAAATTAAGCCTAATTAAAATAGTGGCTGGTAAAAAGTATGACAGTGTAGCTGTGTCCATTCCACTTGGGGACAGAAGTAGAAGGAAGAGGTAGGGGGCAACCATAGAAATATTCTTAGTGTCACTTGGAACATTAACAAAAATAAAGAATATATTATTGGTTCCCCACAAGGAGAACAATAATATGCACTTATATAGTGTAACATTTACACTTACATAGTTTCTTTCTTCTGGGGATGTTTTCCAATAATTAATTAATCCTCAGTACAGCACTTGACAACAATATTATCTGAGTATATAGATGTGGAACTGAGCACAAAGAGGTTAAGTCACTCACTTAAGTTTATCCTTGGTGGCAGATCCAGGAGTAGAATCCAGAACGCAAGACACCCTCTTGTACTCTAATCATGAGGCTATGCTCTTGCAATACTGAGAGGGACATTTTCTCATAACCAATTTGTCATATGCCACCAGAAGTTCTCTAGTTAAAATATTGTGAATTCTGAGAATTATATCTGTGAGAAAAGCTGTTCAACAAGCATCTACCTCTTGTGGTTAAGGATTTGTTAAATGTAACTGCTCAAGACCCAAAAAGTGCTAAATCAATAGGTACAAATGTTTTAAAGAAGAAGTTGGAATGTGTGTCACTCAAGCCATGATGTTCCAGTAAACAGACCTATAGTGATGAACTTCCTACCCCTTTCCCACATACATACAGCACTGTTAGTTACTTGATGATACATATTCTCTTGTATTTGACCATAGGCTTAAAATATAATACACTTATTGTTTAGATTATTAATTCAATGAGCAACTTTAGGCATTTGATCTCATATTGGGATCTCATTTTCAGTCATTTCCCCAAATAGAAGTTTTACCCATTTGGTCAAATGGCCAATTGAAATGATCATTTGACTAAATTACTAATTTGAAAGCATGCCTGCAACATTTAAAAAAGGGTTTCTAAGCAATTTAGAGACCACTGTATACTAGATTTGGGCAAAGGCAATACAAATTTAATAAAGGGGCCAGTGCCACTTTTCTGCAATTTCTTTTCTTTTCCATACAGGAGTTTACACTATGTTTCTGAGGCACTTGCCATTTGTATTCCAGTTCAGAAGCAGAATGTGACTGAATTCTCTCTCTTATGAACATTATAGCCAACATTTTCAAATGTGGATGCCTAAAATTAAATGAGAAGGGAGAAATTTTCAAGGGCACAAATGGGAGTTAGATGCCTAACTCCCTCTGACCTTTACTGGATGCCTAATTGTTCTTTGTGCCTTTGAAAATCTTCCCCAACATCATATCTAGGTATGAAATAAGTGGCCTGATTTTTCAGAGGTACTGAGGACCACCAGCTCCCATTAATTCTTTCTTTGTTGTTTTCCTTAGGGGAGAATCTATTAATAGGGATTCTCTATATCCTAGTAAGGAGGAGAGAATGGAAGTTGATAAAGTATAGGTAGGAACTGAAGAGAAACAGTCAAATGAAAAAGAGTCCATTCAATTACATCAGATAATGGCAGAGAGTTAAAAAGTGACACATTTTATAAGTGCTTGTATACAGATACTAGAAGTCTAAATACTAAGATGGATGAACTTGAGTGCTTGGTATTAAATGAGGATATTGATATAATAGGCATCACAGAAACTTGGTGGAACAATGATAATCAATGGGGCTCAGTAATACCAGTATATAAAATATATATAGGAATGACAGAGTAGGTAATGCTGGTGGGGAATGTCACTATATATGAAAGAATGCATACAGTCAAATATAGTACAAATCTTAATTGAATCAAATTGTACCATCAAATCTCTATAGATCGAAATTCCCTGCTTGAATAAAAGAATATAGTAGGAGGAATATACTACTGACCACCTGACCAGGATGGTGATGGTGACTGTGAAATGCTCCGGGATATTAGAGAGGCTATAAAAATAGAAAACTCAATAACAATGGGGGATTTCAACTATCCCCATATTGACTGGGTACATGTCACCTCAGGATGGGATGCAGAGATAAAGTTTCTTGACACCATAAATGACTGCTTCTTGGAGCAGCTAGTCCTGGAAACCACAAGGGAAGAGGAAAGTCTTGATTTAATCCTAAATAGAGCACATGATCTGGTCCAAGAGATGAACATAGCTGAACTCCTCAATAGTAGCAACTACAATATAATTCAATTTTAACGTCCTTCTTTGGAAGGGGGAGGGGAGCAGAAGGGCAGTCACAACAAAGAAGCCCACCATAGTAGCATTTAACTTCAGAAAGAGGAACTACACAAAAATGAAGAAGCTAGTTAAATAGAAATTAAAAGGTACAGTCACAAAAGTGAAGTGCCTGCAAGCTGCATGGAAACTTTTTAAAAACACCATAATAGAGGTTCAAATTAAATGTACCCCACATTAAAAAAACATAGCAAGAGGACCAAAAAAGTGTCACCATGGCTAAACAAAATAAAAGAAACGGAGGGAAAAAAGCATTTTTTTTTAAATTGGAAGTTAAATCCTACTGAGGAAAATTGGAGCATAAACTCTGGCAAGTCAAGTGTAAAAATATAATTAGACAGGCCAAAAAAGAATTTGAAGAGCAAATAGCCAGAGACTCAAAAACTAACAGCAATTTTTTTTAAAGTACATCAGAAGCAGCAAGCCTACCAATCAGTGTGGCCACAGAACAATTGAGGTGCTAAAGGAGCACTCAAGGAAGATAAGGCCATTGCAAGGTGCTACAGTAGAACCTCAGAGTTATGAACACATCAGGAATGGAGATTGTTCATAACTCTGAAATGTTTGTAATTCTGAACAAAACGTTTTAGTTGTTCTTTCAAAAGTTTACAACTGAACATTGACTTAATACAGCTTTAAAACTTTAGTATGCAGAAGAAAAATGTTGTTTTTCCTTTTTTTTTTTTTTAGTACATAAGAACATAAGAACAGCCATCCTGGGACAGACCAAAGGTCCATTTAGCCCAGTATCCTGCCAGGTGCCCCAGAGGGAATGAACAGAGCAGGTAATCATCAAGTGATCCATCCCATCGCCCATTCCCAGCTTCTGGCAAACAGCGGCTAGGGACACCATCCCTGTCCATCCTGGCTAGTAGCCATTGATGAACCTATCCTCCATGAACTTATCTACCCTGTTATAGTCTTGGTCTTCACAACATCCTCTGGGAAGGAGTTCCACAGGTTGACTGTGTGTTGTGTGAAAAAGACTTCCTTTTGTTTGTTTTAAATCTGCTGCCTATTAATTTCATTTCATGACCCATAGTTCCTGTGTTATGAGAAGGAGTAAATAACACTTCTGCACACCAGTCAAGATTTAGTAGTTTATGTTTAACACTGTACTGTACATGCTTTTTTTTTTTTTTTGGTCCCTGTTGCTTCCTGATTGTGTACTTCTTGTTCCAAATGAGTTGTTTGGTTGACTGGCCAGTTTGTAACTCTGGTGTTTGTAACTCTGAGGTTCTACCGTAGATTAATTATTTGCATCAGTCTTCACTGAAGAAGATGTGAGGATGGTTGCCACATTCTTTTTAGGTGACAAATCTGAGGAACTGTCCCAGACTGAAGTGTCAATAGAGGAGGTTTTGGAACAGATTAATAAATTAAACAGTAATAAGTCACCAGGACCAAATGGTATTCACCCAAGAGTTCTGAAGGAACTCAAATGTGAAATTGCAGAACTACTAACTGTAGTCTGTAACCTATCATTTAAATCAGCTTCTGTACCAGATGACTGGAGAATAGCTAATGTGACACCAATTTTTTAAAAAGGCTCCAGAGGCAATGGTGGCAATTACGGCCGGTAAACTTAACTTCAGTACCAGGCAAATTGGTAGAAACTATAGTAAACAACAGAATTATCAGACACAGAGATTAACATAATTTGTTGGGGAACAGTCAACATGGCTCTTGTAAAGGGAAATCATGCCTCACCAATCTATTATAATTCTATCAGGGGATCAACAAACAAGTGGACAAGGGTGATCCAGTGGATATAGTGGTACTTGGACTTTCAGAAAGTCTTTGACAAGGCCCCTAACCAAAGGCTCTTAAGCAAAGTAAGCAGTCATGGTGTAAGAGGGAAGTTCCTCTCTTGGATCAGTAACTGGTTAAAAGACCGTAAACAAAGGTAGGAATCAATGGTCAGTTTTCAGAATGGAGAGAGATGAATAGTGGTGTCCCCTCGAGGTCTGTACTGGGACCAGTGCTGTTCAACATATTCATAAGCGATCTGGAAAAAGAGGTAAACAGTGTGGTGGCAAAATTTGCAGACAATACAAAATTACTCAAGACAATTAAGTCTAAAGCAGACTGTGAGGAGTTACAAAGGGATCTTGCACAACTGGGTGACTGAGCAACAAAATGGCAGATGAAATTCAGTGTTGATAAATGCAAAGTAATGCACATTAGAAAGCATAATCCCAACTATACATACAAGATGATGGGGTCTTGTAGCGCAGTGCAGACTCACCCCTGTGGCGCCTCCTACTGGTCGTCCTCTGGAATTAGCTCTTTGACCCAGGAGCGCCCTCTGCAGGCCAGTGATCCACTTGCCGTTGGCTCCCATGTCCCTCCCAGGACCCGGGTGCCCTTGTCTTGGGTGTTGCCCCCTGGCAATACCCCACTTTCTCTGGGTTTCCCCACCCACTATCCCCACTTCGCCTCAGTTTTGGCTACTGCCCAGTCTCCATCTAGCCCCTGTTCACTGGGGCAGACTGCAGTATCAGCCACTCATCATAGGCAAAGGGGTTTGGACTGGCTGCCTTTACTCACCCTCAGGCTGCCCCTCTGCAAGCCCAATACCTAGGTGGGCCTAAGACTAGGCCCTGCAACCTGGGGAGTTGCTGGCCTAGGGCTTCCCAGCTCCTAAGGCCTTTCCCCAGCCCTGCCTCACTCTAGGTCTCCAGGTGAGTTCCCCAGCTGAGCCTGCTTCCTCCCAATCAGCCCAGGTGTCTTGCCCTTCCACAGCCCTCCTCCAGGGCTGTTTTAAACCCCTCAGGGCAGGAACGGGTGACCACCCCGCTACAGGTCTAAATTGGCTGTTGCCATTGAAGAAAGGGATCTTGGAGTCATTGTGGATAATTCTCTGAGAACATCCACTCAATGTGCAGCAGCAGTCAAAAAAAGCTAACAATGTTAGGAACCATTAGGAAAGAAATAGATAAGACATAATGCCACTATATAAATTCATGGTACTCCCACACCTTGAATACTGTGCAGTTCTGGTCACCCATCTCAAAAAAGATATATTAGAATTGGAAAAGGGATAGAGAAAGGGAAAAAAAATTATTAAGGGTATGGAACAGCTTCCATAAGAGGAGAAATTAAAAAGACTGGGACTTTTCAGCTTGGAAAAGAGACGATTAAAGGCAGAGGTGAAAGTAAGCCGGTACGCCCTGGTACGGTGTACCGGCAAGAGCTGGTGCGCTATACCGGGGCAGCCCGGCTTCCCCAGCAGCGGCTGGAGCCCCAGACCCTTTAAATTGCCGCTGGAGCCCTAGGGTAGCGGCGGTGGGGCTCCAGGAGTTATTTAAAGGGCCGGGGCTCCTGCTGCCTCTACTGCCCTGGACCCTTTAAATAGCCGCCGGAGCCCTGCCACCGCTACCCCAGGGCTCCGGGGGCTATTTAAAGGGCCGGGGTGGTGGAAGCAGGGGAGTCCTGGATCCTTTAAATAGTCCCCAGAGGCCCTGGAGTAACGGCAGGGCTCCAGGGGCTATTTAAAGGGCTCAGGGCTCCCGCTGCCTCTACGGCCCCAGCCCTTTACATAGCCGCCGGAGCCCCGCCGCCGCTACCCCAGGGCTCTGGCAGCTATTTAAAGGGGCTGGGTGGTAGAAGAAGGGGAGTCCTGGGTCCTTTAAATAGCCCCCAGAGCCCTGCTGCCAGAGCCCTGGGGTAGCAGTGGCAGCCGGGGGCTCTGGCAGTGGTTTAAAGGGCTGAGCCCTGGGCCCTTTAAACTGCTGCCGGAGCCCCCGGCTGCTGTTGCTACCTCGGCGGGGGAGGGGGAGAGGGAGGGCACTTACCGGTACAGCGCAGGCCAGGGCTGGCTCTGACCCCACCCCATCCCTGCCCCTTCCACCCAAGGCCCTGCCCCTTCTGGGGGCCAGAGCCAGCCCCAACCTGCCCCGTTCCGGTAAGTCCCTATTTCTACTTTCAGCCCTGATTAAAGGATATGATATAGGGCTATAAAATTGTGACTTGTGTGGAGAAAGTGAATAAGGAAGTGTTATTTACTCCTTCACATATCACAAGAAGCAGAGGCCACCCAATGAAATTAATAGGCAGCAGGTTTAAAACAAACTAAAGGAAGTACTTCACAGAATGCACAGTCAGCCTGCGGAATTTGTTGTCAGGGAATGCTGTGAAGGCCAAAACTATAACGGGATTCAAAAAATAATTACATCCTGGAAGATAGGCCCATCAATGGCTATTAGCCAAATTTGGTCAAGGATACAACCCTATGCTATGGGTGTCCTTAGCCTCTGACTGCCAGAAGCTGGGATTAGATGGCAGGATGGATCACTCAATGAGAGCCTGTTTTGTTCATTCCCTCTGAAACATCTGGTATTGGCCACTGTCAGAAGACAGGATACTGGGCTAGATGGACCATTGGTCTGACCTGAGTATGGCCATTCTTATGTTCTTATGTTCCTTCAACTGAAATAAAAGTTACCTAGACTTGAACCTTGTGTAGTCATTTACAGCTATGCAAAGTGGATATCAAATACGATACTACCAAATCGGATTCTCTACTTACAGTGATGGTAACATTTTACAACCATTTTATACTCATTTTGCACTGGTTTATGTGACTACAGAAGATACAAAGCTTCAGAGAATCAGGCACTAGGCCGAAAGACAGGCATTCCACTTCTGCCAGCAGCCACAATACAGAAATAGCCTTTGATTTGAACTGTATGACAGTGCAATATAAGGTTCAAGCCTTCAGAGGGATATGCTGGTAGTGATATGTTATCCTGAGTGCTTCTGAAAATAGAGAGACACCACAAGTAAAATCAGTACTTTACCAGCAGACCTTCCCATGACAACCAAATGGAGAGCATTGGAAGCTAAGAAAGACCTTATTTGGGGCAAAGTAGAGCAATACACTCTTTGTGGATGGCCAACTCTTACAGGAGAGGAAGGACTTTATTGTTTCTATTTTTCATTGCGGTAATACCCAGGAGGGAGTTCTCAGTTCAGAATGATTGTTTTCTCTGGAGTATATGTGTAGTGACACCCAATGGCTTACAGGTGAGGAAGTTGGTTAAATTATACAAACATCACCAAAGTATAGTAAAAAATTTAAATGTGGCTGTAAGTTATGTTTGGTGGCCAGACACAGAACAAGATACAAAGGGAAAACAGTCAAGGTGAATTGTGAAGTAGTCACTGAAACATGAAATTGATTAATATAATTCATGGAAGTGAGCCACTAACTGATTTTGCAGAAAACAATAAACACATGCATTTAGTTGTGAGTTGTGACTGATGTTTATTCTATTTTCTGCATCCTGTATCTTTAAATGTAAGGGAGACTTCCGGCTTGCTACAGGGGCAGCTGTGAGACGGTTGCCACTTTGTGTTTCAGTTCCAATGCAGAAGGCTACATGGAGTCTTTACTTTTATTCTAAAGTACATAATCTGGACTGAACACAACAGATTTGGGGTTTTTTGTATGTGGGAAAACATACTAAAATCCAGGCTAAGCAGAGAGCATAGAGAACTGAAGTGAACGTCCTTCTCATACAGTAAAGAAAAGTTTGGTCCTGGGAATACATGAAGATGAAGTAGAATTCTATCAACCAGACATTCCTTACAACTCAAATATGTTCTGGAGCTAGAGAAACATCAGGTCCCATCCCTAAAAGGTATAAAATAATAGGAGACTGATGTACACAATATACAGCAAAATAACAAGAGAGATTACTTTGAGACTGTGAGAGAGAAAAGATTGGAAAGAAGGGGAAATCTTGTATATAGCACTCCATTATTTTCAGGATGGCACAGTCTCTGGGTTGGATAGTTTCCTTGCTCCAACAGTAGCTACTAATGTTAATACCCCTTCTCCCCCCGCTGCCTTGTTTTTCCCTTTTTGTTCAATCCAGCCATTAGCCATTATAATATCTGTCAGAAAACATGAAGGCATTCAGAGTACAGAGAAAAGGAAAGAGCTCATGAGCTATCTCAATATGCAGATGACTATTTGTTGTTTTTCTGGTACCCAAGTCATTGTCGTATCAGCTGCCTCAGACAATAAGTGGCTTTGGATCCTTCTCAAGATATGGGATGCAATGGCACAAATCAGATTCTTTTTCTGTTAGTTTGTTTCCAGCTGACATAGTTTTTCGATCTAGTGGTAGGAGTCTTATGCCCATTAAATGCTTCAGGATTGGAGTTAAATATTTAGAGGATCCAAACAACAGGAGAATAGTCTGAAACGATCACAAAGAAACCAATAGTTAGATCCATTAAGAATCTACTACTTAATTGGAATTCTCTGCTGTTATCTCTACATAGATAGATACTAAGCAGAGTAAATGATGGGGGGAAAGTATACTTCCTATTATTAGAGAAAAAAGCCATTTTCCTTCCTGTTCCACCAAGTTTATTAAAAGATCCCTTCTTGGTTGTCTCAGTGTTTATTTGCAATAGGAAGACATCAGGTCTTCAGCGAGGTATTGGTATTTTTCCACATGAATTGATAAAAGGTGAACTAGAATGCTAGTTTTAAATGGTTCTTTTGCTTGTCTCTCCTCCAATTACAGTTGCCTTCAAACAGAAGCTTCTGATACAGAGGAAATATGGGAGTTGTTTTTGTTTCAGACACTGCATACCGTATCAAAGATGCATTCACCGTACACCATTTATCAGCAATATGGTAATTCCTGGTGTTGTATGAACTACAGAATGGGTTATAAGTCTGTGTTTTTTAATGTATATATAAGAGGAATCAATATGTGGAAGATGTTTTTTCTCCAGCTCTTAAAAAAAGGCACTTGTGAAGGTGGAATTATAAAATGTAAGCCTTCTTTCAGGTGGCTCTTCTTTTGTTCCTTCTATACAGTGAAGAAAAAGCTTGAACTTATTAAATGATTTTTCCAAGAAATGCAATCAGGAGTTTAATGCAAACTCAAGAAAGTAGTTACATTTCTCAGCATTTTAGGCAGTGAAGGATTATCATAAATAGTTATTGGTGCAAGCTTATATCTAGAATCTTTCTGATCTCTTTAATTCCTGGAATGTCCCTCATTTTGAATGTTCAGCTATCTTTACATGAGGTTTAGGTTCAAGCACTAGATGGATTTAGTACTGACTTCACATACAATAGATGAATATCTGCATTGGATGGAATATCTATATCTCTACAGATAACAGATTTGCAGAGTCTCATGGTATCTAACTTAAATTTCATATCTTTTAGAAAAATATTATTGAGAGCAGAATGGTAGACAACTGTTGGGATGGGGAAAAGGTATTTAAAAACATGGAAAAATAATGGGACCACATCCTCAGCTGGTGTAAATCAGCATGAGTTCATTGATTTCAATGGAACAAACTGATCTGCAATGTCTAAGGATCAGGCCAAATGTACTAAGCGTATGAAGAAAAACAGCACTAATTTAGTATCAATGGGTTATTACATTTCTTTCAACTGGAGCAGGATAATGGTTGTGTAAAGTGTGAATAAATCACAGACAGAAACAAACTGAGACAGATTGTACACACAGAACTTCTTTTTCCTGTTTCTCACACTCTGAGCTTCATGTCATGGCTGTTACTCCCAGCATGCTCTTCAGTAATTACTTCATCTGAACACAAGGTGCTATCAGAGCAATTAGATTATTCAGCCACTAGATGGCACTTGACAGGATATAAATGTACAGAAGTCAAATGCACCATAAACTTTTACAGTTGTGATTGTCGCAACTGTTACAGTTAATTTATTGGTTTCATAAAACGTTCTTTGCTTATGAAAAGCACCACATTCCGTACTTTTGTATTATACTATATTGAACTAATTTAAAAGTGCATGTTTATTTACCCACTAAACTCCAGATTACATATAAATACTTTTGCCTATGTTAAATATATTATGTCAGTTTGGATTCTGTGCTGTGCATGCCCTCAAAGTCTAGGTGCTAAATTCCTTATGACATTTTTGTTGAGACAATTTACTACAGAACTATCAGCTATATTAAAATTAATTGCCTCAGCCATTGTTATATGTTTTTAATTTGTGTTTTTGTATTCTTGTAAAACATTGTAACAGCATCAGAACTGTTATAGTTAAGGTAGAGCATTATTTTCTGTTTAAAGATGGATTGTTTTAAGTACTTTAGAGTCCATATGCTGACTTGGATTGTCTTGATATTTGCTGTGCCTCTTGGGGGTGCTGGTTACTGTCAGTGGTCCAAATTTGGGGTCACTTGAGCACAGGGGTTCCTGAGATATAACCCCCCATAACAAACCCAGCATTTTACAAAATTATTTCATTCTTCCTACTTTTTTTGCATGCACCCGGGTCTCACATTAGGCTCTGAACCTCCCCAGACCTATCTCAGTTGCTCAGGATTTATCTCTGCTAGTGATAGCACCCACTGCCATGTGGGGAAACAATACTGAAAAAGTTATTAGGAGTAACGTTTCTAAGTTCAGGTTGGCACATGCCAAACTGATGCACCTAAAAAGTGAAATATGCATATGCAGCAAGACTAGGGACTTGTTAAAGTAAGAGTGTTTTCAGGCACTCTGTTGTCACAGTAACTGGTGGCTCAAAGTGACCTGCTGTAGTCATTGAACATCAGCTGCAGCCATGCATAGGGCTTTTGAGCCCTACCCTTGTTTTCAGAGTCTTGTGCACATTTGTTTCTTCCCGCCTTCATTCTCCAGGATCTCCCTTTTGCAGTTTTGCCTTGAGACCAAAATTTCTGGTTTAAGAGCAATATTTTAAAGTTCTCTAAACCCCACACGCAAACCCTGATTTTACTTAATAAGTATTGTCAAGGAAATCAGCATTAATTAAATAGAGGTAAGAAGAAGTACTCTATTAAGCAGTTAGGATGTAATAATGTTTCCTGCACAATGGATTTGAGCATCATCAAAGAAAAGCAATCATTTGGTCAAGAGATTACGGATACCCAGCCCTTCTAACGTGAACTGCTCATAACATTTTCAGGTTCTTATAACTTTTTCAGTGCCAAGCTAGGAAATATGGGGCTGTTGGAGTAGTGAGGGGGAATATCAGGTAGGGTAAGAATAATACATGGGATTGGTAGTATGCAGGGAGGGGAGGAGTGACTGGGGCAGAGGGATCGGAGGAGTAGGGGGAGAGGGATTGGGGCAATGGTGAGAGGAGGAGGTGTTAGGAGAGGAGTATAAATGGGGATGGGTGGTAAGGGAAGAGGTTAAGGGGCTAGGGATTGGGGGGCTTGGAGGGGATGGAGTTTAGGGGGAGTGGGAGGGGAAACTTGGGGGGGGTTGCAGCAGGATGGGGAGTATTAGGGGTCAACCCCACATTTCCCCTCCTATTTGAAGCAGTGGCATAGCGAGGAATGGAAATTTGGATGGGCCCCAATTTATGGTGGATGAGCAGTGCACCTCTCATTGCACTCCTTGCACCAACTCAGAGCACCTAACCCAGCCCTACTACAGTAACCCAGGGCAGACAGACAGGATCTGCACCACTCCCCTCCCACTGGCCACAGCACAACCCCAATGCCTATTGCAGGGATATAGGAAGACCCATCCAGAGACTCCTGACACAGGGGGGAGGCAGTGACTGACATAGACACCCCCACATCATGAATATCTGTGGTGGGGACAGGAGTAAACCCTGGGGAAGGGGGCATGCTTTCTGAGCGCAGGTGGGGGCCAGGGTGTTTTGAGATCCCTTGTGACTTTTACTGACACAGCTTGCAAAAAGGTATGCATACACCTCTCTTCATATCATACAGTCACAACTCTGCCAAGCTGCTTCACCTTATTCCACCACCCTTCAATACATCTACACCTAACACAGTGAATGCAGCTGGAATGCATGCAGATAACTGCTGGTATACAAATCTGTGGAACACACACATCAACAGGTGTATTAGTCCTTCCTCATAGCTACTTATTGTAGGTTCTTAGAACTGAAGGTCAGAAGATTCAATTAGATGTATAACACAGGCCAAAAAATCATCCAGTTGCTCCTGTATTGAGCTCAATAACTTGTGATTGACTAAAGCATCTTCCAGTAAGAACATCCAGTCTTGATTAAAAGACATGAAGAGATGGAAAATCCACCACTTCCCTTGCTAGTCTGTTTACTGTTGCATCACTCTTAGTAAACCATTCCCAATGTTTTTACCTGCTTTGAGAGAGGAAGGGGTTAACCAACAGTTAAGGTTGTTCTGAGGAAGTAGTGTATATCTTACCTTTGTATTTCCTCATTTTCAGAAATTAAAGTTTAACCACTCTCCACAGTCTGGAAGGGCACAAGGCGCCAATGGTCAATGTTAACTCTGAAATTTTGGGACATTTAATATATTTCAATCTTGATAAACTTATTGCAAGATACAGCAAATGAGAGTTATTGTTTTTATGCAGGCAAGCACAATGACTTATACTTCACATTAAATCCATTTTACCAAAGTTGACAAGAGGGGTGAGAGAAGTAACCTTAAAAAAAGAAGCCACAAAGAAAACAAAAACTATTGTGAGGGAAAAAACAAAACAAAAAAACCCTTTCTATTCCACAAAAAGAAGAACAGGAGTACTTGTGGCACCTTAGAGACTAACAAATTTATTAGAGCATAAGCTTTCGTGGACTACAGCCCACTTCTTCGGATGCATAAGAAGTGGGCTGTAGTCCACGAAAGCTTATGCTCTAATAAATTTGTTAGTCTCTAAGGTGCCACAAGTACTCCTGTTCTTCTTTTTGCAGATACAGACTAACACGGCTGCTACTCTGAAACCTTTCTATTCCAGTCCTTAAAGCACTGCTGAGTGGTTCAGTTTACATACTCCTCCTTTTACTAATGTAATCAGCAAAAGAACACATCGTATATGCAAATACAATACACACATTTCCACAGTACAGCTGAACAGATTTAAACAGATTTATAAGGTTCCAGGCTTGCCAGACCCATTCCACGATGAAAAAAGAATTTTCCAGCTTCTGCAAATAACTGTGTGAACACCCAGTAACAAGACTATAGTAATATTCAGTTGTCTGTATGTTTATACCTCAGTGTCCAAGTGTCCCTATGTACAATATTCCAGAGTACTTAACATCAGGAAGCCAGTACTTTTTGCAATATGATGTATAACAAGTGACTTTTATTGGGATAATTTAGGACAGGGACTGGAGTACATGTAAAAGCGTTCTGTGCTGAGAACAGTCTCCAAAATCTGTCTGAGAAATGGCTTGCAGTCTTACTCAGTTTCACAGTTGTTTGGTGCCATTGATTTACAATTTTATATTGCAATTCTAGCAGGTTAGTTGAAATAGAACATACACATATGAAGGACGTTATTGAGTCCAATACCTCCAGCTCAAGAGAATGAGATAGTTCTCTTTCCCATTTAATCATAAATGTTTCTTTAGTGGGCAATAAAGAGAAAGCAATGGCTTCATACAATCACCCCACAATGTTCTGCAATTCATTGCTAAGGAATAAAATTTGCTCAAATAAATAGGGTTCTCTAATACAAGTAGACTTAACATCCGATTAAGTAATGGAATGCCTGAACTGGAAGTAAAGAAACAAAGGGAAGTCTAGCATGTTCCACTTTTGTTGTACTTCTGAGAGAAACATGTATTTGTTGATCTCAATTCTGTTATTCCAGTCCTTCAAGAGAGCCACAGTAAAATGCACATTGTACCAAATACATGTGAAAGGAAACAGATTACTGTTAACTTGACACATACCTTTCCACAGACCAAGTGTCACAGCTGTGGGTTGGATATTAGATTCAGTCTGGTCCAAAGAAGCTGTTGAAGGTTTTCCACAACAATCAACCCATCATCCATCTATATTCAAAGTCAAACTAGAACATCTAGTCTCCTTACTTAACAGATACACAAGTCTATCATACTGTCAAAGCGACCACCTTACTTGAGAGGTTTATCTAGCAATTTTAATTGTAGCTGGCTTCCCTTTCCTGCCCAAATAAAGTTAATAATAAATCTATTAACAAGGACAAGCTACTGAATGGGGACAGTAATGGTAAGATTCAAAATAGGTCAGAAAATATGCAAATATTTAATATTGAATAGATCCACTGAAAAGGAGAAATCAAAGCCAGGGCTGTCTTAGTATATCATGATAAAAAACAATTGAGACAATCTGAGAATTTGTTTTCTGTTAACCCACAATTTTCCTAAAAGACATATTAGGAATGGACTGTTTGGGATCAGCAACAAAGCTAAAAACAAAGCAAGCGTCTTGTCAGTTTCCAATTCTTTGATGACTTTGGAGCAGGTAGATTTATTAGTTCAGATCAGTACATTGTTGTTTTTTTTCTTAAATAACTAGGTGATATTCTGGATTAGTAACCTGGTAATTTAAATTTTTAAATCAAATTCATTTTAAGTTTAAATAAGAAAAAATAACCATTCTAAGGACCCGATCCTGGGAAACCTTATTCCCACTCAAGTTCTCTCAATTAATTTAATGGGACAACTCATAGGAGTAAAGCTTACTCACATAAGTAAAGACTTGCAGGTGCTAAATTAGTAAAATCTTGAGGTTTTAAGTGCTCATGTTATAAAATTATTCACTTCCACTATTTAAAAAGCTCTTAGAAGTGTTGAAGCAAGGGACCACTATCATGGAGGATGCTTTTATGGAGAAATGTATTGCCTCTCCAAGAAAGATTTGATCATGGCTTTGAGAGGCAGTCATGATGTGACAAAGGGGATGAATAGCAGTTGGTTGAAGCATTCTGTTTGCAAGGACAGAGACGGACAGAATGCCTCCTTGGAGAGTACAGTCTTAACTGATAACTACGGCACCCTTTAGGAGCACGTTATTTGCTAGTGCCAGCTTCCATCTACTAGTAGGTGCACAGATGACAGAGACAAGACTACGCTTTCTCCACCAGGTGTGTGGATTGTCTTCAGACACATTAAACTCTGCCCCCTCTTCCCATCTACTTAGAGAATGCAGACTCCAACATTTTGACTGCTTCCTAAATAAGTGCACAAGGGAGAGGAAAAAAATCAATCTAGATTTCCCATCTCGCATACTTACAGAAGAACTGCCACAACCTAGCCATTGGACTTCACATTTAGAGAACCCAGCTACTCTATAAGAGTAGGAAGGATTGTCCGGTAGTTAGGGTGCTAGACTGGGATTTGGGTTCAGTTCCCTGCTCCATCACAGACTTCCTGTGTTAGCTTGGGCATGTCTGTCTGTGCCTCAGTTCCCTATGTGTAAAATGGGGAATAAGGGTACTTCTTACAGAAGGGTTGTGAGAATAAATACATAAAGACTGTGGTGCTCAGATACTACACTAATGTGGGCCATATACGTACCTACCATAAATAGAATATGGTATCTGAGGCAGCACCATAATTGTGACTCCCACAGATATTCAGGAGTGTGGATAGTTCTAAATATAGCCAGAACAAAAAAAATAGCTAATTTGTGAAAGTTAAGATTTTTTTTCTTTGTTTCAGATTTAAATACAGAGATTCATGGCTTTAGATGTGAATATGCTACAACCAGAAGAAATTTCTTAGTCAAGGTGTGGAGGTCACAATAATATCCTCCATGAAGCAGCAGGTCATAACCATCATGTAGAGCAAGGCTGCTTATGTTATTTTGAAATATTAAATCTGATGACAGATTACTGTACCAGTTTAATTAAGAATTAAAACTATGTCTTTGACCTGGAAATCTCTGGTGATCCAACAAGTTTATGACAGAGGGGAAAGATGTTTATTCTCTGACAAAGGGCCTGATCCAAGGACCATTGAAGTCAATCGGAGTCTTTCAATTGTCTCTAGTGAGTTTAGGATCAGGCCTTAAGCCTGCAGGGGTGAACAGTTGTGTTCTGTTTGCTCTACAGCGTCTTGTTACAGATTATAAGATTTGCTTTTCTTTTTCTTGGCTGAACATAGTTTGGTTATCACACACACTGACCATTTTTAATTGAAGATTGGATTTTTCTAAAAGATACACTCTAAGAATTATTTTGGGGGAGTTTTATTGCTTGTGTTATACAGGAGGTCAGACAAAATGATCAAAATGGTCCCTTTGGGTTTTGTAATCTATGAATCCACGTTCAACTTGGGTAAGTAAATGTTGCTATATGAACTTTAACTTTTTATTTCCTTATTTTTGTCTTTAAATTCACAATCTTAACTTCGCATTTAGATATCTTTTGGCATTCACAAGTTTATAGGCTTGAATCTTACCTGGCTTTAACTTCTTCCAATTTTAGTTAATTACCCTCTTTATCTTGATATGGCTGATGAGATGGGAATGCTATACACCTCTACCAATGCACCCCCTTACATCAGGGTTACATGAGTTTACAGTAAGGACATGCTTACATGCCATTCCTAAAAAGGGATGCTTTCATGAATTTGAACCTTACGCTCTAACCTAAGTATAAAGTTCTTTAAGTCTTAAAAATATTAACATACAGTATGATCCTGACAAGATACCCCCCGTTTTTGTTTCCTGTCTGATGTAATGTGCTATAACGTTTATACCCAGTTTGTTACTATCATTCAAAGCATAGAGTTGTTTAAAAGCTTTTTTTTAAATGTTACAAACTAAAAATACTGGGGTGAAAACTTTCATGCCAACTTTCAGCCTGGAGTGGATTCTTACATTCATATTGTAAACTCCAGAAAAAAATGAAGAAAATTAAAGTACTAATGCATCAACAGTTACAGCATCAAAAACCCTGTAATAGACAGGGTAGCTGCAAATGGTAATAAAATCTTCAACAACAACATGAACAACTAAAATCTATAATCACATACAGGGAAAATAAGAAAACAATCAACATAAGAATGTTTTTTGTGAAGATAATCCATGGCATTAGCACTGTTTTTTTTGGGAGGTGGCGGCCTAACTCTGCCACCCTTAATCACATTGAGTAATACCTTACTCTGCAAATTAGTCCAATTTTAATTAAATCTCCTCTCCCACCCCCCCACCAGGTCCTGTCTACATGCGGGGAAATTGACCAAAATAGTTATTCTGCTATGATTTAGCCATTCTGGAATAACTCCCCCATTTGGACAGTATTCTGGAATAAAATCCACTGTTATTCTGGAACAGTTTTTTCCTCAATAGGTATGCTGCTCAATTTCGCTGTGTAGACAAGGCCTTGATTTTATATCTGATGAACATTATAACGCAACAATATCTCCTTTATGCAACACCAATTTAAAAACAAAACTTCTGTCTGAAATGGTTTGACCTATGTTGTTACAAATAATCCACAAATTTACTGTAATTTAAAGGGATTAGTGAAAAGTATTTTTCCCCCGTTTCTTTGTGAATTTGACAGCACTTTATGTATAGTCAGTTTAATTGTTTTCCCCTGCATATCAGCCAGGCCCTGATCCTACTATTGACTCAGTGTGAGTGGACCCCTAAAGCTACCTGAAGGAAATTGCAATCTTTTTCCCTTTTTGTTTGTTTGGATTTCACATAGCAACAAGGGGAGAAAGGAAATTTTAAGTACAGGAAAATGGGAAACAACAAATGACAAGGGGATTTGGGGGCTGATATAGTACCTGAAACTACTTTCCACTTTCAAAAAAAAAACACTGATTAAGTTAACATGACCATGACTTACCATTCTTTTGAAGACAGGATGTATGGCCTTCTCTTACACTCCCAAGAAATACAATGCTGTTCCCAAACAATGGCACAGGAAACAGAATTCTTGGGGTGTTCTATCAAGTATTCATAGATTTCAGAATGAGTGAAGTTGGCAGCCAACTATACCCACTATTATATACTATTGCAAAGTGTAAGATTGTTTTGTTTTAAAAAAATTCTCATGCTGTTCCACCGAAGTACAGAGCCTCAAAAACGGTTCATTATAAAGGCCTCAGTTCAGCAAAGCACTTAACCAGGCTCTTAACTTTAAACAAGTGAATAATCTTGGTGATTTCATTGGGATTATTCACATGTGTAGAATTAAGCACGTGTTTAAATGTTTTACTGAATTGGGATCTAAATCTTGCAGGAAAACAATTGTTCATGTAAAATTTCCCTAATGAAATAATGAATGATTTTCTTGAAATGAAGATGGTAATGTTTTGAAGTCCTTTTGGTTACAGACAGACAGAATAAATTGATTAAACTGCTCAGTATTAGTGGCATCTGAAGAATGGATTTTAATCAAATGGCAGAATGTGTCACTCTCAAACATTAGGCTACAAGCTTTTGGTAAACACTGTATACTTTAAAACCTATTAAGATCAGATAGGATGAAATTATTATACTTTACAAGAACAGATTATTGCATATTGGCTGTTACTCAATTGTAGTTGTTCATGCATTCTATTAATTACTAATATATAAAATCAATATAGGTAATAAAAATTAGTGATGTCTCATTGCATTTGCTCTGTGACTTTCAACAGAGTCCCCACCTTGAGTTCACATAAAGCTAAATCCAAAGCATTGTGCTAGCTGTGTACTTGTGTGTGTGTGTTTTAACTCATATTTTTTTTCTTTTAAGGTCTGATCTATGTCCTACTGAAATCAATGGAAAGGCTTGCATTTATTTCAATATGATTTGGGTAGGGTCTTTAACTAATGAAAGAAGTAAGTGATAATTTAATAAGTCTCAATTTTTAAACCTTGGTTGTTTATGTTTTTCCACCCTTAAATCACTGCAAATTTACAATAATTAGAATACGGAAAAATACGGTAAATTGTGAATTGCGTTACCTAGACGTGTAGTGGACTTAAAAAAACAAATTGTTAAACCCAAACAGGGACTTTATGTAAAATAATTTTGCAGCGTGTCGTGGTTAGCTGGGTCAGATACAAAAACGTCTTGAACTTCCAGTTGGGCCATAGAGTCTTAACCCTTACAAAAAAAAAAAAAATAGAACCCCAAAACAGAATGGTTGTTTTCCCCACCTTCTCTAATGATAATAAGACCTTAGCACTGTCAAAATATTGGCTTATACGCTGTATATCTGTTTACTATTACCGTTTATAACATTCAAAAGCCACTGTTCTGACCAAACAAAAAGATGGCTGCCTTAGTGCTGTGAAATGTGTATGGCTTTCATATTGGACCAGCTATACAGAGATGTCTTGGGAATCTGTATAGATGTCATAGTCAGTGTAATAAACAATACATTTAGAAAATTATATTGCTAATCCTGGAAATGGATCCCAAATACAGGAGTATTAAATGTATCAGAAAAATCAACATCCAGCATGTTATAGAGCAATAGTTTTTGAAAGAGACACTGTGTTAAATTAATATAGATTTATACAAAATAATTAAATTGAAATATAAAGTTGAAATCAAGCATTTGTGGTATTAAACATTAGATTTCATAATTTTGTAACAGACACTATACATAACAATTACAGCTTTTTACATTATATGCATATATATTTATAATTTGTACAACAGAGAGAGCTTTTGGAAAGGATCATTTGAATTTAACATACACTACCACTCATCATCTGAGCAAAGATGGTACAAGGTATTTCAACATTATTTGTGATCTAAAAAACAAAACTGAACCATAGTTGCTTTGTGTTGTGCTTCACTTGCACAGACTGCAGTGCCTTCTGTCTGCTTTCGGGTGTGGCATCTGCCATTGGGGAGAAAAAACTGGCATGTGTTGCCTTTTATAGCAGACTGATTTCATTGTGTTGAGGGCCTCTGTTTTACAGCCTTAATTCCAATCTTATAGCTGAGTTGCTAAAACAAATGTAATGAAAAAGACTGAGTAGTATAAACTTTCATTTTTTGAGGTTTATCATTTTCCCCAGGAAAAATATTTTAAAAGTAAATCTGCATTAAATTTCATGGCTTATTTTTCTGTTAAGAACTAGTGAAATAAGTCAGAAAGTATTGAAATCCTCAAGTGAGCTACCGTCAATACATCTTATGAGATTTGTATATATATATATATATTTCTGCTTCAATATAAATGCCTAAAAGCATAAATGTGTAATTGATTTTATATTTTATTTTAGAATACACATATAAATAAATATGCACAAGTAGACATCTATATTTATATTTGCATATGAAAGCCTTAAAAAATAAACCTATGTGGTTTAATGTGTATAATTAGTATGTGTTTGAATATAGAAAAGAAGAAAATCCAGGAGAAAATGTCAAAAAGGCTCACTTACAAAGATGTAGTATTCTCTTGGCAAAAGCTGATGAATGATTTGGCATGAATTCATCTTATAGTTCTGTTACTCTCTCTTCTACAAAGATGATATACCCTCTTGCTAGCAGTTTGCATAGAACTGCAATTTGTTGTGTTACAGACTGTAATGACCCTTGGGTACACACCTGATTCCCCCCACTAGAATTACTCACTGATTTTTTTCTATTCTATTGGTTTCTATTAACTATATAGCATTTTTGCACTTGCACAGAGTCCAAAAAAAAAAAAAAGAGAGAGAGAGAGAGAAAGAATTGAAATAGAAGTAATATCAACATGTAGTTGAAGAATTTTGAGACTTTTACAAACTAGATTCATCCTGGAAAATCCTAATGTTTTCTTACTTTGCTATGCAGAAAAAAATCAGTGGACAGTGTGCTCACATTGCTCATACATTTATCAACATTCTGTCATGAAGAGTCTGTTCTTTAATGTTTTCCCAATGGAAATACAAAAAAAATCTTCCTACTCATTACTACATCATTCATGATATGCTATGTTTTATGTTCTGTCAGTCTTAACAAGTCTTCTATTTAGTGAGCTGAAAATCTAAAAATGCTGCTATTTAAAAGATTTTAATAAAATATTAATTTCAAATAATCTATTTTAGATTCCTATTAAATTGCCTAAATATAATTAATATCTTGCTTGTGTCCATGGAATAATATTTTATCTTCCAACTGCTTTTATTAGCTGAATGTGGTGTTTGACTATTACATTTGCACTAAGTTCTTACTTATATTAAGACAATTATTTAAAAAAAAAATCCACTACCAATAGCTGCTGAAATCCACTATATAAATGTAAGTCATCAGGAGTAAAAGTTGCTTTTATCATATATTGTATTTTATATTTCTACATTTTCATGAGTGTTTTGGATATACTAGAAAATAATGTTGTTTGGGGACACAATTATAGGACTGAAAATGTTTAATTTTCCTTGGGAGCCCTCTTGATCTGCATATAAATACATAGAACATGTTCCAAACAGATCCATATGTAATGCTTACATTAAAAGCATCATTAGCACAAATGATCATTAGAATTTTGAGATAGCTGGACACTACAGACTATTGCAAAAATGCCATTACTGCACAATTTTGTGTTAAATTTTTCAAAATACTCCACTTACATATTTTTAAAAAGTATTTTTATTTTCCATAAAACAATTTGGAGGCAGAACATTTTAGTGTAATAAAATTAGAAATCTTTTGATTTCTGGCTTCAGGAACAGAGTATATCTTTTGAAAATTTGACCAATTTATTTTTTAGTCCAATAAAATCTATTACCAACAATTTTTTCTTTTCTTTGTCTACTGACCTGACCTGATGAGTGTCTACAGCCCTCACCCCAAAAAGACATATACAAAAAGCCAAATTCATCCCTGATGTAACAACTTTTACTTCAGTTGAATTACACCAAGGCTGAATTTGACCCAGTGATGCTTAGTTGGCCTTTTTGGTTAAGATCATTTGTCACATTAGCTTAATATTCCATTCTCTATGGAAGACTAGATTTGCAAGGGAGTGACTGAAAGATTTTTCTCCATCTCTAACCACTACGATTCTTGACGGGCAAAAAATACAAAAGGGGAGAGTGCATCCTTTTGCATTAGCAGAAGCAGCTGCCCTGGTTCGGGGCTGTTGAAGGTTGTAATGTGCGTCTCTCTCTGAGTCCCTGAGCGTGCCACCGTTAAAGCTGAGCAGGAAGAGGAGGGGGAAGTCCAGTCCGGGTTTTCCAAGTGTACAGGAGTAATCAGAGAGAAGTGGATAATAGTTGTTAGAGCTCGCTCTCTCTCTCATGCCATGCTGGGCCAGATAGGCTCAGTCAGACGTGTATTTACCCATATCCGGGTTAGAGAGGAAAAGAAAAAAAAAGTTTCATTTAAACCTGAACAAAAAACTTTCAACATGAAATCACACAGCAGGAACAGGCACAGACCGTAAGGCATTCTTACCGTTTCTAATCTCAATCACGGACTTGGGGAGGGGAATTTTTATAATTTTTTTTGTGTTGAATGATCAGGAGAGGTTGCTGTTTATTCAAATAAGTTTATTTTCCCCCGTTTCTCTTTTTGCCCCGCTCCCTTTCTGTGCCCCTCCCCCCCGTTTCGCTTTTATTTTATTTTATTTTTGAGGGTGGGTGTTGGATTTTTTCGTTCGGACTGGCAATGTTGCAATGATCATGGCCGCGCAAGTAGCAGCGGCTCCGGCGGGTGCGAAGAACAACAAGGGCAAAACCTCGAGTTTGCCGGGCAACTTGAGCCAGGATCTCAGCTCGGGGGGAGCAGCGGCCACAGCCACCGGGGGACCTGGACCGGGCTCCATGCTGGGGGTCGGAGATGGGACTAACAGCAGCAGCCTGAATAATGTAGATCACCATCTCCTGCACCACCATAATGAACTGAACATGGCCAATAATGCAACTTCTGCTGCTGCCACCGGTAATAACAACAACAACGCTAACACCAGCAGTAGCAGCAGCTCCTCTTCGGAGTCGGCTCTGAAAGAAGGTGGAAGCTCATCGGGGTTACCGTCTTCTTCTTCCTCCTCCTCCTCCTCCAACCCGGGCTCGGCCATGGAGACGGGGCTGCTCCCCAACCACAAACTGAAAAACGTTGGAGGCGATCACCCTGCTGCACCTCCCCACCACCATGCCCACCACCCTCATCACCATGCCCACCACCACCATGCCCACCACCAGCACCACCACCACCATGCACTACAGCAGCAACTAAATCAATTCCAGCAGCAGCAGCCGCCGCCTCAGCACCATCCGATGCAGAATAACAACAGCCTCGGCGGCGGCAGCAGCAACAACAACAACGGCGGTGGCGGCGCTGCTCAGCCCAGTGCAGACATGGAGCAGCAGCAACATGGAGGAAAAGACAGTGTTTTGGGAAATCAGGCCGAGCCCCCGCCGCCGCCGCAGCAAATGCTGAATAAAGGGGGCGAGGAGGAAGAGCTGCCCAGCAAAATGGGCGAGCAGATCGGCGGCCGCTACGATCACCCCAGCCTGGGACCTTTGGGCGGACAGCAGCAGCAGCAGCCCCAAAGCGCTGGGAGCGGCAGCGGCAGTAGTAGCAGCAGCGGCGGCGGCGGGAGTGGGGGAGGCGGCGGCCCCTCCGCGGTGGGTGTCTCGGAGTTTAATAGCTATTACGGCAACCCTGCCCCTGCCAGCAGCGCTACAGCGAGCCGAGCCGGGCCTTGCTTTGATCAACATGGCGGACAACAAAGCCCCGGGATGGGGCTGATGCACCCCACGGCGGCCCCCAACAGCATGGACCCCCTGCAGAACTCCCACGACGGTTACCCCAACAGCCAGTACAACCACTACCCCGGCTACGGCCGGCCCGGCGGCGCCGCAGCAGGAGGAGTGGGAGCGGCGGCGGCAGCCGCCGCGGCTGCATCAGGAGCCGGAGGAAGCGGCTATGGGGGCTCGTCCTCTGGCTACGGGGTGCTGAGCTCCCCCAGGCAGCAGGGCAGCACCATGATGATGGGCCCAGGTGGAGGGGCCAGCCTTGGCAAGGCTGCTGCGACTTCTGGGGCTGGAGGCTTTCAGAGATTTTCCGGGCAGAACCAGCACCCGTCCGGGGCCACCCCTACCTTGAACCAGCTGCTCACTTCCCCCAGCCCCATGATGAGGAGCTATGGCAGCAGCTACCCTGATTACAGCAACCCCAGTGCCCCACCACAGCAGCAGCCACAACCCCAGGCAGCGACGGCAGCCCCAGGAAGCCAGCAGGCAGCAGCGGGCATGGGCATGGGCATGGGCAAAGACATGGGCTCCCAGTATGGATCTGCAAACCCAGCCTGGGCAGCAGCACAACAAAGAGCTCATCCAGCTATGAGTCCTGGAAGCACTGGTCAGACCATCAACAGAACCCAGGTAACCACCAAAGGTCCCCCCATGTATATTTTAAACGTGGGTCTAGAGCCTAGTCTCTCTCCAATTTACTTTTTCCCCCTGGGCCATCTAAACTACTTGCTGCCTCCATAACAGGGTTTGGTAAGGCACAGTGTCCGACTGATTAGATTGGAGGCATCCAACAGACGGTTTCACTGTACAAAATTACACTATTCGGTTACACAATTGAACAGCATAAAGTTTTCCTCCAGTTTGAAATAGAGATTTGAAGATACAAGGCCCCGAGGAAAAGCAGTTTGGGGTGAGGAGGGAGGAGGAGCTGCTTTTGTAGCTACACTGTCAGATTCTGGAAAATAATGTTGACTGCCCTCTGTTAGAATTTTTGTAGACAGAGCAGATAACTTTGATACCCTTTTAGCAAATTAGTGTTTTGCCGATGAAGATACTGTGGTGAAATCCAGCAAAAATGCAGTCAGGTTGCTTTTGCTATTTGAAGTGTGAGTGCCATAATCGTGAAGATTCATTTAATAGGCGTTGAGGTGCATTAGATACCTCATTCTTCTTGTATACTTGCCCCAAACATCCAAACGAGAATGAGATGTAAATAAGTGTTATGTTTAAAGTTAATATGATGCACAAATATTATTATTTCTATTTTGAAATAATCCATACTTTGATGAAGAGACTGGAAGAGTCCTTTAAATAAACAGATCCAGATATTGAGAACTCTGCTTGTTTTGACTAATGTACAGGTCCCTGATAAATTAAATCCAATAAATTACAAATCGATATCAGATCATTGTTGGATTATGTTTATGTAGATTGCTTGTGTGCCATTGTCAAAGTTATAGGGGCTGGTTAGGAAATGGTCTGTACTCCACGTTTCTTGCTAGCAGTCTGAGCCTAAAGAGTGACTTGATCTCCTTTGCAAGGTTTGGAATTTGAATTGTGGAGGTAAACTGGCTGTAATAGTCTCCAGACAGCTGCCTCTGAGTTGACATCTAATCTGCCATCTGATTGGCTCCTCTCTCACCATTGGGCATTTAGCACTGCTGATGTAAATAGAAGTGCTGAGCAGTACAGTCACAAAAATTCTTGCCACAAATAATAACTGAGCAGTATCGCTCGCAGATGCAAAAGTTAAACATTGTTAGAAGAAGCTGAAACAATGAGCAACCATATTTATACAGTGGAGGTTTCATGTGCCTCATCAAAAATTATGCTTGTGAACAGTATAGTGAAAAGCCAGTGGCATCTTATTTATTTTTTTAATTCTGTTAGGTGATGGTTTTTCTGGGTGTTGATTTTAGCTTTAATATGCCTTTATTTTTATAGCAAATCAGACTTGCAGACAAAAATATAATAGCATGGCTTGGATGAGGATTCAGTAATTTCAAGTGGTATTTATTTGAACCTTTATGCCTCTTACTAAACATATTTTAATGTAAAATTGTGCTAGTTACGAAAGGAAACTAGATATTTTTGTGATTTAATCTTAATTTAAAGATCATCCTACGTTCTCAGTTTATTTCGGTGTCTAATATTTACAGTGGTCATAGCCCTGTGTTTGTAGGTTGGGTTTTTTATTTATTTGTGGCACCCTGTATATGAACATAATAGCAGATTATAAAAAAGGGAGAAGAAACCATTCAAACTATCAGTGATTTTTATATCACTGTTATGAATCCAGATACTTAAAAAAAATCTGTTTTACATTTGAATTGTTTGGGTGGAAAGATATATCAGGAATAATATTTAATCTAATTATTTTTGTATACAAATACATAGTGAGCTTATGCTTGAATTCTCCATAGGAAAGTAAACTGTTTAAAAAGGAGTGATAATGCATTCAAATTTTGTGGGGTTCCTTCTCCCTCCACAAAATTTTGTTTCTAATAACTGTGAAGTCTTTTAATAGGTTTGAAGAATTAGAACGAATAGAAATAAGTACAGGTGTATGCTTTTTGCGACACTAGTCAGTTGTTGTATTTTACTGTAAAAGAAATTTTAAAATGAGCATGTCCTAGAGCAGATATTGGTTTTTGTAGTGAATGATGGACTGACCTTAATAATGTGAACCTTGGACAGACTGAAAATGTTTGTCTTTTGTCTACAGACCATTACTGCAGTGTTTTACTTTCTATTGTGTTTTTTCCCTTGCTATTTCAGATGGGGAAATAAGAATTTCATGAATGTTAATTTTTTCCCTTTTTTAATTTGGACTGGTAAAAGGGTCATAAGGAACCATAAAATAATGAAGCTTCATATGCATAACCTTTCACAGTTAATTAAACAAGGTTTGCATTGTCAGCTTGTTTTTAAACATAGGTAGTTTAAAATTTACAGCTTTAAAAGCTAGTAAAAATGTATTGGGACAGATGTAGGCACATTTTACTTCTGAGTGTGATTTTTTTTTTATGGCAGAAATTGTACAAGATTTTTTTTATCATAATTGAGACTAAATTCATTATGTCATCAGTATGACCCTTGTTAATACTTTTTATATTTATGGGTCTAAGTCTTGTTCCACAGTTACACATTATTTGTTTCGTTTTGGTATTATATGATATACATGTAGGTTGTGATTTATAAGACACAGTGCACCAAGGTACTGTCCTTTGATATTTCCTGTAATATTTGTAATAAAGAGAAGTCATTCATCAGGAATATTTTTGTTCCTTTTTAATTACAGTTTTACTGTGTGTATCATCTGGCCTGATGGTAAAAGAAAATTTGCTGGTTTGAATTTTTTTTTAAAGGAAAATAGATTATACTGAGTAGAAAATAATGATTTTAGTTGCTGGTAGTTATTTCTTTTTATATATCTTTAATTCTATTGGTACCTTATTTCAGTGGGTGTAGAAATTTGTACATTTTTTTAAATAAGTGAGAAATTGAACCTTTCCTGTAGCATTTGAGTATAGTGTTTCTTTGATTTTTTTTAATACTTTGCTGCATATAGGTGTACACTACTAATATGTGAGAGTGTCAGTATGCTAATGATGATTTGACTCTAAACATATATAAACTATTGCTTTGTGAACAATGGCTACAATACCTGAAGCGGCATGATGAGGACATTATTGCCTGTAGGAAGGTACTTTTCTTAGTGTCCAGGGCAATAGATTCCCACTACGAGCTGAAATGTCCGCCTGTCTAACCTATTAAATCATTTAAGGAAATTTTGCTTCTGCTTCATTTAATCTACTTGCCTGAAACAGAGATGAGACATGCAGCTTGAAGAACAGGCCTCTCATTGCAGAAGAAGGGAAGAAGCACAGATATTCAAAGCTACCGGATACTGTTAGTGCAAAATTAATTGGTTATGAATAGTAAGTTCTGTGGTATCACAGTTAAGGGGGAGTGATGAAATCTTATAAGCCATTTGTTTAAGTATTGCCCAGTTTATTGAAAATATAACTCAAATTTGTAGTCATATGACCCTATTTATTCTATATTTTGAATTTCATTTCAGGTGTGTGTGTGTGTGTGTGACACGCACCACACACACACACACACATAAGTTCTGCACTCGCTTTCTCTCTCTGTGTCTATGTAAAAATAATGTGTGTGTGTGTGTGTGTGTATATCGAGAGAGAGAGAACTTGGCCTTTTCAGTATTATCTGGGTTGCACTTGATATTTACCAGTTGTTAGGAAAAAATCAATGCAGAGGAACAGCTGATTTGTTTGTTTGAAAATTAATAGTTTCTCTTTCTATGGGAATTATTTTTCCCATAAACTCAAAATGGGCCTGAGTCTGCAGCTCTTTGTATGCCAGTTGCATTGCCTTTAAAGGGGAGTGTTGTCTGAGTAAGGACTGCAGGATTGGGCCCTGTGTCTGGGGGCTGTTAGACAATTGTCAGTGTGGTGCATAGATTCTCAGTACATTAATGGGAGAATAGACTTTCTTTCTGCCTGTGTGTTTATTCGCAAACAGTTTGCTGTTATACATTCTCTACCTAGAAATAGCAGAGAGCAGTAGTGTGAATTAGTAGCATCTCTTTTGTACTGTGATTATATATTTGACACTTGTGGTTTGGTGTTCACTTACTGGTTTCTGTAGTGGTCATTATGCTTGCAAATTGAAGAACAGGACTCTGTGTATGAGGTACGATAAATAAAAGTGGTGCATACCAGTATACTATATTATTACCTCCTCCTTCACATTAGACTTGTACAACTGAATAGTCAGTTAATGTGTTTCTGTCATTTTGATCCAAGTCTGTGGGAAAGAAAGCTAATACGTTTATACTGTTGCTGTATTTTTATTCCTGGATGCACATATAATTAATTTTTTTGAGATTGCCAACTGGATTGATTGTTGATGGTCAAACATAGGTTACCTGACATTCTCATTTGAAACACAATGTTTTTAAAAAAGTAAGTTAAAACTAGATTAATTCTAAAGACTAAAATAAGTTTGAATGATAATTTAAAGTTATATTTTTCTTTCTTTTGCTATTGTACCTGCAAAGCATATAAAATCAAGTATGGGTATCCTGAAATTCTCACCAGTAATATTTTAAGTGACAGTATTTTATTTATACTTCAGTCCACATAACTGTCCTCAGCTTGTTAGGACATGGGTACAGTCTTGCATTTCAATATCCTTTTAAAATGTGCCATTTATCAGGAGGCTTTAAAGATTCTCTGTAGATATGTAAAGCAGTGTTACTACGCTCACTGTGCATGCATGCTCAAGGCTGGAGGATTTCAGCTCCCAGTAGTATTTAGATGTGGTAGGCTAACTTGCCAGAATATGTTTCAGCATTGTATTGTTTACAATATTCAGATTTGGGGGTGGGAGGGAATTTACATAGTACTAAATAATTTTTTTGGTAGGATGGGTGAGGCCCTAAAGAATTAAAACTTAAATTGCCAATGTACCTTGGTGGTTTTCAAATTTATTTTGAAAACTGATCTAAAAATAATGCGGGTATCAAGCTTCAGTGTGGTATGTCTTCACAGACATTATTCGGGCAACAGGAAAAGAAAATGACTTCATGTCTGTATAGTCATCTTGAATTCTAAATAATAATAATGTGTGTACATCAGTTGTCTGTCTTGCACTGTTTTAGGATTATGCCCTTACTGATATCTGCGCAAAACCTTAGCCTTTGTACGGGTGTCACTGAGGGCAAAATCTGAGGAAATTTGGGTTGAACAGGTGTATCCTGAGGGCTTAGTTTGGACTATAGAACTTCCATTTCTAATGATGTAAAAAGCGGAAAGAATCCTGAATATCTTTCATAGTTCATGGAGAGTTTATTGTAAATAAAGTGTAAGCTGAACAAACTTGACTCAGAAATCAGTGAGAGATAGTGTACACAGTACCCCATAATGCCATCTTGCAAGTTACTTTTTAGAGTAAAATCACGCTTTTAATTGATGTTACATGTGCTGTAACTTGGAGTTTGATGAAAAGCCCGACACACAGAGCTTTATGTCCCAGACAATATATGTCTTTTCAAAGGGAGGTTTTTATTTAATGAGGATATACAAGAAAATCTTGAAGCACCTAACTACATCCACAGCCATCTCACTTTTTAAGATGAGATGCAGATGAGTTTTACTTTTTTCCCCCCTCTGCCTTCAACTCTAACTTTAGAGGTGCCAGCTTTTTGTATATACTAATTGTGGTTATTATGTCTTCTTTAAGCAGCCTTCTTCACATGGCAGCTTCACTTAGCGCAGGAACACAGCACCTTAGGCACCTTTCTGTCCAACAAACTTTGTATCTTCTGTTTAAAGATCCTTGATTATCTGCAGATGTTTAGAAAAGTGTGAACCCGTCTTGCACAGAGTCACTGTCCGGGAGACAGTGTACAAGGGTTTTACCTTTACATCTTCATAAAAATTCTTGTTAAATTTTTGTTTGGCATCTTTGTGCTCTGGAAATGCCAGCTATTTTATCCAATACCAAACCCAGAGATAATAGCAGCGGTGTGGCTACTAAATTTCTGTACAGAAAGTCTAATCTGTGATATGAATTTAGTTCTTGGTTCCCCAAATATTCGAGGGGACCTGTATTCAGTGCAGAGTTTACACCAAATGCTGATCCCTTCATGTAGCATCTTTCACTTAAAGCATAGTGATTTTGGCAACAGCTGTTAGTTAAGGAAGATTGAATGTCTATAGAAGGATGCAACCCATTTACCACTTTCCATTCTCTCTAATTTGGGCATTACTGGTCAGATAAACTTTTGCTTCTGGACTTGTTAAGCAGGGTTTTGAGCACAGAAATTAATTGCTGCCCTTTTTTTCTGCACCCCTGTCTCTGCCTAGTAGAGTAGTAGTCCATTTCCCTTAATCATCGAGTACAGGATTTTTTTTTCCTGAGAACTGTGTCTGAATTGTGTTTAAGGACCTTCTTATGCAAAAGCATATCTATCATTTTGGGGATTTGTATTATTATATAATTTTGCTTGTGAATGTAAGTATTAGAACCATTACATAATTGTTGTTGAATCAATCTAATTGCCCTGTAAAGTCCAGCTAAAACTCTATTTGGTCTCTTCTTAAAGAAGACTGAATTAAGTTATGAGACGGAGGGGATTGGATTGTTATAACAATTATAGACTGGTCTGTGCAGAAAGACCCTTTAAATACAGTTTTGATATGGCTCTTGGTGTGAGGAGATAAGGAAAATCAGGTTAGAAAAACCCTGCAAGCGATCACCATTTTAAAACATGCGGTTGTGTTATTACAGTTCTAGTCCCCATGTGGCTATAGCCAATTCATTGTTGGCATCAACCAGTGCAATTCCCATTGATGTTAGTAGAATAGTGCTGATTTACACGAGAAGTGAATTTGGCCATTTTGAATAAGTTGTGTAGCTTTAGAAAGCTGGCATTAAATAGAGATGGAGTCAGGAATCCTGAATTCTGTTGCAACTCTCCACTGACTGTGTTAGGAGAATTGGTTTAACATCAGTGTGCCTCAGTTTCCCCAGGTATAAAAAGATAATATTGATGCTTTTGTGAAGTGCTTTGAGTTCCTTGAATAAAAAGTGATATTTAAATGTAAAATATTATTCAGTTGTATATTAGCTTAATCCAACCAGCCAGTTGTCATATTTTGCAACAAGAGAAAGAAGACGGGTTGGGGACTGGATGCTTTCCTTTCTTGGAAAGGATCTGGGACCAGTTGTTAGACAAAAATTGATTGTATTAGTTAATTAGATTGTCAGACTAATTTATTTGTAAGTGAGGTACTGAAACATCAGCTCTGAAATTTTCTTTTGAAAACAAGACTGAGTTGTAGTACCTAACTTGTATTTTTTTAAGGTTAAAAATGGAGATAAAGAGGTTTGTTGCGTTTAAGGAATTTTCTGGTTTTATTCGAAACCTTGATTCAAATGGAAATATGGATGGAATTGTGTATTTCATGTGTAACAATTGTGAACATTTGAGTCTTCTTTGTTTATATAAAATACTAAGTACTGAGGCTTTACTTTACCTTCAATCAAGGTTGTTTGCAGAAAATAATTCTCCTGTTTTTCTGATCCTACTCACTACTCCTTACCCAAGCAAAGCTCCTGAGTAAAAATAGGTAGTATAATAGGTCCTTTTACGGTGTGTTTTTTTTTTTTAAATTTATTTTCAACGTGAATGGGGGAGATAAATAATTCTGCCTCTATGGCAGTCTCAAATACAAAATTACTTTGCATAACCTGTGAAAAATAAATATATTTGGCACTGGAGTTGAGCAAACTTTAGTAGAGTACTAGCAATGAAAAATTAATTTTCCTTGCCAGATTTAATTTAATTTTATAGTTCTGCTAATAAATGAAAAGATGCAGTAGATTTCTGTGGCATAAATAGTTTCTTACTTTCCTATGTTTGGTGGAGATGAAATCCTCCAGTAATATATAGTTAATAGTCACTTGGCTGTAAAGGTTTGTTATATGTACTGTTAATATATATATTTTTTTAACCTGGCTTCAGGAATTTGTATCCTAAAATAATGCTAAATACAGTTCATATTTTTTCACAAGTAGGTAATATAGCCAAAGAAAGTAGGCTGGAATCTGGAGTTGATTCCAAATTTGGTATTTTGTACTGTGCATAAAAGTTCCACACATGAAGCAAACTAGTTAGTTTGTATGGCATCACATGATCAAAATATTTTCCCCCTCACTGCTGCCAGAAGCTATCTATTGCTTTTCAACAATTTCACTTGTTGGGCACCACGCCAAGATGTTTAAGACAGCCCCTTACGTGAACTGTTCCATTCTTAACCTCTTTGACTGAAGTGCCATGACCTTCACATATGTAGATTAGCCATGTGCTCTGTGAATTGAAACTTGCTGCCTCAGGAAGAAAGGGTTTTTCTTTTTATTCCTCAGGGAATTTGACAGCCATTCATCCCTGACCTGGGCAGAGGTAATGCAAGGAAATTGGATTCAAATGGAATGCATATAGATAACACACAGAGGCAGTATATACAGGCAAGCTGCTTTCTTACCTTGTAGAGAATGGAATAATTCAGTGATACAGATAAACTGCTGATTTAGATGCTATGAAAAACAAGTGTAAAGAGATAAGTTTGGGGAATATTTTGTTTATTTTGAGTGATAATTCTTGACTGTACATTGCTTAGCTGCATCCCTTAACAAGATTTTCTTTTATAACCTTTTACTATTAATAATTTGAAGCTTGTCCCCCCCTTTAACATTCTATGTAGAATCTGATTTTAAGTGTTAGAAAATCATGCAAATTTGAGTATTTTAAAGATTTTTTTTAAAGGATCTTTTAATTTTTAAATTATAAAAGCATTAATTTCCACATGTAAAAAACAGGATAGTCTATTACCAATGAAGAGGTATGTATGCAATCACTTTCTTTTAAGCATCATTTTTTCTCTCTGCTTTAAAACATGAAATTAATGTGTATTGTATGATTTGTGATCTCAGCCTCATGCATGGTGTAAATTAAATTTCTGTTAATCAGCCAGAGCTAGTATTGCACAATAGAGATCTCTGGGATTTTGGCTGATTGTACATATAGCTCAAATATATTTTACTGCAATATGTAAATATAGTGAAATATTTTTATACAAAAATTTACCTTGTGGTGTTTTTAATAGTATACTCCTATTTTGCCTGGCTAATAAAGCCCATAACCAGACTTTAAAATAAAAATTCTGATGGGGTTCTGGTCCAAGACTAGGGCTTGTAGGTGTTATAGTAATACCGATAATAAATAATATAAATAGCAACTACAGTAATTGAAGTCCAATCATAGTGAAAAAGAAAACACTTCAAATAATTCAGAAGAAAATCTCCCAACTTAATTTAGTACTTCCTCTGAAGAGAAGGGGTTGGTCACTACAGAGAGCAATCTGTTGCTGAGGCTGTCCGTGTTGTAGGAGTGGTTTCATGCAGTTCCTAGAGTACTGGCATAGATGCCAGGATTTAAAATAAATGTCCAGAGACAATTCTCCAAATAAATGAAGATCTGGGGGCCACTAGGGCCTCTCTCTCAGAGTGTTTTTTGTGAGTTCTGGTGAATATCAGAATATTTGTTTGGTAAACATCTTAATTCAGGGTCCCAGACGATTTTAGGTTTAGATAAATGTCCATTTTTGTACTGCAGTAATACCTAGGAACTGCAGCCATGAACCAAGACCCCGTTGTTTTAGATGTTGCCTAATCAGGTAACAAGAAGACAGTCCCTGCCCCAAAGAGCTCAGAAGTTTGGAGTCATATCCAAACTAATGAGCTACTCTCCTGTTCCCTGTGACTGATCCAGCTCCATGACTCTGAAGATTCTTCTTACCTAGAGCTCTTTACTTATAGGGGGAAGAAATCATTTGGTGTGTTCAAGAAAAGGTATCCATTCCCCTCTTTGGCATTTTCCAGGAACACTGCTGTCTGCCAGCCTTGCTGTGGGTTGGGTTGGCTCAAGCCTTCTCTCCTATTATATTTCCCTTTCCAGGGAGTGAGAGATTTAATTTGCTGATTGTCTTTATCTGTCTCTTTCCTTTCCTTCCCAAGGTCGTGCTGTTTTTCCTCCCTTCTGAGAGTTATTTTTCATCCCCCTTGTCTCTTCTAATTTTATGTCTCTGCATTTCTGACCCCATTTCTTTCTTTTCCCCTCCCCCCTTGAAATAAATGGGAGCCTTGAGTCCCTTCTCATACTCCATGCTCCCAGTCTTTGCAGTGATGGATTATGTTAGGTGACCACCCCTATTCAGCCCTGGGTCCCTGCCATTGCAGAGTTAGGCAAGGATGGGCTAATGAGGCTGTATGTCCAGGAAGAATATGGCTTGTGAATTTTCCCTGAACCCCTTCCAGCCTCTGACCTGTCTGGCTATGCTGTTCTGTGCTAGCAGGAGCACAAAAGTGGCTGAGGTACAGAATTATTTTTTTGAAGCGGGGCATTTACTACCTAGGCTCTTGCATAACCCAATATAACCACTTCTAGTGGTGGGAGGTCTTAATTACGTTTCAGAAAAATCCTCAGACAGCAGGAGCCATAGTCCTGGACATTTCATTGTGGCAGGTTTTTAAAAATGAAAATGGTCTCAGCCTATATGAGTCTGTTGGTAGGTCTGGGCTTCTAGGGCTGCTTCTGTGCCCTGTACTGGCTGTGACAGAGTGGGGATCAAAGCATTAATTGAATGTTCTTCAGGATGTGGTAGTGCAACAGGTTGTGTAATACAAATAGTTATCTGTGGTGATGGAGAAGAGAAACTTTATAGAAGTAATTATCTGTGAAAGTATGAGTGGGATTAAGACTTTGAGAAGACAAACAATGGTATAGAGAGAGAAGAAGAAATAAATAAAAAACAAGAGGAGAGTGAAACAAAAAGCAAGGAGAAATAGATGTAGACGTGAGAGGGAGACATTCCATTTTACCAGAAATGTCAGTCTGTCATCAAAAACCTCTTGTCTACATTTGCCTTAAAAGGAGAGCTGGGAAAACCCGAGCTCCCTTATCTAATGTAGGAAAATTAGGAAAAGGATGGGGGGAGGGAAGCAAGGTAGTGAGTCTGGAAATAAGTAAAGAAAAGACTGGGAATGAAGAGAGGAAAAGACTATTGCAGATTTTCATTATTATCTGAATTCCATAGTGCCCACCATGTGCTATGTATTATCTTCCTGTGCATGGACATACCCACAAAAGTTAGGCATTTTAAATGTTATTTAAGACTGTTTTCATAGAGGACTCCTGGATTTCTTCTCCACTTTATCCTCCACATCAGATTTGGAATTCAGAACCTTAAGCAAAGTCAGCTGCTTCTCCTCACATCATATCTTTTCTTCCCTCTGGTCTCTAAATAACAGTTGCCCAGATCTCTGAAAGAGGAGCAAACTGGCCAAAATGTTTGTTTTTCATCATTCTAACTTTTCTTTGAGACCCTAGTAAGTTACCACAATGCATGGAGCATATTAAAGCTTATTTTACTTCCCATCATATATCCAGGGAAATAATAATAATAATTAATAATAATAAATAAAAACAGTTTCAGCTTTATAATTAATCCACAACCAATTTCTGCTTACAATCATAATTTTTTTCCAGGCCTCAAAACTTTTTCATTGTACTCTTATATGAGAAAGGTAATTCTAACTTTACTTAACAAAAACTCTTAAGGAGTCAAATAACAATGAAAAATTACAAAGCCAGTTCCTTCTCATGGTGTATTGCCTAATCTTCCTCAGATTCCACCAATTTTTTTTTTTTGTACTTTATAGGGGGCAACAATTGTTATACCTCAGCTCAGTCCCTGAAGATGAGTCCTTTACCTTTTGACGATAATCTGTCTTTTACTTGGAAAAAATACAGACCTTGACCTCTCTTATTTTTTTGTCTTCTCCCTGCCTACCCTTTCAGGAAAGGCTTTTTCCAAGTACAGTCAAACTCTTCCTGTCTTGCTCACATAGCTGGATTAATGTCAGGGAAAAATGAAGGTTTTTTTGGTCATCTTTAGGATGTCTCTCCTGCTGAGTGGACTGCTTGCAGGATCTGGCCTTGCTCTTAAAATCAGACAGTGTGATCAAAATATTGCCCATGTTAATTTCTATTTTCAGGGGGATACTGTATCTTTCCCCCTTCCTCCTCTTATTTTGTGCTAGCATTGATTTTTTTTCTTCTTCAGTTATGGCTGAGAGCAAATTTCTTTGAGTTGTATTTCCAGTAAGCTTTATTTTTGTAATGCGTTTGACTTTCCAAATAATATGGAGTCCCTTTTGATCTCAAAATGCTCAGTGGACAGACATTTGTTGGATACAGTGGTTACTCACCTTTTGGTATGAGGTGTCTAGTCATACCTCGCTTATCTTTTGATAGTTGTAAATAATACAATTATGGACTCTGGTGATTAAGTGACGTGCCTTCATCATATTTAGTATTTATCATTTTCATCACTTCATTGGAGTCCTCCTGAAAAGGAGGAAGAGTAGAAGTGGGACTGCAAAGTGGAGCAGTCCTTGTTGAAATACATGGCCTAATGAAATCTAGCCTGTTGGTGTTTCTATATTTTGGCATTTAATTTTTCTTGAAATTTGTAGGCCAAGGCGACATTGCCACAGACTAGCAAAGTTGCCCCCAAACAAGGTGCCAAAGGTGGGAAAACGTAGCTAAAATTCTCTTTCCAGAAATTAGGATACACATCCTCTCTGATGCCTGCCACGCTGTCTCTATCCCTCACCTCTTTTTAAATCCTTTCAATTTCTCAAACTGTCATTCCCTACCTAGCAGCCTGTAGCATGTGTTGGCTGTCACTTTCAGATTCAATGCTTGGGAATATGTAAGGAATCTTGAATGTGTTTGAATTTTTTTAGCTCACTGTTCAGACATTCAGCAGAAGATCTAGATATCTCTTTTACAGAGCAGGCAGCTTTTTTTGACTCCCAAGGTTCAGAGATTGAGCTCATGGTAGTAAACCTTTTAGTGACAGGAGGTCAGCAAGGAAGGAGCTGAATCAAGTGAATGTCCTCCGTCCCTAACCAGTGTAGAATATTTATTTGTGAACAGTAGCAAAATACTATTAAACTAATTTGAAATATGTGCACTTTGTGTGGTGTCAAGCTAGAATCTGCCAGAGGAAAGACTGCTTTTGTGGGACAAGGTGGATGAATACCTTTCATTGGATCAACTTCTGATGCTAAACGAGACAAGCTTCTGTGCTACACAGAGCTCTTCTTCAGTGTTTATGGGTTTTTGTTTTGTTCAGATAAATGTTAATTTTACACAATATCTGGGCACTCAATAATAATACTTTGCACTGCTATAGCTCCTTGCATCCAAGACTCTAAAAGCACTTTACAAACATGAATGGGTCTAACCTCTCAACACTGCTGTGGGGAAGGGAGTTGTTATCCCCATTTAACAGATGAGAAGACAAGGTACAGAATGGGCAAGATCCTGAGCACCCCATTTGCTTCACTGGACTTGCAGGTACTCAGTGCCTTTGAAAATCAGGCTTCAAATGACTTATCCAAGGGTCATGCTGTAAATCCGTGATAGAGTTGGCAAGAGAAGCCAAATCTCAATCACAGTTCACAAGGCCAACCTTCCTTCCAACAATATCTTATTAAAACATTGAAATTTATGATTATTTTTAAATAGCTGAAGATAACTCTTCAAGCTTGCAAGGAAACTGGAAAAAAAATTCTCCCCTCCTTTTTGTAATATTCACTCAAACATATCTTCTACTATTTTTTCCTCCTGTTTTAAATTTTTAAAATTTCATTTTAACAGTGATAACCATACTTTCGTTTTTTAAAATGCAGAACACCGCAAGATGCATATCTGTAGCTTTGAAAACCCTGGGCTGAGGGTTCTGATGAATTTACTTCTGAATTTGTGTACATAAAATTTTGGATTTGCACATGCAAATGCAAGATTTAAACTTGCAAATGGTGACAAAAATTGGTTGCATATCACTTGCTATGTAATTCATCACTCACTCTTCATGCACTGTTTGTTGGCCCACTCTTATTGGCCCTAACAAACCACTTTCAGGGACATTAGAGATATAATCCAAATAACAAAATTAATATACACAATGTATTTCCTAAAGATAAAATTCTTCACAACACCACATAATATATCACTAAAAGGAAAAAAAATTCTCTTTGGGGTAGGCATTTATCCATCTGCAAAATGGGTATAATAATGCTTTCCTGTCTTTCAGCTGTATTGTAAGACTTAATTATATTGTTTTCAAATAGGAATCCTAAAATTAAAGTATCATTATTTTTTAATAATTTCACTATACATATTTCACAGATATGGTTAAGGTAGTAGGTCTATGCCCTTCCATGTTTGTATATAATGTAGCTAGAATTACTGTTTACTTTCTTGTTAGAGCACCTGTATTAAATGGTGAAAAATTTTATTTGGTGTTAATTTATATTTTTTGGCTACCAGATAACCATGATTGTTTGAGAGGGCAGAATTCTGAAGAACCTCTGTTTATAGCTTCAACTCAAACAAGTGGTACAGTTGTTAAAAATATACTGTATACATCTTCTCTGTGGGGAGTAAAAAGGATTGGTTTCTCAAGGTTGACTGAAATATTTTAACTTTGGTAGCAAATGAGGTGTGAATCAAATTGTCAATAGGATGGAGACTAAATTATTGCAGCACTGACTGTTTAAACTAGCTGGCAATGTACTTCAGAAGGTGTTAGCCTAACAAATAAATGTGTAAATGGCACCTTTCTCCTTCATTATACCTTGTTTCTCACCACTTGCTTTATGCTATGAGGAACTAAATCTGTGTGGGAGATATCACAGCCATTCTCAAAGTGTTAGTTTATGATGTTGCAACCAGAGGAATAATTTAATACTGTATGAGATGGCTTTGGAGGAAAAAATATTTGAAGACAGTAAGACTAATTTTCAGTAATTCATCATTCAAAAATATGGAAAGTGTATCAAAAATAAACTAAGTGCTTTATGTGATTATGTATTTTTAATGGAATTTGGTGTCCATTTGTTTTGCTAGAAATTTTATTTGAACTAGTGACCTAGTGCTTGTCTACATGGGGAAATTTACCAGCATAACTACTGATATAGTTATACTGCTCTAACTCCCCATGGTGACCCGTTTATTCCAGAGTGAGTGCCTTTTTCTAGGTTAATTTATTCTGCTTCCAAAGCAACAGAAGCTAAACTAGAAAAAGTCACTTTTATACCAAAATAAGAGTTTCCATACTGGGAGTTAAACTGGTATAATTATGCCAGTAAATTTCACTATGTAGAAAAGCCTATGGTAATTTTGCTGTTTTGAAAGAATTTCTGGGTTATAAAAAGTGTTTCCGAATTTTGGTATCATATTATCACAATAGGACTTCAATATTTAATGCAGGAAGCCTAAGAATGATAGGTGATAGAATGGTATCATAATTCTTGTTCCTAGATGCTTGATCGGTATTACAGCTTTTCTGTGGTGGAGAGATGCTTTAAGAAACCCACTCTCCCAGACAGTAAGTGGAATAATCTGTGGCAGTGTAATAAGTTTTGTCTTATTGTACATTTGGTCTCCCCTTCTGTTCCTCACGATCTCCTTAGATTCCTGCAGTGGCTGTCGCAGCTATAGTTTTCTAGACATAACTATGCAGACGTAGAAAGAAGACTTCCTGATGAAGTAGTTTCCAGGTGTGTTGATTACTTGTAGCATTGACCCAAACCTGTTTACATCTCACCCAAACTAATTACTGCCCAGAACCATACGCAGGAGTCTGGTTTTAGGAGGAACAAGGGAGGCATACATCCCTGACTTGAGAACAAGCTGATGTGAATTGGACTGAGTGGGTCTTACCTGGTCAACCCGGGTGCAGGTAGGGGCAGGATGTCTTCGGGGCTCTTGCTCAGGCTGGTGGTGTGGAGTCAAATAAGTGGGGGAAATGGTATAGAGGAGACCCTTGTACAGCCCCCCTCCTCCCACCCTCAGTGCAGTCAGACACAGTAATGTAGAGCTGGGCGCTTATCCAGTCAGGTGACTGTCCCTCTGCCCATCTGTCGGTCTCCCCTCACAGTGCTGGTTACCTCTTCACCCCTGTCATGTCCACTGTCTCGGACATGATCCTGCTTGTACGTGTTGCCTGGTTTCCCACCGTCTCTTCTGCCCCGCCTCTCTCCTCCTCCTCATGGGCTTCTAGCTGCGATGGATGCTGTGACAGTACCTTTCCTGCGCACCTGTTCCTCCTCCTCCTCCTTCTCCTGTTCAGCTGCCACGGAACCAGCCGGTCCCAATGTTCCGTCTCCTTCTCAACTGTCATCTTCCTCTTAAATTCCATTTTTCCCATTAAAGGGGCAAAAATTCAGATTCAAAACTCAGGCCCATGCTTGGGTCCTTTTGTGGGTTGATAAATAAGCAGAAGTAGGCATGAAGGACAAATATTTTCCCCCCAACAGTAATAAAGCAAGAAAGAGGCAATTAAAAATGGTATATATTCTGAATAAAAGACCCTGAAAAAATGGCATTGTGAGATTCCATATTTATTTTGTTAAAACTGATTTCAGTAGGGTGGAAGATGCAAAGTGGAATAAAAATTATATTTTCTGTTCTTGCATACTTCAAATAAATATCTTGCATGTTGATCCTGAATGACTTCTTAAATTGTTTGATACTAAAAACAATCATAGTATATCTGAGAACGTTTAGAATGAAGTTGCACAGAAGTCATGCATTTGTTGAACAAAGGGGCTCGTGAGTAACTGTCTCAGAGCTGTACACATGGAGTTTTAAGTCTTATCACTAGCTAAAGTCAGTGGGAGTCACGGGTAAAACCTTTGACAAATCTCTGAAAATAGGCTTTTAAAAAAGATGTCTTTTTGTAATGTGGCATCTCTGAATATTATACAGAAAACATCTCTTTAAGTGAGACAAAATAATCTTGCATTTTTGCTTCCATGGTTTTTCATGGATTTCATTGAATAGCACAACTGTTGGTACAATGAACTGTAAGCCATCTCTGCTTCTCCTCGCCCCCCCCCCCCGTTTTGTTTGTTGCGTACAGCAGAAACTGTGATTTGAACAGCTATGAAAAAATCCCCAAGCTTTACGTGTTTTCAGTATTGCCACGTGTGTCTTTGAGTATGTATGTTATATTCACAAGGTACCATAATTGTTTTGCTTTACAACTATACTGATAAACATAACCCCTCTTTCTTTTTAAAGGGAAATTTACAACTGTATAATATTAGTCCTTTTAATTCTAAAATCTAGATGAAGCGTAATCCCAAGTGTGTTGTTTCACTGTTGCAATGTAATCTTTTCAGATGATACATGATTTAGTTGGAAACAAATTAGCAGCTATGCATGCCTAAAGAAAGCAATTTAATAAACAAGATTTTAGTAAAACCTAATCAGAATTGTAAAATGATACTTGGGAATCAGTTACATTATATAAAAGAGCTGGTGTAGATGTAGCTTTCTGTAAGTGTGAGTGTAAATTCAAGGTTTCCTCACACAGTGTTCTCGAAAACAATGGTTCTCAAAGCTGGTCCGCCGCTTGTTCAGGGAAAGCCCCTGGCGGGCCGGGCCGGTTTGTTTACCTGCCGTGTCCTCAGGTTCGGCCGATTGCGGCTCCCACTGGTCGCGGTTTACTGCTCCAGGCCAGTGGGGGCTGCGGGAAGCAGCAGGAGCTGAGGGATGTGCTGGCCGCCCTTCCCGCAGCCCCATTGGCCTGGAGCGGCGAATCATGGCCAGTTGGAGCCATGATCGGCTGAACCTGCGGATGCGGCAGGTAAACAAACCGGCCTGGCCACCAGGGGTTTTCCCTGAACAAGTGGCGGACCAGCTTTGAGAACCACTGCTCTAAAACAGTTTAAAGGCTTGATCTTCCTCAGTGTTTCCATTCGTTCAGATTTATTACTTCATTTTAAAATGTGAGAAATTAATATTGAAAAATCTCCTCTCATACCCAATCTTCGTCATTCTGTATTGGTTTTGGCTGTTGAAGAAATCCACTTCCTGTCTATAACACTTTAAACCACAGTGAAATTGGTGTGATACTTATCTGCTTTTGATGCTTTTGTTCTTTGTCTTAGAAAGTTAGTTTGATAGTCATGACAGGTGCCAGCACTGACAGAATGATTTAGGGTATCTGTAGGTTAGGGAAAGCATGGACAGCCCAGTCAGCAATATCTTGTGCTTAAACAATGCTCTTGTGGGCCTATCTTTAGATTCATTATCTATGCCCATTCGGTCCATGGTCTCTCAGCTGAGACTGCTAATATGGTTGTTAATTGGGACAACAGGTTTTAGTGATATGATCATTTGTTCACTAGGAACTATACTGACACCACCAATGTATTATTAAAGCGCATGGAACAGCCAACAATTGGTGAAAGGTGCTATCACTTTTGACCTGGACCACATATGAACCAAGGAAAGGCAGCAATTACTATTTTAAAATTAGACCATCAAACTACTTAAGCCCCCAAATTTTTCTTTTTTAGAGGAAGTTAAATAACATGCAAAATCCTTTGGGGGAGGGAAAAATTCATATATATATATATATAAATGTGAAGAGACGGTAGCTCTTCATAGTGGAAGTTGTAATGGGTTTCCATTATAGGGCCGAGTTTGCCTTCAAAATCACCCATCAGCCTAAAAATATTACTTAGGAATTTTGCATATTATCTCTGGCTAAAGTTTTTTTTTTTAATCAAAGCCATTCTTATATAATAGGGGATTATGGAAAAAAATATGAAATTAGGGTTGAAAATGGGAAAACATTACCAGAACTCACCACCTGTTGTGAGGCAGGAGGTTGTAGAATGGGTCTCTGCTTTACACTTCCCCTATAAAACCTCACTATGCTACTACTTCTCTCACTGTGGATGTGTTAAATCAGGGATCTCAAACTCAAATGACCACGAGGGCCACATGAGGAATAGTACATTGGCCCAAGGGCTGCATCACTGACACCCCCCCCCCGCTGCCTCCGTCCCCGCTCCACCCCTTCCATGAGGCCCCACCCCGCCTCTTCCCACCCCCATTCCAACCCCTTCCTCAAAGTCCCCACCCCAACTCCGCCCCCTCCCTGCCCCTATTCCAACCCCTTCCCCAAATCTCCGCCCCTGCCCCGCCTCTTCTTCGCCTCCTCCCCTGAGCGTGTGGCTCCCCGCTCCTCCCCCCTCCCGGAAAGGGCTAAGCTGTTTGGCGGCAGGGAGCACCTGGAGGTAAGCAGAGAGTGGGGATGCGGCGCGCTGGGGGGGAGGTGGGTGCGGGGGAGCTTGGCGGGCCGCAGCAAATAGCTTGGCCTGTGGGCCGTGTGTTTGAGACCCCTGTGTTAAATGGATCTCCAGTTTTCTCCATTGTCTTACTGTGGCTGGATGGCAGAAGGGTTGTTCAGAAACTCTGCCCACCACTTCTGTCATTGGGGCTCTGAGTTGTTGAACAGTTTTCCCTCTTACTGCGGGGGCAAAAGGAAGTTATTTACTGGTTCTTCTGCTATCTGAAGCTCTGTGTCCCCACCTACCTTTACACCAGCAACCTACCTATTACTGAGGTTCCTCTTACTGCTTCTTTGATCATGCACTGGAAAACCTGAAAAAGTTGAGGCGCAGAAGGTGGGGAGTAGGCCAAGGAAGGAAAATAGATCTCAGCATCCTGTGCATGTTGGAGTAGCATGTGCTGACTGCCACAGTAGAAAATTTTGGGAGAGAGAGCGCCTACCTACCAAGAGGAAAGTCAGACAAGGGTGGAGGGCTGTAATGAGAGACGGGCTGTCGCTGGTCAGAATTAGAATTTGTGTGGCACTATTCACGCCGTTACTTTCCACTGGGTTTTGGTGCATTCAGAAAATTACCTCCATGATATTTTGTCACACTAATCTCAAAACCAGCCTGGCCTAGAAAATTCAAATTTGTCTCATTCAAGAGCAGTTGGTGAGATCTAGTGCATAGGACTCTGAGAAGTCGAGGAGCTTATTTTTGGAGTTGCCTCAGAAATAGGTCAGCTTCTAGAAGACTTTAAAAGTTCTCCAGAGGGTTTAGTGGAAACTTACATTTTTACCTTTTTAAAAAAAAGTTTCCATCATTTTTTGTTTGTGAAGGTAGCTTTTAAAATCCTAAACTCATTATTGTAGTAAATAACAATGATTTTTCTTTTAAATATGGGTGGGCGGGGACCCCAAACCAGAGATCCTCCCTCCATCCTTCCTGAGCTCCTAGCTCGGTGACCTGGTCCTAGCATCCAATATCTTCCTTCCCAAAATCTCTAAACCCCATTCCCTGCCAAGGGAGATTTTGTGATGGTAGGGTTATAAATTATATATGCATCCTTTGTTTAATTTAAAACAACCTTGTCAGGAAAATTATATATGCAAAAATCCCTATACATTTGAAAGTTAGGAAACTTATACTCCACAAACAACCTTAGTACTTACTTATCCCCTGATTAACACCTATATCCACCAACAACTCCATTATACCCAGTCACAAACCATTATATAATTGACTTACATGGACATTGCTCCTGAGTAAGGAGTGCTGAAGAGTAGATTAGTCCATTAGTTCAGTGGGAGGAAAGCAGGGAGTCAGTCTAAAACTGGCAAGTAATGTTTTTTACTTTCTTTCAGACCAAAGAGCAACTCTGTGAAATCACTGTATTTATTTTCACCCCCACCCCCAACTTTTAAATAGAAGTGCCTTTCATACTGTCAGAATTCCATGTTGTGACACCCCTACTCAAAAGTTATGACAGCAGTGTAATGACAGCTACTGCCTCTTGAGAATCAATCAGGCAATTAATTTTGTAAATGAAATGCTGATTATACAAAGCTTCACATGAGAGGCCCAGTGATTAAAATCAATTTAACAAATTGTTTCAGGTGGGACTTGATTAATAATTTGCCATAAATGCTGAGGATATATGACCAGCATACTTTTTTGTGTGTGTTAATAAAGAACTATATATAACACTCAGAGTAGAAAAATCTGCAGATAACTATGAACTTTAGGCTTATGACCTAGTTACTATAGCAGTACCATAATTTTTTGTGGGTATGCTGTTTTCCCCCGTATTGATGTTGTCATTTCCTTAACTAGGCCTGTTTTTTCCCCCACAGTGAAAATACATTAACCATTAAGTTTTCCCCAAAAAGACCAAATAGCTGGGAAAATATCCCCAGATCTGTTTGGATATCATTTTATTATAGCAAGATTCTCCTTAAAATGTGATACTGTATTTTTTTTCTGCACCTCTCATTAGCTAATCACCAACATTTTATACACTCTTCCTCTTACCCGACTTCTTCCTTGCAGGGACTTCTCTTTAGAGGGAATGAGCTCCTTTCAGGCTATGCTAGGCTGCTGTCTGATTCCTGCCTGGCAGCTATCACTCTTAGTAAATGTTCCTCCTTCCCATTACTTATGTTAGTATAGCCTCACGAAGAAGTAGGTGAAAGAATTCTTCTTCTTCTCAGGGCTTGTCTACACTACCGTCTGGATTGACGGGCAGCGATCGATCCAGCAGGGGTCGATTTATCGTGTCTAGTATAGACGCGATAAATCGACTGCCGATCACTCTAGCATTGACTCCAGTACTCCACCTCAACGAGAAGCACAAGGGGAACCGATGGGAGAGTGTCTCCCGTCAACACACCAAAGTGAAGACACTGTGGTATGTAGATATAAGTATGTCGACTTCAGCTACGTTATTCACGTAGCTGAAGTTGTGTAACTTAGATCGATTCCCCCCCTCCATAGTGTAGACGAGCCCTCAGTTCCAGATACTGAGCAGAGAGCAGACTTGTAGGGTGGAGAAGACATTTACTTGCTGCAGAAGCTGAGAGCCTCATTCCCAGACCAGCTAGGAAAAAGAGGAGTGTAAGCTAAACCAGGGCACTTTCCCAGCTATAGTATCCTTTCCATGAACCCATTTATGTGGATATGCTGGGAGCAGAGAGGAAGGTGAGGTCACAAGCTCCAGCCTAGGGAGCCACTGGCCAGGAACCGAACATTACTGTTTGTATTACCCTAGAGGCTAGGAGCACCATTGTGCTAGGTGTTGTACAAACACAGAAAAAATAAATGGGTTTAAGTTGGCTTCCACTCAAGAGGGTCTCAGTGCCTTGAACCGAGAGAGTAGGTCTTTAGAAGATGAGTGGGAAGGTCGGAAAGTGCATTTTCTCTGCTGACACACTGAATTTTGTCATTATGCATTTTTATTTTGTCTACCTGCTTTTCTCACTTGTGGTTCCTCTTCACCTGGTTAGGTGTGTGTAAGGCAGGGGACAGATTTACTAACTTCTTTAATTTTAATTTTTCAAGGTAGGAAGATTGTGTAAATGTAAATTTTTCACACCTGTACCTTTTTGGAAATTTTTAATTTTTACAGTTGTGGGTTTATGTAAATTAGTTTTCTTTTCCTGGTTGAACCACAGCATTGGCCACTGTTGAGGCTCAGAATCACCTTAGTTTCTGCTTCACCAGAAGGTACTTTTGTATCACAGAAGAGCACATTGGCAGCTGTCAGAGCAGATTTATGGGTACTTCTGAGTCCCAAAGGTAGATGCTTTGGAGCAAAGAAAACCAGAGGAAATGAATATACAATTATAAGTTGAGGAACGTAATTTTGGGTCCTCCTGAATGAAAATTGGAGGTGATTAGGTGGGTGATGGGGAAAAAATGCTGACAGGAAGACGTAGGTTTCTGAGTTTGAAATCTTGGACCCATTGAAGCCAATGGTAAAACTCTCATTGTCTTCAATGGGGCCAGGAGTTCACTCAGTATTGTTAATAGTTGTTGGTAGCAAAAAAACTCAAAGGGTAGCAGTGCTAAGTTGTGTTGTCACATGAGCTTGTCTCAGCCCATAGGATTGTTTTGGCCATTGGGTGTTATAAATGTATATAATTGCTTTTTAATGTTGTTTTAACCTTTGCTTGCACTTCCAGTGACAACATGAAGATGCAACTCATATGTGGTTCATTAAAAACAGATTTCTTTTCTTCATTGTTTTTGTTGTGATTTATTCTCTCAATAGGCATTATAGCTTTACCCGCCTCCAAAATAATAGCTAGGAAATGGTTGAACCCCTAACCCTCCAGTTTTTAAGTAATATTAAATGGTTTTAGAAGAATGGTGGGGAAAATGCATGTAGCCAAAAATAAGCAAATGTCCTGTATTTTGAATCTATGATATATTGGTGGTGGTGGTGGTGGTTGTTTTTTTGAGGTAGGAGAGTTTTTTTTGTTGAGGAGGGTGTGTGTGTGTTGGGATGGGTGTCAATTTTTTCCTTTTCTGTTTTTTTTTTTCTGTTTTTCTTTTTGTTTTGAACAAGGAAGAATATTTGTGGGTGGCCCTCTGCAGCTGGGACCGTGCAGTAAGCAGAGGTTGCAAGACAGGTAAAATAGATACTTTTGGTTATATAACTGATTTGCCTTCACTGATACCCATGGTGAATTTGGCCCTTTGTCTTTTGAGTGACATCTCTCTAAGTTTCCTTATGCAGCTGAGATTTTTGTACTTTTAAAAAATTTTTTGTAAGGGATTAAATAAGATATGATGATATATAAAAAAGCAGATGATTTCCTGCTTCTTTAGTAGTCTAATAATGCAATGTCAGATTTTAAGGATGTACATGAAAACTTTTTGTAATATCTTGACTTTTCAGTGCTTAACTATATCATTCTAAATTTCAACATAGTTTTTTTAATGGATATTTAAAACATGCACACCTTTTATATTTTGATATCTTCCTCACTTTTTTGTCACTTTAGATACATTGTCTGGGAAGTCTTCATAATATTAAACAGAGATTAAGCCATAATCTAGGAATGGGTTGTCTTTTCCTCAGTTGCCTCTTTATGCCTCCTGTGTCATTTTATTGTAGTGAATACACCTCTACCCTGATATAACGCGAACCGATATAACATGAATTCGGATATAACACGGTAAAGCAGTGCTCCGGGGGGGCGGGGCTGCGCACTCCGGTGGATCAAAGCAAGTTCGATATAACGCGGTTTCACCTATAATGCTGTAAGATTTTTTGGCTCCCGAGGACAGCGTTATATCGAGGTAGAGGTGTAGTTGTAATTATCTCTTTTGATAAATACCTCATTCAAAACTCATAGCATGGGCTGGAGCTGGGAACTTCATGCCTGCTTATCTTGGAATGTTGGTAGCTGATTGTCAGCTATCTTCACTGTAAGGTTTTGCAGCTTCAGACTGTTACAAATGGAGAAACAGGTTCTTTTTAATACAGAGGCAGAGGTTGTGGCAGCAGATCAGTGGTGAATTTAGTGGATATGGTAATTTGTGAGAATTTGAGGGCAAACATATTCCAGAATATATTGCACTGAGCCCATGTTGATTTGTTATAGATATAAATGAGGCAGCACGAACCTAATGCCATAGTCACTTAAAATTTGCATTATCATCAAAACCAACTTTTTTTTTTTTGTAAAAAGCTGCACTTTTTCACTCTGAAGAGCAGTTTTATCTTAGGTGAACATGATTTTCTTCTAGTGAACCACTTTGCTTGATGTAAGAGCTATGCAGAGTTGCAGCCTACTAAGCTTTGTTGCCCATTCGTGAAGAAAACTAGGGTAAAAATAAAGGAACTTTCATCTGTGTATGGGATCCTCATTCCATCCTTGCTGAATTCTCCCATTCCCTTTTGGAGGTGCTTTCTCTTCACCTGTCTTAAAACACCTCTGTGAGATATCTTGTGACATCTTATGGGCTAGTGGTCTGCTTTGACAGATGAGACTATATTTTCAGGCAAGTGCCATCTATAGCCTTAAACTTCTTTCTGCATGTATTTGAGAGAAAGTTTTGAGGCTAAAGGCAGGACATATCATTGGATGCCAGGAAATGTAGTTCAAGCATGTAGTTCAAGACTGACCATGAGCTGAAAACTTACCTTAGTACACTCCACAGGAATTGTGATGGAGGAAGGACCTCCAGTAGTACTCTGGGTACATTGGGGGAGGGAAGGTCAATGTAACATTTAATCTTTTCACAATTTTGGGGAGTGGGGCAAGGGTCTGCTTTTGTTTGTATGGTTTCCTTATGACTGGGAAGACTGTGGTGATACTGGTGAAATTGAGCAACAGAGGATCCTGTGGCACCTTTAAGACTAACAGAAGTATTGGGAGCATAAGCTTTCGTGGGTAAGAACCTCAATTCTTCAGATGCAAGTGAAATTGAGAGTTTATAAGGGGTTGCAGTGTAAAATTGCACCACTTTTGCTCATGAAAATGTGCTGAATTTGTACATACAGTACAGACCCATTTACGCGCGGATGTTGGGAGTCAAGCCGTCACGACCATGTGTTAACGGACAGCGGGTTAAGAGGGCCATGCTGAAAAAAGTGTCTATGATTCACTTAGAAAAAAACGCCGTTATTTTCTGCTCTTTCATGCTTGCATTTTTTTTCTTTCTTATGAAGTCTGTCAATCGCCGCAGATGAATGATTTCGATATTTTCTGCATTTTGCTCCTCCATAAATCTTACAACAGTTTCTACAACACTAAGGAAATGTTGACCTTTTCAACGACATCTTCGTCATCGTCGTCATTGTCATTTAGGCCTGTGTTATTAGAATTCTCGCCATCACTTTCACGGTCCGATGTAGCCTCACAGCCCGTTAATATTTCTTCCTCGGACAGAAATTCTGAAGTCGGGCGATCTTCATCCATCTCCAGCCACTCAGTAATGATTTCTGGCGATGTATCCAAACTAAAATCTTTTATCATTTGAAAGAAAAGTTTACCTTTATCCTCTTTTGTCTGCGTGCGTGTTTGCAGGACGTCTTCTGAAAATCCTTCAAAGTCTGGCTCTGAATCAGTGCCATTGCTGGAGTTTTCCGAGTCTGAGCCGTCTTTGACAGTAAAGACATCACCGAGAGCCTTCATCTAGCAGTTTTCAACGGACTTTTGTTTTACTCTGTCCCACGCTTTTTTAACTAAATAAATAATTTCCTTCATGTTTAACTGTTTCAGGAATTCGGAAATGCCTGAAGACGTGCATGACATGATCGCTGAAATCAGCTCCTGTTGATAATTGTTTTTAAAATTCTGAATAATGCCCTGGTCTAAAGGTTGAATTTTTTATGTTGTGTTGAATGGTAGGTATAGTACTCTATTTTTTCCATCGTTCGATACCAGTGATTCGGCTGGAGGATGGGCTGGACAATTGTCAGGTAGCAAAAGTGCTTTGGCTTCGAGTTTCTTCGACCACAGATACTTACGAACAGCTGGAACAAAGCTGTTGTGGAACCAGTCATCGAAAATGTGTCTCGTCATCCAAGCATTTTTGCTGTTAGCGTATATTACTGGCAGTTTGGCTCTATTGAGGTGATTAAAGCAACGAGGGTTATGAAAGTGGCCAATGAGAAGAGGGGTAAGCATATGACTGCTCGTCTTATTGCTACAAAAAAGAAGTCGCACAATCTTGTATCTTTTTAAATCCAGCTGTTTTCTGTGTCTCGTAATTAAAGGCTAAAGTATTATCAGGTAGCAGTTTTGCAAATAAAGCTGTTTCATTACAATTATAAAGTAGTTCTTCGTGGTAGTCTTCATTTTGTAAAATAGATTTTAATTCAGCGGGAAACGTGTTCGCGGCCGATTCATTGGCTGATCGGCTTTCTCCAGAAATCGATACCTGCGCTATGCCATGATGCTTTTTAAAACGACTTATAAACCCACTGCTGGCTTGGAATGATTCATCCCCCATTAAATTTCCAAATTCTGTCACTTGGGCTTGAAGAATTGGCCCACTAAGCAGCATTCCTTTCAGCCTTTCCTGAGCAAACCACGTGCGCATGGCTTTGTCTATTGTTGGTTTTGCTGAATAGCGCGCATGCGTTTTTGCTTAAGCCCCGCGGCAGAATCGATATTTTGTACAAAGACATTCAGTTTAGATTAGTTTTTTAGCCATCCTGGGAGAGTAGATTTGGCAATCCCAATATCTTTTGAAACTTTGGCCTGGGTTTCTCCACTATTTACTTGATCTATTGCAGCTAGCTTTTCTTCTACAGTGTAGGAATGCTGACGCTTGCCCTCTGCCATTATATTAGATCTACGGTTAAAATTTTCTAATGTAGTATATATATTACTATATAACTACAGTACTACTGTATATATTATATATCTCTCTAGCATGACATTGACTAAGGGCTGGTCCCCACTTAGTCCGGACTTTGGACTAAGGTACGCAAATTCAGCTACGTTAATAACGTAGCTGAATTCGAAGTACCTTAGTCCGGACTTACCGGGGTCCAGACGCGGCCGGAAGTCTCCCCCCCGTCGACGCTGCGTACTCCTCTCGGAGAGCTGGAGTACCGGCGCCGATTGTGGGCACTTCCGGGATCGATCCGGGATCGATTTATCGCGTCTTAACCAGACGCGATAAATCGATCACAGAACATCGATTGCGTGCCTCCGGACCAGCCGGTAAGTGAAGACTAGCCCTAAGCGTGCGTGATACATAAAGATGTACAACATGTTTCCGCTCTGCACTTCCTGTCGATTTCTATGTCAGTGAGTTAGTGAGCAAATCTGTAGCGCTACATAGCAAGTTCCTGTACTGCGTGTTAACGAGTCTCGTGTGTTAAATAGGTAGCACTGGGAGGCATGGCGCTACCGGGCTTTAAGCGGATTCGCATGTAAACGGGTCTGTGCTGTATTTGATGCTTTGTTTAGCATTTGAGCATCCTGGAGAAATAGCAGGCACAGAAGAGTATCTCTCAGTTAATCCTTTCAGGCAGTGGGCACTTTCCATGTTCTTTCTATTTAAGTACCTGGACTGTTAATCTAAAGATGGGTGTGTATGATATTCTGGCCCCATTAAAGTCAACAACAAAGTTCCCGTTGATTTCAGTGGGCTAGGATTTCACCCTGGGTGTTTTTAAAGCACTCAAAGGTGAGTAGTAGTCAGGATTATTATTATATGCGCTCTTGTTGCAGTTCGAGTCTGGAAGTCATGTGTACAAATACGTGATCTGACACTGCTGTAAGAAGGACATTATAATAAAGATGCTATAGACTACACTACCACTAAAGAAGAATGCAAAGAACAAGAATTGTACAATATGGTGTTATGAGGAGTTGTATAAATATCTGAGATTTAAAAGAAACCTACACTAGAAATTGAAAAGAGGATAGGGGAAACTGAAGAAAAATACAGTCCGTGAAGGCTTGCAAGAAAAAAAATGTGGGCAGTAGACAAGCAGAATAAGCAAATAACTAGCCAAAGCAGTAAAAAGGTTTTTATTCCAAGTATCGAGGGGGAAAGTAGTCTTGGAGAGAAATTAGGTCCATTAATAAAGGAGGTGAGATGAAATTAATAAACACTAAAATATTATATTATTTTTATTTATAATTATTATTTTTATAATAAAATACAATAAGTTTGGCCAATTAAGAAGTAATTAAAGCTTTGTAAAATAGTTTTTGATGGAAGGTAAGTGAGTACTTGGAAAGTGTGTAAATGTACACATCAGCTGTTTCTGAGAGTATATGTTCCTGAGTATTTGAAAGAATTAGATAAATTTATGGTATTGCTGGCAATGACTTTTGAAAAGTGTTGGAGAACTGGTATGGGAAATCTGGCTAAGAGCAGAGTTTCTCTGATCTTCAGAAAATGAGTGATACGTGTAATTGTCATTCTGTTGCTGTAACTTCTGTCTTTAGCAAACTAATGGAACAAACGTTAAGAGGAAAAAATACCTGAACACCAAAAGGATAAAGGAACCTTCAATATAGGTTTATAAATGAACAAGTCTTGCTCGACAAACTTGCTATTTTATAGTAGTGGAAGAAGGGGGACACATCCAAAAATACATTAAAAGAGTATTATGGTTGCAAAGTGAAACACTCAAAAGTTAGAAAATGCCAGAAACAAGGTTTTTATTATTAATTATTTACTTTTCTCATGGGCTTTTCTGTGGCACATATCACTATAGTATCTAAGTGCTTCACAAACATTAATTAATTTTCACAACACACCTGTGCAATGAGGGAATGGTGTTATTCCCAGTATTAAATGGGGAATTGAGGCGTAGAGAGATTAAGGTCAAAAGTGTCCACTAATTTTGGGGGTTCAATTTAAGATGCCTGTGGCTTGATTTTTTTCTGAGCACGTACCTTTATATAGCACTTTATGTGTTCAAAGCACAGCTCATTGATTTCAGTTGTAGCAGTGAGTACTCAGTACTTTTGCAAACCAGACCCCAGGATTTCACATCAGGCACCCAGAAAATTAGTGACCACCTAGGAAGAGTTCGATTTAAGTGACATCACATACGAACTCTGTGGCAGAGGCGGGGATAGGATCCGGTTTTCCAGGGTAGCATTCAGCTGCCTTAACCATGAGACCATCCTTTCTTTTCCTATAATCTCCTGTGTCATTTACTGCAAACCTTCTGGCTTTTGCAACAAATGAGGGAAGCAGAGGTCCTACATACAAGAGCCTCATTCACTACACAACCTTGATTCCTCCTTAGAGCAGGTCTATCCTGTGCCATGAATGAGACTGGGTCCTATGGGAAAAAATAGTATGTTATGTAATTTAAAGTATTGGAATGCTTATGTATAAGGGGGCCAAAATAAGGTTTCAGGACAACCTTAATTTTGGCATTTCTTAACTTTTGAGTATTTGACTTTGCAAGCTTAACATTCTTTTAGCTTTTTTTTTTATGTTACTTCCTCGGTTTTTAAAAATGCAAATTGAAAAAAACCCAGAAATTTCATCTTGTGGAATCATATTGACACCCGCAAGGCTCATCAAGTGTGTTGAAACTTTTAGTGCCACTGAACGCTCCTCTGCTGCTTGAGCCTACAGAGCAACTGATAGTAGTAATAGGTTGTAATCCTTGTGTGGACCAGCCAGTAGAGGTGGATGAGACACACACTTTGCCAGTGGGGTTCACAGATATTTGCTGACAGCAGAGGAATGGTGAAGAGACCTGTCTCTTCTGTCCCCTCCCCCTCAGCTTCTTGTCTCAGTCTCATTATTCAGTCAGTCGTATGGCACCATTTGTCCATTTCTTCTCCACCTCCACCATTCACACACCCTACCTTCCCCCTGGTTCCTTGTCTGTTTCCACCCATCCCTGGCTTCCAGTCCCTTGTCCAAATTTGGGCAATTTTTCATGGAAAGAGCAAAAGGCATTAGGATAACTTTCCAAGCAAATTCCAAGTTCCTGCTCCAAAGCATGGAGGTGCTAAAGCTTCTCAGTGAAAAAGTTATAAGAATTTTTAACATTAACATAATCAATCTATTTTTCCCCAACCTCATTCTGAGAAATGAGTGAACTGTTTTTGCCAAATTAAAAACAAACAAAAAAACTCAACCTCAGGTAGAGCCTCTCCTGGAAAGTTTCAGTCCAAATGGTTAAGGTTTGGCATAGTTATTAGCAGTTTAGTTGAAAGTTATAAGCAGACAATGGAACAGAATGGCCTAGGGAAGTTGTGGAAGCACCTTCAAAAGCAGGCTGGATAGCCATCCATCTTGGATGGTTTAGACACCACTAAATCTTGGAAGGGAGTTAAACTAGATGACCCTTGTGGTCCCTTCTAACCCTCTGATTCTATTATTTTATGAACTGAAAATAGGATCTTATAATGGAAAGTGTCAGTTAACTGTAACTGTAGGAATTGCTAATTATGAAGCCTATACTTTTAGCCTCATCTTTGATACCATGTAGCAGAAATGCTACACTTGAAATTGGTTTGGATGTGAACATTGTCAAGTGGATTGAAACCTGGAAGAAATAACCTAAAATGAAGGGTAATAGGTATTGTTTTGAGTAAGGGAAGAGTCTAGTGAAAGAAGCTCAGGGAGTGTTGTTAAGTCTGATTTATATAACATCTTGTTTAATGCTTTAGAAGGGGGAGGAAACATCAATTTAATTAATTCACAGATAATTCTAAATTGGAAAGCGTTGCAAACACTATAGTGAGAATATAGTAATAATACATAGTGGCCTAGAGACATATGAAATATGCACAGAAAATTATCCAGTGACACTCAATTTGAAAACAAATGCAAGCTAATAATCTGGCAAAAATAATTTGAAATGTCAGATATATAAAGCAAAGAGAAACCCAGTGAAACTGATATAGGAGCAATAGTGAATCACAAATTAGAGATGAGCGTTCAATTTAATATGGTAGCAAGAAAGGCTAATGCACTTTTGAAATAAATGCATAGAGGCATATCACAAAGAAGTAACAGTTCCCATCTACACAGCTGTGATATGATCACACATGGAATACTGCATTCAGTTTTGGATACGTCATTATCAGAAAGATACTGCCAAATAGGTGGGATGTTACAGAAGGCCAATGATAAAAATTATGGGTTTGAGTGATTTATTTGTGAGGAAAGAGATGAAAATAACTAAATATATACGGTTGGCTAAGCCGTGACTAATTTGGAGGAGATATACCCTACATATTTTTGACAGATGTAAACATAAATAAAAATTAGTGTATTACAAAAGTGTAAGTAGCAGTAGTGGGATGAAATTAAGAAAGAGAAAATTTAAATTGAATATCAGGAAAAGCTTACTAGTATCATAGCCTACTAGGCTGTGGAATAATCTCCAAAAAGAAGCCCCATCCCATGAGACATTTAAAACTAGATTGGGCAAAATTTTAGAAAATATACTGTAGAGAAGTCCTGCACTAAGAGGGAAATGAACTGGATAAACTAGTAGGTCTTTTCCTTTTCTAATTTGTATGATTCTATGAAAACCCTGCTTTTAATTAAGCTAATATTGTGTTAGGCTTTTTTTCTTTAAGTGTAACTTTTCTGTACCTCGAATTAATGCACATTAATTAAGAGGTAGAGGATAGATGCTGTAGCTCAGCACTGTAGGAGCATGGTAGAGTTGTACTTGACAGTTTATACTCTTGATCTGATTCAGTTGTCCTCACTAGTTAAAAAGGTGACAGTAAGGTGTCACACACTGGTTGACACCAGTCGTGAAACTCTTGAGATGCATGGTACATCCTGACAAAACAAAAACAAAAAACCAATACAATAACCAAAAAAACGCCAAACCATTCCAGTCCTGGATTTTCTGAGGTCTGGCAAGGAAGCAAATTGACTTTCATGTGAAATGTGGCTTATGACTCACATTATGATTTGGAAGCCGATTAATGCACATGATTGCAATGCAAAGGCTCTGAAATGTAACATATCATATGCTTAATGCTCCTTCAAAACTTTCTTTTTCTTCCACCATCTCTTTTATGAATTTGAAAACTAGCCACCTTTTCCAGGCTAAAATTTTTGCCCAAGACTGTCTTTACAGGTAAATAAAATTGGTGTAGCTGGAAGAATACTTTAAAGACAGTATTGCTAATCATTATACATGTTAGTGTGCTTATTGATTTTTTTTTAATCTCCTGCAGAGATAATAGAAAATTTAAATGCCATTTTTTTCTTTTTTTGCTTACGTGTGCAAAATATTTTTGTCATATCTCTGATTTTAAGTCCCATTTCCATATTTCAAAACTCTTTTCTAATTAATAGGAAAATTAGAACATGCTGCTTGTAGAGCCCTATACTTCACTGCATTTTTGTATGTCGAATTGTTGTTGGATGTGTTCAAAATAAAGGTTCACTGTGCTGAATAAATGCAGGTATAATCTGTGCTATACTAAGGGGTGTTTCTAATTTCTTCCTACAGTATGTTTAAAGCAGATCTTTGCTTGTGTTTAATAACAGGGCAGCCCAATGGATCCAATGGTAATGAAGAGACCTCAGTTGTATGGAATGGGCAATAACCCTCATTCACAGACACAGCAAAGCAGTCCATACCCGGGGCAGTCATATGGCCCTCCAGGACCTCAGCGATATCCGATGGGAATGCAGGGACGGACCTCGGGAGCCCTGGGAGGAATGCAGTATCCACAGCAACAGGTTGGTGGAGGATTTTTCTGTATTGCTTTCGTTTCTTTCCTCTTCCCCTCTGCCATCCTGCTTAATGTGCAGGCCACAAGAAAATGCTCAAATCAAAGTGTTTCGCTTTCAGAATGAAGGTAAGAGGCTACTTTAAAAATGAATAAATAATGACATAAATTTGTTTTCTTAAATTTCACACTATATCTAAGCTATTTAATATGCTAGAGACATATCTTTTAGGAGGAGAACATGTTGAATGCCAAAAAAAAATTTGGTTGACATCACCTAGCTCTGTACATCTTTTTGGGTTTGGGGATTTTTTTTTTTTTTTTTTAACCCACATAGGTACCCATTTCTCTCTCCTTCTCCCCGCCCCTAATAGGTTTTCTCATCCACAAGAAGAAAAACTCCAAGCTTACACTAACACAGTACCAGTTTATTGGAGCGAGACCAATATTGTTCAGTGTGTGAGAGCCTGTCATGTCTTTGCATCAGAGTTGATTTTTATCGAAGCTTTCTGTGGTTTATTTCTTTTCTCTCTTTGTCTCTCTTTTTAAAGTCAAAGGTTGCTTTTTTCTTCTTTTTGTATCAATCTCCTCTAGTCTAGTTGGATTTCACTGTTGATGGTGACCTCTTCTGCTCCTTTCCCACCCTTTTTAAGAGGATTAATAACCCACGTTCTCACTATAAATTAGTGAAGATGCAGTAGTTGTTTTCTGAAGGGGAAAATAGATTAAAGTTATCCAAAAAAGCATGTTGGCAAATTTCGGCTAGATTTCTGATTAGAGTTGTACTGCAGACTGAGAATTCTATACTCAATTGCAAGCACGAGGCTTTTTGATAATGAATGGAAAACAGTGTTTTGTCTCTACATGGAGCTAACTAGTTGCAGAATTTTTTTTTACTTTATTTTCTGTTAAATATAGAAAAGGACTGAAAATAATGATCTACCAGGCAAATATATTTATTTCAATTTAATCCCAATATCTACCCATTGGCATAGAATACACAACAAGTGTCTAATTAGTTTGTAACTTCAAATATACTATCTTATGAGTTCTCAGCTACTTCAGATATATTAGTGTGTTGAGTTGCAGCATTTCATCATCTGACTTTTTCCTTTTCCTCATTAGATTGTTTTTAAAATGGATGTTTACTTGTTTGTAAGAGGCGATTTGGTTTAAAGGAGGCCAACACCTTACTTTGTTGCCAGCTTAATACAGCCAAGGCATTTTGCCAGTTTAATAAATGGTACCCAGTTGTCATTAGAAAGGGATGTGGAAAAAAGGAGCCTTCAGTTTTTTGTTTAGCTACAGCCAAAGCAAAGTTATTAAAACATATTTTTTATTTTTAAAGAATTATTCTATGTTATTCAGAGATGGGTGTTTGAATTTTTCACTTCATTTACTAATTGCTCGATAATTGTACATTATCTGTCAACAGGCAATGACCTGGCACAGTGATTGGCTGCTGGCCCTATCTGTCTTCTCACAGCATTAATGTAATTGGCTGAGCAACATTACAGTTATGATTACTAATACTCTTCAGGGAAAAAGTGAGAGGATAATTATGACATTGAGTTTTTATTGAACGGACATCACCACCTAGGCATGATTTTGTTTTGGACAGCCTCCAGAGCTTCATGTGTTTGGCTTGTGAACCTCTAATGATCTGAATCCAGCTCTTTTCATATTGCTCATATATTACCACCTTTCTACAAAGGATTAAAATGCAGGAATCCAGGTTTCTTAATTGAATTGCCAACTTACCAGCTGAGTGGTAAGTTGTCTTTGGCTCGAGATGCCACATTTTCATTTCTGCCTAGATTTTTACTTCTGTGACATGAATATTAAAGCAAGAGGAGCCCAGTCGTACTTGTTGAAATTGACTGCCTAGTGATCGTATGTTTATCTATAATATAAAATAAATTATATGGCCAGCATTTTCAGAGGGTGTGTGCTCAGCACTTTATGAAAATTGGGGCGCTTTATAATGTCTTAGATTGAACAACCAACAATTTGAGGTACTCAGAAATACCATACACTTCTGAAAATCTGATGAGTTGTGAGGTATCTGGACTTAAAATCTATGAGTTGTGCTGGTCTAATTTGAGTGCGGGTATGCTATGCTTTGGAGGCAGGAAAGGGAAAGAAACGTCTCTGGGAGAGTGTTTTTATTTTTTTATTTTGTTTTGTTTTAAAGTGGTGGTTTGATGCTGTCCAAAGGTTTTGGAATATTAGACTAAATTCCAGGGGGAATTAGTGGGCAGAGTTCACGTGAGATGGTTAAAGGTGCATGGTAAGTGCTTTTTCTCTAAACACTCCATCTGTGCAGGAATCTTACTCCTGAATCTCAGTTCCATAGCAGGAGACAAGCAAAAGTCTTCAAAGCTCTAAAGATTTTAGGGTCTTGAAGGAGAAGTCCTTGAAAGATAAGCCTGAGTTGTCTTCAGCCACTATGTGCCAGGGCTTGGGGTTAGAGCTGTCTGGAGTGGCAGATTTTAACTTAGAGGTCTATTAATAGATGCTGCAAATGAAGCAATAGAGGAAAAATTAAAGAAAGACTGAAAGAATCAACATTAATGAAGATGTTTGGTCAAACATGAGAAATGATCCTATAATTGGCTATAAGCATGCATGCAAAGAAAAAATGTGTTCCCGCTGAATGCCATTGATGCTGTCTCTGTAAAGAAACTGAAGAATGTTGTGTGCATTTGGATGATGATGCCATCCACAGATACAGAGACAAGTATGACAGGGAGGTCTCTACTATTTGTTCAGACAATGAAGATATAGTGAAAAAGATGAGAGAACTTATCTGGTGCAGTCAGTCTAAATTTCTGACATGTAGGTGTTCAGCATGTTACATAAAACTTGCAAAGAAACCTAATGCAGCAGAAGTTAAAAAATTCTTTCACAACTACCATCTGCCTCGTGGCTGATTGAGATATACCTGGTAATGATGTACCTAGCTTTCCAACAAAGGTTTGTAGCAATCTCAGGATAATAGTGTCTCTAACAGTGTTGAGGGTGCATTCTATGAAACTGCTACACAGACTTCATAAAGAAAGACACTAAACTTAACAAAGCATTGAAGGAGGTTTTGGAGGAACTTGAGTGATTACTTACAGGATGATGACATCACTGTCCTGGTCTTGGTGAAAATCTAGTTTGAATTAATTAACAAAAAAAACCTGGAACTACACAAAGGACAAAATATGAAATACAACGCAGAGGACCTTTGCATTTCTTGACAATTTTAGTGATCCTATATACAAAGGTTGTAGTGTAGGTTGAGCCTAGAACGAGAAGGAAAGGCAAAAGTAAGGCTGAAGAATTGTTAACCTGATTTCCTTGCTCACTTGACATTGAAGATTTAGATTTTTAACCCAGATTTATTTTTGTGAAGGAAGTTGTCACAAATTGTTGCATTAAAATTATAGGAAATTGTGGGAATTAAAATCACAGAAGGGAGCTCAGTTTGATTGAGAATTTTGTCAGTTTTCGAGAGAGTTGTCCAGTCAGTTCCGCATGAATCGAGCAGATACTTAATACACATGGATTGGTTTGGTCAAATTGTTGTAATAAGGTAGGTGCTGAAAAATCAGAGAGGTTGGTAATAGTATACCTGTATCTCAGTGCAAATATAAAATTGGAAAGCATTACTAATTAGTCAACTGGGGAGTCAGTTGTGTTTTGTTTACAGAATTGCAAACTTCTCATTTTGGACAATGTGTGCCTGTTTTATGTTTGAGGAATAATTCATATAATTGCATAGTATTTTCTGTTTCATTTAATAAAAGCCTTTGTGGGGTTTTTAGTGGACTTTTTCACCTACCCTTGCAGGAAAAGAAGAGCTTTTTGAGGGGAGGAAAATCACAGCAAACTTACATGTATCTAGAATTGTTGGAGCTGTGAGCACAATCTGAACACATGGGAACATTAAAGTCGATGTCTGCACCCCAAGATTCTGAAGCATTGGCCATAAATATTGGTATTGATGCTGGTATCCCTGATTCCTCGTGCACTGAATGTCTCTATACTGTCAGTGTCAGTGCCTTTTGAGCCATGGTTGATGCTCCAGGCTCCCGTGTCAGTGTGCCATGATCAATTAACTGTGTGGGAGCAGGGAGACAATGATTCCTAGTTGGTCACAAGAGCTGGGGGCTCTTCTGATGCCAAGTATATCTCTTCTACAAAGGAGTTCCATGACAGCAACTCTGTTTGAGGAACGGATTTTACTATAACTCTTTTAAACAGTTGGCTGTATTGGCAGACTGAGTTGGTTATGGTAGAAACTAGAAGGGCTTATTACTGAGAAAGCTGGGCCAGGAACTCCTATCCAATAGGGTTACCATTCTCCTGGATCCTATTTTGGACCTGTTGGTGAAGAAAGTACTGCAGACATCAAAGATGGTTGTTAGCCTCTGTATAGTGACATGCAGCTGCTAGTTGTGGAATGACCTATGCTCTCATCCACTACTACTTTAGAAACAAACAAACAAACAAACAAACAACCCTTTAGCATTTGGGGAAGTTCTGCCTGTTTATGGAGCCAAGATTCAGGTGTGAGAATCCTGCAAGATTATAACTTCAGAGACGCAGAATTATAAGATAAATCATTTTCTCTTCTCATGTGGATATCAGAATTACTTACCTTGTAACTTCAAAGGAGTTTAATTCTCTTCTGTATAAATGCACAAATGATGTGTATGTGTTAGATGGGCACACACAACCCCAAAGACTGTAACACTTGAAATTCTGCTTATATGCATTCCAAGACTTTACAGATATTTGAAGACAATGTTTTAAAAAACATAAGAATCATTACAATGATATTTTTGGATTAAAAATATTCCTACTGGGAACCATGGCTACAGAGTCTGTGGACTTTGCTATCTACAGTTTCAAAATCTCTCTCCTGGGGCCTAATTCTCCACTGCCTTGCACTTTTTGTAGCTGTTTACCTCTGCAAAGTGGGTGTAAAAGGCTACCAAATCAAACTGCTTCATAAAGTACAAGCAATAGAGGAGACTGCCCATTATTTTCAAAACTCTGCTTGGTCTTGGACCATCCCCTCAGGGACCTTGTTTCTGTGCTCTCTTCTCTGGTTTCATATGTGGCACATTTATTTCTTCACACAATCTTTCCATTCTTGGTGTGAGAATATACTCTTTTGCTATTTGTGCCATGTAGAACAGATCTCGGTATCTTTCTGTCTAGTAGTTTCTCTATGGGATTACAAATGAAGACAAAAACGTATTTCTCCTTTGTCTAGGCCTGCTAAAGAGGAATATGGTTGGCTTAAAAGTCCTTTTTTTTTTTTTTAGTCCACAGATAAATATTTAACATGTACAGCATGTTTCAGTCTCGGTTCAGGAGGATTAGTTCTGTTGAGTAAAGTTGCACATGTTTGTAAGCTGTTTGTACAATCTGAGCCTTAGCCTAGAAACCATTTTAGATGCCTAAGCATTAACAGAACACTTAAGTAGATTTAAAATTGCAATGTAAATGCATTTTAGAACAGTATTTGAAACTCCTTTTTTCTTTTGTTTACCTAGAAGAACGAGAGTTCACAGTTCTGAGTTTCTGCTGAGAGAAAGTACTGGTGTCATAACATACCACTAGATCTGCATAAAGAACCCAGCTTTTGCTTGCTTATGATTAATTGATTCTAATGTGATCAACTCTTTTATTAAAAACCCAGAATTCAGGCCCTGACAGATCAGTAGAAAAAGAGGTGATTTTCAAATACTTGAATTTAAAATGTATTCATTTGTGAGTTTTTAATTCCACCAATTTATTCCGTTAATGTTCTGGAGTCTTAATAGATTTTTATTTATTTAAACTCATTGCACTTTATTATTAAAATGATATGAGTGTAATTTCTTTAGTTTTAAATAATATTTTCCATAACTTCAGTTTCATGGTACTGAATTTCTTATTTAAGTGACACATAAATGTAGGGACAATTTTTCTGTGTGGGACAGATGTAATTTTAAGCTTACAAACATCCCTGCTTAGGCAGGACTTCTGAGAGAGATTATGTTGTACATTTAAAGACATAATAAGAGCTTTTAATTTTTTGTCTTTTATGTATTTCCTAGAATTTAAAAGAGACAGTATTGAAATAAAACTAATTGGTTTGAAAATCTAAGATAGTGAGCACCCACATTTTTCCAAATATGAGGTCCCAGGTCAAATATGTTGATAGAAAATATTTTCTCTGCACTGTTACTAATAACAATATCAGATCATTGAAAAGGAAATTGTTTTTAACATCTGACTTACTCTTCCTCAGTTTTTTCCCTCCCTTTAGCACTTTGATAATGAAACGATACTGGTCAGTTCCACTTTCTTGTTCTCATGTATTTGCAAAATACTGTTGTGCTTTGCTTCCAAGCTCTGTAGGAAAATGTTCAAATAAAGTTTTAATTGAAATTAAAAAGACATAAACATTTCTATTAAAATTAAGGTTGTGTTTTATTAAACACACACACACACCCTATCTACTACAATGTCATTCAATATTATGTACCTGTAATATTTTCCTTTCCTCAGCTTAAAAAAAGGAAATAATCTCTCCCAGAAAACAAACAAACCATACAATAGTTTATGAAATGTTATAACAGTTTTCAACCAAGTCTGAAAGCCTGAATATATATATATATATATATATGTCTGAAATAATAGAATGGTCCTTTCAGTGCTGCGATGGGCCTATTTAACCAGTCAATCATTGGATAATTGATGTTTAGGATGTATTAAAAATTCTTATGTACTTGATGGACTGGGACAACATCTTATTGTGTAAAATAAGATTGTGTTGTGAGATGCATAGTAAAATCTTTATGGAAAATAGTTGCATGTGTATGTACAGTAGCCATTCTTCATAACTAGTTAAAGCTTAATATAGCTGCCTTTCTAATTTTGACTGTGATCCTGCAGACTCTAGGTAGGGATCTCTGCTCCCACTTTGAGCCTGCTCACGCTGAGTCATTTGTAAGACTGGTGCCTTAAACTTCAAAATATCCAAATGCAATCAAACTGGTTTGTGAACTGATCATTTTCTCATATTTTGTTTTTAAAATATTGAGTGTTAAGAGTGCAAAAATGCACCTTCTAAGTGTCTTTATTGGCTGAGTTTGCAAAGGCCTTACCGTCAACTCAGTGGCATTTGTCTGTCTGTCTGTAATGTGATAACTTTTGAATACTGCTTCCAGGAAGAATCCTATTGATTTTGGGGAAAGGAGGAAAAATGGAGAACACAGGAAGCCCCTGCCAGCTCTTTAGCACAGCCCCAGTCTGAAGCAGCGCTGTGGTTGTCTGTGGATCAGACAACTGGTTGAGGGCATCCATTAACACCTGCTAGCATAACAATTCCCTTGCTCCTCTCTGCTCATCTTGCCCATAGAGTTTAACATGTTGACACCCTGAATGACTTAGGTCTCAGACAGAAAGTAGAATAATGGTGGGGGGAATGGGGCACACACAACCCCTGGGAAGTGGGACAGACAGAGCCCCTGGCATGGGGAGAATGTAGAAACAGGAAGGAGGTAATGAGTTCACATAGAACCCTTACCCTGGGGCAGGGGAGGGAATGGAGGGCACACAGAACCCCTACTATGGGGGAAGGGAGAGGATCTTTGGAATGGGTGGAGAGAGCAATGGGAGGGCACACAGAGCCCCTATCATGGGGAAGAGAATGGGGGACCCTGGTATGGGGGGAATAGGAGTGCACACAGAGCCCCTGGATTTGGGGGAAGGGCAACTGAGGCACACAACCCCTGTTGTGGAATGATTGGGGAACCCTGGAATGGGGGCCATGGTTGGAAAGAGGGGATTGGGGGCACACACAGAGTTTCTGCCATGGGAGGGAGAATGGGGGAACCTGGTATGAGGGAAGGGGGTGGGCACACAGAGCCTTTGGCATGTCAGTATGTGTGGGGAATGGGTGGCATGGGGGGAAGTGGGAATGGGGTTCACACAGTCTCTGTTATGGGGGTGGGAGAATGGGAGTCCCTGGTATGGGAGGAGAGTTGAATGGGGAGTACACCAAGCCACTGGCATGTGGGTGATTGGGGGAGTTGCGGAGAGTCTTTGAAATACAGTGGGATGGGAGAATGGGACACAGGGAGCTTGTGAGGGGAGAGCGGAATGGAGGAATACAAGGAGGCCATGGTGTGTACAGTAAGCTCAGTTTATACAAGGTGTCTGATCCCTGATATTTAAAAAGGCAGAACTTTAAACCTTCTGAGACCAACTTATTTATTTTGGTGTATACACTTTGTATGGGTGGAGCAGGGGAAATTTGCTTCTGGTTGACAGGTTTTAACTTGGAGTAAATTTTAAAGGCTCAGGAAAGTTATAAAATCTCTGGGAATGTACAGTAAGGCTTTATTATAATGGAAACTGTAAGTCAACCAGAACTATAGAAGCACCAATATGATTACCTGTTCGCAGTGCTCACATTGGGTGACATCCCAAATTGAAAATGTCCAGTTTAAACTAAAGAAATCAATTGGCTATTGACTTGGAAGGTAATTTTTTTTTAAAGCTAGCAAACACTAGTGTACTAGCTGCTGGGTGACTGGTGTGTGTGTTACTTTGTGAAATCATTTTAATTCCAGAAGATTGAAGTATGCCAAGAAGAAGATGGGGTTAATGATAATGGTTTGCTTCAACCTAATAATTGGAAGCTAATGCATATACACAAAGAAAACTAGTCCAGCTGTATATATATTTCCTTCACTAGTGTATATATTATCTTCATCTTGCGACAGAATTGTGGCTAGATTGCAGTTTATGTTCTGAAATTGTTTTTAGAAGGTATATTGGTGTGGATGGTAGAGGGAAGGAGGGAGAAAGTAGAATGTTTGCTCTGTTATTTCTTAGGGGGAAAATATCATTTGACTCTACTGGTGGTGGGAAGTTCTGGTTTTTTTTTATTTTCTACATATTTGGAATATTAATTCAAAGGAGGGTGGTTGCATCTTTAAGAAGGTGACTTTTGCTCCCCTGCTTTAGTATGTTTTTTAATGTCTATTTAATTCAAAGAGTTGTGAACAGTTTGAATAAAAGTAATTGCTTCACTCAATATGTTATTTGAATGGTATTTCAGTCATTCTATCAGTCCTCTATAAACTTCCAGGAAAAGAACATGGTAGACAAAATAATAAGCGGGGGTGGGGGGGTGGGGAGAGGGAAGCGGCTTCTTTGATGGGGGAATCTTGTAGACCTCCCTTTATGCATCTTAAAGAGGGGAAATAAGGGCCTGGCCCCATTTGTTTTCTTTTTTAGGTCATCTTTAAGAGTCGATCTTTTGATATTCAACCTTTAATCATTGTAAAATCAAAGTTGCTGTTGTCCTTTGTCTTGTAAAGAAATGGGATTTTATAGTTTGGGTTTATAGAAACACTAAAAAGTGTGTGTGTGTTATGCAGACTGTTGGAAAGTGTTCAGTGTTTTTCTTTCTTTCTCTCTGGTGCTAAGCCTCATTGACTAAATTGAAAAAAGGCAGCTACTTTAGTTCATGGTGGGATGAGGCTTTATGTTGTATTGTCTCCTTTAGAATTATCCCTTCCATTCAGTGTAATTCACTCCATAGAGGGAGGTGAGCATAGATTACAGATAATCGCAGAATCAAATTTGACATAAGTTAGGGTCTTTATGGTAGCTTAGCTCTTCATCTTAACATTGGTCATCTGACAATGTTTACTGAAGAAAATCCCTTAAGTAGCAGAATTGCATTATTATGGAAAATAGAAATCACTGAAATGTTTCTATCATTTCTTTAGAACTGTGTAGAAAAAATTGTAGGTTAAGCAGAAACTGTCAGCTGCCTCAAGGAAACAACACTGTTCCTTCAAGCGGATGGCAGAGTGCTATCTTGGAAGGGACACTGGTGCCAGAATTTAAGTCTCACCACTTCTTCACAGATGTTCATTAAATGCTCATTTTATATTGATAGTGGCAGTTGATATGTATAAGTTTAATAAATATATTTTTCTAATTAAGTTTTGCTCTCAGTACTGCTAAGTTATTGTGCTTTAATCTGAGCACCTTGATGAATATAATAACATTTGTTGTGCAGCTAGACCAAATTGGAACTGGTGCTGCTCATGGAAAGGAAGAGGGAGGAAAACCTACAGAATTGTTTATTGGGGATTTGGAAAGGTTGCTGTTTCGGGAGATGACAAGGCACAACTCTCCCCTATATGTTGTTGTTGAGAATTTTGTATCTGAAAAGAACTAGCTGTCAGTCAAAGAGCTATTTAGCTAGTAAACTTGAATTTTGATTATCAGCAGTAGGGGACAGAGCAGTTTTCTCTCGGCTGAGTGAAGCAGGGGAATCATTTATTTATGGACAGCTTTTTTACATGGCAGCTTGAGACATGAATTAAGGTATTTAAATCCATAGTGAAATAAGTGTCTCATTTTAAGAAAACTCTGCTGTGGAATTATGTTTAATAGCTATCAATTAATGTCTAACCAGGAGGTTTAGGTTAAGGATAATTAATTGTTACTGTTCGTATTATAACTTTAGCTAACAGCTCTTTGTCGATTATATTTATCAAAGGAGAGTTTTGTGCTCATAATGTTTGAACTAACTACAACCAACATATATGTAGTAACATTTTGACTGTACTTGCTACAATATACCCACCGGACATTTTGAAAATGTTATATATAGCTGATATAAGCTTATCAACACATACTATCAATTATCCATAAATCTGAACTAGCGCAGGGGAGTCACTGGTATTTGAGTTTTAAAATTAGGAGGGCGTATGTTTCCCATGACTAATAGTTGAACTGTAGATAAGGGGTGAAATCCTGATTCCATTGAAGTCAATGGGAGTTTTGCCATTGAGTTCAGTGAAGCAAGGATTTCACTCAAGGGGCCTGATTCTGATCTCGTGATATTGGAGTTCAGTTGAGTTATCCTTGATTGACATTATTGTAAGCATGATCAGAATCAGCCCCTCGAGATCCAGTAGGCAGAATTCCAGTTTGGCAACAGTAGAGTGGGTCAGATGGAGCCTCTAGTGCATTTATTATAGTGCAAATTAAATGCTGTCCTTTTTAAAAAGGTAATCAGAAATGTTGTTTAAAAAAGCAAGTGATTCTAAGTTCTTTTCTGAAGTTTTGTGATTTTTAACCTATAAAATAAGAATACTTGAAATTTTAAACTATTGGGTAAAATTTTTCAAAAGCATCTTAAGTGATGTGGGAGCCAAAACCATATTTTAGAATGTAAAAGCCTAAGTCTCATTGAAAGTCCGTGGGAGTAAGGCTTCCAAGTGTCTAAGTCTCTTTTGAAATGGGGCTTCAATATCTTTGTCATTTGGATAAAATCTTCAAAAGCACCAAAAAGCTAAATATTGAATGAAGTAGACTTATAAAGGCAATAATGTTGTTATTCCATTGTACTCTGGGATGCATGAGTGTAATGTGATCATCCAGATACGGGCAGGCTGCTCTGGGGACCTAAAAAATGGAGGTAATAAACCTATATAATAAAATTTAGAAGTTTGTGGCTCTTTTGGTGCTGAAGTGCCTTTTTTAAATGATTGTCTCTGAGTTCTCAACAACTCACTGTCTAGTTAGACTCCCATTCCCCCCACACCCTTTCTCTCCTTTAAAAAAACCTATTAAACTAGAATCAATTAAATAAAATTCTATTAAAAATAATTAGACCTTTTTGATTTGAAAAATAGCTTGTGGTGAAATGATAAATACTACAAAAAAGTAAAAAAGCTTTGTCAACCCTCTTTTGTGTAGTTGATGTTGAACAGTGTGTAAGTTCAAGAAGTAGGATCAATCCTGCTCACCTTCTCGTGTAAATGTTTTATTTTACCCAAGAATGTAAAATCGGTGCGTGTGTGTGTGTGTGTTGTTTGTTTTTATTTACGTTCCTTATTTCTTCTGCTTGGGTCACTTTTTTTCTGGCACCAGAGTTTCCATAGCTTTTATCAGCTCTTCATATATCACTTTGCTGCTTATAGTTTTCACTAAACATTGGTATTTTCCTTCCATCTCAGGGGCAGGGGAAGATCCCAATGTAAATATTGAATCAGAAGGTTTAATTCTCTTGATTTTTTTTAGTTTTTTATTTTCTTCTTTTGAAGATGAAATTAAAAGTAAGTGCGGATGGAATGAAGGGAAAGTAGAAATACTGCTTAAAGCCCATCCACTTTTCACAGGCTTTTGTTGCTTTACAGGCTGGAGTGTGACCACTTCTTTCACTGGAGCTGCACTTGCACCTGTGGTGCTTAGTTTGTTTTTGTTTAAAATAAAGTAAGAATATTAAACTCCTGCGTTATTGGTTAAAGGATTGAATATATGAATCCTCAGATACCTTAAAAATAAATAATAAAGGGTGGTGGGGAGAGGAATCCATGTCTCTGTCATATTTGTATGTGTGCTACCCCTTTTTCTCCTTTCTGGCTATTTTTATTTAGCATCATTGTACTATTTGGACTGATGATTTAAGGATAAGATATATAGGCATTGTTAACCAGGTTGTTACATATTCCCCTTTAGCAAGTCCACATTAGAAAATAAATTCAAATGTTCACTTTAAAAGGTGTCTCTTTGAGGAAAAATAAGTGACATCTGGCTTTGATATTTATGTCAAAGGGGAAAATTGCACTCTTTATTACTATATTCCATAGAACAGAGGTAGAGTTCCCATCTCTGTTTTGGGAAAACTCAGTATAAACTTCTGTTTTGATACAAGTTTCTGATCTAAATGAGCAAGGTTTAGGCAGCCACTTGGGGAAGATGATGTTTTAATTATAAAAGCAATGTATTTATTTTGAGTGTTCTTTATGCTTTGTAGGCCAGATTGGCAGAGTTACTTAGTTCTTTTACAGGGCTGTCTGTTTCTCTGAACTATTTTATTTTGTGCAAACAGCTTTCAGGAAAAGTAAATATGTGTGGTTCATTGCTAGAAACACATTGATTCTGTGGGCAAGGGGGGCAGTTCCTCTGCAAGCCTCTGTTTAAGGGTCCTTTTTTCCTCCTTGAATAATGTATTGTTCTGCTGCTCCTGACTTTCCCAATCAGCAGGACAATAAAATTAATATAATTTTTGACAATTCACCTGTGGCCCACAGCATTCTAAAAGCACCAGTGGAAACTGACCACTGTGTGTCTAGTCAGTTTTCACTTTAGTACTGCTTGGCATAACCATGAGTTAAAACAAAGGCAGAGATACTGGATATATCCCTCTGCAGATTCAGGAAGACAGTGCTTAATGGGTTTATGCTCAGTTTATATTTAGAAGGTTGTTTTAGCTAGAAATTTATATTTTTACAATGAAAGATTAAATTCCGCAGAAATTGATGGGTTAGTCCCCACACTCACAAAGAAAAAAATCTTCCTTGCTGCTGAAGAGCAGGTGAGTGGAATTCTCAAGCCCTGAAGATGATGCTGTAAAAAATCCCATATATCCTGTGTTCCCTCTAAGCTGCACGGTTGTGCAGCTGCCCAGAAGTGAATCAAGTGCCGCGCATGGTGGCGTGTATTCAGGTGCCCCTCCCCCTGCTGCTCTGCAACCTTGTTGCTCCTGCCTTCTGCCTTGGAGCTCCTGGCCAGCTGCTTCTGGGAACCTCTTGCTTGCTATGCGGGGGGGAGGGGATGTGGAGAGGAGGAGGAGAAGGGCGCTGATGTCAGGGTGGAGCGGAGCGGAGGAGGGGAGACAGGCTCAGGAGCAGGAGAGCTGCTGGCAGCTGCTGTGGTCTGAGCCTTCTGGTGTGAGTGCCTTCAAGAGACAGTGTATGGTCTCTCATTGACTTCCCCAACAGCCAGCACACACACACTTTCTGTGTCTCTCTCTCTCTCTTTCTCACAAACTCACTCTTTGTGTGTGTGTGTGTGTATGTGTGTGTGTGTCTCTCTCTCTCTCTCTCACACACACACGGAGGCTCTGTGTCTCTCTCACACACAATCTGTCTGTCTCTCTGTCTCTCTCTGTCTCTCTCTCTCTCACACACACTCACACACACACACACACACACACACACACACACACACACACACACAGTCTCAGTGTCTGTCTCACACTCACCTCCCAACACATCCTTGTGTTGTTATTGTTACTTCTTGGTACTTTCTGCAATGCACATATATACTCTGTAATTGTATTCGTTCAAAGTGCTGTTATTTTAGTTTCTGGACTGGTCTATCCATTTCATAATTTTATTTCTCTCTTTTGTTTAAATTTAGTAGTGAGTTCTAAAATGCCTAACCTGTCCTGGGTGGAGTAATTATCCCGATGGTAATTTTCTAAAATATATATTCTATCTAGGTTTTTTGTTTCTACTGGTGGCACACCTGCACATTACCTTGATATTGGTCCACATAACAAAAATCATTCTGTACATGGCTGGAAAAAATTTGAGGGAACATTGCATATATCCTCCCTACTAGGGTGACCAGATCTCCAGTTTTTATAGGGACAGTCCCGATTTTTGGGTCTTTTTCTTATATAGGCTCCTATTACCCCCGCCCCCGTCCCGATTTTTCACACTTGCTGTCTGGTCACCCTACTCCCCACATTGGCAATTTGGAGGTTCTGTGATCTGAATAAATGTGTAATCTTGGACCAAATGGTAAAAAGTACACTTGATAAATGCCATCACTGTGCAGACATTTGTTCTTTATTTTTGGAATTTTATAACATAACGTTGTTATATAAGAAATGCTCCTTTATGCCTGTAACTGTGAATTCTGCTTTCCCCCCCATCTTGTTAATTTCCCTTGTACCTCTCTGATAGCTTGTTGAATCTTGTCTTTTGTAATTTAATATTTTTTGCTTTCTGTATTCCGAATTAGTTTTTCTATGGGTGTAAAGTGAGAGATAATAATATTTGCCCACCTTTTTGAAATGCCTCGAGAGCCTGTTAAAAAATAAATGTAAAGTATTATAACTGTTCCTACTTGGGTCATTTTCCATTTGCCTACAGGGCTTCTGTAACTACTATACATTTTCTGTAAAACCAGAAAAAGAATACTCTTAAATTCAGAAAATAAAATCAAACATTATTCTGAAGTTTAGTAGTAGCTATTGTTATAAAGAATGTCAAAATGTAGGTTACGTTTGGTGCTCTCCTTAGTGAAGAAAACACATTTTTTAGTTGAAAGGTATTTTTTTTAAAGTAGACATGTTCCAATGTATCCCATTTACAAGAATAGGTAGAGGTATGTGAGTTCTAGATCCTTTTAAAATTGATTATAAAAAGTCCTTAAAAATGTATAAACAGCTGCTGATGGAAAAGACAAAACATTTCGGGCCCCACTAATCCTTTAGTCATTTAGTAGTAGAGTGCTATAGAATATAGCTTGCAATTTTTTACTGGGTACTTTTTCCTGTCTGTGAAGGTTGCAGAGTTATACCAGAATATTTGCCATGTTCAGTCTCATCCCCAGTGGAGAGAAGTAAAATCTTAAATGAAATGGTTTGGGGATGCATGGAAAGGACTGTGGACCTCTAGAAAAGCAGTATCAGCATTGCTGACACAGATTATATAAGGAATGATCATTCACTTATTGTGTGTCAATAAAAATGCAGGAGAGCACCTTTCTTGACACCGGGTTTGCTGAAACATCACTGCTGTCTTTTTTTGTAATACTCCTGTGGATGTTTTTGCACGAAGTGGTATCTGTCAGAGCTTGAAATATTCTTGCGCAGTTCCCTTTGAACAGGTAGCACAGGACAAGTTCTAGCACATAGTTACTTGACATGGGGCCGCCTACCACAGGGAAAGAATGTCTTGCTTACATATATCTAAGTTGATGTGCTAAGAACTTTGCCAGTCATTTTACAGTTTACATACTGAGCTGTAAATAATTACTGAGCTTCCATTTTGAATCATTGCTTTTTTCTTTGAATAAAAGGAGAAGATAGCAGTAGGAAATCTTGAGGATGCTAGAACAATTTATGATTAGCCTGGAGATATTTTTACAGTGAATCCTATATAAATCTGCACATTTTTATGACTGCATTGCCTTTGATTTTGGACTACAATTTTTGTTCTCCCTGTGTGTTCAGCACTATGTCTTATCCAGTAATGCACACAGTGTGCAACATGTAAAATTACAATTTTTTTTTTTTTTTAGATAAGTGAAAATGGTTCAACATCTAGAAGATTCACATGAGAATGAACACTTTCCTTTATGGGGAAACTTTTTCCTAAATAAATAATTAGTTCCATACAGTTGGAGCAATTATGTCATAGTTGATATTTGAACAGTGAGTTTTATATTTTTTTGAAACTATTGTAAGATTTTTTTCACTCCTTCACTGATCCCTAACTCTAGTGGTTGATCCAAAAAAGATGAAGATGCTCTAGATCAGCCTTGCAAAATTGTCATGAACATTTACCATCCTAGGCACAAAAATCTATGTACTTATCCTTACTGCAATGGTGATGATAATACTAATTGTATTTTGCTTATCCATGAAAAGAAGGAGTGGGCAAGTAGAATTTTGAAAGGTTGTTCTGGATGCTGCTGTGTAGGGCATTTTCTCTCTCTTCCTCTCCCTCCCCATCCGCCGCCTCAGTGGGTGTAGTGTTTGCTGTAGTGATTTTAAAGAAGGAAGAAGACCCTTCTCAGTTATTATTTGGGAATGTCATTGCTGGTCATTAACTCTCCCATTGGGTGTCTGACTTGCAGTAAAATTTGCCCAAGGTGGTGCCATTCTCAGCATTTTGGCTTCTGTGGCCAACACTTTATAAGTAGATTTGCAGGAGATTTCATGTTATGTCAGGAGTGTTTTATTCACAGGTTCTAGAAGATATTATTTATGCCAGTACCTTCTTTTTGGCATAATCTCCACTCTTTAGGTTCTTCAATGAAAGGTCCTGTTGGTTTAAATCTGAATGGTCTCAAAAGGGTACACATCTCCTCTCTACCTCAGTGACAGTCTAATCAGAAATACAGGGACAGAATATGCAGTGGAAAATCTGAACCCACATTTTAACTAATATAACCTGGCTCGGAGGCAGAACCTGAATCTTTTTATTGTGGTGCATTTTGACTATTTAGAAAAAGAAGGATTATCTAGGGACAAATGATAAATCTTACAAAAGGGACTGATCAGCCTTCTCCTAACTGTAGCTGGTGTCAGTAAATGATTGGCTGTTGACCCTGGTTTAATGGCCTCATATGTGGACTTTACTCCTGATGCTCTCTCTACATCTTTAAATCCCTACTGTACCACGAGTGTCAGAGTAATTGATTTCCTACCACACCCTGCTGTGTATTGAGATGGTGACTTTTCAGTAGTGTATAAGACGATTGAATGTCCACACAGGGAAGTTAATAAGACAGTAGGGATAAGTAGAAATATTGGAATGAGTCTATTTTATAGCATTGAGTGCCTTCTGGGAGCTACATTCTTTGAATTTCCAATCTGGCTAGAGAAGACACAAATAGAGGATGCAAGGATTGGGGGAGTGGTAAATAATGAAGACAGGTCTTGATACAGAGCAATCAAGGTTGCTTCATATGCTGGGTACAAGCAAACAGTGTTGTGTTTTAATATGGCCAGTTGTAAAGTCATACATCTAGGATTAAAGAATGCAGGCCATACTTACAGAACGGAGGACTCTGTTCTAGGAAGCAGTGATGACAAAGACTTGAGAGTCATGGTGGATGACATGAGTTCCCATTGTGACTCTGTGGCCAGATTTACTAATGTGGTCCTTGGATATATAGACAGGAGTAAATTGGTCACAGTTTATATACAAAATGTAGGGAACAGAAATGTGATGATAGAGGGGATCTTCATTCCAATAGACAAAAGTATAAAAAAAGATCCAATGTCTGGAAGCAGAAGCTGGACAATTCAGACTAGATGCAAGACTTCAGAGTAGATGATCACAGCTCTATATTCTTTGAATCTCTGCACTACACTAAAGTCTTCACAGATCCTGAAAGTACTGTGACTCTAGAGCTGAATGCAAAATATAGGCAAGTCTATATCAACTGGTGTTGAATGTCACACCTGAGAAGTTATCATTGGGTGACTGTGCAGTCCTTTCTGAAAGAAACTGACATAAATGTTGGAAGTCTGCTGTTTAAAAATTCAGTAGTTGTCATTTACACCATCTCAGTTCCAGTGGTTCCTACTGAAATCTCCTCCAGATGTTGTACAATTTTATCTAGCAATCAGTTTAGTAAGGTCTAGAACTGAATTTTTATTCTCTAAAACTTTTGGTTCTGCAAATGGCAATTCAGTCCTTTTGAACCCCTGCAATCAGGGTACTCATTTTTTTTGCTTTCTACAAAGAATCTGTATTGTAACAATATGCTCAGCCCATAAGTTTCATAAAGGTAAAGTAATTTAATTCTTTTCATTTTGTCCTTATGTAAAGAGTGCTAAGGAAAAGATTTTTTCCATTCCTTAAATTCCAGACAGGTAGTTAATATGTGTGTAGAAGAGATCAAAAGTCTGTAAATGGTGTAACTGTTTCATGACCTAAAGTTTTCATTATGAGAATTGAGATGACATACAAAAGTAGTTGTGGTGTCCTGTTGTGTCATTTAGTCTCATACCACCAGGGCAGTAGTAGCTTCCTTAACAAGAAGCTTATCTCAGAGCACTGTAAAGTTGCAGCTTGGTCTTTGTGCCCTCTTCCTCTCAAAACTCGTTAGAAGCCGTGAACACCTATCCCTCATACTAGGGTCAGTGACAGCTGCATCTCTGAAGATTAGGCCCCTTTAGCTGAGAAGCTGTTCAACAGTTGGGCCCTCTTGACTGTGACTCAGCATACATCCTTTCCTCTTCTGAGGTAATTTGACACAGAATACATCGGAGATTTTTTTTTAAATTACTAATTAAAAATGTAGGACCAGTACTTGGGGTCCTTACTCTGACAAAAGACCTGCTGAAGTCAGTGGGACTTTTACATGAGTAAGGACTTCAGGATTTATATAATAATTTCTTCAAGTTTTGCTGTGCGTATGTGGGAAGATTCCTTCTGGTGAGTACGATAGTTTGTAGATTGGCTAACCTGTGCAATATTAGCCCATTTTACTTTCTAGAGCCAATTGATGTAAGAGATACCAAAGAGCAGGCACCATGAAGTTGTGGTAAAGGAAAGCTAATCTCGTAGAATTTCCACGCAAGGATATGTGCCTCTTGCTCTCTCTCTGTTTTTTCTATCCACAGACAGTAGTTTCCTTTAACCGTTTTTTTTTTTTGATTAACAGTTTACTTTCCAAAACTGACCACAAAGAAACATGTTACAATTAACTCATAAAACTATACAGTAGATTAAACTAGGATTTAATTATAACAATTTTCTCTGGCTCTGTTAATAGCTAATGACTTACTTTATATTTTTTTAATGCCCGGGAGCCATGTTACAATATACTCCAGTTATTATTTCAGATATTATCCTCTACTTTCTCCAGACAATGGAATAGACAGTTAAAATTCTGTCTTCTATGTGAGAAGTAATTTTTCATTTAAAAACTTTTCCTTTTTGGGGGAGGGGTTGGGGAATCAATTGTATTTAAAATTCACAACACTTCTTCAGAAAACTATTTATTGCAATTTATATTCTGCTTTCTTTAAAATGCCTGCAAACCCTACTAAAACTTAAGGAAGCTATTTATGATAATCCTAATCTTTAGAAATTACTGTACATTACTTAATAGGAAGAAAATATGGTCCCACAAAGGGGTTGGAGTGTGAAACATAAGGCAGATAGTCAGAACACCTGGGTACTAGACCTGACTTTGCTATTGACATGCTGTGTGACCATGCAAATCATTTACCCACTCTGTGAATCAGCTTCATCTATAAAATGGGGATAATAATACTTCCCTGACCTTCTGTGCTATTGAGGGTTTAATTAACTTTGTAAAGCACTTTGAGATCCTTGGAAGAAAGGTGCCATAGAAGTGCTAAATGTTGTTAATTTATTATAACTGCATGATTGCTTATAAATAACTGAATGCAGTATTTGCTTGATACTGAATATTCAACGCTGCTTTATCCAAAAGGGTCGTTCGTCCATTGGGAAGAACACTTTTTAGAAAATGATATAGAAGCGGAGTCTCATTCTTTCCTCCATGTGTTTCTTTTTAAAAGAAATCCAACACGGTACCCCCTAACAAAGGTGCACCTGCACATCAAGCACAAATACTCATGAACTGTATGATGGAATAATTAATAGTTGCTTATCACAGAGCCTCGTTTGACTTTCCATACAGTCCTGCCAAGAAAGTCTTACCATCTCCGATAGCATGACAGAGGATGCTTGCCACAGCATTTCTTTATGGAAGAATGAGGGGTCACCTCTTTGCAGTACAATGATTATAGATTTATTTATATAGTTGAATTACTTGGTTTTACTACATTACATGTACATTAATGGGCAGTGTTGGATATTTTTTCTTTTCCGTAATGTCACTACAACATTTCTAGAATGTATTATTGATTTGCATTACAGTGGAACCTAGAGGCCAGGGGCCTGTTGTTCTAGGCATTGTATAAACAGAGATGGCCCCACGCTGAAGAGCTTATAAACTAAATATAAGACTGTAGACAACAGATGGATACAACAAAGAGGGAGATAGGAGAGCACAAGAAAACAACGAAATGTTACCAGTTATCATGAAAAACAGTAGTCCCAGCAAACTAGTTGCCTAAGCAGCGTTGAGTTGTTTGGAGGCATCACATCAGAGCAGAGTTTTAAAGGATTTGAAGGAAGATGGTTGAGGTAGTCTTGCAGATATTTATGAGGAGCTTCTCCAGTGCGTAAGGGGAAGCATAGCAGAAAGTACAAAGGTGCTTGTTGGAAAAATGTTTAAATGGGCAGTCAGGAGTGGTCAGTCAAGATTGGCATCATTTGAAGAACAGAGGTGGAGGTTGACATCTTGATACCACCTATGAGATGGTAGAGGGATAAGCCAGGAAGGGCCTTAAAAGTGAAGACAAGTAGTTTGTTTTCAATGTGTTGGACAGGAGGAAGCCAATAGAAAGATACACTGAGAGGGATGACAGGATCAAAGTAACGAGCCAAGAAAATGATCGTTGCCATAGCATTTTGAATGGATATACAGTAAGTGGGGTAAAATAGACTTGTCAAGACCAGAATGGAAGATGTTGCAGTTGTCAAGATGTGAGATGATGGGGTCTGAATGAAAAACTTAGGGACAGAGGAAAGGCTGGATCTTAGAGATGTTGTTATGCAGGATGAAGCAACAGGATTTAGACATAGTTTGGATGCGAGTACCTAGAAAAGAGGGTCAAGTTACATATTTTCCAGATTTTTGTATTTGTAGAATGGTTTATGTGCTTTAAAAAAGTATTGGAAAAGGGGCATAACTAGTTCCTTGGAGTGTAAAAGTTGTGTGCTATCTTTATATTTCACTCATAGTGTTTCACGTGTCAGGGCAGTTTAAAGTTTTGTATTTATTTTAGCAGTAGGCAAACCATTTTAAGTGCTAAATTTTGCCTTAGTTTTCTCCTTTTGACAAAACAGTGTCTTAAACATGGTTTTAGTGTTTTATATGGTTTTTCAATGGTATTTGCCAGATAATCCATTTCAAAATAGGCAGCATCTGTGAAAGGATGACCAGGCAGGAAAACCATCTTGACAATACAATGTATTGTACAGTGCTTGGCAAAATTTGATTTTTATTATTTGTTATAATTTTGATGGATAATATTTATTTTATTTATAAGCTCTATTTTCATTCCTTTTTTATTTTTATCCATTCACATTTTCACAGTAGCACAAAATTATGTTTTAATCTTTATTTTTATTGATTTAAATTTTCAGTTTCAGGAAATTATGGGGAGGTCTGACTGTGGGGGGAGTTAGACAATAATTATTTAACTATAGTAAACATTGAAATTCAAAAAGGTAGTTTTATAACCATTAAAACACAAATTCTCAACATCACATGTCAAGATATACAAAGTAAATATCCTTATATGAAACTCTAATAAGTTCTCATGAAACATTTTTCTTTCTTTGCTTGTCTGTAAATTTCAGTTATTATTGATGGAAATACGTGTGTGTGTGTGTGTGTGTGTGTGTGTGTGTGTGTGTGTGTGTGTTGGAAATGTCATTTACTGGCATTTACCAATAAAAATTTAATCCTTCCAAACCCAAATATAGATTTTGTCATGACAATCAGAAATAGACTAAGACCCCACAAATCCACCTATTTCATGGGCACAGACAAATGATTCATCTGCTTGGACAAGTGGAAAACTGCCTAGAGTCATTTATGGAGCAGGCAACACTTGGAAAGAGCAAGAGGATTTTAAAAAAAACACCAAACTTTTAAATAACTATTTGGAGTCTCAGGGTAAACATGATGTTACATTAAATCTCTAGGTAATCATAGTACAGTATGTAAATAAACTTAGTGCAATGTCCTTAAGTGCTTGAAACGGGATAAATGTTCAATCACTTTTTGGGGGAAAGGAGACGATAGAGGGAAACTCTTCAGTACAATAACTTCTAAAAACCACTTCATCTGAAGGGACAGGAGTCATTTTACATTTTTGCTGACCACTATAGAGTCTAGGCTGCAAGTTCCTTGGAGTTGTTTATTGATATCAGTGAATGTAAAAGAGATTCCCGCCAAAGCATCTTGACCATCCTAGCATCCTTCCAAAATTTAGCAAAGCTAAAATGATGTCTGTTTAATTCACATGTGCTGTTATTTGTTGACGGTTTTATTTGTAAGTGTCCTTCAAAACCTGGTCTAAATGTGCTTGAAAGGTACCATCTGCTCCCCTGCAATATGGGTAGGGCATGATACTACCGATGTGAAGAGCTGTCATAGCAAATATTTTTATTGTAACTTTCACACCTTTCAAATCTAGTTACATAATTGCTTGTAGTTCAATGCAGGCGTTGGTTCTTGTCCTTTAAAAAAAAGTGATCTCCATCACTTGCCGCCTTCTGAGGATTTGAGTCCAGCGCTGGTGCAGTTTTGATATGAGTCTGATGAGCCATGGAAACAAAGGGGTCCAAGCTCTACTCCCTGATAAGAAGGCTGCTGTTTTAGCTCAGAATGTAAAGTCCAGCGGGATGAACAAGAAAAGAGAAACAGTGCATGTGTATTCCACAGTTACAGTGCAGCTATGTGTATTATACAAATAAAACTCTGCAGTTTATTTTGACTGTCCATCTCTGTGTTATTCCCTCTCAGTCAGGCAAGGGTAGCACTTCAGCCAAATGAGCTTTGCAGCTCAAGTATAAATATATATCTTGTGGCATTTAGGATTCATTGGAATGGTATTTCTTTTTGGATTTGTTTTTGTGTTTGTGCGTGTGGGGAGAGGGTTTGATTCAAGGAGTAGGGAAGATGAAAATTACCTTCAAAATGAGCTTATTAAAAATGTTGGACAGATCATCTTTATTCACATTGATGGTCCATTCTGGGTTTGATTGGAAAAAACTGACAAAAGATGGTGTTTGGAAATGAAACATGACAGAAAGCAGTTAGCATAAGCTGTGCAATAATTTCTCATAAGCAGGAACAAGAAGGCCATTAGAAAGTGGGATTTATGCCAATAAAAAGGTAGTAAGTCAAACTGATAGTCTTCCTTTAGTACCGGGGTGTAAATTTGGCTCTTTCTGCTAGTTAAGTCTGCATTATTATATGTACCAGGCCTGGTGTTGTAGATTTTATCCTTTCCTGCCAACAGGGGGAGACAAACAAAATGGAAGTAACAAATAATAGATCTCTAGGCACCAAATTTCAGGTCTGTTTCTATCTCCTGTATGGATCAGTTCTTTCTCCAAATACATCTAAATGTAATAGAGTCTCATTCTGTAGCTCTCTCTCCTCTGTTGTGTTACACGTCGGGATTTTGGTAGCTCAAAATTCCATCTAATTGGTCAGTATATCAGAAGGAAGTGTGTGCTTCCCTCTTCAAGTAGTGGCCTGTGACTGCCATTCCTTGGTTCCTGTTTCTGAGAATGAGATCAGAAGCTTCTGACAGCTTCTTCAGCTTTTTCCATCCAGGTAGAGAATTGTGGTGTTCTCTATTTTGGGTGTTCTCTATTACCTCTCCCTGAAGTAGATGAGGTAATAAACACAATTAGTTTCTTCTGCATGGTGGCTGATGTATTACTGGAGCACAAATTCATGGAGTGAGACATTTTATTTTATCAGAGACTGTTGCTGCATTTTCTTACTTAGCAAGAGAAATAAAGGCTGCCAAAGTTGTCTTTGTCGAGCTACAAATTGTAATAGATTAACAAGGGGAGATGTGGAAGGTGCCACATGGTGCATCACGTTTTTTCAAGTAGTGTTGCTTTGAGAAGTTTTTCTAGTGTCTTTAACCCCCAGCTTCACAACTGCAGAGTGTGAAAGACTGTAGGAACCTTATTGAGCTAAGAAATAGGAAACATTCACTTCCTCCTGGGTGGGTAATGTCCTTTAGACCCAGAGTCAGAAAGCTTTGTTCTCTCATGGAAGTTCTGCAGACCCTATCAAAGCTGCCATTTCCTTTTAACTCAGTTTTAATTTCTGCTGTTTTGTCACTTAATATAATTTTCTCTGTGGTAGAGACCCAGCTACCTACATTCTTTGTCGAATCTGGAGTTACTGTTTCAACACCACGCTGGTAAAATTATGCTTAAGATATTGCCAGATTCTATCCCAAAGGTTATTGTATACTTGCAGTATTGCCGTGAGATTTTTCTCAGATTAGTGTTCAACCTCTAGCAGGTCATGAATTTTCTGTCTTTCTGCAAGAGGAGCAGAGAGTGGAAAAATTATATGTCTAACCACTCTAAGCTGGGAACCACATAGGAAGGTTAGTTTTGTTTTCTTAAAACTAATCTTCCACCTCCTAGCAAGGCCTTGTGTACTAGTAGTAATTGAATGGGCTGCAGGGTACACTGGGAATAGTAGTTTTTCAATTCTTTGTGCTCTGAAGATTAATAATCTTGCAAACCTCTGAGGGAGATAGAGAGGATGCTCTCAGACAAATTGTTATCTTGTCTTTCAGAAGTCTGCTTTGAGCACTGAATATGCCTTCAATTCATCCCTTTTGTTTTTTACCCTTGATCCTTAGTAATGGCAATACATTAAGTAGCTAAGCGTTTTTTTTATATAGTTTGGGGATTTGGGTTTTTTTCCTTATGACAATCCAGTTCCTCCAACAAGGTATCTATATATTTCATGTGAAGTTTCTGAACTGCAAAAGCTTAAGGCAATAAATATTTAAAATGTGGGTTTTTCTAACCATTTAAACGTACAGAAAGTTGATTGGGGCAGGTGAGATATCTGCTTTCCTTTTGCTTTCTTTACTTTGATATGTCATGGTATTGTCAGTGTCCTAATGTCAAAGTTTATAAGAACAATTTTTGTAGTCTCTCCCCTACCTTAATTTCTAGCTTTGCTCTGCCAGTGGCTTTAACAAGCCTTTGTTATGGAGCCCTTGTTCTTTTGTACACTGTTTTTGGTTGAGCCAGTGAGGTAAAGTTTTAGTGTGTCAGGTTAAGCACTATCATCCAGTTAGCAATAACAAAGTAACCACTCTGCTTCCTTGGATGCTTCACTAAGAATTTACACTAGCTAGTTGCATAGAGCTTTTACTGCTTACAGAATAGCTAAACATTCAGTATTTTTTTCTTCTGCTTTTATGTTACATATATTAAGAGAAAAAAGAAATTAGCACTAAGAATATATACAAGAGTGAATTCAGGGCCTACGGCGAAATTTTATTCTAAGACTTTCATAGCACCTTTCCCAAGCCTAAAAGTACTTTACAGAATTGCAAACTGCAGTATATACATACAGGGATTACTTAAATTCACCACCTACCCATCTGTGAGGTAGAGTGCAGCAGCAATTACACTGCAGCAGCAACAGTACACAGAGTTATTTAAAGATTGGAAATGAAGGCAAGTACCTTAGCAAAATAAGATAATAGTGGAATCAAGGTAGGCAATAGGGATGCTCAGTTGTAAAGTAATTAGAATAGGACACTGGCTCTAGTCTCAGCTCTGCTGCTGATTTGGACAATGGATTTAACCTCTTTGTTCCTCAGTTTACACATCTGTAATATGGGGATAATAATATCTACCTGCTTCCTGAGTATATTATATAGTTTTAATTAATGCTTATAAATTACTTAAAGATTTTTAAATGGAAGGCTAATTATTACTACAAATATATGTGTGGTATATGTATTAGAATTTGTCCAGGGAGAACTAAATATTATTATATTGGAGTAACACTCTTACTCTTGTGAAAAATGCAAAGGAAACTTTCACTGCAAGTGGTCACGGTTTTTTACTCCTGTACTTTCATCACTACATTGTCACCTAGCACCATGGTAAGGTGTTAAAATCTAACAAGTGTCACATACTGCATAACTGGCAACGCAGCTTGCAACATACTGGATTTTCCTTAGTAAATGTGTTCAGTTTCTGAGAACAAATGAAATCACAGCATAAGATTTTATGGCCATAATTGGCACCCTTGTTAGCAGTCTTAGCAGAAAACCTTTGGTTTTGTAGGCGCTCCTATTTGTGATGCTAGCAAATCTTTTCGATTCATAAACTAAATGTGCTGTCTGTGCTTATTTGAGAAGAATCCTGAGGCTGTGTGTGAATTGCAAGCTTCCATATGGAGACATGTTATGCACTACCAGTCAAACTCCTTGTCTGAATCTATGTTGAGGGTTTTCTGAATGGGAACCCTATCATAGATAACTGGGCTAAATGACATGATGATAAAAAGTCCAGCAGCTGGCCCAAACTATGACTCCTACTGTTTCCAGTGCTGGTTGAGAAGCAGTGATGGGGGGAGGATGTTAGAAAATCCTCCAGTAGACAAAGCCTCTGACAGTATTTGAATGTAATAGAAATTACCAATTGTGAGATCATTTACTCAGATGCATGTCTTTCTTTCTCTCCGCCATTCTGACATGTTACATGTTACGTGCACGACTACACAGTACTTGGAGGCCTTAAGAATGTTTGGGAAATGATTTATTTCCCCCTCCAGTCCTCCTCAAATATATGTCTGTAGAGTTTAGACACTGGAAATAGAAAATACTTTTGACATTAATTTGTTTTAATATTCCATATCTATCTTGTGGCAGAAAGTTACTTCACAAAGGCTCCTCTTGCTCTTCATTTATTTTTTTTAAATGGCATCACGTGAAATGTGTCCAAAACATGACTCATTGACAAAGCAAGTCGTCTTTTCAGAAAAGACAGATGGAGAAAGCAAATGTTTTTAAAATGTAATGTCCAAAAGTAGTGTAGATGCATTAATAGTAGCTAATTTTTTATTTCAATTAAATGGTATAGCTTTTTTTTTATTATTTGTTTTCGGCTCTTTGTAACTTCTTTGGAGGAGGGGAAACATGCAGTCTTGCAATTCTGTTGTTATGTTTGTACCATAACAACATGTTGTCATAGAACATCTCAATTTAGTACCGGTAGTATAAAATGACAGTGCCTATATCACAAGACAGCAGATTTAAAAAAAAAAAAGGAGCATTTTTTTAAAAATTCCAGATATCTCCTGATATGTTAATAGACTGATGCTAGCTCCTCTGCTTGTGTTTTTACTGTATCTTAAAATTGTAAGTCTATAAGATGTTGTGGTATAGTTAAATTAGTGGATACTACCAAACAAATTTGAATGGTTAATTGTATACTGTGTAGCTCTCTGTTAGTACTGGGAAGTGACAGTGCATATTTGAAATGGGGAGCCATGAATGGGGGACCAAAATATTATTGACTTCAACCAGAAATACTTTCAATAATTATTTCCTTTCAATATATAAGAAAGTATCCTGCTTTTATATCCCAGTATTAAACAAATTAAATTAAAAAATAGGATCAGGTTGACTGAAATAAGCAGTTTTAATACAGATGTAGGCACTTGTGTGCAGAAAGACTGAAACTTTTATCACAAAACAGGAATATAGATAGATCTTTGTGGTGTGTGGGAAAAATATATTTTACCTTTATTTCCCCAGAGATAGTTCCTTCAAGTTGGTTGAAGTAAGGACAAATATGTGCTTTCCTGTAGATATTAAACCTACTGTCTCACCTGTAGACAATTGTAGAGTTATGTCTTTTTAAAAGAATTTCAGATATCTATCTTCCAAAAGTTTGCTTCCACAAAACAAGGCCTCTCTCCACCTATTTCTTTGATCTCAGGTGTATTCAGGCGCCATCGTAGTGATAGGGAATATAAGTCAGTCTAGAGATTGACTAACATATGAGAAGACTCAATTTCTAATTTTTCTACAAACTTATACAATATATTCATCCAGGGAATTTATTGTATATTTTCACTCTAGCTGTACACATGCAAGAATAAGGAATTTATACTGTGGATATGAGTTCACAAAGTCTACTCCAGAATGGCTGCACTTTTAGGGCCTTATCTCAAGTTGCATAATATTTAAGGTTTCCGTTGTACCATAAAGCAATGTAACAAACAATGTGTAGTTCAAGGCAGAATGAGGTCTTTGAAAAAATTGTTTAATCTGAGGGTGTATCCAGTAGTTCATCATGACGACAATTAGTAGCTATTGAAATAGGAGTTTAGGTCGAACATTCGTTTCAATAATCCCATCGCAGCCTTACAATAATAGGCAGTGACTGCCATCTAGCCAAGTGTTCTTCAGTCAGGTCTATCAAACTATCATTAACTCTCTACATGTCCTGTATTTTCAGTGTAATTCTTACATCCTGATACCTGAAACCTTCCTCCTTCTGGATTAATGCTGAGATTCAATTATCTTCCTAGAGGGCTTTCGTGTTCAACTCATTAATTTTCAAACCGGAAATATAAATATTTTTTTCAGTTGTTTCACTAATCAAGGAACAGTAGTATTACCTTTCTGTATACATATGAAAATATATTTTAAAAATAAGCAGGGCATTGCTTTCCAAGTGATAATTTGTTCATTAAGTTCCCCATGTTCAAGCACTGTATCTCTGTCATTCCATTATGTACAGTTCAATCACAGTGGAAAAAGCAGTGGAGATGAAGGGAAATTCTGACTTTTTATTCCTTTGTTCCATCAGATCATGGGCAAAGGAGATGTTTCATTCTGATGACTGTTCACAACAGCATTACAGAACTCTCAGCATTTCAGTCCATTGCACAAATTGGGGCAGAGGACAGGAGGGGATGTGAATGAGTGGGCATTGTTCTCAAAACTTTAAAAAAAGATCACTCTGTTTTATCAAATCTTTTAAAGCATCCATTGGTGAGTGTTAGATTAGCCATATTTATTTATTGTAATACCTCTTTAGTCAAAGGGAGTTAAGATTATTTTCTTGAAGGGACTTGCTGCCTTGAGGGATGAGCAATTGCTTTTAAGCTTTTGTTTCATTCAGAGTTCAAGACTCAGTTAGAATCTCTTCTTGGAAAAACCCTGAAGCATCGTAGCTCAAATGTTAAGTGTTGGGCTGACTTGAAAGTGTTTTCACCAATATCTTTCAAACCTGCACTTTAGTTTCCTGAATAATTTCAAACGAAAAGACTGTTTTATTAAGTAGTGTAGCCACATCCCAGTTTTCATTCATTTTATGTGAAAAGTAATTTAGCCCACCTCCTCCCTCTTTAACTGTTCATGTTCTTGAGGAAAGAAACCAGTGTCTTGGAGAAATGCTATGGCATGTTTTAGAATTCTGAAGGTGGGGAATAACGCATTCTTCCTTATTAAAATCCTCTTAACATCAAAGAAGACTCTATTCAGTTTGGACCTAATCCAGTTGTATCTACCTACAGGTATACAAAGACCCAATGAAACAAACAGCTAAATAATATTTACTAGCTCACCTCAAAATATTTGCCTATGTGTTCCAAAGATCTAGCAATTTTAAGTCACTATTACTTCAGAGCACTTGGATAGCTCACTTGTTCAGTAATGTGTTTGATGTATGGTTAAAAGTTCTGATGATGCTGAAATGTCCTGTTTTGACATTTTCGGAACAAAACATTTATATTTTTCCTTTCAAATGACTTTTTCCCCATAGTAATTATTTTTATTTTATATTCTATATTAAACATATGATTTTGCCAAAAGAAACATTTCAATCAAGTGGAAATTAATTGTTTTTTTGCAGAATTTTCTTTTGTGAAGAATTTTTTGAAATTTTCAAATTCCATTCCAAATCAAAGCTAGAACAAATTTCAAAATTTCAAAATCCTCAGTGAAATGGACTTTCTATTCTCTGCCCTGTTGTGCTATTGCATAAAAAAAACCAATCCAAACCCTCAGAATTTCTCTTACCTCTAAAACAAGCATTGAAATCTACATATATCTAATATGATTTTTTAGCTTCTAAGAGATATCCTATTCTAATTTTTTGAATGCTGACACTTTCAGCCAAATTGCAGCCTGAATTTGGCAGGGACCAGAAAAAAGAATAAAACATAGTCATGATCACAGTGTCATTATGAGAATTTTCCTGCAGATTTACTAAACCTTTTTGAAAAGTTTCTTGGGTTTTGATTTGTGAGCTCTGCCTCAGTTTGCCATCTTTCTGTAACATGGAAGAGACTGGGGATAATGGCAGCTAATTCAGAGGAGACTTAGGGGATGTCTACACTACAAACTTAAGTTGATCTATGTTAGGTTGACTTACCGCCACTGCAGTAATTACTGCGGCGGTTCATGTCGGCACTACTCTCCTTCTGTTGGTGTGGTTCATCCTCACCAGGTGCGCTTCCACTGACTTGAGGGGACCAAGCTCTCAGCTCCATGTGCAGCTCTGGCCTCAACCCCAGTCTCCACTCCCCACTGAGAGCCCAGCTGGCCCGCCAGGCTCTCTGCTCCCAGCTCGGAGCCTGGCAGCAGCCCAGTGGGGAGCTGGGATCCAGGGGGTCAACAGGGCTCCCTGCAGGGAGCCCACGAGGCAGTCCAGCGAAATGGGGAACTGGGAGCCTGAGCGGCAGCCTAGATCGGAGCTGGGACCACTTGGAGTGAGGAGCAAGGGCAGTAACCTGACTGGGAGTGGGGAGATGGGACTCCTGGGGCAGCAGGGCTCCCTGCGGAGAGTGGGGAGCCTGGGCAGCAGCCCAGGTCAGAGGAGGGAACTTGGAGTCTGGGTGGCAGCCCGGCTCAGAGCTGAAAGCGGGGAGCTGGGGGCCTGGGCAGCAGCCTGGCATGGAGCAGGGAGACCGGGCAGCAGCCCAGTTGGAAGTAGGGAGCCCCGGGGCATCAGGGCTCTAGTTGGGGGTGACAGACCAAGCTGTGGGGCTTTCTTGTCAATTTCACGGCTCCAGCAAGAATGACAGCGGACATAAGACACTGTGTCGCCTAACTACGCTAACATAAGCCCTACGCCTCTTGTGGAGGTGGAGTTATTATGTTGGTGTAGTAGGGCACTTACATCGGCAGGAGCAAAGCTGTAGTGTAGACATTGTCATAATTAGGCCCACGTAAGCTGCCTGAGCTTGACCTAACTCTGTAGGGTAGATCAGGCCTTACTCTTCCTCTGGCTCTGGGGGTTTCTGTCCATTAGTTTAGCTGCTTTCTTCTTCCTTGTCTCAGGTAGGCAGTCTTTGATGGATCTTTTAATATGAGAGTATAATCCTCGAAGACAGATCATAGGGATGGATTAGCCTACAGGTCATGAGAATGGGTCTCTTAGTATTTTGAAACCATCACTGGCTATTCTGCTTCTCCACCTCACCCTTTTTTTCCAATCATCTGACATCATTTTGCATTTAGATTAATTTAATTTGTATTAATTACATTGAAATAATGTTATGCTGCGATTAGTCAGAAGTTAGCTGCCTAATTTTCAGTTTTGTAGAGGTCTTTTTTTTTATTTAAACCCTTTTCTTAAACTCACCACATTGTTCATTTTAAAAATTAATCCCATCCTCCTAGATTGTGGGTGGTGTGTGTGTCGTGTTTTTTTTTTTCCAAGTGTGTTTGTGCAACAAAAAATAGGTTGTTTTTTCTGTTTTCTTTTTTTTTAAGCCCGAGTTACTTTCTTTAATATTTCAGTGTTTCTAGCCCAGAAAATGTGTCCCCAGTAATTAACCAGAGAGAGAAAGGTGGGAGGAAGATAGAGGTGGTCAGTTCAAGATAATGCTAGAATACAAAGTTACCAGACAGAAACCAATCAAATATTGTTGAGAAAACTTGGGGCATAACTCCTGTGACAGTTTATGCCAGATGAGGATCTGTGCCTTGGAGTTTATGAAAATGTTAAAAAGAAATAAAAGAGGAAATGTAGGACACACACACACATTATATATACATATATATATATATATATAATTCTATTTCAAACCAATATGATGCACAATAGATCAAAGATAAATAAAGCTTTAGCTATGAAAAAAATAAAATAAAAATGGGATATTTTATTCACTTTCACTTTCAACCTTAAAGTTAATAATTACTACACCTCTACCCTGATATAACGCGACCCGATATAACACGAATTCGGATATAACGCGGTAAAGCAGTGCTCGGGGGGAGGGGTGGGGCTGCGCACTCGGGCGGATCAAAGTAAGTTCGATATAACACAGTTTCAACTATTACGCGGTAAGATTTTTTGGTTCCCGAGGACAGCGTTATATCGGGGTAGAGGTGTATATATTTTTAGATGATGTCAGTAAAGCAATTCTCAAAGGTCCTTCATGTTAGAGAATCAGAGGACCTCAAGTCTGACCAGTTGTCTGCTAAATGCTATGCTAGCCTCTCCTCTACTTTATACCGTAGTTTTCTTTCATTACTCTCAAAGCCGCTTTTCATTCCTGCAGTTATTATTTGTATGATGATAAAGAAAACACAGTAGTGAAAGAGTAAAGCAAAGGGGGAAAGGAAAATACAGAAGAAGGGAAAAAAGAAACCTGATGTTATAGAATGGCGCTAAAGAAACCATGTCTAGAGAGACATCTATAGTCGGAGGAAATGGAGCACAGAAGGAGAGATTGGGAAGAATAAATCTCTTTAAGTCAATTAAAGAAACGTTGCTTAGGTGCGTACGCTATTGTTAAAGTCCTTTAGCAGCTTGCAACTCAAATATGTGGTGACAAAAAAAATCCAGTAGGAATACAGTCAAAGCTGTTAAATGCATAACCTTGATGCTCTAAAAATGTTTTCTTTTATTACGTTTGTTTATGCGGGATACACTACAGTAAGAAAGCACATGCCGGGTTACCTGTTGGAGGGTTCTCAAGTGAAAATCTGCCAGCATATGAAAAAAGTATGTTAAGCAGTTGTGTACAATGCTGTTAGTTTTTTCAGGTCTTTACTTCAGTACAAGCCGTCTTTTGTGTGAGTTCAGTATTCATTCCACAAAATTATGGTGAACTGAGGGTGTATTTTTGTGTTTTGATTGAAGCCTTAAAAGTGCTAATTGAGCACCGTATGCTCCCCAATAGCCAAACCGTTCTTTCAAGCTGGTGGCTTAGTTTGGTTCATTCATTATTTCATTGCTTCACAGATTGAGGGGACAGCTCATATTTTATACATTGTTAGGCAGTGTACATGGCTTGATGATGATTTTTTTTTTTTAAACAAATGAGGATTTCTAAGGGAGATTTTAAACAAAAAACCCAGGCTGTGTTGTGGACGACAGTCCACTTTATGCCTTAGTATCCAGAAAAGGATAATTAAGGCTTCAGTCATCATTTTAAATGATCACCATACACATGTGCCAGCCGAATCCCAGGAAGAGATTTGAGATTACCCCAGGGTAATCTGAAAAGACAGCCCTCTTCCACCTGGTTCAGCCACTTCCTGCTTCTCCTTGCCCCTTCCCTTCCTTCACCCTCTGCCATCAATTGCAGAGTGAGCCCTTATAGGGTAGCAACCCCTTTTCTTCCTGCCAGCCAGACAAAGGACCCCCCAGTATACAGTTTTGGTAAGCATATTTTGTATGTGTGGTGGTGGTGGGGTTTCCCTCTTAAGACAAGAAGCCAAAACAGTCTGAGTTAAAACAGCAGCACATTTTCCACTAGGGAATTGCTGGTTAATATAAATCTGTCTTTTTAAAATCTCTGAGTTGTTCACTAGATTTTTCTTTTCCCTTCGACAAGCATGGCTTAATGCCACTTTTTTGTTAATATTACTGAGGTGTTTTACTGCAGCTTTGGTGGTGATTACAAGACTACTACATTTTGGCTAACAAATGCAATGAAAATCCCCCTGTGTTTTACATTTCACTGCATAACATGTTTATATAACATGTTAAACACTTCTGTCTTAGGAATGGCTTTCCATTCAGGCAAAATGTATTTTCCACCTTGCTTTTTTAGTGTAACAGAGGAAATTATATTAAAATCCCCAGCTTCTAAATGTACATTTTCAGTATAAGAAACATATTTTCTTATCCTTATAGTTATTTTTTCCCTTTTTTCCCTTCATGGTTTCATTTCTCAGAGTGTCTTTCAGTTTTATGAAGTGAGAGGTTGTTTATCTATAAGAGGTAGTATTCATAATGTTACAGAGAATTTGAAAATGTAGTGAGAAAAAATTGATGTCTGTACCAGAGTATATGGTTGTGTGAGTGCTAATTTGGCTTTTTGTATTCTTGTCCTGTCTGTCTGTGTTATTTAATGTTCTAACATCTCTCTGGTTGGTTTAATCCATATGTCATTCAGATGGGGACCTGTGCTTTGGCATTGGCCTGACAATCAGTCGGCCATGGAGTAGAATGATAAAATTATGAAAACTGTGTCTCTGTTCATTGGACCAGTGGAATTTACAAGCATTTTTCCTAGATGTGCCTAAACACTATATTGCTACGCCTTGGCTCACATGCAAGGGTTTCTGGGATATAAGCCTTGTCAAGAGTCTGAAGACTCACTTTCTTCTCTGTGTCTCTTTCTTGTTCACCTCCCCACACACCCTCCCTTTTTTTTAATTTATAGATGTTTTCTCCCTGAAGATGAAATGTTGAATTCAACTGCCTGAGTGCTTTGATGCTTACAAAAATAACAATGTATTGTTTATAAAAACCAAAAACTAAGAACAAGGGAGAGTATTTTTGTGATGCACAGCATTTTGTTACTTCTATGTTCAGTCACTATTATAACTGTGAATGTGATGAGAAATGTTGTTTACATGCAAATTCTGGTTAATACAGATTTTTTTATGTAGCAGTTTTACATGAAGTTAGCTTGATGGCAAGGCCATGTTTGTTTCATATCTTACATTTTTTGTTACATGTCATACCCTGCATTTGTACGATTAAAAACATAGTACATGTCTATATTTGACATAAAACAGAGTAGAGCTATTTTTAGAAAAGAAGAAACTTTCTAATATGCATGTAGCTAATCTGCAAACAAAATATTTCTCAAAACCAACCAAATAAAAAAAATGAAGGTCTCGATCCCACTTTTCAGCAAAGATTTATTAGCATTTTTACTTTAGTGAAGTCTTGTACAACTAATGATCCATTACTTTTATAAAATTTTACTGTGTTTGCTGTATTCTACTTTGAAGTGTTACTGTAAAGTAAACTAGTGTTTTGAAAATATCTTAACAAAGTGTATTTTGTGATGAAATAGCCTTTATTTTTTTTCTTTAAATCTTGTTTGTTTGCTCTGTTGCTAATATGCACACTTCAGTAACTCACAACAGGACTCCCAGTCTTCAGTGAAAATTAGCAAGGTTTTACTGTACGTTTGTTATATAATAGAATTTGCTACGGTTTCCAAATGTGAACGATAAAGCTATTGCTTCAACATTGAAATAGTTTTGATAGCCTTCTGCTGTGTATATGCTAGTATAGCAGAGCAAAACCTGTTGAAGAATTAATGACTTGCTTGATTTTCTAAATGGTGGGTTTGACAGAACTTCTGTACAGTTAAACTCTTTCTCCTCCAATTTTTTCTTCTTTTAGTCCGAGTATACTTGCACAAGAAAATAAGGCAAAAGTAAGAAGGGCTTGTTAGTTCAGTTGAAACTTCAGTACCCTGTAACAACAATTTTATAGTCCTACTTTTACTTCATTTTTCTCGGAATCAGAGTTCTGCTTGCATGTTTTTTATGGTAAATTAAGTCTGTATCTTAATGTCCTCTGACGTGAATCTTCTCAAAGAAAGAAAAAGGGGGGCTCATTTGTATTTGTCGCCTCAGAATGGCTAGCAGGAAAAAGTGGTGTCCTGGTTCTGTTGTTCATTTATTCTTATATAAATGCCTTTTAATTTTGTTAATTAAAAAAGTTGCATTTTTCTGGTGGTGTAGCTTGTGTAATGCCAGTCCTGATTTACAGTCATCACAGCCAGAGAAGATTGGAGATCGTTTAGTTTAACTTTGTCTCTCAGCTTGGGCTCGTCTTACTGCCATCCTATTTGAGTTCTATGGTATTGATATCTGATAGTTCATCAGTATGAATGGTGAGCACACTCTTAATTTTGAAACTTGGATGATTATTTATTTGTTGTTCATCATCTAAAGGGTGTGATGCTTCATGTAACATAGAGAAATGCATGGTCCTTGCCTCAAAGAAATTACAATCTAAGGCCATAGTCCTGCAAATGTTTACACATGTGCTTAGCTATACTCAATTAATTAGTCCCATTGGGATCAGTGGGACTACTCACATGCGTAAAGTTAAGAATGCATGATAGTGTTTGCAGGACTGGAGCCTAAATAACACATGCCATGAGAAGTAGATATTAAAAAAAACAAAGGGTTAGGTAGGGTGAAAGGAGGACAAAGGTTCCCACAAGCTAGTGTGGTCATTTAGAGACTAATATATACATATTCATGGGTTTTAAGTTATGTTATTTGTAGCTTGCTTTTAGTTGTTGCTTTATTTATAGTCTAAAACTTACTTTAAATAGAAGATATAAAAACTAGAGACTAGTGAAACTAGAGACTGAATCACATATTTTCATGCATCCAGTCATAACATGCTTCATAGGGTTCTGAAGTGCACTACATGTGTATCTTTATCTTTCTAGTTTACCTAATATATTTGCTTCCTCATCGTTTCTCCTTATGCCTTTGTTTTATTGCACTTAATAGAATTTTCACTAGCTAGAAGGAACAGAAACTGAAGAGCAGGGGTGGCCAACCTGTGGCTCCGGAGCCACATGCGGCTCTTCAGAAGTTAATATGTGGCTCCTTGTATATGCACCGATTCCGGGGCTGGAGCTACAGGCGCCAACTTTCCAATGTGCCGGAGGTGCTCACTGCTCATCCCCTGACTCTGCCACAGGCCCTGTCCCCACTCCACCCCTTCCCACCCCCTCCCCTGAACCTGCTATGCCCCTGCTCCTCCCCCTCTGAGCCTCCTGGACGCCATGAAACAGCTGATCAGGAGGTGCAGGGAGGGAGGGGGAGGTGCTGATTGGCGGGGCTGCCAGTGGGCAGGAGGCGCTGGGAGCGGGGGGACGGGGTGTGGAACTGATGGGGGGGCTGCTGACGTATTACTGTGGCTCTTTGGCACTGTACATTGGTAAATTCTGGCTTCTTCTCAGTCTCAGGTTGGTCACCCCATGAAGAGGATCTTTAGGGAAACACAATCAAACAGATGTAATATTTTTTTAAGGCATAAGTATCTACCTCCCACTTGAGAGAGTTAAAGATTTACAATGTATCATAGAAATACATTTTTTTAATAAAGTGAAAATCTTGTGAGTTCCCAAAGCTTTTCTGCCTGAAAGCTGGCCAAGGAGCCTCTCAATAATGGTAATGTAACAGGGTGTTTTTTCTTTTTAACTTTAAGATGAAACAAAATTATTTTCAGATCCATCAAAAGCAACAGAGTGGAACAACATTTCACATGGTTGCTTATGTTGTTTTTCCTCTTTTGATAACGGAGAGTGGTTATATTGGGTGTTAATTATTTTTTTTATGGTGCTCCTTTACCTCTGGTGTGGCCTGTAGATGTGCTAAGTCAACCCCGGTTGCCTTACTTCAGGTGACCGTTCCCCTGACCTCAGTGAGACTGTTCACAGGCGTGCAATGAACAGGATTTGGCCCACTCTCATGCAGGTTTCTAAAATACCTGTCACCTTTTTAATTTTGCCAATGCAGATATCATACAGGATTGTGCCTAACCTAGCCCAGCTCAAGAATAAGGCAAATAAAATAATAATCTGAATACTTTCTCCCCTTGCTTTAAAGAACGGACACTGAGAAAGCCAACTGATATTTATATAAAGATTTAATTTATCAGCTTTTTCTTGTTTGATGTGGTATTATTGCAATAGAATTTGCATGTTGAGTGCACCAAAAATAACTAATTTATTCATAGATTCTAAAGCCAGAGGGGACCATTGTGATCATCTGGTCTGACCTCCTATGAAGCACAGGCCATAGAACTCCCCCAAAATAATTCCTAGAGCAGATCTTTTAAGAAAAAAATTGTCTGTGATGGAAAGTCCACCACAACCGTTGGCGAATTGTTCCAATGGTTAATTACTCTTACTGTTACAAATTTGCACCTTATTTCTAGTCTGAATTTGTCAAGCTTCAACTTCCAGCCATTGGATTGTGTTACACCTTTCTCTGCTAGAATGAAGAGCCCCTTATTAAATAGTTGTTCCCCATGTAGGTACTTAGATTGTAATCAAGTCACCGCCTTCTCTTTGTTAAACTAAATAGATTGAACTCTTTGAGTCTGTCACTGTAAGGCATGTTTTCTAATCCTTTAATCATTCTAGTGGCTCTCATGATGTCTTCCTCAAAAATTCCCTCAACACTAAGTATATTTGCTAAATGTTCCCAAATTGCCACATTAAGAGGAGCACATATTTATAAATTTAAAGGTGGCTTCTTCTCTTAAACTGGCAATTTGAGGGCATTCAGCAGTTATTGGGACTGTTGATGGAATTGGATTATAAAGAGTTGTAGGTCACCTTTAATAATTTATTAATTATTTTACCTTTTTGTGTCCCTGCTACCTTTAAATATTTCTTTTGTGATATTTTGTCATAAAGTATTACCGCTTTCAGTGCAAAAATACATTTATTACTGCTTCCTCTCTAGCAGTTATGTGATGATGTTAGTTTCTGCCATTGATTTATTTTCTATTTTGAATGAAGCAAAAGGGATACATTTTTGCATGCCTATCACTAGAGGAGGTTATGTGGGGGTTAAGGAAGGGAACAGCTGGGTGTTGGTTGAAGTGATTTGCAAAATGGATCTTATACTGGAATGATTTTCCTTCCTATAAAATAACATAGCGAATTTCTGTGGACACTATACAATTTCTTCATGCCCCTGCTAAATTTAAAAATCTCTGTTTTCATTTTTTTTTCCAAGTGAGACTTTCCCTTTGTAATATTTCGGTGGGACTGTTAAGCTTTTTATTATTGTTGTTGGAATGGTAAATCTTAGCTTGAACCATAAAAGTTTATCCACTTGGTGCCATGGCCCTGGGCGGTAAAAATGTATGATATACAAAGTACATGCTATTAATATTTAATTTAATCCTTTTTCCATAAAATTAGACATTGAAAGATTCCTGATAATTGTGAACTTGCAGGAAGAGTTGAATAGAGCTGAAAGCTGAAGAAATACACAGCCCGGCATCATGGATTACCCGAAAGAAAATGTGTTCAAAATGGCTATATTTTCTGATTTTCTGAATTTTTTAGTCTTTAATAGAGTTGCACCAGGGATCAGTTTGGTCCTATGAGTGTAATGTACAGTGCAGTTAATCATGTTTAAATGAAACTATAATATCCACATAAAAGACCATATCAGCTTTGTGAGAGTGGAAGTGGTTATCAATAAATATCCAAATCAAAGGGAACTTTCTCTACAGAAACACTTTTTCAGAGTGAACTTGGGCTGTTTTTTGAGCTTCAGTCCCCTTAACATCACATAGTAATGATTCCAGTTTGTGCTGTTGGTGTTTTCTCCTTTTTCTTTCTTCTAACTCCCATAGCGTAGTTTTTTCAATCCAGCATTCACTGCACATGTTCCAGTCATGAGGTTACAAAGCTGACATTGCAGTCTCAGCAGAGGTTATCTCTTTAAAATTCCCTAAAATTCCCCTTTGGCAAATCCAGTTTGGCAGCTGGGTTTCTGTAGGAAAGTGAGGGAGCCACTCCCTCCCAGTATGTCCTTTATAAAAATAGAAATCTATTATACCTCTGGTCAGAAGGGCAGATGGGCAAGTGGCTCCCTTGAAAACACACATCAGTTTTTTCTGAGCTTTTCTCTCCCTGTTCTATAGCACAAGGTAATGTTATTTATTGGGCCAATTAAGTAGTGAACACTGCTGCTTTAAAATATAAAACAGAGCTTGCCTCTTACTCCTAAAGACTTAACATGAACCTTATGATCTGAAGTGTGAATAAATCAATAAGAAATATTGACTTGCTGTTTCAAATATTTTAAATATATTGATATTTTTAAGAGGATTGTAAAATCAAAAGTTTACCCTTTTCCCCTTGTCTGGAAGTATATTGGGTAAACGAAGGAACAGAGCTGAATTAAATGCAAAAACCAAGCTCAGTCCCACGCAATGCCATAGCCAATGAAAACAGAATTGGTATTCAGTGACAGAATTGTTAAGCCATACTAGAGAGGGGGGTGTGTATATAGAGTTCACCACTTACTGATAGGGTTCAGAACAAAATAAAAACTGATATATGTGACTTGGATTTCCTTCAGTAATCTTGCTCACACCCAAACACAACTCCCCTCAAAATACATTGTAATTTGTTACTACTCTTTGCTGAGAAGGAAGGGAAGCAATTGTTATTGTTCCTTTTTAATTCTTGGGAGGCACTGAGTGATGGGCACCATAAAATAACCTAGATACCCAGACTGCTTTTTGAAACAGAGCCTGCGATGTAGTATGGAAATCCTACACTGTATCACAAGTGTTTTCTTATTTTATGTTTTCTATAGAGAAAAGTTAGTTCAGCGGGCCAGAATGACCTTACGAGTCATAGCTTTGAAAAATTCATCATTTGTGGCTTTGATTGACTTATTTTTCTCACAAAACATTAAAGTTTTCAAAAGTATACTTTTTTGTCACCTATGTACCTAATTGATCACCATCTTGTTTACTTAAGAAAGCTAGGCAGGAGTTGGGGGGGGCTGGAGCTGCAGGGGGTGGAAGCCCCCAGTCCCGGCTGGAGCTGCTGGGTGGGGGCAGCACCCCGGAACCCCGGCAGGCGCTGTGGACAACGGTAGCAGCCCACAGCCCGGGTGCCCCAAGCCTCGGCAGGATCCACGCGGGGCAGAAGCTCTGGGGCTGCTGCAGTGCAGAAGTGGTACACCCTCACTTCTGCACCGTGGAGGTGGGTCTGATCGCTCTCTGATAATAGCCAGGCAGGCAAAGTACAAGTCTTGTCCCTCCCCAGCCTGGCTGATTTCAGGGAGATCAGATTCACGGGGAAGGACTTATTTCATGGTCCAGGACATGTTTTTCACAGCGGTGAAATTGGTAGGACCCTATACATATACATATCTGTAAGTAAAATTGCAAAATAAAATGATCAGTTTCTTTGCTTTTAACTGTAAGATTTCCCCTTTATGCAGCTGTCTTGTCAAAAGGCACTGTGTAGACTTTATGGATCTGAGGTATTGAATGCCCCTGATGGATCCTTGAAAAGTGTTATAAAGTGCATAATTGGAGCACTTGAGCATAAAACTACAATTATATACTTCTCTGTGTTAATTTTGTGTACAGTTAAACTTGAGTTCAGCACTGGCCATAAATGAGAGGGGGAAGCCTTTTATTATGAGTGCAAGAGTGTGTTTAGTGAATGCTTTAGCAAAAATGGTATTCATGGAATGACCTGAAATGAAAGGGGAAAACATTTCTGGTCAAGAAGTGTGGAGGAGGAAGGAATGCACATGAGTGCACAAGGGATTAGTAAATGTGCATTGCATCAAGAGAATAGTAGATACTCTGAACATACATAGTGTTAGAGTGTAATAACTGACTTGCATTTAGTGTAAGTACTTGTGGGGAAAAGTCCTGTTAATTTGGCCTTAGTAAATGGACTTGGTGATTGAAAAAGCCTAACATTTAAAAACAATTTGGGAATGGTGAGGTTTTAATGAGTAATGTTTTGACTATAATGTGTCTTGTGTGTGTTCCTCTGTTCTCTTTCTTATGATCCCTTATGTCTTGGCAGTCGGATTATCTTTATTTACAGATACTTAAATTCATTAGTTGGTATACAAGATTTATTCGGGAGAACTAGTACAAGGAATAATATATTCCTAGAATAAGATGATGATTGTAATAAAACACCAAAAGTGATTGTAATTATGCAAGGACTGATTATCTACTGTAGGTCATCTATTAAATCTGACTTAACAAGGTGTTTGTTTGGAATATGTAAGTGTTAATAAGTTTTAATTAAAGAATAGAGTTTGGCTAAATCAAAGGGCAAAATTTTTTAACTACAAGGAAGGTGGGTTCTTGGGTTATTTTGTTGTTAAAAAAAAAACATTACAGTGTCAGCCCATTAGTGCAAGGGCTGGTATCATTGCAGGGGTGGTATCATTATTGCAAGATTGTAGTGTTTCAGATCTGTATCTAAGTACTCTTATTCAAAAGGCTATAGTCCTTCCACCTGCCCCCAGGACAGAGAGGGGGGCAAGGTCAGTATAGGAATCATGTACATTTTTCTATTTTTGTTATTACTGATGTTGTGTGGCCTAACCCTGAAGCACAGGGGGTGTGTGTGTGTGTCCATGGTTGTTTTCATTTTTTTAAAGCAAATCAAGACATAAAGTACCCCAAAGTGTTCGGCCATATTATTGGGAACTGCACTTTAGCAGTAGGTTTTTTATTATCTTCCAGCATAACATTATGCCAGGCTGGTAGTGTTGATATAATCAAATTTCCTTATCCAGTTGGTTCAGCCAAGCATTCTGTTTGCCTCAGAATTCCTTGCTGTGGGGTATTTTTAGTCTGTCGTAGGGTGAAAAATATGTTTTTGATCTTGCTGTGATTTCAGAAGTGAGCAGAATTTGGACTCTAGAAATTACCAGATTTGTCATAGAGATCACTAAACAATGATATGGTACTCAAGAAAGTAATACCTCTTTCTTTTGTGTATTGACCCCCTGTACTGTTGGCACTAGTTGGTGATTGAAACCCATAATGAAAGCACAGTGGTTTTATAGCTGTTTCTTTTGTTGGACATGTGGCAGGCTCTCAGTGATTAAGAGTGTGATATCTCTTAGAAAAGCGGAGGACTAGAACCCGAGACGACCTACCTTGCTCTCAGCAAGTCTCATTGTGCTGACTCAGACTAAGGCACTGATGTCAGAATTATGGGTGTTCGCTAGAATGTGTTACTATATTTGAGCTTGCTGGGGCAAAACCAATAGAATTGTTTGGTAAACACCAAACATCATTTGTTCCCTTTACTGTTAGCTGTGTACCTATATATTGAGCATGAGTTTGAATTGAGTGTTCGGACTGTGGGAATCCTACACTTCTTTCTGCTCTGTATTCACCATATTTCCCAGGGGAGTATATGGCCTAAGGGGGTCTGTAGGAGGTGAAACCACAGTCCTCATGCACCAGAGAACTTGAAGCCACCCACAGCATTGCAGAGCTGTTCTTTCAAGTGCACAATCAAGCACAGTCCTTCTTTCTCAGTGTATGAAGAGGGAAAAAATAAGTTTTTCATTTAGTTTTTTTATGGTAATATTTTTATTTAAGCAATAATGATCAAGGTACAGCTCATTTCCTAGATATTAATGACCAGCTGGGAGGAGTTGATGGCCAAAGGCTGTGCCTTCAGCCATTAATCACAGCCAGTCTATAATGCCTAGGAAATGCCCTGTGTTGAAGCCCTTACTGCTGTCACCAGACGAAAATGAAAATAAACATAAAACTTTTTATTTTTTTTAAATAATGGCTGATGAAATTGTACTGGATATGGACATAATATTCCTAAAGAATAAATGCCCTGTACTTAAAAAAGGCACTTTGCTTGACACTCTTTCATCTTTCCATTCAGTTGTTAACAAAAATTAAAACTAAAAAAATCAAGACAGAAGTATGTAGGAGAACTGATATTTTAGTAGAGTCATTATGTACATCTGTTTTAATACACAAAAAAGTGGCTGACCATAATAGCTCTTCTAAAGGTTTCATGTGGGTCTTTGACAATATTTCTTTACTATGAGATATTGTATCAGTCAGATGGGTATGGGCATAAAAAAATTATGGAAATGCCCTGCTGTGTTTAATCTGATTTTCAGTAGTTGGTAACTTACCGAAAAGACCAAAATTTCTTTCTTTGTAGTTTTAGTATGAAATGCAGTGCAATATACAAAGCAACTAAATTATGCTCTTATGTGAAAAGGTTTTTCTCCCTGTTGTTTTTAGACTCATCTATTTCTCCCTCCCTTTAAACAAATTTTATAAATATGCAGAGGTTTTTCCCTGTTTCAAAATAATAGTTCTTCTTCAAGTATATGTTCCTGTGGGTGCTCCACCATAGGATGCATGCATGCCCATGTGCTCTTGACCGGAGAATGCAAAGCAGTGTCCCTGGGCCCACACTGGCGCAGAGCAGCACTTTATGCTTTCAAAAGAGGGCATATAAGGAGGCGTGAACCCACTGCCACTCAGTTCCTTCTCAACTGCCTGGAGCTCCAGATGGAGCAATAGTGTGTCTGCTGTTCTCAGTTTCCCACCTTTTTTACACGGACATTTTATTCTGAGTTTTTTTCTTTAGTTTGTTTAGTTATTTTATTTCTCTTTTTCTTTTAGTTCCAGTATTGTTTGGAAGGGGGGGCTATACCCCCCCTTTGATTTTAGGACCCAAGTTTTATTCCTTTAGCACTCTGGGTTATACCGAAGTCCTCAGGATTTAAGCCCTGATAGGCCTTTCCCCGATGAAGGATATTCAAACTGCTTTCGCTGCCTTGGAGATACTCATATCCTGTAAAAGTGTAAGGTCTGCATGGGGTTGAAAGCAGGACTAGAAAAGGCAGAGAGGCTAGATGGAAGCTCGTTCTAATAGAACACTCACAAGCCCCAAGGGGGTCCACCTCTCCCCCTGTACATCAGCCTCAACATCCCAAGCCACTCCAGTGGCTATTGGAGCCCCAGCAGCACCTCTAGATGCTAGGACTTCAAAGTGCCACCCCAATCAACACAAAATGATGCCTTTTCTGCTCCAAGGAATATGGCTGTAATTCATTGGGAGATGCCCTGATAACACCATGGCCCTGTACCTTGCTGTGTGCTTATCTACCTCCACCTCTTTTTCCCAAGACATCACTCAGACTGCAATAGGAAAGAGCTAAGGTTATTTTCATAGCCATCCTGGCTACGGTGCTCAAATCTCCTTCATCTCTCTGTGGCAATACTTCTCCGCCTTCCTCTCAGGAAGGATCTCCTGTCACAAACTCTGGGACTCTGATTCATCCCAACTACTCCTCCTTGAGCCTGAGATCATGGTTCCTAGATGGATCTCAATCATGTAGCTAACCTGTTCAGATAACGTCCAGTCAGCTCTCCTATCTAGCAGGAAACCTAATACTCACAAAACTTACCTTCAAAAGTGGAAATGCTTCCATTTCTGGTGTTCTCTTCACTCTTCTCAAGCATCAGAAGTTCCACTCTCCAAAATCTTAGATTGCCTCTTGGATTTAAAGACTCAAGGTCTGTCAGTGAGCTCAGAGTACATTTGACAGCTGTCACAGCCTTCCACTGAGCCATCGAGGGCTTCTCAGTTTTTGCCCACCGTACTACGGCCAGATTCTTTAAAGGCTTGTTTGGAAGCATGAGATGCTTCACTGCGCAGGTGCTGTCCTGCAGACACTGCTTTGCATTCTCCAGTTAAGACCCCACGGACGTGTGCGCATCTTGTGTGGAGCAGCCATAAGGTCAAAATGTCTAGAGCAACTCAAGTTACTGTAAGCTAAGTAACCTCTTATTCTCATTAGTGACATAGATTTATTTAGCATCTATATCAGAGGTCGTTTTCATCAATTCATGACAAGGGAATCAAAAGTATTCTTTTTGGAAGGAGAGAGATTACCTTTCTGTAGACATGATTGAATATTTTGTGGTAATAGTCTTTATTTATTTGGCTCTCATCATGAAGAATAGCAAACGTATTCAAAATCTCAGTAGATCAAAAATATGTCAATACATAAAACGTAAATATTATTCCATAATATAGGTTCATGCAGAAAACTATGTTAATGCGATATGAAGTTTGCACAACTAAGAAATCAGAAAACATAAATGTTATGGTTCCAGCACCCACATTAACTCAGTCACATTTCACATCCTCTATATTTTATGGAATACATTTTACAACATAAATCCGGAATAGGAGGTACTATATATGTGCAACATGGCTCAGTTAATGTGGCAGTTTGAACCTTGATGTTTGTATTTCCTGACTGGGGATTTTTAAACTTCAACCTTAATGGGTTTTTTTTTGCATCTAATTTTTCTAGTTTCTTCCTTTTTAAAAGAGGAAAATTGTCTGTACTAAGAATGAGTTAGCTCAAGATGTTTTGATTTAGACAAGAGTAGGGGGCATTATATTATTCCAGGGAGGGAGTACTTTATGACATGTATATGTCTGGTGCAGCATACCTTTCTCTGACACTCCTTTTTTGGAGGCGTGATGAACATCCGTACTGTCAAGGCTCCATCCTTTCTCATCCACCTGTGTAAGTGCCTCTGCAGAGCCTACTGCCCTTCATACAATGGCACACCAGTATACATTATGGCACACCAGTATAAGGGACTGCCTTACACATCCTTATTCCCTTGTGCTAGCCCACAGGATGGGCCATAATCTAGCCCAGTGTTAAAATTTAAATGGTCCTAATAAGACTTTGAAGTTCAGACCACAGTGAGGTAAAGGAGTGTTAAATTCCCACATTTGGTGCTACTGTTTATCTGGAAACAATATCATATTTGGCCAGGCTAGAAATACAGGAGCACATAGATTAATCTTATGACTAATGTATCTTTATAATGACAAAGGTAAAATTTGAAATGAAAGATTAGAACTTGCAGAATATTGCAGTATACATTAAAAAATTGAAAGACCCCTTATAATCATGGGGTCTGGGATTTGTTTCATATGCCATTGATGTCAAGACAGAATTTTTATTTAGAATTATTTTTAGGATTTTAGTATGTGCTCTTCAGTGAGAAGTATTTGCAGCCTTTATGAAGCCAGTACCTGTACCAGCAGGTCTGTGTTGGATGCAGTGATGTCACAAAAGAGGCTGAACTTCACTAAGCTGTGTTAGAATCTTAGTAGGTTCCCACTGAGCATGTTCCTAAAAGTTTTTGTCTCCCAGTTGCTAATGATCTTTTAAAATTTTTTATATATTTGTAAACCAAGTGAAGGCACTAGTCCTTTCTGAAAAGACTGTGCCTATATTGAGTCTCAGTTTTCAAATATTATTTACTCATGCTGTAATTAGATAAAACCAACATGGTTAGAATTTTTTTTTCATTTATTTATTTTTGCAACGGGCAAAGTATATTTTTATGCATGCTCAGAAGTGGTAAGAGGGCTGTTGCTCAAACTTTTAGGGCACCAAACTCCATAGGGCACCAAAATTTTTCTATTGGCAGACAACATTGGAAATTTCTGTGTAAAAGAATTAATGTTTCAGAAAGCTACCAGCATATGAATCAGAGGTTTATAATGGAAACTATTTGATAATCTTAATTATAACTGTCACTATTAGTGATCACTGTAAAATAAAAAGAATGAAAATTTGCTATACCATTTTATTAACTGAGGAAATGTTCTTTCTTTGCTTGCAGTGTGAAAGACAATTGCACGTAAACACAATTTTTCTGGGAATCCCCTTCAGTGTATTATGCAAAATGACATAAATGTATAATTCTGGTACCCTAGCACTTAGGAAAATAGAATATTTTTGGTGGGTTGCTTTCACTGTTCCTCAGTCAGCCGCTCAGTCAGTCAGTAGCACCCCTTTCTTGCTGACTACAGCCCCTGCCTTTGGCATTCAGATTTTCTGTTGCTTCAGAGATATCTGATAGCAGCCAATACATTTATTAACCAAAAAGTCTTACCAGACAAGGCAGAAAATGCCCGAGTTGGGGAGTACCAAACCGTCCCACCATTTTGAAACCAATCTGTAAAGATCTGGACTCTTCTGGAGATAAGACTACCAATCAGTGGGAATCTCCTAGGCCTTCCTCTCCATAGGGCACCAAAATAGGGCCTCTGTGTAAGATCCAAGAGAAGAACAATGCCCAGTCTTACTAGGAAACTTCCCACACCCTCCGCATGGACACAGGTGTCTAGGCAGGATGAGATGTTCAGGTAGAACCCACAGTCTCTGTGCACAGGTCTTTCTGACGGGGCACTGACAAGACCCTTCAACCATAGAGAGTGGTGGCTTGAGAAATCCAATAACAGCTCTTGGCCAATATAATTGGAATAGAAATGCTAATATGCTAATTCTGTTACATTTTATTTTATAAATAATGGCCATACAGCTGTCTAATGGCCCTTTACCTAATACTTTGATTTCAGCTATGGATTATGCATGCAAAAAATCACTTGAAACTTCCATTACTATCAAGGTATTGCCTGGACAAAGAATGTCTGTCACAAGACCCCTTGTTCAAGCAAGGATGAAAGATTATGGGCTGAGTTATTGGTTAAATTGGATTTTTCCCACCCCTTCATTCTAGCTGTCAATTTGGTTTCTCTTTTATTCTCATCCTTTCTTTTTTAGCAGCCAAAGCAGTTTAATCACTGATGGTCAATTACACTCCTCCAAAAAATAATGCTATTTGCACTGTGCAAGTCAGATAAAAGGGGTCATAGTATAATTATTACAGTGTCTGTGCTCCCCTAGAAACAGATTAAAGCGCTGATCTGTTCTCCCTGTACCTTCCCAAGAATTCATATGCTAACGTAGGAGCAGAAAAGCGTTCTGAATTTTGATCTCCTGAGTTGTGAAGGCTACAAAGAATGTGGGTCTAAGAGTGAAAGGTGGGGGCTTCACTAGAAAGAAAGCTGATGCTCAGGTCATTCACTGAAAGCAAAGTAAGTAATTGGCTTCAGCTTTGTTTTGTTCTGGGGAGATTTTAATTACGTTTTTTTTAATATGCTGTTTAATAAGCATTTGTCCACGAGCAGTACCTTGTGATCCCGGTCTGTTAGACAGGGGGATTAATTTCCATGTTGTTGTTGTCATTTATTATTGGTTTAAATAGTAACACGAAATTGTGGTAGGTGTTTTATAGAACAGAACTGATGGTGGTCTCTGATCCAAAGGTTGCGCAGTCTAAATGTGGACATAACATAATGTGCGAGAAGAGTGAGAAGTGAAGGACGAGTATGACATAAATAAGATCCTGGGGTTGCTTAGGTTTGTTGTGTGTGCATCTTGGGTATGTCTACACTGCAATTAAAAACCCGTAGTTGGACTGTGCCAGCTGGCTCAGGCTCAGGCTCAGGCTAAGGGATGTTTAATTGTGGAGTAGAGGTTCAGTGTCAGGCTAGAGCCCGGGCTCTGGGCCCCTGTGAGGTGGTTAGGATCCTACAGCTGGAGCCTGAATGTCTACACTGCAGTTAACCAGCCCCTTAGCCTGAGTGCGGGAAGCCCGAGTCAGCTGGGACAGGCCAGCTGCTGGTGTTTAATTGCAGCGTAGACCTATCACTTGATGGCTGTATTCTTGTTTTAATTGAGGTGATAAGTGTACATTCTGAGAAGGTGGGAAGGCATTAAAAAAAGGGGCGATTATGGAGAGATGGTGAAGCAGAGTGGAGTGCAAACTACTGGAAGAGGCAAGGAACAGGAGCACAAACACAAAAGGAATGGTTCCACGGGTACAGTGCTGTGGGGTTAGCGAAATGTAATTGGGTGGCAGTACGGACAGAGCAACTTCTGGCAAAAGTTTGTAGTTGTTTTCATTGCCTATCTAATATTGCTGCATATATGTAACAACTACCAATCCCGATGCAGAACAGCTATGTACTAATATGCTAAGTAAGCAGATTCACTATGCACCAGAGAAACAATGTATGGACAGTAGTGGGAGCTTGTTAAAACTCTACTTGTTCACTGCAAGTGTTACAGCCTCAATGCTTGCAAGAATACTTACACTTCAGAGCCTACCGCCACAGGCCATAGTGGTGATAGCACTAAGATGATACCTCAAGCACCAATACTTTGGGGAAGGTTAAGTGACTTGATTGACTTTATAACATAAAGTCTGCATAGGTGTGATCTGCTATGTGCACTATTTTGTTTGTTCTAGCACCTTTGACAAGTTGCTGGTGTATATTTATGTATTATATTGTTGCTTGAATCTTTGTCAAAAGATCTATCTTGGGAAGGCGAGGGAGAGACTCAGAAAGAAAAAAACTGAGAGCATTTAAGCATGTACTTTTAGAGAAGAAGCAAGCAATTTAAAAAAGGGGGGCTGAATATACCTATTAAATGCTGAAAGTGTTTGCAACTGCATCACAAACATTAGAACTTGTTACTTAATTTTATTGTACAAAATGGCATTCCTCTTGGAAAGCACACCTTAGAATTGGGATGGGTTTTTTTTCATAATTCTACTTCTTGATCAGCTGATCAGAACAATTCCTGCAGTAGGTTAGCCTTGTGCCTACTCAGAATAAATGTCTTCTGTTAAAACTTTTGCTGTTTTTATTTATTTATTTTGAGACTAGACATTACGGAATTGTGACCGTCACTAGGATATACATTCATAAATTGTGGTATCTGATTTCCTTGGACATTCTTGTTGAGAATAAAGTATCTTGGGTACTAAAAGTGGTACTTTGCAAATAGATCTGAGCACTTCTATTAACTGCGTGGTAAAAAGATTGGTAATATTGAGCCAGGTTTGTGGGTGAGGACTCCACTTCTATTGAGGTTAGTGCGCGACTGTAACCTTGCTTGGTTTCATATGATTCCACCTCCTGACTCATATATCTGCTTTGCTTGGCTCTTCTAACAGATGCCGCCTCAGTATGGTCAGCAAGGTGTAAGTGGCTACTGCCAACAGGGCCAACAGCCATATTACAACCAGCAACCGCAACCTCAGCATCTGCCGCCCCAGGCACAGTATCTGTCGCAGGCTCAGCAGAGGTACCAGACACAGCAGGTAAGCATAGTCACCCGCTGCTCACAGCTACAACATTGCGCTAATTAAAAAAAATGCAACATGTAGAAGATGGAAGATTTTCCAAATGGGTACCATTCCAAAAGCAAAAAAAAAAACAACAACACTCCAAACTCCACCCTTCTATTAACTGTCAGCTTAAAACAAGGCCGCAATGCTCTTGGAAAGTGTTGGTATATACAGATATATCTATTTCAAGCTTTGCTTGCTATATGTGTGTATTTAGAATAAAGCTAGTCCTACATTCCTCTTCAACTATCCCCCCTTTTTAAAAAGAGGTAACATACTTCATTGATTTTATGTAATTGTGGGTCATAGACTTCCACGTGTCTTGTTTTAAAATTCTTTGCAAGGCATTCTGGTGGTGCCTCCCAGCTGATGTGATCACTGTTGGTTTTAAAAAAAGAATAGGTGGAGCTGCTTCTTCAGGGGAGCTGGTGGAGAAGAAAATACATTTAAAACAGCACTTCACATTCCTCATTCCGCACATCCATTTAACTGTGTTAAATAACCCGATTTCCATGCCAGTTACTGTTTTGTGTTTATACCCAGCCATGGCACCCGTATGAAACATTTATTTTCATTGAAGATGCTACAAATACGGCAGCATTTATTGGCTTGATTTTTTTAAAGACAGTCTTGTTTTAAAATATGATCGTGAGCAATAATGGCTGGCTTAATATGCTAGAACTTGAGGCATACCTGTGTGAGGCATCCTGGACTGAAGAGACCTTGGGTGCCTTTAGTGCCTGTAGCTGTACTTGTAGACTTAAGTTCCAAATATAGTCCCAGCAATGTTAACCGCAGAGGGACTGCCTGCCTAGGAGAGGAAGGAAGACAAGAGGAAAATGAAACCAAAATATATCCAGTATCCTCAGGGATCTAACTAAATTGAGCTGCTAAAGACTAGGTGCCTCTGGAAGAACTGTGCAGTATCATCACTCTCAGCAGTTCACTGGTGGACGATCCCTCAGGCACAGTCACTTAGCATACCAGGATAATACTGGGGCGGGGGAGAATATTTGCTTGTGATAAAAATACACTGTGAAACAAACTAACAAAAGAAACCATATGTAGCTCGAGTGCTGTTGTCCTCCATACTCCGATTTTAAAGTAAGGCTAAAATATTTTTACTGCTTTATTAAAATTAGATAAACCGATTATTAAAACAAATTTCATTGGAAATAAAATTCATTTTAATTAAAACACTGCATCATTTATGAAATACAATTCTTAGGCATATCAGCTGTGCAGTTGAAAGCAGCCCCACCCCTCCATCATTTCGGTGACTTTAAACACGTAACTGTGATATCAAATATGAAATTGTAGTTCTGTCTTTAAATTTAATTTTCCTCTTTTTCTCCATTTTCATGGACGTTAAATAAATGATTTCTCAACCTCTGATGGGAAATTTTGATTCTGTTTATGTAAAAACTTTGGCTAAATCAGTTAGCAGGCAGAGACATAGTAATACAGTACATGGTGATCTGTGGTTTGATATTAATAAGAACACTGCCAATAAGGGCCCACAGCTCTGCATGTCCACATATCTCCAATCAGCCGCCTGACAAACTGAATCAGTTTGTGGCTGCCAGGACGCCTGATCATATGTTGAATTGTTGTCACTTGAGCATGTAACTTGAACATTTTAATCTGTTTAAAAATCATGTACTTGTTGAATGTTACACAAAGTGTATGTATCTAATAACAAGTAATCTGGTATCCCGATGGTGCATGGCCAATTGATGATCCTGCCACTCTGCCCAGTGCAGTGAAATTTTGTGCAGTTGTTTTTGTATACCTCAAAAAAGTAAGGAGATTACACAGAAGAAGGTTGGGGGGAAGATGGTGAGTGGAGAGAGAGAAAAGGCACCCAAACTGGGATTGTGCCTCTGGCTGAATATTTGGCCACTATGGGGATTCAAACTCCTGTGTAACTCAGCTGCTTGGGACGAGTTCTTCCAATGGGGTTTCTGTGTATCATACTTAAGTGTGTCATGTTTCCATGTGGTGTCTACTCCACACAGAGGTTAAGAACATATGACTTGAACCACCTAAGGGAGTGATGCCTTTAGATAAAGTGATTGAGGCCTGTGATTTTGGTACTGAAGTTCGAGGGTTCTGTCTCCACTGAAGACCTCTGGTGGGGTTATTACAGAGTGGTGGATAACCAGGGCCGGTGCAAGGATATTTTGTGCCCTAGGCGAAATTTCCACCTTGCGGCCCTGCCCCCCCGCACATCGGTTCATTGAGGGGCAAATCCCAACAAGCCTTAATAGACCCCAGGGGCCAGCCGTGCCCAGGGGCTGCTCCCTGGCCCCTGAACTCCCCTGGAGGGTGCACAGCCCCCCACGAGCCCTCCCCACCCCAGTGGTCCCCGCCCTGAGTCCACTCACTGGGTTTGCCGGGCTTGGACCACTGCAGTAGTTCGGCAGGGAGGAGCTGCCTTCTGGAGGCACCAGAGAGCCAGAGCATTGGCTTGCGGTGGCAGCGAGCCCCAGCCATGGAGGAGTCGGCACGGCGCAGGGAGCAACAGCCCTGCAAAAGCGGTGGCGCGGCTAGCGGGGAGCAGCTGCACTCCCCGCCCCTCCTGCTTAGGCTGCGGCCCGGCGTTAGGGTGATCAGATCAGCAGTATAAAATACCGGGACGGGGTGGAGCAAAAAAAAAAAAAGAAAGGGAGTTTAAAAGGGGCCCTGGCACTGCCCTCCCCGTGGAGCCTCCTGCCCCGCCACGGGCATATGCGGCGTGCAGTGGGTCCGGGCGGGGGCAGCGTGGAGCGGGCAGGAGCCGGGTGGGCGGCAGGGGCCGATCCTCGCTTCTCCCAGGGAGCCCCGCGCCTCCCCGTCCTGCTCGTGGCTGTGGCTCCTTCCCGGCGGGATGTGCTTCCCGCCGCCCCGGCCACATACTGAGCGCGTCCCCTGTGCCTAGTCTCCCTCCCACCAGGAAGGAGCAGCTGGACGCACGCCGCATGTGCCCGGGGCAGGCCGGGGGGCGCGTCCTGCCGGGAAGGAGCCGCAGCCGCAAGCGGGAGGGAGAGGCGCGGGGCTCCCTGGCAGCAGCAGGGATTCGGCCCACCCCCCTGCGCCGCCCACCCGGCCCCTGCCCGCTCCGCACTGCCCCCGCCCAGACCCACCGCGCTGCCCCGCGGGCTGCAGAGCTGGAGCAGCCTCCAGGCTGAGCTCCCGGCCCCGGGTGCAGCGGCCTGGGCAGGAGCCCTCTGGCGCGGCGGGGGGCTCACAGCTGAGCCCCCCGTCTCCCTCCCTTGCCAGCTCCCCTTTGCCCGCCTGCCCGGTGCCCGGGTGCCGGAGCTGACTCACCAGCTCCAGGATCCAGGCACCGCCGCCACCCCCTCCTTCCAGGCTTGCCCCGCCATGCTGCAAGCCTGGGAGGGAGGAGGAATGCTGCGTGGTTGGGGCCAGGGCGGGTCTGGTGGTCCTGACCATTGGAACATGCTGCACTCCGGGATACCCCAAAACCTACACCTCCCCAGAGGATATCTTTACCCTACCTTATTTGCAATTTCCTCCTTTTTGTCTACAACCCTAATCAGAGACATCTGAGGAAGAAACTACCTTGAGGAGACCAGAGTACTCCCCTATTCCACCCAGCTGGAGCATTCATCCACCATTACCAATGGCTTTGCTGGTTGAACTGGAACCCCCCTTCTTGTCTGCCATGTCAGAGGTTCCAGATGGAACATCACCTTCAGATAGGGAGGCTAGCCTGGACAGAGGCTCCTGAAGGTCTGGGATCAGTCTTCTCTTCAGATGTGACTATCCAGGGTAACGATTGTACCCAATGCCATGGGGTCCCCCTCTAATGATTGACCCTTCATACTGGTATTGTTGGGATTCATGGATCCCAGGATCCATGTGCATGAATCCCACCTACCCTTGCCTAACTCCCTCTGTTGAACTATAAGGGCGAAGAAATTGAGCTGGATGCACCAGGACAGACAGTTGCAACAGATGTATCCTCCTCCTCGCCAGATGAGACAGTTGCCCCTATCTTTGCCATCCTTGCCTGATGACTACAGGCAATATCAAGAGCTCCTGCAGAGGGAGGCAACAGACCTCCAGATCCAACTCAAGGAGGTACAGGATATTCAGCATAGGCTCCTGGACATTCTCCAGCCTTCTGCTCCTAGCCAGCTGGCCCTTCCTGTGACAAGGCCATTATGGAACCAGCCAGGGAAGTTTGGCATACTCCTGTTTGCTGCATTCCCACCTCAAAAAAGGCTGACAGCCATTATCTTGTACCAGCCAGGGAGCAGAGTTCCTGTTTACACGTCCAGCACCCAACTTCTTGGTGATACAAGCAGCCACTGAGAGATAGAAGTTGCAGCATCCCAAGGCAATACCCACTGATAAGGGTGCTAATCACCTTGATCTCCTAGGGAGGAAAGTGTTTTCTTTCATCAGCCTTTAGTTTAGAATTACTAACTACCAGGCCCTGTTAGCAAAGTATGATTTCACCAACTACTCCAAATCCTTGTACTTTAAAGACAAGTTTTCTCAGAGGACACCAATTCCAAGCCCTCAGTGATCAGGCAGATTGGTAGCTAAAACATCTCTTCAGGCTGCAGTGGCTGTTGCTGACATTACTTCGGGAGGGATAGCTTCAGCAGTTGTCATGAGGCATGAGTCTTGGCTCTACTTCTTGTGGTTCCTCCGGGAGGTACAAAATACCATGGAGGATCAACCCTTTGATGAGGCTAACTTATTCAATGAAAAAAATTGAGGAGTCCCTTCACTCGCTCCAAGACTCCATAATAATTCTCCATACCCTTGGCGTTTATACCTTATCTGCAAAGAGGAAACACCATAAACAAGTGTACAGGCCAAGACCACCCCCATAATCATTCTATGAGCAGCACCTTTACAAACTATCGTGCAAATGCCAAAGGGTACATAGACTCTGGTACACAGCTTCCTCCATATCTACTGCCACTGCTCAACCCCACCCATTATCTAGGGGGTTCTTTCATTGGGACATTTGAGAACCATGTTCTTCTGCTGATTCTATCCTTCCCTGCCCCCAAACTTTGGTGGCTGCCTTGCCCTCTTCATTCATAACTGGAGGGCAATAACAATGGACAGGTGGGTGCTAGAGATCATTCAGTCTGGCTACTTGATCAAGTTTGTATCACCTCTCCATCACAAACCTCCTACCTGGCGTGTTTTCAGGGACCACTGTCACAAGGAGGTCCCTCCATTAGGAGGTAGACTCTCTTCTTTAGCCCAGATCAATAGAGCATGTGCCACCTTAACATCAAGGGAAAGGATTCTAGTCGCCATATTTTTTAGATCCCAGGAAAAGTGGAGGATGGAGACCAGTTCTCAGTCTACTCCAACAGAGAGTCTATTCTTGAAAATCAAAATTCTGCATGGTCTCATTGGCATCAATAATGCCCTCTCTGGAGGGGAGGGCTCCTGGTTTGAGGCTCTTGGCACAAAAAATGCTTACTTTCATGTGGATATTCACCCATCCCACAGAAGTTTCCTCAGATTCCTGGTAGGACAAGTACAATACCAGTTCAGAGTGCTTCTGTTCAGACTTGCTACAGCACCAGAGGTCTTCTCAGTGGTGGCAGCCCAGATGAGATGAAACAGCTACATCGTCTTTCCATATCTGGATAGCTGACTCCTGATGGGCAGATCCAGCAAAGAGGTTCAGTTGGCACCTCTGTTCCTACTCTGCCTGCTGTCTTCCTTGGGAAACTGTCATCAAATAAAAGTCTACTTTGACTCCTACAAAGACCATAGACTTTATAGGAGCAATCCTAGACTCGATGGCAGGAGGGGCTTACCTCCCTATGGAAAGATTCCAAGCCACAAACAACTTGGTAAGACAAGTCATCCTTAGACCTTGGACCACAGTCAAGGTGTGTCTTTCCCTATGAGGCCATATGGTCTCATATACTTATGTAACACCATAGACAATCGCACCATACAGGGCATTTGGACCTCTAGAGGCCAGGATGTATATCAGCCTACTAGAACTGAGAGCAGTCTGTCTAACCTGCTATGCATTCCTTCCACTCATTTGGTCTGGCCGTACCCAGATAATGTCAGACAACATGATGACCATTTTCTACATAGATTCATAGATTCTAGGACTGGAAGGGACCTCGAGAGGTCATCGAGTCCAGTCCCCTGCCCGCATGGCAGGACCAAATACTGTCTAGACCATCCCTGATAGACATTTATCTAACCTAATCTTAAATATCTCCAGAGATGGAGATTCCACAACCTCCCTAGGCAATTTATTCCAGTGTTTAACCACCCTGTCAGTTAGGAACTTTTTCCTAATGTCCAACCTAGACCTCCCTTGCTGCAGTTTAAGCCCATTGCTTCTTGTTCTATCCTTAGAGACTAAGGTGAACAAGTTTTTTCCCTCCTCCTTATGACACCCTTTTAGATACCTGAAAACTGCTATCATGTCCCCTCTCAGTCTTCTCTTTTCCAAACTAAACAAACCCAATTCTTTCAGCCTTCCTTCATAGGTCATGTTCTCAAGACCTTTAATCATTCTTGTTGCTCTTCTCTGGACCCTCTCCAATTTCTCCACATCTTTCTTGAAATGCGGTGCCCAGAACTGGACACAATACTCCAGCTGAGGCCTAACCAGAGCAGAGTAGAGTGGAAGAATGACTTCTTGTGTCTTGCTCACAACATACCTGTTAATACATCCCAGAATCATGTTTGCTTTTTTTGCAACACCATCACACTGTTGACTCATATTTAGCTTGTGGTCCACTATTACCCCTAGATCTCTTTTTGCCGTACTCCTTCCTAGATAGTCTCTTCCCATTCTGTATGTGTGAAACTGATTTTTTCTTCCTAAGTGGAGCACTTTGCATTTGTCTTTGTTAAACTTCATCCTGTTTAACTCAGACCATTTCTCCAATTTGTCCAGATCATTTTTGACCCTGTCCTCCAAAGCAATTGCAATCCCTCCCAGTTTGGTATCATCCGCAAACTTAATAAGCGTACTTTCTATGCCAATATCTAAGTCGTTAATGAAGATATTGAACAGAGCCAGTCCCAAAACAGACCCCTGCGGAACCCCACTTGTTATGCCTTTCCAGCAGGATTGGGAACCATTAATAACAACTCTCTGAGTAAGGTTATCCAGCCAGTTATGCACCCACCTTATAGTAGCCCCATCTAAATTGTATTTGTCTAGTTTATCGATAAGAATATCATGCGAGACTGTATCAAATGCCTTACTAAAGTCTAGGTATACCACATCCACAGCTTCTCCCTTATCCACAAGACTCGTTATCCTATCAAAGAAAGCTATCAGATTGGTTTGACACGATTTGTTCTTGACAAATCCATGCTGGCTATTCCCTATCACCTTACCACCTTCCAAGTGTTTGCAGATGATTTCCTTAATTACTTGCTCCATTATCTTCCCTGGCACAGAAGTTAAACCAAATGGTCTGTAGTTTCCTGGGTTGTTTTTATTTCCCTTTTTATAGATGGGCACTATATTTGCCCTTTTCCAGTCTTCTGGAATCTCTCCCATCTCCCATGATTTTCCAAAGATAATAACTAGAGGCTCAGATACCTCCTCTATTAGCTCCTTAAGTATTCTAGGATGCATTTCATCAGGCCCTGGTGACTTGCAGGCATCTCACTTTTCTAAGTGATTTTTAATTTGTTTGTTTTTTATTTTATCTGCTAAACCTACCCCCTTCCCATTAGCACTCACTATGTTAGGCATTCCTTCAGACTTCTCGGTGAAGACCGAAACAAAGAAGTCATTAAGCATCTCTGCCATTTCCAAGTTTCCTGTTACTGTTTCTCCCTCTTCACTGAGCAGTGGGCCTACCCTGTCTTTGGTCTTCCTCTTGCTTCTAATGTATTGATAAAAAGTCTTCTTGTTTCCCTTTATTCCTGTAGCTAGTGTACATGAACAGGGTGGAACAAAATTCTTTCCTTTTTGTGTAAAAGTGGTTCTCAGCAACTTATCTACTGAGTGTGCAGAATCTGTTGGACAATCTCAGCAGGCACTTCTGCACAGACCACAAATGGGAGATGCACAATTCCATCCTGAATGAGATCTTCACCCAGGGCAGAATTCTTTCCTGGGAACTGTTCACCACCCAGACAAACAAGATATTGTCCCTGTACTGCTCCTGTGCAGCTGTGGGTCAGCGATGCCCTTCTCATATTTTGGACAGACCAAATCAGGTTTGCCTCTTCTTCCATCTCACTGATACTACAAGTTCTACGAAAGATTTGCTACAGCAAAGCTCAGGTCTTTATCATCATATCCAGCTGGCCTAGACGGTTTTGGTTTTCAGACCTTCTGCATCTGTCAACCCAGCTTCCCATCAGCCTCTGACCCTTTCCATCTCTATTCACTCAAGAGAATGGCAAGACCAGACGTCTCAACCCAGGCCCCCTTCATCTCATGGCCTGGTATTTGGATGGGTGTCAGACCAAAACCATTCGTGTTCAGAAGCTGTTCTGTCTCCATGAGAAAATGCAGGTCCACCTTGCAACAATCAGCACCTTCCATCCTCCAGTTGAAGACTATGCTGTTTTTACTTGTCCAGCAACAATCAGCTTCTTGAAGGGCTTCATCAGAACTTTCCCACTGGTGGCAAAACGAACACTGCAATGAGATCTTAATCTTGCTCTTTCAGTACTTACCAGACCTCCCTTTGAAACGCTAGGCACCTGCTCCCTACTTCTCCATGAGGGTCGCCTTCCTAGTAGCCATCAAATCAGCTAGAACGGTGAGTGAACTGGGAGCACTTATAGCAGATCCACCATATACCAAATTTCATAAGGAGAATGTTTCCCTTCACCTCCACCTGAAATGTATCCCTAAGGTAATTTCTGAGTTTCACATGAATTAACCTATTCACTTCCTGGTATTCTTTCCAAAACCTCATGCTTCCGACAAGGAGAGAAGACTTCACTCTCAATGTTTGTCAGGCTTTGACTTTCTATCTGCAGAGAATGAAATCAATTAGAAAGATGTGCCAGTTTTAGATGGTCCATAGACTGCTTTGAGAGAGTCAAAGAACATCTTTGCGTTGTTTGTATCTGCATAATGCTGGACTTCTGCAGGTTTCCTCTCCCATCACTCATCCTGCATTCTCCTTAGTTCAGAGTGGGCCTTGCTCTGTAGGTACTTCAACCTATCTTTCTTTGAGATGGAAGTGAGTTCATTCTGCCATTCAACAAATGCTTTCTGCTTGTCACTTAGGAGTTTGGAGATGTCCTCGTTGTTCTCATCGAACCAATCCTGGTGTACCCTTTTCTTTGGCCCCAGCACTGATTTAGCTGTGTCACTAATCGCATGTTTAAACTGGTTCAATTTTTCTGATGGGGTGCCAGTGATTGGCAGGCATGAAAAAAGCTTGTAAGCTGAAACTGCATCTGATAGTTGGTGTGCTTGAGCTGCATTAGTAACCTCATTATGGGGATGGAAGGCAGATGTGACACTATTGACGATACGTAAGACAGTACTTGGGCCTTGCTATGCAGATTTTCTAAACACTGCAGGATACCTGCCCAGAAAAATGAGCTAGTGTTTGGAAGGAGCATGTAGCAGGCTATAATTAGAAGCTGTTATCTTCCCCCTAGTTGTCTAAAATGGCATAGGAAGTCAAAGAGAGAATGGGTCTTCAAGATCTTCTGTGCCACAGGACTCTTTGTCGCTGTTTACAGATCCAGACTAACACACCTACCCCTCTGATACTTGTGCCAGTCAAGAGTCCCTTCCAGTGTAAAGTTCCAAGTTCATACTGAAGTCACCAAGTTTACAAGGATGCAATTAAATAATGGTGAATGTAACTTTTATTGCTTTGGGAGCCAACAAGTTCCTTAAATGCAAAGATATGTCATAAAGAAACACTTTTACTGTCTCCAACTATTGGCAGAGAGGAGCTATAGCAAAGAATCTATCATAGAAGGTTACAAAGGAAGAAGAGTAGGAAAAAATCCCATTGTTTTTATCTATACCTAAAACTTTTATCAGTCAAGGAATTGGTTGCAAACCTCAGAAAGACGTGAAATGTGTTAAAACACACCTAAATGTAAGTAAGGCCTTGGTCAATATGTCCTGGTGAATTGCATGAGATGCTGTGACTTGGATAGAGAAGGGTGGAGCTTTAGTGGATGATATCCTGGCACTCTTCGGTCTCACACTAGAAACTGCATCTCTTTGAACAGCAAATATTTATTAGATGTGGATAGAAGCATGTTTTGCAGTTGCGTTAAGGGTAAATAAAACTATGTTGATAGTTGCATCATTTGCAAATTGTTTGTGATGTAAATGTGTAGGCTGGGGAAGAAGAGAGACCTAAGGCAAGGGGAAAAATAGATGCTGATAATTTGGTTTGTTATAGTCTTATTTTCCCTGTTCTGCTTCTCTCTCTTCCTCCCCTTTTCAGTTATGTAAATGTATTTGTTTTGGAGAGTCTCAAACTGTAAAAGGTGGGAGAAGCTAGTGTTTATTCTGGCTAGATGATGGACAATTTTTTCCTCCTGCTTCTTCTAGGTGGAATCTTACAATACGATGTAATAGTATTTTATTGCAGGAAGGGGAAGAGATGAAAACTGATATGAAATTACTGATAAATGTTTTATTTTTGTTCTTCTAGTCAAAATACAACTGAGCCAGGCTTAACACTTAATAGTGTGCTTTGGAATTGGTTCTCTTCTTCACTTCTCACGTATTGTTGAGGTGTGAAGCTGTTGCATCTTTGCTAAGGCGTCGATTCACTCATATGCAACATACAACATCATCAATAAAAGTAAATGGGCAAAGTAATTGGAGATGCATCTCACTGACTGGTGACTTTGTACTCTTCCTCTCTGTATGAGGAGGGCGGTAGGGAATTTGCTTAACAGTGGAAGAACAAGTTGGTTAAATCTTTGGTAAGCTGATTTTTTTTTTTTTGGTGGTATGGGAGGTGGTTTGATAGTAATATCAGCATGCTTTGCTGTATGGCAATAACGTAAGACAGCATCCATCATTACCTGTTAATTTCAGATTCCTACTGTGTAAAAACCGAGAAAGGAAGTCTTTTGTTTTAACCAAGTTTATTATAGCTAACAGATTCATTTACATTTACATTCATTGCCATTTGGCACATGGGAGCTCTGTTTTTACCTTTAGTGGAAAAAAAAAGGGGGGGGGAGAAAGGGTGGGGAGCGGAATACATTATACCAATACAACTGTTGCTCTTGGCAATGTTTTTCATCTTGAAATGGCATATAAGTGAATAATTGCTGCAGCTGTTTTTTTGTGACATTAAATCATTTGCAATGAGTAAAAGTGATATTTTGCTCAAGAATGTCATATAAATGATAGTTTAAACTCTAGTAATTAAACATTATTTTGTTAAGGTAGAGAGATGTATAGTTCAGATTATTATGGTATACTAACTTTTAAACTAACTTTTAAAACAGACATATGTATTCTTGCTTATGTAGCATGTGTCTGTGGAAAAGATCATGTCTTTGTTGAGGTTTAGAGCAATATTCTTATGAATTGGTGAAAAATGTAATTTGTTTGACAGAGTGAAATGAAGCCATGAATCAGTGATAGACTCACCCTTATTTCAATTAAAACAACAGTTTTATTGTGCACTTGTTGGCATATATGATGCCATTTTTATTTTAAATATTTTGAGGATTTTGTGTGTGTGTGAATTTCTAACTAGAGTAGTAGTAAACCAATCCCTTTTCTCACACTGCAGTCTTAATATTGAAAAGAAAAAAGTGGCAGGTGTTTGAGGTGTAGCATTTGTGTACACTGTTCTTGTGAAGCACTCTAGAAAACATAAGTTATAAGGTGGAATGTGGTATCTTGCGTTTTGCTCTTGTGTCTATTGTGATTCAAAATCCTTAAAGTGACCATCAGCCTCAACATTAGGCTGTGTTTATTTTAAAAAGGGAAGGAATTATAACATCTAATGATAGAATTTTTTCACACAAATTTTTAAATCTAAACAACATTCTGTTTTTCTCCACACATTTTAAATACTCTTTTATGATGTTTTCCAACCCCAAATTAGCCCTATTGTATTCATGCATGAGAATCAAAGCGTCAAATTTTCAGGTTTATACAAATATATTGTAAAAGGGCATTTGTTTCTCTAGTTTATCCTTGCAGATTTGAGATGTGCATGTCCACATGTATATGTAGGCACCTATATGCTGTGTGGAATCAGTGCAAGTGGGGTACAGAAAAGATTGCCCACTTTAGAACATATTTTTAAAAATTTGGCCCAGAATGTGATGTTGTGTATTCTGTTCTAATGCCCAAGTTGTGTGATTATAATAAAACATCAACATCAATCATTGAAAATTGTATTAATAATGTAAAGTGGGTTTGGTACTATGGGGTTAGAAAAATTTGTTTTTAAATACGATTTTTATTTAGACATTTGTCCTTTTAATTGTATGGTATTTGGCATATTTAACTCTATTAACATAATCAAGCTGTTTGTGCCAGTGTGTAGATACATATGTATGTATACATACACATTCATAACATATGATGGTGTAGTAGAAAGGTTTTGTTGCCGTGAGTTGCATTACTCACAAGTGTCAAAGGCACAACTGAGTTATGCAGATCATCCCAAATAAGTCCAGATAAAACCTTTATATCTCACTATCATGGTTTTTTTTTTAAATAAAATCCTCAATTATTTAATTTACCACAAGTTAGCACAGAAGTTTCCAGTCTTTTGCACTGGAGTTGTGCAGAATTTTGGTTGAGTTTGTTTCAAATTATTGGGGGCTTTACGTGTATTAATATGGTTTGAAATCATAATAAAAACAGTTTACTTATTGCACTTTTCACTCTGCGTGTGTGCGTGTAAAATCATCAACTATAGTATGTATGGTTGTGTTTGATATTTGGTGTGGTGTTAACCACAAAACCTTCATGGCTTTGCTTACATGTTAAGTGCAGGTATTTAGAATAACCACAATGCCTAAAGTGTATTACTGCTGTAGTGAAATGTTGAGGTTATACTTAAATAGATTCTGTAAAAAAACTCTCCATGTTATTTATTTATTTATTTATTTGTTTATTTAATTTCAATGTAAAGATGTACAAAGTAAGACAATCCCTTTAAGATATTCATTCCCAAATGCAAAATATTAAAATTTTTCACTTCTGCCATACTTTTCTTGGGTGGCTTTTGCAACCCAGAACAATTGGTGCTTAACTAGCAGACAGCCATCCAAAGCTGAGTGGCAAGGTGAAATTCTCACTGAGATCTGTACACTACTGCTAGTGTTTCCAGCCTTGCTTCTGTGGAAATTGAGATTGGAGCGATGAAAATATGTCCAGGAGAACTTTTTATAGAAATGTCTTGATACGTTAAAATTATTGTTGCTAGTCTAATATTTCTGCAGTGGATCAACAACAATAAGGGGATGGTATTAAAACCTTGGGTGAAATCCTGGCTCTATTGAAGTTAATAGCAAAACTCCCACTGAATTCAGCGAGGCCCAGGATTTCATCCATCGACTTGTAAACCTACAGTTACCTTCACCATGGCTCTGATCTCGGTTACACAGAAATAGGGTTGGAAAGTTACGCTTTTTTTCTCTGTATGTCCTTGGAAGGACATAATGATTTCAAGGAGGACACATTTTGCTATTGAGTTTAAACCCATGCAGTTAGATGGTTATCCAGCTGGAGCCTTTGTCAGTCAGTCAGATTTCTGCTTCTGTAAAGTCTGTTTCATAAGCATGGAGGACTGCTGTAACACCAAATAAGTATTAATATGTCTATTTATTCCACTAACTAAGGTTGCCTACTCAGCGCTAGAATTCAGTGAAACCATGACTCCAATTGTGCTAGGTCTTCCCCCATTAGTGGACAAGGCTGACTCACTGTCTGTTCAGGGATCATTCTGTTTAAATAGCACTTACAATATATCCTGTATGATTGCAGTTGTGTCTCAATATCTGCATTAAACCCCATTTTTACTGCAGTGATTTATATTTCCGTTGTAACATCATCCCAAGTGCTAGCTTGTTAGGCTTGGTCTACACTACCCCCCTAATTCGAACTAAGGTACGCAACTTCAGCTACGTGAATAAAGTAGCTGAAGTCAAAGTACCTTAGTTCGAACTTACCTTGGTCCACACTCGGCAGGCAGGCTCCCCCGTCGACTCCGCGGTACTCCTCTCGCCGAGCTGGAGTACCGCAGTCGACGGCGAGCACTTCCGGGTTCGACTTATCGCGTCCAGACTAGACGCGATAAGTCGAACCCAGAAGTTCGATTGCCAGCCGCCGAACTAGCGGGTAAGTGTAGCCAAGGCCTTAGACTCAGCAGGTTATCTTCCAGAATCAAGTAACCTGAAGGGATAGATGCAGGAAGAAATGAAAGTAGTGAGGAGAACCCTCTGCAAATTCAAACCTGACCTCAAAGACAAGATTGTGGTCATATTTTGGAACAGCAGACACATTAACAGAGGTATGTGGCAAGGGTTTAACTTCACTGAAGGCATGGTGTCCAAAACCAATCTGCTGCTTTTGTGAGCAGAGAAACCTTTCTTGGCCCTAAACGATAAAGGTTCAGGGCCACACTTATTGATTAAAGAACTAGGACTTTTACTCCAGGATGTTCTTCCTGAAACTGTTTGTACCAGCTTGGAACCAAAATTGAGCTGAAGGTTTTTTCCACGATTAGTTAATATCTATGTAGCGATTTGAACATGTAAAATATTACATGAATTGAAAGTAGCAGTATTATTTCAAGAGGCAAAATATTTTTTATCTTTCCACACAAATTGGGAAGTGGCAGCACTAGAACTTTATAAATTGCCACACCTTCATGGATGTTTATCCATTTAACTCCACATCATCCGAATTAAAAAAAAAAGTATTGTTAATGAAAAGCATCAGTGTAATTAATAACTCACATTTGCTTCTACCAGGTTATCTTCAGATGAGGGTCCCATCTGTGGTTAAGAATTGCTTTCTTAGTCTATGCTTTCTTTCACTATGTTCAATTATTAATTCTTACTTAGTAAAACAGGACATTACTTCTTGGGATTTGAAAGGAGGAATTTAAAAGGCTTGTGCTGTTCTGATACGCTTCTCCAGACATCTATTACTGGTGGTGGGTTTGATTAGATCTTGGTGGATAGAATCCGATAAGACTGATCAGAGCACAATGAGAAGCTGTCTAGCAGGGATTGTTCATCACAAAACTGGTATCCCAGTGTTTTTTTTTATTTTAACTTTTATTCCTTATTTCCTGTGCCATGGAAAATGGAGATAATGATACTGCCCTCCTTTGTAAAGCGCTTTGAGATCTGCGGATGAAAAGTGCTATTATAAGCAGGGCCGGCTCCAGGCACCAGCTTGGTAAGCAGGTGCTTGGGGCGGCCACTCCGGAGAGGGGCGGCAGGTCCAGCTATTCGGCGGACAGTCCCTCACTCCCGCTCCGAGCGAAGGACCTTCCGCCGAATTGCCGCCGCAGATCGCGATCGCGGCTTTTTTTGGCTGCTTGGGGCGGCCAAAACCCTGGAGCTGGCCCTGATTATAAGAACTAGGGGGTATTATTATAATTGAATGGCAGCCTTTGGATGATCTCTAGTGCATGTCTATATATGTGCTTGGCTAGTAAAATGGGACCCCAATTTTGATTAGGGTCTCTGGGCACTACTGGCATATAAATAGTAAATAATATTAGGAAGCATTGATAGTGTGAACCTCCTTGGAGTAGAAATTTTGTTGGCTCAGAAACAAACAGAAGACATGGGTGGGGGAAATATCCAAAAAATCTAACTGGTGCTTTTTCCTTTATGCTTATGTAGATAGATACTGGTAGTCTGTCATTGGTAGATAAAACAGGCAATGAATGATCCTAACTCACTTGACTAAAATCTCTCTACCTGTTGTGTGCTGAAGCAGAGAGCCAGGGCCACTACAATTGATCACTTGCCTTTAAAAAAGTATGGAAAATTTATCAAGAATTTAGTACGGTATGCTTAGAAGAAAACCTTGTTACAAGTTGAAAAATCCAGTGAAAATATGATCATCCTAAATTTTAAGAAAGTGTGCAAATGTATTTCTCAGAGGTAAGTAAATTAAAGTTCTCAAATCATGTTGGTGATTTGGATTTGATCCACAAAGCATTGTTGTTGTTATTATGGCATTGTTGTTATACGTTTCTAAACTCTGATTCCCAGTATTTAAATCACAGAAGGTTAATTAAAACAGTTCTTTATTCTGCAACTGCTTGAGAATATTAACCTTGCAAAGGCTGTGTTAAATCACTGAAGTGATAGAATTGCATTTGCTTTGTAAGATTTTGCTGCAAGAGCAAAGACAGTGCCATTTATAGTTCAGTGCCGTTAATTGCTTAGCATTTAGATATTAGCACAGGAGTCTATTAATTAACTTGATGATAAAACTATTGGAATGTAGGCTGATAAAAATGATTTTGTTTTAAAGGAGATTACCAATCAAACCTGCTTCTCCCTTCCCTTCTCCCCCCTCCACTTCCCTCCTTTTTCCTCTGGCAGTAGACATCAATGGTAGGTTTTTTGGTTTAAGAGTGCCATTAATGTCCAAGAAGCAACTTTAAGTTAATTATTGATAGAATTTGAAGGGTAGGGTAAACAGAGTAGTGAGCGTTGAAAGGTTGCTTGCCTATATAATAGTAATTTATTCCATTGTCCTGATTCACTTATCTGATTGTGGAGCACAGCTAAAGTTCTCTATATTTTCATCTTAAAACAAGAGTGTTTAACACAAATCACAGATTTTTTAAATATTTTAAATGCTAATAAAATAAAATCATGGAATAAATAGTAAAGAAGTAAAATCTTTAGAGTATCAATGTGTCTGCTTCTTTCTTTTGTTTTTTGAGTACCATATGTGTTATATATTTCAAATTGTAATGGTCTTGTAAATTATACTTTATGGCCAGTTGCAACTCCACAATATTCTGTTAAAGTCTTTAAATTAACTTTGCCTCATTTTCCTCAAAGGTAAGGGTCCCAGTTAGGGGTTTGTTTGCTAACCTTTCCTGGTACAAGATTTACTACTACATTTTTTCCTGTCTTTATTTCCTTTCTAATTGAAGATATTCAGTGAAACATTTTATTTGTAGGTTTATTTTCTGTATTTTGAACCAGGTTCTTGGTTGCTAATACACAATGTTCTACTTGTAATAAGCCAGCGTACACTACAGATACACTCATCTCTATCTCCCAGTATGCCCACTTATTCGGCTGCAGTGGCGTTTAACATATTTGTGAGCACATTTCCAAAATCCTCTTTTGTCAGCAGTTGCAATTAGAACTAAACAACAACAATTGAAATGGAACAGCAAATTAAGGCCAATAACAAAAGCAAATTTGCTTACAAAAATTAGTGTGAGATGACTAACCAAATGTTTTCATGTGTTTTTTTTTATCTAGAGAATGAGGGGTGGCCGACTTGTTGTTCTCTGCAGCCCAAGCTCTGGGAGAATGATGACATGTAGTCTGTCTTCATTTTCCCTCCTCCTCCTCACCCTCCTCTCCCCCTTACTGCCCAATCCCCTTCCCTCAACCCCCCTTCAAAACAAACCAAACAAACAAAAACCCAAACACACCATTTCTATTTGCAAATAGAAAATCAAGTAACTGTCTGTAAAATTAAGTAATTTGCAACTACAGAGAGAGCTTGCAAGACCAAATTTGCATACTTTCCCATCTTATAAGATGGGGAGGTTTTCTGCTGCCTTATTAGCCAACAATTCTTTTACCCTTGCTTAACGAAAAGGCTGTGACCTAGATTATCTTCCGTGAGGATCAGTGTCACAGGGTAGCTGGTCCCTGCTGATAGACTAGGCCCAGCTCCGGGGAACCAGAGCAGGTGAGCCCTATCCAGCTAATTAAAGACGGCTGGGCTACACTGGGGCATATAAGGGACTGCTAGTGGGCAGTTGGAGGAGAAAGAACTGAGACAGACTAAGCCCTGGGGAGGGAAAGCCACAGTGGGGTGGAGGTAGCTCCTGTGGTGGGTCGCTAGAGTAAGGGGCTAGAGGCTCAGGGAGGCAGCCCTGTGACTGCTGCATCAGGAAGGGAACAGAGCTGACTTAGGCTGGGAAGCTGCTAGGAGCTAGAGTGCCAGAAATCACTGCAAGTGTTGGCTGCGAAGCCTAGGGCCGAGGATTGAGTTAAGACTTTTCCGTTTGGTATGCTAACCTCTGTGAAAAGACTGGGCGTGGCAGCACATGCTTTGATGCTGGGGAGAAGCATGGCCCGGTGACAATCAGTAAAGATGTCCGTATTTTGATCCTAGTTTGTTTTTAAGTCCTCAAACACCACACCACATCTCTTTCCCCCAATGATCTAAAATGCTTTACTTTGAAAATATAAAGGAGGTGGTGATGGTGGTTGTGGTGGTGAAGAACTCGTAGACCAAGGGTAATCAATTATTTTGTGTCAAGGTCCAAATCTCTTGGTCAATGTATAGTCAAGGTCCAGACTCCAGAGAAAATAATACAAAAATAATAACAATAATAAGAAAATAAAAAGATTTCACAGTCCATTCAAAAGCATGTGACAGTCTGGATTTGGTCCATGGTCCGCCTATTGACTACCTCTGTCTTAGACTCATGGACTTTAAAGCCAGAAAGGAACATCATGATTATCTAGTCTGACCTCCTACACATCTTAGGCCACAGCATCTCACCTACCCACTCCTGTAATAGACCCTTAGCTTCAAAGATCAAAGAACCAATGCGCTTTTTCTGGCTTAAGGTATTATTTATACAGTGTATTAAAAATGCTTCTGCAGCTGGATAATTTTTTTTTCTTTAAGTTAATTGCTCTCTATTTCACTGTCCTGAACGAAAACATCTCCTAGCTTGGTTGATGGCTGGATTAAAGTATTCGTATGCAGCAGTAACTGTGTGACTTCATTGGTTGTACCGTAAGAGATGATAATGGTAATGCACCTTCTTCTTCAGTGGCCCCAAAACTGAGATACCAGACCCCTCCCAACCCCCCAATTAAATTACATCAAATAGCATTGAGCAGTAAACAGCCTTCTTGACCAGAGCTAATATATATTCACAGACTTGTATGAATCCTGCAGAAAACCTCACTGCCTTATTCAGTGATTATCTTGGCACGGTGTAGCGGATATACCATATTCCACTTCCTTAGAAGATGTGTTGTGGAGTAATAAAGAATGGAATTGGGGAGCTTTCCTCTCTGCTATTTCTTGAATGTTGTCTGTACCATTCTGTTTTGTGTGTGTAAAGAAACAAAAATCCTCACAATTACCTTATTCTCAGTGACTTTGTTTTGGGGGGAGGGTCCCCTCCCAAAATACAACTGCAGCTTTTTGTGAGCCTTTATGAAGTCCTTTAGACACCAGTGTGGCTTTAGACAACAGTGAGGCTTCCCTCTCCTATATAGTTCACTAAGGAAGGTGCCACTGAGAAAATGCAGACAAAGTATTTCCCAGTCTCAAGTGAGGAAGTACCATCCTTTGGTACCTAGTTTGATTAGCCTAGAGGAAGCAGCTGCTCTTGGTGCAGTTTTTTCTTTATTCAGTAAGCTATCTTCAGGGTTTCAGCTTGACTGTAAGCTTGGGGCACTGCTATGACCTCATTTACGTGAGTAAGCCCCATGCTTCAGAGATACTCTTCTGCTGGTGGCTGGCAGACTGACAGAGGATTCTGCCGTCTGGAGCACTGAGATGCACAAACTCACTGCTCATGCAGCAAGAAATCTTAAAGAAGCAGCAGGTTTTTAATCCTGCCACATTCAGATATTTTGATTTTTTTTGTTTGAGCTGGAACTGTTGAAAATAGTGCAGCCTAGCTTTTAGTCTCAGATGTGTCAGAGAAGGAAAGGTTTCCTCCAAAATTTTTCTGAAGGGTGGAGTTGGGAGAGGATGCGAAGGGAGTAATTTAATATTACGATTTGTTACAAACAAATTTGTTATTAGGGGGAGGGATAGCTCAGGGGTTTGCGCATTGGCCTGCCAAACCAAGGGTTGTGAGTTCAGCCCTCAAGGGGGCCATTTAGGGAACTGGGCTAAATATCTGTCTGAGGATTTGTCCTGCTTTGACCAGGAGGTTGGACTAGATGACCTCCTGAGGTTCCTTCCAATCCTGATATTCTATGATTCTATGATTAGATGTGTAAAAACGGCAGGTTATAATTTGTATTGGTATGGTACTTGTCTGTGTTAAAGAACGGTCAGGAAATGGAAATAGAGGGTGGAGAAACTGAAAGTGTGGTCAGGCTGCCAACCTTGTAGGGCTTTGGGGAAAGCCTGGGAAGCCTTTAAAAAATGCAGGATGGTCCACCTGGAATGAGATGTGCATTATGACAGTTTCCTCCCCCCCCCAAATTATGCTTGTGCTTCCAGGCTCTCCCCTTGAAGTTCTTTGTCACCTCTTCATTCAGACTCCAAATCCTTATCTGTGGATTTAGCCAAGAGACCACTCTCCTTTGAGAAATCCTTCTTTTGTCTATAAATTAGGTTTTGGCTGGTGTGTATTCAGCCTGTGTAATGAGGCCCTGTCCATTCCTAATATGTTTTGATGTGAGTACTAAACTTGCACACTTCTTCTCTCTACTTTTATCACACATTAGAAAGGTGTGACAGAAAAAAGACCAAGAGAAAATGCCTTGTTTCTGATCAGATTAGTTATTGCTGCCCTTTTTGATCCATGGAATAAAAAAAAATAGAGCAACAAAATAAGAATTTAAGAGAGCAAATTTTATCTTTAAACTGCTTCTGCAGTGCTAGCTTAGAACTGATCCTGGAGGCCGTATCTGTGTGGAACAGAGGTGGGCAAACTACGGCCCGCGGGACCCTCCTGCCCGGCCCCTGAGCTGTTCTCCCTCCCCTGAAGCCTCAGCTTGCCGCTCCACCGGCGCAATGCCCTGGGCAGCAGGCTGCGAGCTCTTGCCAGGCAGCACAGCTGCAGAGCCTGGTGCTCTGTGCTGCTTGGTGGCGTGGCTGGTTCTAGTCGGGCGGTGCGGCTGTAGCGCTGCCAACTACCGGTGCTCCAGGCAGTGTGGTAAGGGGGCAGGAAGTAGGTGGGGTTGGATAGAGGGCAGGGGAGTTCGGGCTGGTGGTCAGGGGTCGGTCAGAGGGCGGGGAACGGGGGGGGGGGTTGGATGGGTGCAAGGGTTCCAGGGGGCAGTCAGGAAGGGGAGGGGGGGTTGGATGGGGTGGAGGGGGGCAGGCAGGGGTTCCGGGGGCGGTCAGCGAGAAGGGGTGGGTGGATGGGGCAGTGGTCCCGGAGGGAGGGGGGAGCAGTCAGGAATGAGAGGAGGGGTTGGATGGAGCAGTGGGGGACAGTCAGGGATGGTCAAGGGACAGGGAGTGAGGCAGTGGATGGAGCAGGGGTTCTGGGGGGGGCTATCAGGGAATAGGGGGGGTTGGATGGGGCAGGAGTCCCGGGAAGGGGTTTTGTCGGGGGTGAGAAGCGGGTGGAGGATGGGGGCAGGGGCTGGGCCATGCCTGCCTCTTTGGGGAGGCACAGCCTCCCCTAACCAGCCCTCCATACAATTTCTGAAACCCGATGCGGCCCTCAGGCCAAAAAGTTTTCCCTCCCCTGGTGTAGAACAAATGGACTAGAATTTTCTGTGAAAAATGGCCATGTCCTGGAAAAATATCTAGCTGATTAAAATCACCTGCTATTTGGCTCAACAAACAAATAGAGCTAGGAGATGAGAGGATTTTAGTGCCCCACCCTTTGTATAAAACTGCTACTACAGAGGCATTTTCCAATGAAGTAGGATTGGCTGACTCTTCTAGTAAGTCCTGAATGCCTTAAGGGGGTTTCATGGTACAGGGTTTGAGCATGTTAATATGTAAACGTTAAAGAATTTCTGGTAGCATTCAGTCATCAGAATATTGAGGAGCAGCTGAAGCAGGAAATTCAGTGCTGACCATCACAGTAGCTGCTGCCCTTGTCTCCATTTTTTTTTTTTTTTTTGCTATAAAGAGGTTCACTCACTTTAACCAGCAGAAGGGTCCACCCAATTCTTTAGGTGCACACATGTTTGAGGGGTGAAGTGGAGTTACTGCTTTAGTAGCCAACACATAGTACATTGCAGACTATAGCTTTTATTTACACTCTAGACGATGGATAGATACTGGGCCAATCTACCCAAACTCAACCAGGCATTTTCCTCTATGATGAAAGCCCACCTGCTTACAATCCTCTCTTCTCTGTGACCCATAAGTAGGCAGCTTATTGGTCTGTGCACCAAAGAACATAGGATTCTCAAGACATAGGATTCCAGTCCCTTTTTCTTGAGGTCTTCAGTTTATTGCTTCAAATTAACACTAGTTCAATATATCAATCTTGTCCTTTTCCCCTTGACCTAGGGTCTTCTGCAGTATCCTATCCACACGATCCACAGGCCATCTGCTTAGTATTCTAGGCAAGCATCTCTGCCCTTTTCTAGCTTGCTCCTTGCAGGATTAGACTCTACAAGCCATTCACCTGAGGCATATATGATCCGGGTTCTTTCCCCTGACCCAGGGACTCCTGTAGGAGCCTACCTAGTCCGTGCAGCGCAAGTGGGCTACTGGTTGGATTTTATGAAGACCAGGAGTGATCTTCAGGCTATGACCTGAACCCTGGCCTCACAGCATCAACTTGGGTGGGGCTGAGCCCTTAAAGGACCAGTGACTGGGTTCTTGTGTGAGAATTTTGGAAGGCTTCAGTTTGGTAATTTTGGCACTCTCTCAAGCACTTTAGATGGAATACCTCTGCTTCTGAGGTTATAGCATTTGGTCATACTGTAATAAATGACTTTAAACCATTTCTGTTCTCTGAGTGCTTTTAGAGATTGCTCCAGATTGGTGGATGCCAGATTATGGAAAGTAATTTAAAGTTAGTTTTGCCTCTGATACACCAATTTGGAAAATCCACTTTGCCCTGTTTTGAAATGCATTCTTGCAGTAGCAGCATAGTTTTCTGCCTTTCTCTTTCTCTTCCCATTCCCCACCCTTGCTTGGTGGTCTGGCTTGGTGCATGAGATTCAGAAACTGTTTGTAAGAGTAAAATACTATCAGTGTGGTATAATGGAAAGATAAACTACATTTGGGATTTAGTTTGTCTTCCATATTCTCACGTGGTATATTACTTTTAACTCCCTTTTGCTGGGACTATAAAGGTGTTAGCATTGCATTTTTCTTTGAGTGTTGCCTTGCCCACTCTACTACTCTGATGGTGTTGTGGTAACATGTTGGCAGTCCTCTGGTGAAAGCTGGGTCTGACAGGTGAATCTGTCATTCTTGAGTTAGAAAATGGAGAGATGGGATCTGTTTGCATATGTGTACTAGTAACATTGCATGCTTTGTTGTACAAAATTTTATGAATTAATATCTAAAGCAGTGATCACAATGAGCTGCTAACATATCACCTGCTCTGATTCTGTTGCATGGAGTCCCTTCAGAGCTGAGTGAAATAATTCTGAATAGTAGAGCTGTATACTCCTCCTCTGACTGTTACGCTGGGTCCTGACCTCCATTCTGGAGGTCATCGGGGAACAGATTTATACCCTTGCTTTCATTTTATTGTTGGCACATCACTGTTGAATTGAGACTTTAAGATGCATTTGAAATCTTTTAAGGATCAGCCAACTGAATCCAGGACATAAACTGAAATTGTTCGTAATGAGGTTATAAAATGGAAGCTTTCTATAATATTTCTTTTAAGTGGCCACTTCTGTGGTCTCTTATTCAGCCACTGTCCTGCTTATCTTCACAGGAATCAGTGTGGCTTTAAGTTATCCCTCTACAATTTACTGCAATAGAAAGGAAAGGAAATCTAGGTGATGTTTCTTTTTCTTTCTGACCCACCTTTTCTTTTAATAAGGTTTTCCCTCAGATTAATGACTCCACCATACTTTCATTATTTTAAAATAAAAATAATTTAAGCTGTTTAATAATTAACCTCTCTCTCCTTCTACAGAACTATGTAGGGAGGAGTGAATTACAACTAAAAGTTTCGAGCAAACCAGTACTGCATTAATTCAGATATAGAAAACAAGAAAAGTGTCCCATGTAGGTGTGAACAGATCTCTTTTTGAGCGAGGTCCAGTTACACAATGTCATGTTTTCATTTTTTTTAAATCCATTTACTCCACTGACTACACAGTATGCCTACACTGCAAAAGCTGTGCATGGGCTAGCCTACCTAATCTAGTTTAAATTCAGCTAGTGTGGATAACCGTAGCAGTGAAGACAGTGCAGTGAAGACCTCAGCGCAGATTTCCTGGGTACAGCATACTAATCTGCTCTGAAGCCTGCGCTGTATTGTCTTCACTGCTCTTTGATATCTCTGCTATCTCAGGTAGGCTAGCCCCGTACACAACATTTGCTCTACAGATATACGCTAAGAGAGAGCTCATGCTGTATTGTTGTGGAACAAAGGTCTTTCAGACAAGTAATGACAACATGAATAATCTATATGATCTATCTTACTAAATGGTATAAATTTACAGAAAACCGAGAGAGAGAGAATCTATCACATGCACATGCATCCCTGAGAGTATTGTTTTTTTTGCCATATAAATTAATTAACTTTTACTGGGCGGGGTAAACAATTTCTTTGAATGAGATTTTAATTAGTGTACTGCGATATGTTGAGGGAGATGGCTTCCTAGGTACACAACCGTACCTGATTGTGTTAGTGAAGTGTATTTTGGTACCATTGCTATCTAAATGTAATAGTTGTATGTATTAACTGCTTTCTGAGCTACATCCCCAGATGTGTGATTTTTCACATATATGTATAGGCTCACTCTGTTATCTGTCATCTTCAACATTTATCTACCTTTTACTGAATAAATGCTCTTTTGATGTGACTTGTATAATGTGCATTTCACTAATAAAAAAAAATAGTTCCAACACAAACAAACTAAGCTATATATTTTTAGAAAAATCAAAATCTCATCCACTTTTGGTGCATACACCTGACAATTTGATGGCTTGGCCTGGTGCCTTTCCCAAAGTCTTATGGAGAAGCTCAACTTTCAGAGTTACTTTAGGATTTTGCTGACAGTTCCTGCTGTAGCAGCCACTGGATTTCTTCCAGAATTAGAAAGGTTTGAGTGAATGGAAACTTTTAGCCTGCTATTTTAAAGTAAGCCCTTCTCTCTGTAGCACGCACACATGCTACACCATTATATTTTGCTGTGATTAATAAAAACCCTAAGCTTTGTTTAGAAAGCTGAAGTTGTTAGTGGCTACAATTGTGTGAGTGAAAAGATGGAAAAAATTATCAGGAATCTTAAAGATTCCTCACTCTCAGAACTGAAAATGAAAACTACAATTCCATATGCATCTGTAGTGACATGACGCACTATCCTATTTGAATATACCTTTCCTTATCATGTCTTTATCTGCAGAAACCTAGTGGAATTGTTGTGTGTTCTGTGCATTAAAATATTTTGCTCTAAGAGGGAAAAGTGATCTCAGCCCTCCTGTTCAGGGAAAGAATGATATTGAGCTCTTTCCTTTGTTTATAAAGCCAACACCTTGGTAAATTTGTGTATTAAATTATTTCTCCGGGTTTCCACTGTCATAACTTTAAAACAAATACTTTTTAAAAAAAGTAAAGAGACCACTTTGTCTGAAATTCATAGAAAGCTGATAATAACATAAAGAGACAAGGTGGATGAGGTAATACCTTTTCTTGGATGAGCTTACACGGAGCTGCTCTTCAAAGAGCTCTGTGTAAATTTGAAAGTTTGTCTCTCAACCAATAGAAAGTAAAAACCAGTAAAAGATATTACCTCACCCACCTTGTCTCTCTGATATCCTGGGACCAACATGGCTACAACAACACTGCAAACAATAATAGTCTTTCACCTCTAGGTCGCTGCTTCCCAAATTGCCAGTGACAAAAGACGTTTCTGTGTAATGACTGTACATGAAATGAATAGGTGGTCTCAGTCCTGTTCAGAATGCACAGGTGTCCACATCTTAATTGGCACGTTTGTCTACAGTATCCACTTCTGTGTCTTACCTGCTGGTCTTTCCTCCTACCCTTAGTCTCTCCAAGATCAGAATGGAAGAGCACTGGTGGGCCATTATAGGGAAGCTTGCTCTCCTGCTGCCTGTTAAAATAATCTGTGGCTAAATAGTGCATTTAAGACTACAGGGCTGTCAGTTCAGTCTGGAAAGACAGCCCATGGACAGTCTCCAAATGAATAACCAAGAACTGATTCAATTTGTCCTTCTGTGCTTCTCATGAAAACACACGTTGCCTCCCCCCAGGAAATTTTAGTAGGAAATGAGTTTTTAAATAAGACCCAGCAAACATGTGGGCACAGCCATTCTTGGTATTTCATAAGGGGTTAATAACTCTTATTTGATTTTTCAAACCATAAAACATCTTTCATTTCCCAGGAAAATTGTCCTAATGCAGCAGTGTCGGTTTGGAATGAAGAATAACTTTATTTCTGAGATGATGTTTGCTAAATTGAATATCCCATTTATCTTCCTCAGTGATTTTTTTTTTTAAAGTGGTTCTTGTTTGTTGGCTGTAAAGGGAGAATGAAAAGGAAATAGAATGCTGAATGCACAGTTCAAATCCACTGTTGCTACTGTTTTCTAAACCGGGTTTATTACGGACGCCTGTGCAGCGACCACAAATAGTGTGTGACTGTGTGTGTGCTTAAACAAAAAGGAAAGCAGAGGTTTGCTCATTTGTTTGCCTATTGTGAAGCTGTCCTGCACCTTTATGCTCCTTTGTAACAGGGTGAAGGCTGCTGAATGGAGGACTTGTGCCATTTGTTGATTTTAAACCTCGCTGTTAATCCACAGGAACCTGCTGGTCTACACAGCAGGAGAGCTGTGTGACAAGTGGAAATCTGGGAGGGGAAAAAGCAGGAGGGGGTGTGTGTCACAGTAGATAATAATGATTCAGCCATCAGCCTTTGTCACCCGTAAACCTAATTGTTACCCTCTGCTGGTAACCAGATTGAAGTGCTAGCCTTTTAAGTGTTCCTTGATTTTACTTGAAACATGCTTATGATGGATAGACCAGTTTATTGTTGGTTTACGTACTACTGTCAGTTTTGTTAGCTTTTGTTTTTAAACCTTGTTAAATTTTCTCTTGATCTTATTTCTTCTTCATTAACATTTTTGCAGTACAGCTCAAAATGACAGAGATGGCTGGGTGAAAACAGTATGGTTGTTCACATATTTCCCTTTGTCAGACTTTCATTAGAGCAGGGGCAGAAAACTACTGCTCTGCAAACTAATTTTTGTGGTGTCACTCTATTGTCAATAACTGCTGTTGGACTAGGGAATCTTAGCTATAGGAATAGTCCTTTATAAGTAGCAGCAGTGTAATTTTTTAGAGTATGGGTGGGGGTGGGGTGGAGAGAATCTTGAGATACACTTTCAAGCCAAAAAATGTAGCCTTTTAAAATAATTGTTCTTTTAGGTATTTATCAAAATTGTAAGATAGGGAAACAAAAACAACTTAAGCCAGCAATCTGTTGTACAAATTGGGGAGAAATAAAAAAACTGAAGATGAAATGAAACAAAACAGAAAAACCTTTAAGGTGTGATACTTTTTTCCTGCACAATCAGAAACTGGTTCTTCAACTTTTCCTGCCAGTTATACATGCTAAAATAAGCATTTCACATTCTGTCCTCCTCCTTGACTTTATGTGTAGAAGTTGGTAACCTAAAGTATAGTGACTAAGATTATCTCTGCAACTTGGGAAGTATTTTTTCTACGTGGTGTAAGTGATCTTATGCCATTATGTAACACTGCTTAGGCTTGTGCGCTGGCCATAGGAAGGCCTCTTGACTTTCACGTAAGTTGCTGATATAGACATAGATGTACCTTTGATCAACTCTAGTTCTTTTCTGGAAAGTGTGTGTGTGTGTGCGCGCGTGTGTGTGTGTGTGTGTGTGTGTATATATATATATATATATACACACACACACAATTTCACACAATTGCAGAGAGGGTTTTATGGGTTGACAGCTTATGTTTGAAAGCTTTGTCGGGATGGTGGTGGAGTCTGATTACATAGCGTGATTATATAGCATTCTCAGATCCAATATTGTAAGATCTTCCAACTGGTTCAATATTTCAACAAAAGATTTGCTCTCAATATTTGATCATCTGGAGAATATTTTGGCTTCTTAATCTCTCCAACCTCTCAAAAAAAAGTATTTAATTGGTTATTTTAACCTGTACCAGAGGAACACAAATGGACACACAACTCTGTTTAGACTCTGTCATTCTTATTTCTTTATAAAACATTAAAGTCATAATGGCACCCAATAGGACCTGATGATTCCACTGAAAAATAAGGTTTGTCTAATACAAATTTTTGATTAAAAAAAAACAGATCAGAAGTCAACTGTTATCTCTTCACCTTTCCTTCACATGGGTTTAGCTGGACTGCTGTGGCATATGAATAACCATAGTGTTTTTATAATTTTGTTTTTGCAGGACATGTCTCAGGAAGGCTATGGAACCAGATCCCAACCCCCTATAGCCTCAGGAAAGCCTAACCATGAAGACTTAAACCTAATACAACAAGAAAGACCATCAAGCTTACCAGTAAGAAATTAATGTGCCAGTTGTAGAATAGTAGTACATTATTTTAAAATGAAAAATATTTTATAAAGATCTTACTGTCGCTATGATATGTGGATGAAATTTTGGGATGACAAATATATAACAATTTTAGTACCGCATTTGTTTTAAAAGCACAATGAAAACTGATTACAGTGAATGATCAATATATTATCTAGGGTAATCCCGTATCCCTTAGAGGAAGTCTTTTAGTCATATAGTTAATTTGGTATTAATTTGTTTAGTGGCCATCACACAGTTTGCCATATTAAATATAGTTTATTCTGTCAATGTAAGATTCAGATATTGTGTGTGTGTTTGTGTTCATAGCTTGAACTGGTTCAGGACTGAAGCTGATTCACATATTTGTACCCAGATTTGTCTGTGCGTGGAGAGGAAAGAGTATCGCTCCTTCTTAGCTTTTTTGGTTTTGCAGTCATATACAAGAGAATTATTCAGGGTCTTTTTAACTCCTGACTCCTCCTTTGAGGGTTTTCTCCCCTGAAATATGTTTTGATTTTATTTCAAAAACCTTGTAGGCATAAGTAAGGAAGCAACACTGCCATGAGTTATTCCCTCCAAACCCCAAACACAGTTCATTAGTTGTCAGCATAGTATGAGACACTTGCAAAAATACTGGACACATCTTTTCACAAGTTAATTCTGTTTTAGTCTATTGGAACAGTCTAAAGAATTATATTAATCAGAATTATAGTAACACTTTATATTGGTCTGGTTATTATCACTTGAGTTTTTGTGCTAGATGATCATGTTAAATTAACCTTGCCTAGTTGTATTAGCTTTATGCATAATTGAAAAAAACAAACTAACACCGATAAATTGATACACTTAGCAGAGACATCAGGACTATCTGCATACGGAGGTCTTCAGTGTCCTGATAAATGCCAGCTGTAAGATGCAAAATATGTTTTGGCTGTGTTCCCATTTACCTCCGGTTGTTTTATAAGAAGTAAATCAGCTTCATGTGCCCACACAAACTTAAACCAGTTTAAATATTTTTCGGTTAGAAGAGGCACATTGGTTAAACCAAGTGATTTGTGGCTGTGAATACGGTTGCATTGAACTGTAGGATATTTCCAAGAGATCTCCTACAGTTCAGTGGGCGTGTAATCGTTTTAAATTAGTGGAGGGACCCATTCGAAGAGCAGGTAAATTAAGTATGCTTAACTTATCTAGACACTGAAGTTATATGTGAAAAAACCAAGAACTTACTGCATTTTTCTAATGACATATGATGCTACCATCCATTCCTAAAAGCATAGGAAGAATTTGCAGCCAATCAATCAAATATTCAGAACTAGAAAATTATCATAAAATTGTTGCATGTTGTGACAACTCCACTTGGTAGGTTGATCAAGCTAAGTCTCTCCCCACCTTGTAGGTTTTTCTATTGTTCAAATCACCTATCTATCTGTCCTGTCTACAGATGTTTTGAGCCCGTGTTAAAGAAAAGACTATGTAATCAGCATATTTTTAGAGCTTTTAAAGTTCCATTTTTAAAACATAGGACAGTGACTAGCAGTCTGTATACCATAAATTCCTTCCACCTGGTTTTATACACTTAGATATATGTGTGCTTTGTAGAGGAGCTATGAAAATTGGTTTAAACAGCGCTGTCCACTTACTTTTGAACTGGTTTTAGTTTCAGCATTTTTCCAGTAAACCGTTTTTGAGACTAACTCAGAAATGGTTGTTGACAGTCAGTTATACATAGCAAATAGTGTGGACATGAACTGTTTTGGCAACAGTTAAACATATTTAAAAACTTTGATGTGGGCAGGCCCTTTACCCCTCTCTGTAGTTGATTATGTCTCCCTACCCCACACAGTGTAAGGAGTTACCAACCACATAATGGTCTAATAATTTGGTTACAGTTTTGTTACATGCAGGCTCTTTAAAATTTCAGCATCTGTCCTACTTTTATAAGCCCACCCCACCATCACCAAGGTATGAGAAGAGTATTGGATATTATGCGTCACTAAGTGTTCGGTATATTCAGTAGTTCATTATTATTCTAACTGTGAGTTGATGGTGTTGTAATTGAATCATAAGAGGGGGACTAGCATGGAGTGGAAGATCTTTTTCTCTTTTCATTCCTTTTAAAAACAAAAGCAACCCTACATATGTACACACATTTTTTCCTATTTTGTGAATGAACCATCCTCCACCTTCTTAATCTCAGAAAGAAAATCATTCTTGTATTATTAAAAAATACTTGTCCTTCTGAGATTGTGTTGGGATCGAAATGACACTAGGCCATATATTACTTGGAATAGGAAAGATCAGTGTCCAAAGGATGCTGGAGTGGTAAATACTGTAACGTGGTTCTTTCTGGGGGTAAGAATTGACTGAACATATTATTCCACCCGCACCAGCTTCCCCCACCCCTTACTTGAACAGTAAAGTTTTGTATCCAGTTTTTGTCTAGCTACCAAAACCTGTGACCAGCATCTCTGGTGTAATATTCTCCAAATTCCTCTAGTTTAAAACTGGGTGCTCAGGAGTCATTTTGGGGCCATTAAATATATCTTTGGAGTGCTATTTTTAAAATCTGTTTTGTAATGCTGTTCTTGAGGGTAGTCAATAAGTTTCCATGGGCTATTTTAGTCTCAAATGATGCCAAGGTTGCTGTGCTTTTAATAATAAAATTTGGTTATGTTTTGGTTCATGATAGTCCTATACAGTATACAATTTACCTATTCTAGTTTACGTCTTAAGGGTGTTAGATGACATCATAACTGCTTGCTCTAAGTTACATAGCAAACTTATACACATAGCTAAAAGAACAAGGAAACCAAATAATAAATGTTGGATGGTTTTCCCTGGCACTGGTAAAAGGCTTCCGCTTTGATGGATTTCAAGAGGAATTAACCACCTTCTGCAGCTCTGAAAGCTGATTTGTGTCATCCTTTTGGAAGTTTTCCAACAGGTTAGTGTCGTAGTAAGCACTGCTAAACAGGTCAATAGTTGTTCCATTTCCTTCACACATTGTATATAAAAGTCCTGGTATGAATGTCCCCATAAAGTTCAAAGCAGACAAATTTGTAATGTGGGTTGGTAACAAATGTCTACAAACAAAATATAGTTTTATTGGCTACTCCTAATGGCCCATCAGGTGCTATACAAAGTTCCCCTTCCTTCTCTTAAATGTTCAGCTATCTGGAGGGTTTGCCCTAGAGGGTTTTGACCATGTGGAGTCACTAAGAGTCCAAGTGAAATGTTGCGTAGAATAGTACTTCCAGCACTTTTGTTTTGGTCACAATTGGAAGGAAATGCCAGGCTTTTGAGAAAACCTGGGTATTTGGTTCTCTGTGAAGGAAAGGAAGTAATAAATGGAAACTGTTCCCTATTAGGCAGAGGGAAAGGAGGGGGGAGAACTCTGGATGAAAACGTCTGGAGAACAGCTATTACGGAGGAGATTTCTTTAAAGTTAAGGAATAGTGGCAAAAGATACACAGTTCTGTGATCGCTGGAAAGGTAAAAAACCTTTCTGCTGGTTTTGCATATAAGGCTCCCTAATGATACATCAGCAAAGTGGTTGTTGTAGGCAGTAAAAGAGCTTAGATTAGCTATAGACGCTCTGCATGTGGTGTGTGTCATTTCATAAACTTTCACAGCTGATGAGGTAGCTAGGATGAGGGGGGTGAAATGGGGAGTTTCATTTATTATTTGTGGTTAGTTTTTAATTGATTTCCACAGGAAAGTTCTCAGAAAGTTCTCTGCAGTATCTTATTTTTCACTAAGGTCCTATTTTTGTCCAGTTTCCAGTTTGGTTGGCTGAGTACAAGGTCAAGTGACTCTACCAAGATCACCCTGTCTTAGAACACAAGTTTCTCCTACACTAGCTTCAAGTCCCCTGCTCTATACTAGGCTCCTAGAGGAAACTAGATGGCTTCCCTCATAGCTCATTCCAAAGCTCAGTGGATAACCTGTACTGTACAGCAAGCGGCCTCCTAACACATTTCTTCTTAGTCTTTTAGCTAAGATCAGATCTAGAATCAGTTTAATATCAGATATTTCCTTTGGGGTGAGTGGGGAAAGATGATATTCATCATTTGCTGTGCAATGGAATAAATACTGTACTAGATCTTCTCTGCCTTTAACTTCTGTTTTCTCAGGTTAATCCTAAAATCTAATATCTTTATTGGGTCTTTTTTAATGGATGCTCAACAATTTTATGAACAAATAAAAATAGTAATGAACCATGAAATTAGAATGCTGTCTGTACCTTGTGTGATACTCTGATCTTTGAATCACGTTTAAGTTTGGGTGCACAAACTTTTACAGAGGTCCCAGCTCCAGAGTAAAATTGGGCCTTGTTTTATTACATTTGACAGTATGGACAACAACACAAAAATTATTCCTCTGTGGTTTTGTTTACCATTTAATGTTTCTGGTATTTTGTGTATTACACAAAGGGGCATTTAAAATGCTGAGCAGTTATTCCTTTGCATACTGTGTATTTTTGAACTGGTCCTATTATTGGGAAAACTAGATTTCCAAGATTCTCTGCATAGGTAATATAGTGAATGGTGCGGCTTAAATGCAAAGTTAGATGGGTTTGGACCATGGAGCAGTGTTTCAAGTAGATGCTTATCTGATGGGAAGAAATATCTAGTTCAGTAATGGCAATCAAATGTCTTATCTACACTAGGAAGTAGAACCACCACTGCAAATCTTTTTCAGCAAAAGGTTTCTCCTGAACAAGTATTGGAAATGACTGAAGTCTTGCTTAGACCAGACAAATCATTTCCTGTGCTATTTTGGATATGTAATTGAGACTGGATAATAATGATCTCCTCTCATTTCGTATATGGTAAGCTTTTTGATTATAGTTATGCAGGGCTTCGTGCAGTGGGATCAGGGCCTCTGGGTGCTACCGTAATACAAATAATTATTATTAAGGTAGATAGGCTTCAGAGGTATAGGGAAAGGGGAAATCAGCAGCAGTAAGGGAAAGGTGGTGATAGAGACTCTCTTATTTGGTAGTCCAGATGGATACTTTGCAAGTAAACAAACCAAAAGAAAAAGAAAAAAAAAGAAAACCTAATAAAAATTCAAGTGCCGTTAAGAAAACTCAGAATGTTATTGCTGATTTGAAGAAAGGTCAGTAAACTGGTTCTTGGTAATAGAAGGTAAATGTAGCCTGTGGCTGATAAATACATGGATAGTGCACGGTAGCAATTGTAGCCTCTGGTTATTTACTTTTATTCATCTCTTGAGCTGAAAATAACTATTTGGAAATATGTTAAATCCAAGAAAGGGGGGAAATAGGAGTATATAATACTTGTGAATGAAATTTTCCATTGTTTTTACACAGTGAGGGATGAGAGTGGTGTCTTTCCCCCACTCTCTTTTTGCTTTCTCCTGCAGTGTTATAAAATAACTGAATGATCTTGTTTTCCTTTGTTTGGGTCAAGAAATTTTAGCTGAAAATTGTTACTCTGTGAAAGAAGATTATTGACTCAACAAGCCTTCAATTTTCAGTGAATAACACTCCCACCCTCTAGCTTCAGGAACATGTCGTGCATGCATTCTATTTTAAAGTACAGACTGTAATTTAAAACTGAGGCAGTTTGATGCCCCACTGAACTCTGTTTAAGCCTGGAATAAAGGGAAAAAAGCTTTAAGCTACAAAGAAGTGACTAAGCTTTCTCAAATGCTTTCCCCTGCCACTATACATCAGGTTGAAAAGTTTGAAGGTGCTACTTAAAAAAAAGTTATTTTAATCCCCAATTGAACTTTGTTACCTTTTTATTTTCTTCTTCCTCTTCCATTTCACATAATAAAGATAGAACATGTTTATATGCACACATGTGCACACATATAATCTATAAATAAATAAAATCTTGTCTGTCTTCCTGTGTTTCTAAAGCACCTATCACCATATTTAGGTGCTGATTCTAGTATGGATTCTGTATACATACATTTGTTTGCATGACTGTATAGGTCAGCATACTGGGCTCTGGTGTGAGTGGGCACAATTCCATTGAAGTCAATAATGTTATACTAGGGATGAATTTGGTTCAGCACATACTGTAATCACTCACTTGTTTCTAATAAAGGGTGAAATCCTGGCCCCCCCTTTAAATTCAGTTTAAGTCCTCCAGTTGTATGTAAATGATTTTTAAATTTATGTATGAGTAACCCTGAGCAAGCCCTCTGCAAAAGGGTACATCTCACCCATAAAACTGGAACATTTATTCTTCAAGTAAGTATTCTTGTTGGTAAAATAATCATAACACTCAAATGTAGATAAGATCTCTTAGCTCCTTTATTCTGTTATTAGTGATTCATTTGTTTTCCATGCTTTTCAGGGATGCTTGCTTTTATTTGATGGACTGGCCATGTTTATTTTAAATATTTAAAATGCAATGTTATGCCTGCTCTGCAAGTATGGAAAACAGCTTTTAGTACCAGAACAGTGTAAAACAATATTAAGCAGTTCTTTAGCATATTATATTTTCAAGGCATTTTAAAAAGTATCCTCACAACAACCCTCTGTGACAGGTAAATTGTTATTCCCATTTAACACTTGGGAAAACTTAGACACGGAAAAGTTAAGTGAACTGTCAAGCCCCTAGAGGGAGGCTATTTCAGAGCCATGATTAGGACTCGGGGATAGTTAAAGTTAATGCCATAATGACCTTTATTTATTTAGGACATTTTCAAAAATGGAAGCCTAAAATTAAGTTCTGTCAGTGATTTTTCAGAATGTGCTGAGCATCCAGTAGTTCCCATGGAAGTCAGTGGGAGTTGCATGTGCTCAGTTCCTCTCAATATCAAGACACTTAGATTCCTAAGTATGGACTTAGGAACTTAACTTTGGACTTTGATTTTTGACAATCCTGGCCACAATTTGTGTGGTTGTACATGTTTTCCTCCTCTCTTTGATTACATGTAAGTTTTGAGTAGGAAGCAGATTTTTTTTACCATGGCCGACATATTTTTACCATGGCCTACGTCTGTTTATTCCTGTGTGCACACTCAGATCACTGTATAGAACAATAAGACAAAAGGATATTAGTCATTGGAATAGTATTGCGGGAAATACCTGAGACACTGTTATAGTTTTTTTTCTTTTATTTCTACCACAAGTATTTTTGTAAGAGCATGTTCTGTGGAACGACTCCCTTACTGATGAGTACCAACCATTCTAAAGGATGGACTCAGCCTCAGAACACTGATTAAATCCAGTAACTCATTCTGACCAGCAATATCAGAAGTCAGATAGTAGATTCCCTTTTCTTCCTCCTCCACCGCCATCTATTCTTTGTTTGTTTGCTTGTTTATTTATTTATTTGTACCCATCATAGTGCCTAGGAGTCTTAGTCATGGACCAGGACCCCATTGTGTTAGGCACTGTACAAACCTAGAAGAAAAAGATAGTCCCTATTCCAGAGAGCTTACAATCTGAGTATAAGATAAGAGACAACAGATAGATACAGACAGACAGGTGGAGTGTAAGGAAACGGTATTGGTCAGCATGATAGGCAGTGCTCTGTTGTCTTCCGGTACCCTGATCATGATATTCTTTTAAAAATTTCTTAGGTCTCAATCCTGAAACACTTACACATCTGAATAGTCCCATTGAATGCAATGGCACTATGTGCGTAAATGCTTGCAGGATCAGGGCATAAGATTGTCAGTTCCAGATCAGGTAGGGGCTGAGTCATCTTCTGTGCTTGTGGAGCATTTTAGCATACTGGTGCACCAATGTTAATTGAGGCCTCCATAATACAAATGATAAATATAAACACCTGGTTATTGTTCATTGTCTGTTTATTTTATATTATGGTCAGGCATAGAAACCCTGATCAAGAATCATAGTCTCATTGTGCTTGAACTGTAGCGAGTTCTGTTGATGACAGTGGTTTTTGAATTGTGTCCTAGATTTCTCTTAACTTCCCTCAAATTTGCTTTCTTGAAATCTAATACTGTTGTACTACTGCATTCTCGGAAACCATTTCTCACTTTGTTGAAGTCACATATGTTGGATTCACTATCAGCAACCTTCCCTTTAGTCTCCCCCGTTAGTAAGGAAATCCAAAACGGATTCTCTACTTTAACAGCAAAATATAGTGTAGAAAAGTATGAAAAGTGTACACGTGATATTCTCTGTGTTGCTGAGTAAATTACCTCATTTCAGTGACTGCAAAGATTCATATTCTGAATTAGAGGTTCTCTGCCTGTGTCATACTAGGACACCCTGCATTTTGGCCACTTGCAATAGATTTCCTTAGGTACAACAGGAGTTTTTTGTGCCAGTCCCACATCATTTCAGCAATGGAGGTACTGCTGGAATGGGCACAGTGCTGTATGGGGGTACACAGTAGCACAGGGATCTCAAACTCAAATCACCATGAGGACTAATACATTGGCCTGAGGGCCGCATCACTGACATCTTTTCATATAAAGGTACAAAAGCCCCCCCTTGCCCCCGGCCCTGCCCCCACACCACACCTTCCATGAGGCTTCGCCCATGCCCCGCCTCTTCCCACCCCTTCCCCAAAGTCCCCACCCCAACTCCGCCCCCTCACTGCCCCTATTCCAACCCCTTCCCCAAATCCCTGCCCCTGCCCCGCCTCTTCTCTGACTCCTCCCCTGAGTGCGCGGCTTCCCGCTCCTCCCCCTTCCCTCCTGGAAAGTGCTAAGCACCACCAAACAGCTGTTTGGCGGCAGGAAGCGCCTGGAGGTAGGCAGGGACGCGGCGCGTTTGGGGGGCGGAGTGAGGAGAGCTTGGTGGCCACAGGAAATAACTCGGGGGGGGGGGGGAGAGGCAGTGAGCTTGGCGGGCTGCATGTTTGAGACCCCTGCAATAGCATCTGAAGTTGAGTTGTAAAAGCTTCCCACTTCAGCAAAAGGCTAGGGACAGGGAATTGAAAACAGGCTTGTGATCTCCTTCCCCTCTCCACAGATAACTGCAGATGACCCTCTGAGGCATTTTGCCCCACAGGTTGAGAACTGTTGTTCTAAATCAATAGCAAGAGCTGAATTTTGAGGCACATTTGAATAATTGTATTACCATAGGAAAATGTGCTGTTCTGGATTCTCTATTTCACATCATGATTGATTAAGTGACATGAATTTATAAACTGCACTACGTGATGTGTCGGATCTTAACTGTTTCTGAAGGTGGCAATTATGCAAGGAAAAACAGCTTTCAAAGTGTCCTTGCTGCTGATTATTAAAGAAATTAATATTTTGTGAACAGATTTAACATATAAAATGCTCGTGGGAGTGGGAGTCTGGATATATATATTTGTATGTACTAATACACATGCAGCTGTAAGTGATGAGTAAGTTTTCTGTACACACAATAAATGGACCCAATAAAGACAATAAAGCTAGTGTTGTTTCATGTCATAAAAACATAAGTTGCATTCCTGCACATATACTGGTATAGTATAACAAATGATTAAAATATTTTGGCATAAAAAAGAGGTGTAAAACATTATTATTTTTACTTTTAATAAAATGTAAGCTGCACAAAGCCCAGTATCCTCATTAACAAAAAGCTCTGGCGAAAGTCAGAATCTGAACATGGTCTGACTTTATCAGACTAAACTGACTAACTTTCTAATTTTGCAGTATCCTGTATATGGTTTTAAGTACACATTCTCTACTAACATGAATTAGTTTTGCATAAGACATAAGTTATTGCAGAATTTGGCCCCTTTAATTTAGATTTTTATTGCTGTCCTTGGAAGTAAGCTAATTTCCCCCCATTCATTTTTTTATTTCTGTGTATTATGAAGAACCTCCAATAATCTCTCTATATATTTAATTTGTAGGATTTCACAATATTTTAATAATAAGAACAGTTACTGAATGAATACCTCACTCAAAACATCATTTTTCTTCCTGCATATGCATATTGAGTAATGTTCAGTTAAGGAAATACATGAAACATTAGAAAAAAAAGTATAGATGTTGAATTTAGCTTTCAGGGCAACTGTGGAGCATTGTGTGGATGATTTATTGATTAAAAGGCTATAAAAACAATCTTGGGTGTTTTTTTAATGAAGAATATTTCACAGCTGTGATTTCACAGTAGTGAAACATAACCCTCAAACTCTTATCCTAGCCAGTGTGCAGTGTTTTTTTTTCTGCCTCATTTTTTGATAGCTGAGGGCAGAGTTTTTGCTCATAATTTTAAAGATAATGACACAGAGTAGGGAGGAACATATACACACAATTTTTATTTATTTAAATAAGTGTTAATTCGCTCTACGTGACTTGTTTCCCCAGATTGAAGTAAAGTATTATAAACTACTGGAGCTTTTTGGCTCCAAAACTTTTCAGCTTTATTTTTTTTTTTTTTTTTTGCAAAAAGTATTTGTACTGCACAGCCAGCAACTGAATGTGAGAGGAGACAGTTCTCACTGCAAGCTGCTATCTGCCTACGGGATTTTCCACTCTTGTCTGCAAGCAAACAGAGGTCAAATAGAAAATACTAATATTATATATATTATATATATTAATTACTAATCTGGCTGCAATTTCTGTGGGAGAAGGAACTGGCAGAAGAGTGGAGATTCTTTGCTGTTGAGTGTCGGTTGCTGTTTTTGCTCTAGTTTTCCCAGGAATGTAGATTAGACTGGAAAAGTAAGGTAAGGATTTTAAAAAATTGACTAAAAGAAAACAAACTTTCCTTTATTGTATAACAATTTTGCTCACCTGGAATCAGAAGGTCTATAGTTAACAAGCTATGTCTATACTATATACTAAGCCTGGGCCTTCCACACACATAAATCTTTCTGACTTGGGTCAGCAAGCACTCAGAACCCAGATCCTAGGATACTGCTAGGGGCTGGGTCTGTGACTCAGGTCCATCCCCTGTCATTTTGCAGTGTGGATGCAGCTCAAGCCGCAGACCCAGGTCAGAAGGTCTACATATAATCATAGGACTGGAAGGGACCTCAAGAGGTCATCTAGTCCAGTCCCCTGCACTCATGGCAGGACTAAGTATTATCTAGACCATTCCTGACAAGTGTTTGTCTAACTTGCTCTTAAAAATCTCCAATGATGGAGATTCTGCAACCTCCTTAGGCAACTTATTCCAGGGCTTAACCACCCTGACAGTTAGGAAGTTTTTCCTAATGTCCAACCTAAACCGCCCTTGCTGCAACTTAAGACCATTGCTTCTTGTCCTATCCTCAGCGGTTAAGAAGAACAATTCTTCTCCCTCTTCCTTGTAACAACCTTTTATTTACTTGAAAACTGTTATCATGTCCCCTCTCAGTCTTCTCTTTTCCAGACTAAACAAACCCAGTTTTTTCGGTCTTCCCTCATAGGTCATGTTTTCTAGACCTTTAATCATTTTTGTTGCTCTTCTCTGGACTTTCTCCAATTTGTCCAGATCTTTCCTGAAATGTGGCGCCCAGAACTGAACACAATAGTCCAGTTGAGAACCCTCCCCACCCCCCCAGCGCTATAGCTGCTTCTCTCCGAGGTGGAGTAATTATGCTCACGGGAGAGCACTCTCCCATTGGCATAGCACGTCTTCATCAGACACTACAGCGGTGCATCTTGCTGCGTTAATGCAGCACTGTAGTATAGACTTGCCCTGAGACTTGGAGCTTCTAGTTTAACCACACTGTCTGGTGTGTATTTTTGCTTCTGGGGAGGGTACATATAAATGCCTCTTGACATTGTAAGATATAGTAGGTAGGACGGTGGAAGTGAATTTTACAATAACATATATTTGTGTACAGTTGCCAGCTATCACTTTTGCTTCTTGTCTTGAAGGACATGGGTTTAGGTTTTACAAACGAGTTGGGCTTTTAGCCAGTTTGGACACTGCAGTGCTGTACTGAGATGAGAATGTTCTTTACAGAGGAAGATACTGGAGCCCAAGGTTACTTGTAATCCCCTCTGGTAGCTGTCCAAGTGGAAGCAAAGAACATAAACATCCATTTCTGAAGAGAACGGAAGATAACTCCATAGTCATGGTCAATATTTCTCCCCCTCAACTAAATAATAGAGAAGTTATGCAACCTAATGTCATCTAGATTTAAAAAAAATTATCAACAAATAAGACTTCAAGACAGAAACAAGTCAGACATCAAGGTGTTGGGCTGTGATTGGTCACCCTCTGGAATCTCTTCATTCTCACAGACCTATTTCCCTCTCGAAAAGGCTCCACATCAGGCTGACCCAACTCTCCTTAAATCTCCCCCACACTAGTCCACAGGAGCTAATTGCTGCTGCCTGTCCTGAGCCAGCTGTAAGGGTGTCAGACTGAGTGAGACATGAAGCATTCCCCCTCCTTTCTATGGAAGGAACACATGCCTCCTGCTGTCCTGGGGAATTAGAGTCAAAGAATGGACCTGACTTGGATTTGTATCTTCCTGGTAACAACTGTACTATTGCTAGGCTACAGGACCAGCCCCATGCATAGGCTTGTAAGTAGTTATTTTATTTTGTTTCATAGGAACATATTGATGAGACAGTAATGTAGCCTAAACTAATCTGTGTGGCTTTATATTATCATTATTTATTGCCACAGTCTAAAGATTGGCAACATTTAAAAGTGAGCTAAAGACCATTTCCTCTCCTTCTCTTCCCGTGCTTTCTTCTTCTCTGAATTGGTCTTAAAGTTCTCTTCATTTAAATAAACCTTTCCTTCTTCTAATTACAGTGAAATTGTAAGACTAAAATATGGGTTTGATGTTAAAAACTCCAAAAGGCTATAGTGTCATTAGGTTAAATGAGTAAATGGATTTTGCTTTTTAGAGGGCTGCTTGGTATTTGAAACAGTTTTTGACAAATGCTGGAGTTACACAAATATAGAAGTAGCAGTTACAGAGGTGGTTTAGCAAGTCCCTTAGAAAATTCATGCAGATCCGGCAGTCATTCTATTTTGAACGAAAAGAAGGATGGTACTAGTTATTTTTACTTCAGCCTGGGAATGAAATACAAGGAAGGCAGGACTCTGTGCTATATAATTTTTGTTTAATCTGACTCCATTGAGATTCTTTCCTGTTTACTTCTTGACTTTGCTGTCTTTGTGCGTGTGTTTCGTTAATGCAAAAATCTCCCCCAGGATTGTGAATACTGTGGTTCAGTCCAACTCCTAACCTTCCTGGATATTTTTATAATTTATCATCAGCTGACACAGCCTGGGTAGAATATTCTTACCACTCCCTCTGGCTGCTGGAAGTCTGAAATTACATCTTTGTCTTTGAAGTCAGGCACACTGTTAGCGTTGCTATGGTGACAGGGTGGGTAATGGCCTCCACAGAGAGGAGATTGGTATTTAGCGTTTGAACGCTGCTGTACACAAGGCCTTGATTTTTAGAGTGGTTACTGAACTATCCCCTGTTAGTAAATGTTTAAAAATTACATTTTTACATGGTTTTACTAGATTAGTAGTCATGGTTTATTTCATTTTAACTGCAATGATAAAAGCATTATTCCATTAAATGGGAAGCTTCCCCCCCCCCTTTGGTTTATGCATTATTAACACAAGCTTTCCTGTTTTGCTTGTAACATTTTATAGGCTTTTTCAAACATGCAGTCAGATTTGCTCTGTTGCTCCCTTATTTTCAGGACTTAACCCTTTTTCTGCTTGATCTTTCCTTCAGCAACTTAGAAGCTTTGAACAGTTTAGGATGCTCACATTTTAAAGAAAGAGGCTTAATTTTTGAAGCATCGGAAAATAATGATGCAGAAAACTCTATTTTTGTTGACTGAATACAAGCGATATTGAGCCAAGTGCTGTTCTTTCTGACACCAAGCGCAAGCTCCTTGATTTCAGTGGGGCTGCCCGGGGTTCAAGTCAAAGCAGAATTTTGTCCACTAGTTTGATATCTGTGTCAAGTTTCTGCCCTGGACTCCTCCCCCTCAAAATGTTTGTGGTTATGGGAATGAGATGCAAAGTTTGTTGTCAGTCTCGCTTCCCCCAGCTGGATGGTAAAAGGGGTGGGGACTGTAGAACACAGAAAAGACTTTTGGAGGTGAGGCTTCCCTCATTTGCATTTTCTTCTTCCCCTAAACAGACATAAAGCTAACTAAGTATCATCTGAACACTTTGTTTCACTTTTATTGCTCTCTAGAGGATGTCTTGATATCATCTCTAGGGCTTGTCTGCATGGTGCGTTGGTGTGACCTGCTAGGGTGTAAATTCTAATGCGCTCCAACAGGTTGCTCACTGACCAGCCAGTATGGGCCCTGCTGGTATTCACTATAAGTACCTTGGTGCATGTTAATGTACTGCTGTTTGAAACGGGACTACATTAACTCATATTAGGGAACTTGTAATGTGCACCAGCAGGATCCCTACAATCAGTCAGCATGCAACACGCAGGTGTGCACTAGAATTTACACAACAGTTGGTAAGGGCCAAAGCACTGTGTAGGCAATCTCAGAGGCCAGGTCTACACTATAAACTTACATCAGTATAATTACATTGCTCGGGGGTGTGAAAAATCCACACCCTGAGCGACACAGTTATACTGACCTAGCCCCTGGTGTAGACAGCACTGGATCAACGAGAGGGCTTCTCCTGTCAACATAGCTACCACCTCTTGCAGAGGTGGATTAACTACAATAATGGGGGAATCTCTCCCATCGGCACAATAACATCTGCACTGAAGCGCTGTACTGTTGCAGCATTGTAAGTGTAGATCTGCCCATAGTCTCTACCAGGCAACATGTATTCAGTGCAAACAACTATTTAATGTGTAGAGATTCTTGCATCCCTGCAGACGCACACTCACACACACAGTTTCTGTTTGCAAATGTTGAGGCTGAAAAGCAAATCTGACTTTGTTTTATCTTTTTTCCTTCATTTTAACTCTACATTTGTTGTACTTGTTGAAAGGTGCTTGATTTTACTCTGGGGAAGCAGAAGGCATGAATTTATCCACACTATAAGATTCAGGACAGGAAACAGTGATGTAAGCCTCTCCACGCTACCCCCATGTCTCTAAACCCTGACCTGGAAGGACCCATCTGTAGGGTCTACTAATTTTCAAGTCTCTCAATTCTTAGCCTTTTTACTGATGTTGCGAACAAGGGTTTCAGTTGTAGTGATGGCTTTTATGTGATGGACACTTGTTTTCTGGGAAATGGACTGAGATCGCTACACATTTCACATAGGCGACCTAGACTGACTCAAACTGTTGTTAGGGGTGTAAAGTTCATGATCTTACCCTTAAGCCATCCAGTCCTCCACACCAAAAAGAACCCTTGTGGGTGTGGGTGTTTTTAATATACATGCAACTCATAGCACCAGCTGGAAATACTTCAAAGGAAATGTATGTTCTGCCTCAGGGAGACTAAAGATCTGACCATCATTCTCGCCACAATAGAGGATAAGTGGACAATCAACACAATTTTCTAACTGGCAGAGGAGGTAGTTTGAGAACAGTGCAAGACCATTCTTCCATCTCGCCAAATGTATTACTTCAGTAGCATTTCTTATAGGCCTGGGACTTTGTGTATTCGTGGCCCAGACTTGCATTAGGACCTTATACAGCGATGTGTTTTGCTGCCACTAGAGTGGTGAACTCACCAATAATATGTGTTTTTAAAATAGTCACTCTGTATGTGCAAGTTTTAAAAGGTCATTTTAAAAAAAGAAGCCAATACATGAAATGGAATTCAGAGAGAGGATTGAAATTCCATCTACTCCATTACTTTCAAGATTTTGCAGGGAGCTCCAAACAGTGGCTCATTTTTGAGAACCTACTCTGTGTACTGCACAACTGGGCTCATTAATGATTATAGGAGGACCAGAAATTTAATCTCACCTCTAATTTCTTAGTTTTGGAGTTTGAGTTGGGCTCTTGTTACTTTTAGCCACATTTGAAAAAAACTACAGATATACTAGTAAGTTTCTGTTTAGTTTTTGACGAAAGATTAAAGTTACTCATGTTACATTGTGTCTTTGGAATAGATACTTTGCTGCATATTGTGGGTACCACATACTGTATCTCTCTAAAGGACTACAGAGCTGAAACCATATGTTAATAAATTATGGCAAAGCAACTGCTTGGCTAGAAATGAAGGTAATCTTCAAATTCTGAAGAAATACTCTGTTGTGGAGTCAAAAAGCAGCTTGAGAAGTTTTATATTCAACTAAAATTTACTTAGAAAGAGAAGTGTGCTTCAGATGGAAATTGCAACCTGTGTTTGATGCATCTGGGACATAAATAGCATTTGCCAAGTTATTCATTAAAATTGGTCCACTACCTGCATCTCAGAACTTAGAAAGAAACATCAGGCATGAATGTATAAACATGCAATATCTTTATCTGCACAAGGCTCTTTTAAGTTGCTGTTTTTTAATAACTGCATTAAAAAAATCTAAACTAAATATCAATATTCATTGCATGGGAAAGAAAAATTTACTTGTATGAGACCAAAACCCATTTCACCAATTTTTATTAACCTATCCTGTCTCCTAGAACGTTTAGCGCTTTCACCTGCCTGTAAATTAATTTTGCACATGCGTGCCACTGATATTTGAACTGAGTGTTTGTAATATCTGGCTTTTTTAAAAGCCAAGTCCTGGATCTCCCAACATGAATATATTATGAAGGTGCTCTTAGTCTAGTGGGTCCATAGTTAAGGTGAGTTGAGTTTTCCACTTAAAACAGGGTATAAATCCCTTAATTAAACATGAACATTCATACAAATCATTCTCAAACAAGAACTGTTTCAATAAAGAGGATAAACTAATTTGCTAGGTACTCACTGCACTTCTTAGAGCTGTATTTGCAGAATTCTAAGCAATGTAAAATCATTCCTTTCTGAAATTTTCTCAGAGGTCGCACTGTTTTCAGGTTCTCAAATCTCTAAAGTCTTTGGGCCAGATCTTCAGCTGGTGTACATTGTCAGAGCTGAGCTCTGACAGTTTACACCAGCTAGGGATGTGGCTGAACAACTGCAGATTTCACCCTCAACTTCAGCCTATAACAATGCCAGTACAGGTGGAGAGTGTGTGTGTTGGAGGATGGGGGGAAGGAAGTGGAAACAAAACTAAATATACACAAAGTTATTTTAAATTAATTGTTGTAGCTTTTATTTATATAATTTTGCTGTGGAGGCCAGCAAAACATGTTTTTTTGTGTGGCTGACTTCAGTAATGACACTGCCTACCGAGAATAAAAAGAAAAGACAAGAAAGCCAGTAGAAAAGAATACAGAACAAGGAAGAGCTTCCAGATGGTATGTCCATCCATAAGCCACACTCAGCACTAAGGCCTTGTCTGTATTGGGGATTAACCCCAATTTCATCAGTCTAAACCTAGTAATTATTACAGCCACAAACTAGTTTACATCCCTACTGTAAAGAATGAAAGCTGCAGTGTGCACTAGTGAACCTTACCTTTGCTTGAAACTGGAGTGAACTCCCCTCGTGCAAATTGTGGCTTTTTAAAATCTATACTAGGGGTTTGTCCCACTGCAGTTATGCCGGTTGCTGGCTCCTGATTGCTGAAACTAGAAGCTAATCCTTAATACAGACAAGGCCTAATGTATAGTTTTTATAAAGACAGGCAGACATAGCCTGCTTTATAAAAACAAAAAAGAATGCAAAAGGGGGCATTAGCAGGCACCAGACATACATATGCAGGAAAAATTAAAAATAGCAATTTAAGAAAATAAAGAATGTGAGGAATCTATGAATATTAGGAACACACAACTTCAGATAATGCCTTTATCTGCAGAAGGCTCTTTTAAGTTGATTTATTTAGGTTTTAGGAAGAATTCACAACTAACAATAAAATATAACACCATAAAACATGAGGAAGTCCTGCTTTATTAAAAACACATGGACATATGAACAACCTTGTACAGACCTCTGTAATTAAAACAGACATATTATCATTAAAAATATTTACACAGTTAATAAAGTTATTTAAAGTAGTATCTAGTTTCCTCCTTCAACAGCCTATGGTGCCTAGAAATCTTTCCAAATTACTTTCCAAACCATTCTCCATATTTTCTTTGCTAACTTCATCTTGCTCAGATACTTCACGGTCAGGGCCATTCATCTGCTTCCTCTGTACTTTTCTCCATAACTTCCACTGAGAGCTTTTTATCAACTTTTTACTATCCTTTCTCTTTCCTCCTTTAGGGCCTGATCCAAAGCCTGTTAGAATCAATTGAGAATCTTTCGATTGATTTCAGTCAGTTTTGGATTAGCCCTCCCCCCGACCCCAATTCCTCTGTTCCTTCCTGCCAATCATCCTGTTCCTCCATGTTCTCATAGATGTCAGTGTTCTTTTTGAGTAGTGCAGTCTCACCAGCTATAAACAACACATTATATTTTGAACAGTATGCACTATTTCTAGTGATCAAGACATCTAAAAATCCCTGTTAGTTACTACCTTCAACGTCTTCATGATCATCTGCATTGAAACTGCTAGGCCTCAACCACTTTCTCTAGCACATATGGATGTTTCATTTGAAATGAAATGTTCATGTGTGTGCATTTGTGTGTGAAAGTAAAATTAGGAAGAATTTTGGAACTGTTACAGTAGCAAGATCTGCAATGCCCCATTGTTTTCATTGTGTTTTCAGTTGACAGCTCTTATACTACATGGGTCCAGACTTGACCATTAGCACAGGTTGTGTTGGCTGTTAAAATACTTAAGTCTACACTTTTAATTATTTCCAAAATAATCTCCATTACCAGTAGGAAATAAGGCCCGCAGGTGTACTTACTAAAAAACAAAACCCCCCAAATCCACCACCTACATTTCACTTACTTGAGAAAGCATTAATAGAAAAAAAATTGAATAACTTATGCTTGGAAAATACAAATTCAGATATATCCTTATATTATGTACCATTAAAAAAGTCACAATTTCTTATTACTTTAAACATATTAATGTGTAGGATGAAAAATTAAATTCTCACAATTCCTTTTACTTCCAGGATACAAAGAGGCCCAATGCCCACATCCAGTGCGGGTGTTTATATTTTGGAAGTGAAGGGGAATGTTTTGTTTGGGTGAATGCATTTTGAGTATTAAAATGCTCATATGGTATAAGTTATATGGTATGGTATAAGAACTGAAGTTAGTGAGGATTTAAATGTTGCCTTTAGTGATGATTTCATGATTTTTAGTGATTGCACTGGTAGTGCACTTGAGGTACACGTTGTGTGTTTTTGTGAATCTACTGTGGAGTGAGTTGATACTCCTTAAGATCAGTTGAGTGTGAAGACTAACAGGCAAATTGGAGTAAGTGGGAAGAAGTGAGAAAAATGCCTGGTAAAATGTGGTTGAGATTTTAATTTTATGTTTTAATTCATTGGCAAGATATATTGGTGATTATTGTATCTCTTATTAGCACTTCGGTAGTCAAGTGCACAAATTCCTCCTGTGTCTTTATGGGGAGAAACGATAAATGTAATCTAGGTACAGTTTAGGTACACCTGATCACAAGGGGTTAATAGATGTATAATTATGTATTCATCGAAACTATTCTGCAGTCACCAAGACAGCAACAATTTTACAGAATTAAAAAAAAAAAAAAAAAAAAGTAAAGGTCAAATCCAAGCATTCTCTTAGGATTTTCTCATGTTTGTTTTCTTTTGTGGCTTATTATACTCTCCACTGGTAGAAAAAGAAGAATGAATTATTGCCTTTTGGTCTGTCTTATTCACAATATAAACTTGATCTCTTTGCTTTATGTTAGTGGCAGAAAGTGAATTTATGGATTTACTTTCTGAAGGAGTTCTGAGCTGCCCTGGTCCTTGCTCTAGCCCTGTGTATCCCTTTGTCTTTTGTCATTGCAGAAAGTACATTGCAGCCCCATGATGATGAATATCTCTAAGTAAATACTGTCTTGCAACTAGGGTTTACCCATCTTGTTTGACAGGATTTGTGTTTCCACTCAGTGCATCTCCACAAGATAGAGTTGCTTCCTCACCATTTGTTTAGAAGAATGATTAGAAATTGAAATTCGTATATTCAGTATTTCAAAGTGACTTTTTGGTAGAATACTAGGTTAGTTTTCCTTACAAACAACTAACTAGCTCAGGTAGCTGGGGAGAAACTAAAACTTTTGCAACTTTGAGGTGGTCCCATTGTGTGTCACAGGTACAGTAGGAGGAGGTGGAGTACTTTGGGACTGTTACAGTAGCAAAGCAGAAGACCACCTGAAATTGGATGAGGCATTTTTGAATTTAATTATCCATTTCAATATCGCTCTATTTCCACCCCTCCTGGCTGCTAGCTGGGGTGCCAGCTCAGTGAGTCAGTACCTGTGCTACCTATTCTGCTCTCTTTGAATTAAAACAGAATTCTCAACTATACTCTAGCTTTTTAAAAGATTTTATATAGTAAATTTATTTCCACTAAGACAATAGTAAAACATGTCTGTGATACTTTTGTATGAAGTGCTGCAATATCCTGGCAGTTTAAAAATATTCCTTTTGTCATTCTTATAAAGTATTTCTTATGTCATTCTCTTTCTTTTGATTTAACATGAATGTGATTCATCTTCCCTCCCTCCCCCACCCACCGTGCGACCCACCGTCCCCGTCTTTCTTTACTTTAAGGATCACTGACTTATCCATTGTTGGCTGCAGCAGGCTCATTTGAGTGTCTGTTGGTGGTTAGGAGAGTGGGCTTAAAGATTTAATGGTACATGTTGGTGCAGTTTCTCACAGTAAGGAGATTCTCAGTAAAAACCTTAGTAGTCCAATCAGTAGTTTATGAGGGTCTTTTGAAAGTGCAGCATTAGTAAGCAGTCTATAGAAAGGATGGATAACTGTTTCCTCCTGTCCTTGTAAAGTGCCAATTTAAAGTTATTGATTTCTTTCCTGAAGCAAAATAAAAGTTAACTTTCACCTCACTCCTGCTTTCTCCCTCGTCGTTGCTTTTTCATTTTCTTTTGTTGTTTTTGTTGTTTAGTTTAACAATACACAATTGTGAGAGGATTGCTACAAGCAGGAAAATAATTTGATTAATGTATTTCTTGAGGCTTTTGCCCTTTAAAGGTTTTGTTTCTGTTGAGGTTGAGCTATGGTAAGGACTTACAGCGAGACGAAAGGACAGTTGTGAGTAATACTTTCTGCTTGTGATAGCTCTTTGTTGATCTAAGAGAGAGCACTTAAAGAGAGCTAGGTCATTTATGTGATTATGAAGAGCACTTGGTTCTCTCCTATTCAAGAAGGAAAAATAAGAGTTTTTGAATAAGAGTTCACTGTCAAGATGACATTCAATGTGACTTCCTTTCCTCCTCTCCTCTCTTCATTCCCTCCCCCATTGTACGATAAAGCAATGGAACTGTACAGGGCTTGATTTTTCCAATTTCAGGTGACATTTTTGATTGTCCTTTGTCATTGTGTTTCTTGGCAGTTCCTTAGTGTGTAATGTTGTACATCTGTCATGGTATCTGGATATTATTGGTAACTAAAAGCTTAAAAATACATGTAGTGCACTTTTGGTTTTACTTGTTTTGATTCCTCTTTTCCACTTGGAGAATTGGGCTGTAAATGTGTGATGTGGTATTTGTTTGGGTGACAGATGTCCATTCCTGAATGCCGCTGTGTTCTCTTGTGCTTTGTTTATGGAATGATTGCTCCTAAAATAAACTGCTAATTTTTTGCAAGCTAAATTTATATATATATATATATATATACACACACACACAGATTTGCTGTGGTTTTTAAACAACAAAGCAAAACTGAAATTACTCCCAAAACATATGTGGTTTCTAAAATTCCTGATTATAGTGATCCATTATTACTGGGTTATTTGGTGCTTATTTTAACAAATAAATTTAGTCTGACATCTGTTTTTCTTTTAAGTGTTAATTGCCATGGTAGTATTGCAGTAAAATGATGTAGCCTTTATTTGATAAGGTGCAGGAAATTACACTACCAACTTTTCTTCCTTTCAAGTTTGGGTTGATTTTAGGTATTAAAAAAAAGCAGCTGCCACTAGGTAAAAACCTCTCAACAGGGTCTAGTGCAGGGGTTCTCAAACTGGGGGTCGGAACTCCTCTGGGGGTCACAAGGTTATTACATGGGGGGTCGTGAGCTATCAGCCTCCACCCCAAACCCCACTTCTCCAGCGTTTATAATGGTATTAAATATATTTAAAAGTGTTTTTAATTTATAAGGGGGGTCACACTCAGAGGCTTGCTATGTGAAAGGGGTCACCAGTACAAAAGTTTGAGAACCACAGGTCTAGTGCATAGTAATTTTTAATTAAGCTAGTAATTAAAAGTAACTTCTAGTGTACTTTATTATTCAGTTAACTTACCTAAACTGACACTAGACTTGAGTGTTCTACTGTGTTCCAGTATGGATATCACTTCAGGAAAGCTTCACAAAACTCAGTTTTGACTTAGGGAGTGATTGTGTAGTCGATACGAATGGAATATGAATTTATAAATCCAGACTTCATGAAGTATCTTTTATATTTTCGCCTCTGAAGCTTAAAACTAAAATGAGCTGCTTGAGGGCTGCACTTTGTTCATACTGTTGTGTTGAAAAGGACTTACTTGGGATTTTTAAATTCTGGTCTTGAGAAAATTAATTAAAACATTAATCAAAAACAGGGGTTATGAAGAATGAGGGGGGAACACTTGTATTGGTTTTAGTGTGTTTCTTCAAGGAATGTCCATATGGGTGCCCCACTCAGATACAATGTGCCTCTTGAGCCTTTGATTGGAGATTTTCTGTTAGCACTGTGTGTTTGGTCTGTGTATGTGCTCTTTACAACCTCATATCGCACTTCGAGAGTATGTAGGGCTGCATGGGGAAACCACCCTCAGTTTCTTCTCTGCCATGTTGGCCTGAGACGGAACTCTTGTGTGCATGCATACCTCAGAGTGTTTTGTTTTGTTTAGTTAGTTTAGTGTTTCTAGTTAGTGCTTATTGTTAGTATAGAATGTTAGATAGCTGTGAGAGGTCTGAGTTTTTCTTCTCCCTCTTTTTTCTCCCCTGTTTTTTTCCAAGAAGCTTACTTGGCCTGACTGGGCATGCCTGCTCGCCAGGTTTCAAATGCTGCCTCTCTTGTCAGGAGGCTGTCCTGATCAGCAATGACCACTGTACATGTTTCTGTTGCTTGGGAGAGTTCCATATCTCCCAAAAGTGTAACTTATGCCTGGCTCTAAAATCTAGAACTTGGAAGAATCGAGAAAACAAACTGAAGCTGCTGCTGATGGAGTGCTCCCTTTGATCTGCGTCCGAGTCATGTTAGGAGATCCCCCTGTATATCTGTCTACAGACAGATCCAGTGCCCCTTTGAATTTGGCTAAGGTCTCACCTAAGAAGGGGAAGATCTTAGAGGACTCAAGGAAAGCTCCAAAGAAGAGGAACTCGGTCTCTCACCACAAGGAGCCAACTCCCAAGAAGTCCTGATCTCCTGTTAGGTCTATAGTGTCAAAGGCGTCAACCTCTGACTTGATACTATGGAGGGGAAAGGCTTTTCCTCTGGTACGAGGAGCACTTGGGAGAAACTCAGTGCTGGCATGACCTCAGCACTGTCTGCCTCCAGATCGGCACTATCTATTACAGATTTACCAACAGTGCTTTCCCACTCTGCTCCATCAGTACCAACAGAATTGAAGCACACCCCTTTACCTACATGCTCCAATGGTACCGCCCAAGTCAACAACTGCATTGGTACTGACCCACTTGATACCACAGGGACTTGTCAGTGTTAGACGAGCTGGACTGCCCTCTGCTTTATGGGTACTAAATGACTCTTCATAGTGAGACCCTGGTCTCCAGATTACCAATGCCTCCCACTAGGATTCGCCACACTTTTTTACTCCCCTCCGCCCCCCTTAGAGGACATTGAGAAGGATGAAGGAGACATTCAGTCAGTCTCCTCATTATCAGTGCAGGGCTCCCCTCAGCATTATTACAGGAATATAATAGTTTGACAAAGACCCTCTCCCACATCAAGAACAGAGGGATCAGTCCTAGGTTCCACCCCCTCTCCCATATGGGCCTTCCCAATGGGTGGAATATCAGCAGCAATTTGCTAGACCTCCAGCTCTACTGCACCAGGAAACTAGGCTTACACAGTCTCTTCCACCAAACCCCCAACTCAAAGACACCTCTGAGGAACAAAAAGGCTACCCTTCAAACTCCCATTTCATCGTCATCTCCAGAGAAGGCAGTCATGCCTCCACCACCATCAATGGCCTACAATTTTCATTAATTCCAGAACCTTGTGAAGAGGATGGTGGACACCCTATAGATATCTCTTGAGGAGGTTAAAGACTAACATCACAAGCTCTTGGACATTTTTCAATTGGCAAAACTCATCCGGATTGCACTACCCATTAATGGATCCAACTTGTAAATGGGTGGATAAAAAACATCGTAGCCTCTGCAGGGACTCAGCATTTTTTTTTCTCACCCTCCACATAATTCTCTGTTGGTGGATGCGATAAACGAGTGGGGTAGACAGCATTACTCTGGGTCTAATCCTTATGACAAGGACCAGAAAAGATTAGACCTTTCTGGACGGAAGGTCTACTCATCCACAATCTCAGACTATCAGGCGATCATGGTTAAGTGTGATTCGAATTACAACAAGTTTGCATCCTTTATTGAACATCTTCCATAGAGAACTCTTCCAGACCATCATTAAGGAAGGTCATTCATTAGCCTGAACTTCTCCCAAGTATCTTTGGATGCCATGGCCACTTTTGTTAGATCCATCTCCACAACAGTTGACAAGTGCAGGAGATCTTGGCTCCAGTTGGGATTCCCAAGAGGGGTTCAGAATATGATTGAGGACCTGCCATTTGATGGTCAGAAGCTCGTCTCAGGAAATATGGACAAGGCCATGCATACGCTGAAGGACTCCGGGGCCATATTGAGGTCTCTTAGTATATACTCCCCAACAAACAAGAGGAGATTTAGCAGGTCTCACACTACCCAGAGATTGCACCCGGCTCAGTTCTCTGATTTTCACAGAACCACCAAACACACTAGAAAAAGACAGATTCCAGAGGAAAAGAGCTTCCCACCCTTTTTCGTACCCAGTCATCAATGAAACAGCGATTTTTTGGGGGTTGGTCACAAGCTTGACTCCTCCCTCATCTCTATCTTGCAAACTGCAACCTTTTGCCCACCTCCCCACTTCAGGAGACTGCCTTTCCCATTTCCAAAAGCCTGGTGGTGTATTACAACAGACAGGTGGGTCATGGAGGTTATAACATGGGGCTATACCTTCCCCACCCCACTTCCCAATCCCTTTTCAGGGACTCCTCTCACGAGACTATATTGAGTCAAAAAGTACACTCTCTCCTTTGTTTAGGAGCAATAAGTCCCATTCCCTCACATGGAGAAAGGGTTTTATGCAAAGTATTTCCACATGCCAAAGAAGGACGGAGGGTGGAGACCAATCTTAGACCTAACACAACTGAACATATCTCAAAAGTTCTGGATGTTTACTCTGGTAGCTGTAATCCTTACTCAAGAGGTAGGAGATTGGTTTTCGGCCCTCAACCTATAAGACATCTATTTCCATATATATTCCATACATCCCCCACACAGGAGATACCTGTGCTTTGCCATGGGCCAGGATCATTTTCAATACCGACTACTTCCTTTCAGCCCCAGTGGTGTTCTCGAAGGTTTTAGTGGTAGTGGCTGCTTACCTTCTACACAAAGCAATTTTAGTCTTCCCATATCTCAACAACTGGCTACTCCAGGGCCGATCTGTTGAAGCAGTACTAACTTCCACTCAGACTGCTCTCCTTCTCTCTTCCAGGAGTAGGGTCTCCAGCTAAACATAATGAAATCCGTTAGTCCCTGTACAGAGAATACAACTAATAGGGAATATTTGGATTCATTGACATCCAGGGCCTTCCTTCCCACAGACATACTGATAACTTTGTTGAATCTGATCAGGACAATTCAAGGAAGCCCCATTACTACAATAAGGAACTTTTTACATCTCCTGAATCATGTGGCATGTTGCACCTTTGTGACCAAGCATGCAAGATTGTGCCTCTGATGCTTTCAGGGTTGGTTCAGGAGGACCTATTCCTCAACCAGAGACAGTTTGAATTAACAAGTTACGGTTCCCCTCCAGGTGAAGAACTCCCTGGATTGGTGGAAAGATCAACGCAATGTCTGTGCGGGTGTACCTTTTGTCTATGCAGCTCCAGCAATAACTGTGACAAGGAACACATCACTGTTGCGTTGGGGAGCACACCTCAGCAGACTCATAACTCAGGACAGATGGTCAACTTAGGAAACTTGTCTCTCTATTGACTAGTTGGAACTCAGGGCAGTCAGGAATGCCTATCTTCAGTTCCTGCCCCTCATCAAGGGCAAATCAGTCACAATCATGTGGCTTGCATGTTCTATATCAACAAACAGGGAGGAGCAAGATCCCCCTTCCTGTATGCTGAAGCTATAAAGTTATGGAATTGGTGTACAGCCCATTAGATTCAGATCTCAGCCGATTACCTTCCTGGAGTCCAGCATGTCACAGCCAAATGCTTAGCAGGTACTTCTCCCAGGACTATGAATGGGAGTTGGACTCCCAAATCCTTCAAGGGATATTCCAGAGATGGGGACTTATACAGGTGGACCTATTCTCCACATCCAGCAACAGGAATTCCCCCTTATACTGCTCAAGAGGAGACCTAGATCACCTCTTTTTGGGAGATGCTTTTCTCCTTCCTTGGAAAAAGGGCCCGTTCTACGCATTCCCTCCAACACCACTAATTCTGAGAGTGATGAACAAGATCAGGCAGGACAAATCAGAGTTATCCTCAGAGTACCAACCTGGCCAAGGCAAGTTAGGTATCCTTACGTGCTTCATCTGTGTGTCCACCTGATGCTTAAGCTTCTGACTATCCCCCATTCCCTCTCTTAAGAGACACGGGTCATGTGCTTCACCCTAATCTAGGGGTCCTTTATCTCTGAGCATGACTCCTAGATGGTTCACAGGATTAGAATCCACTTGCTCAACAGGAGTACAAGTATTACTAGACAGTAGAAGGGAGTCAACGCGAATTACTTACCTTAAGAAATGGAAAAAGTTCAACCACTGGTGTCACCATCACCGCCTTGTGTCTCAATTTTCTCTGCTGTCAGCCATCTTGGATTATCTGATGGAGTTAAAAAAAATTCAGGTTTACCAATTAGCTCTATTAAGGTTCATATCGCCACAGTATTGGCATTTCATTCCCCACTAGAAGAGTATTCTGTTTTGCTCACCCTGTGTCATCGGGATATACTGAGGGTCTGGGGAATTGTTACCCCCAGGTTAAGGATCCTACAGGGATCTCAACCTGGTACTTAAATATCTTATCGGACCTCTATTTGAACCTGTGGTACCCTGCTCCTTGCTTCACTTACCTGTGAAGACAGCCTTTCTAGTAGCTATTATGTCAGCCCGCATGGTTGGAGAAATTGGAGCTGTGATGGCAGACCCCCCCCTTTATGATATTTTTCAAGGACAAGGTCTCCCTTGATTGCACCCAAAGTTCTTACCTAAATTGTTGTTGGATTTCCATCTTAATCCATCTATTCATCTACCGATATTTTTTCCTATACACATAAATCTCATCAGGAAACTTCCCTTCATGTGTTAAATGTACGACAGGCATTGGCCTTTTATCTGGGTAGCACCAAGGAATTTCAGAAATCACCTAGATTCCTTGTCTCCATCACAGAAAGATCAAAGGGGTCCACAATCTCATAGAGACAGTCAAAATGGAACTCTGGGGGTATTACTGCTTGCTATGATGCAGCTGGTGCTTGGCCTCCCCAAAGGATTATAGCACACACTACCAGATCAAAATCAACTTTCAGAGCTTTACTCCCAAAATATTCCAGTGTCTGAGATGTGCAGAGCTGCTACGTGAGCTTCAGTGCATACCTTTTCTGAACACTATGCCTTTGTTCACACCATCAGATCTGGTGTGTTGCTTGGGTCTGCTGTTCTGTCTTCAGTTTTGGACTTGATTCCGAAGCCCCTTCCTCCGTGTGAGGATACTGCTGATTAGTCACCTGAAGTGGAGCACCCAGGGGGACTCAAAGAAGAAGAAAAGGTTATTCACTTTGCACAGTAACTGTGGTTCTTCAAGATATGTGTGTCCCAGTGGGTGCTCCACTATCTGACCTCCTTCCCTTCTGCTTCGGACTGTTCTTGTTGGACATTCGGGTAGAGAAGGAACTGAGGACGGTTCGCCCAGGCAGATCTATATGCCCTTGGAGCACAGCATGAGGTTATATAGAGCGCGTGTGCTGGCCAAATGGATACTGCTACTGGAAAATCTCTGATCGAGGGCTTGAGAGGCACATGCACACCTGAAGTGGAGAACACATAGGGACGCACATCTTGAAGAACATAGTTATTGCACACGATGAGTAACCTCTTCTTATCTTTTCTTCCTATTTGAACATCTGTGTCACTCAGGTATTTATATAAGGTATGCTCAAAAGATTTTAAATCTTAGAAATGGACTCTAATTTCAATCTGTGAATGAAAAAATCCATTACTTGCATCTGAAGAAGTGAGGTTCTTTCCCACGAAAGCTTATGCTCCCAATACTTCTGTTAGTCTTAAAGGTGCCACAGGACCCTCTGTTGCTTTTTACAGATTCAGACTAACACGGCTACCCCTCTGATACTTGATAGAAAGATGTATAGTCCATTTTCAGTTTTGAATTCATTGGGCGGTGGTGTCTCATTTTTACTGTATTAAATGTGAAAGTTATGGATCAATACTGCATATGGATGAAGAGTGTTGAGTGATCACCGTTGAGCAACATACTTGCTTTGGAGATACCAGAGGCAACACTGCCCTGATTCAGACCGAATACTTCCTGGGAGCTCTTGCTGCAGTGCAACCCCTTTGAAGTCAGTGGGAACTGTTACATACTCAGCACTTTTGAAAATCAGACCATTTATTTAGAGGACCAAATGAGGATTTAGGAGACTTGCTTTAGGCAGCATCCGTTTTTGAAAATCTTGGCCAGAGTCTTACAATGAGGGGTTGAATTATCCACTCTCCTGTTTGATTGTTGGTTTCCAATGAAAGATTTTGCTTTTGTTGCACCAGACTAATTCACATTTACTTTTCTTACTAAAGGGCCTGATCCAAAGCCCGCAGAAGTCAGCTGAAAGACTCCCATTGACATAATTGGACTTTGGATCAGAAAAAGGGGCATTCAGAGACTGTGTTACATAGTGAGAATCTTTCACTTTTTGTAGAACCAAGTTCAAATTCTGTATAAGGTCTCCAGTGAAAGTGACTTGCTTGCCCATTCCTTTTGTTCACATCACAAAAATGTTGCAAAATTAATAATCATTTCTGAAGTGAGGTCCAGAACTAGAATTGATGGAGGAGTTGCTTGTCATGACTGAAGTGTATACATGAGCTGTAAAACATGGAGGAAATTTGCATGGTGGTACTGTAAGCAGATCTGTGGAACAAGTCCCTCACTTTGATGAATGCTAACTTCATTCAAAATTAAATGTGAAAACATGGAAAAGAAAGGGAGAAATGAATCTTAGGTCTCTTTTTGTGAATATAATTTTAATTGACTCAAAACAACAATAAGTCAGAAAACCATCTCTAGCTAAAAAAAGCAAAGATAAAAATTAAGTTGGAAAAAAAGAGATTTCACTATCTTACTATTTTAAGTGAATAAAAAACAAAAATTACCAACTCTTCGTATTTCCCTACATCTGAATTGATCCTTATTGAACCTCTGTCTTTTACAGAAAAGTTGCTCAAATCAATTCATATGTCTCTATTTCGTCATGTTTCCTTGAATTATATTTATTTTTAATTATTAAATGTATCTATATAAACTCTGTATGTATATTATTTTAGTGTTTATTTTAGATAGTACAAAGACATTAAATTAGATCAATATCCAAAACAATTTTCTTATCATTTTTTCCTTCCGACTCCAGCCATTTGGCCGTACAAGATTAATCTATTTCTTAAATTAGTCCTGATTTCTTCAGTTTACCTTAAAACTACCCTTTGGATAGTTTTACCTACTTATTTTTGAGTTACTCAATATAGTATTTTCAGGTTACCTCAAATCATAAGATCCACAGTATTATTAATAATGACCTGATTCTTTTGTCAAAACTGACACACACTCTGGCATTTATTTGTTTTCTTAAATATATAGGGTCAGATCCTCAGATAGGGTAAACTGGCGTAGCTCTGTTGACATAATGAAGCTAAGCCTTGTTTCTCTGCTGTGTATTATTAGAACTGTTTAATGTTGCAGCTTATTATTTTTACTAGTATGCATTCTGGGGTATGGAAGAATTCCTTTGAAGTTGCATTTTACTTTAGAGTTAATCATTCTATTAGGTCTGATTCATGACTGCATCAGGTTTATTCTACCTCTACATAACTGCTTTGAAATCAAGGGAATTATGCCTGTTTAAAGCTGGAAGAATGGAGTGATGGTGAATCAGGACCAGTGTTTTCACCTGTGCTTTGTAAACTGCCTAAAATACTCTGCTTATCCAGGTGAAGATGAAATGTACTAGAATGTGAGACATGGTATTGATTGCGATCATGCTGCTTATCTGTTAGTTCTGCAGTTCCTAAAAACTGTATTTTACATGACTATTTTATTTCTGTGTTCCTTGGAAATGCAAAAGAGTGTTATCATCTGAGAGGTTAAGCTACACCAAACTACCTTGTTTTTTCAGTATGTAAATGATAGATGTAAGAACAAAGTCGTTCTTGCATTGGTTTCTAAGTACATGCCATTACCTACTCCTTCATCTTCAAGTGCAGCTCTATAAAGCAGTTTTAATAAAACATAACAAAAAGTGACCTTCTTTGGACTGTTTTCATGTTTCCGCTGACATTTTTCTTGTGCTTGAAGTACTGAATGATCTAGGTAAAAGGAAAGCCCTGGTTGGGTATAATTATGAGGTGGAGGGTGTTGGGAAGAACTGGTGGCATTCATAATAAATATCCATTTACAGGATATGCATGTGCTTTGTGTCTTTATTATTAGTTTTCAATCTCATCTTCTAAATACAGACCCTGCAAATTATGAAAGGAGACTCGCTGATAGCCCTTGAATAAGCCAACCCTCCATACCACTCTTTTGTTTCATTTTCAAAAACTCCTCTATCAGAGGGAAACAGTCACAGAGATTCTGCACGCTGTCTTGCAGATGTGTGAAATATTGTTTGATACCCAAGCCTTGTGTTGCCATGGTCTCAGTTGCATGGGTTATTAACTCATCTTGTGACCTTTGACTTCCAGCGCTATGAGTTATCAAGGCCCTGTATGACATCAGGAGTGTGTATGACTCAGATGGATGCTGTACATCCGCTGAATCAGCTTTTTTTCTCCTCCCTTCAAGATTAGAAAAGCAGGTGTTAAGTCTCATTTTGAGAATTTATTGTTATCTGTTGGTGACGCTTTAGAGTCCGCTCTGCTTACCCGCCTAATAGCCAAATGCAAGCTAATAGTCTGTTCAGGCCATTGAAGCCTAAAATCCTGCTAATTCCTTCCTCTAATGAATAATCCCTGATCTCTGTATGTGCCTAGACTACAGAGAAGCTAATTATGAGATTCAGAGTAAGGAAAATTTAGAACTGACTATTTCAAAGACTCTGGGATTTATAAATATATATAATCCATATTTATATTCATACAATTTAAAATATGTATTTTGTATGTAAGTGTAAAGGTAAATATTCTTGGATATATTGATTAGCTAGGATGAATGGAATTGTAAAATATCTCTTTGCTTGATGGGTTAATCTCTCATAGTTTGGGGGATAGAATATCAATTCTGCAGGAGAAAGTTGCTTATCTTCAACCTTTAAAGATAGATGTCATGGTTTGTGTTGTACTGTCAAGTAAATTGTTTTGAGTAACTAAAGTAAAGCTGCCTTACACTGTAAAATCAGCAACAACCGGACATTCTTTTGTTGAAATAAGCCCATTTTAAATAATGCTTTAATTACTTGGGTCCCAATTCTGCCTCCATTACTCTTCCTATTACTCTGGACTATTAATGGAGAAAGGTACTACTCAATGACAATAATGGTGGTAGAATCCGGTCCTTCCGATTCGGGGATGGTTCTGAGAAGAACCGACCTTGATTATTTTTCATTTAAGCTTTAAGAGAAAGGAAAATATATAAGCAATCCAAGTATCAGCATGAATGAGATGTTACATAAATTGTAATGAACACCGGAGGACACAGAATGCGTTAATCTCCAAGCTGCATGATTATTTTGTGTTGTGAAAGGTTAGCTTTTCAATTGCAGGGCTTAATTACTTTTCAAATGAATATTTCATAACAGTTATTTTTTCATTGAATATAAAACTGCATGCTTATTTTGTTTCTTGTGTGGTAGACATTAGTTTTCAGCAGCTTTAAATTCATTTAAATTCCCCTAACCTCTCCTCCCTGTTTTCATCCATGGAAAGGCAAGAAACTATTCCTAATATTTTCTGATGTGTGGCTAATACTGTGGGTAGGGCATTATAAAATCCCAGAAGTTTTAGGGATGTGTCACAAAATTTTACGGGAACTGAACTCAACTTGCGCAACTGATATTAAAAATATTTTAAGCTTAATTTAAAAATGAAAATTATGAAAACAGGGCTGCTTAATGACTTTTGCTCCTTCTAGGGGAATGCTTCTTAATGTTGGGACAAAATGTCTCTCCCTGCACATCTGTCTTTGTTGCATCCCTCCATAGCCACCCTTTTCTTAGGGGTAGGTATGGGTTCCACTAGTTGTTTGCTTTTTTCTTAGGCCCTGATCCTGCTTTGAGATCTGCTGTCAGGGACTTTATTTCAACCCCCAGAAGCCCAAATCCTAGACAGCAATCCACAAGCACAAACACTTGTGGGCATGGGAATATGTAATGCATTTCATGATGCAAAATTATGTCAGTGTTAATAATCTAAGGAGTTAGAAGCAAGATAAGGAAATGATTTGTTAAAATTAATTTTTCCACCTAGCAAATACATAATTCATTTACCATAGCCTCTGACTCTTGCTTAAGGATCCGCACATGCTGCAAAAGGTTCATATCTATAAAAATTGACTTTCAACCCAACAAGTTCCCTTTTAAGATCCCAGACCTGTCTTGGCAATTACAAGTGAGGAACTCTGTACCCCTGTGGAATCCCACTGCAGCTCTCTTGAAGACAATGAGACTCCACATGGGTGCAGAAGCTCTGGTTTTCTCATATTGTTTCTGGTCCTGGATGGTGAAAATACCCTAAAAATGGGCTCAATTATTCATTGTGATACAGCCCTTTTCATTGTGATACAGCCCCTTTGTGCTGGGGGAGCGCCACAAAAGGGCTGTAAAGTTCGTGTATGCATCTGCTGAGGAATTCTCCTGGCTTAGGGTAAATTCCTTGTTGGCAAAGAAGTGGTTTAATTGCCACACCACACTCCTTGCAGCCCTGGTGAAGGTGGCATTGCTAGAACCCTTGCTGTGCTCTGGCTGTTGTTGATTGGCAGAACAGCCCTTATGGGCTATTGGCAGATGAGCAAAAGTTAGATCTACCCTGAAGCTTCAACTTGCACCCTGGGCCCATGCTGCACCCCTACTGGTTCGAGAATAAGAGAAGCTCGAAGGGGACATAAAGCCACCTTTATTTTCCCTTTTTGTCCTTGCCCCGAGCAGTTGCTTTGGAACCCAGCTGTACAGCCTATAATTCAATATTAAAAATATGCATCCATTTGAAATATGTGGGGTAGGACATGCTTTTTAAAGAGCAACGAGTGTTATTCTGACTTGACAGGCTGCTTACCTTTCCTGTCCTGCTAGTAAAGTCTCTCCTTCCCCCACACCCCCTTGTGTGGTGCATTTGTGTCTCTGTATGCACACAGCAACATAGACATACAGCTTTTGTGTTTGCTTTGAAGCCAGAGTGAATCTCAGAGGTGGAGAAATTTAAAACTCATTTTATCATTTCAGTAAGGGATAAACCAGTTTTGAAGTAAGGATGCTTGAAATATATATATTATATAAAAACTGTGTGTGCAGGCTGAATTAATGGTCTGAATATTATATTTAATTTCCCCGAGGCTACTCTTTACTGACATTGTCTCAAGACCCATGGGGAATCCCCAGGCATTCTGGTCTATATGGAACAATAATGTTCAAAATTGAAGCAAGTTCTCTACTCCCTCTTTAAATCATAAACAAGCCACTTAACTGCAGTATACCTCTGAGAATGTCTGTCTTTCCCACACTTTTTGCTACCTTTTGTCCTTCCACCTGTGACATGTTCAGGAGATGTCACGTGTGCCAAGATGGGATAACAATATCATTTGTTTACATCAGTTCAGGGACTATAAACTCCCAATGGTACAGTTGCTATTGGCTTGCTTTCCAGTAAACATGAGTCACTTTCTTCTGACCCATGCTATTCTTTTGTCATTTAGCTTGATTGACTTTTTTAATCAGGTGCTATAGTCACTTATTTCCTGTTGTTTAATTTCAGGCTTATGTAGAAGCTTCAGAGTTAGATACTGTAATGCAGTAGTGCTATTCGACCAGCATAATAAAGACATAGTATTAAATCTTGCTATTTTGAAATATACATGCTTAGAAACAGTTACTTCTCTTTTTTGTTTTTAAGTGATCTGCAGAACAGTTGAAGAATATTTTAATAGGCCTCTTTTATTGTTTGTCTATACATTTTGATAACAATGAAGTGTAAGGAAGTCTAGTAAGTTGTGATTTCTAGTGTTTGCTTATGCATGTTGCCCTCTAGTTATTTTGTTGGCTTTGGTTAATTTTTTAGCTTTTCAATTATATTTGATTTATGCAAGTATGTAAATATTTACACATGTGCTACACATGAAATAAATGTTCTTCAGATGCCTCAGACACAAACACATTTATATTGAAGCACACAGGTATCTGATATAGACTTATAAATTACTGGCTGTTTCAGCCTCATATTTTACAGTGAGTGGCCATATGCTGTAACTACACAGTATATCATTATGGGATATTTTTGCACTAAGAAGTCGGTTTAGAAGAATTTCAGTTTCTTTGCTATAGCAGACAGTCTACAAAAGTAGTCAGGCTTGCTGTTCTGAGGAACTGTGTTGTTTATAGTAGATATTAGAGTTTTTGTTGCTGATATCCAAATATTATAAACAAACAACGTATAAACCATTCATAGTGCAGCTGTATGCTTATATGACCCATCAAGGAGGTAGCTGAGCACTTCACAGACATTAATGAATGTATCATCACAATATCCCTGTGAGGTGAAAAGTATTATTATTACTGTCGCTGCTGGGTAAGTGTGTCACAGAGATTAAATGATTTGCCTGTGATAGGGTTGCCACCTTTCTAATTACTGGTAACCAGACCCGCGAGGCCCCACCCCTGCTCCACCTCTTCCCCCAGGCTCCGCCCCTGTCATTTGCTGGATGGTCTCCACCTCTTCCCCCTCCCCCTCCAGTCCCACCCCTGTCAGCTGAGCTCCCTCTGCTCTAGGACTAGAATGGGAGCTGCTGTAGCCTGACAAGGAGCCTGCCTGCAGGTAGGAAGCGGCCCCGCCTGAGCAGGGGCTGGCGTGGGTTAATGATCTGATGCCTTCCCTGGCCCCATGGTACCTGGACTTTAGGTGTCTGGTCAGTACATCTGATTGGACACTGCCAGGTCCCCTTTTCAACTGGACTTTCCCTAAATGGCACCGGACAGAGAAGCCAAAAACCAGATTGTCCCAGTAAAACCTGGATAGGTGGCAACCTTAGCCCATGATAATGCAGGTGGTCTCTTGCAGAGCTGAAACTCAGTCTTGATCTCCTGAGTCCCACTCCAGTGTCCTAATCACACCTCTCTTTCTGTTTTTTTTTATTCCTTCTACCCATTTATCTATCCATCCTTCCTGGTGGGCCATATCTTAAAGTCCTTAATTTGTTTTTACAGTCATTACTCAGGCATAGTTCCATTAGTCAATGAGTATTTGTCGGTAATAAAAACTAAAAAAGGACTTCAAGATTTGTCTCTTAATCTCATAGTTAACTGTCGCGTCTGTCTATACGTGTGGGTGCACGTGCATGCATATAATATGTGTGTGTGTGTGTGTGTGTGTGTGTGTGTGTGTATAAATATCCATATTCTTCCGTTATAGATAGCTGTACTCCATTAACTCTGTTGGGTAAACTGGAATTTTAAAAATGTAATGTAAACAAATGGATATGGGCATTCTTACTAAACACATCTTCCCCCAACATAGGATCATCATTAACTTTTGGAATAAATGATTATAAGTCAGCTGACAGACTAATATTAGTTATCTGTGGTTGGTTGATTCATTGGATGCTTTCCTATGTTTGGGGTCATTTCTTCCACATTGGCAAGGAGATGTGGTTATTCAGGGGGAATACTGCAAAGTCCATTAGCAGTCCATCAAAAGAGAAGGGGGAATGATAAGCAAAAAAGGACTGTCCATAAATGATGTCATTCTAATAAGTGTTTTATCAAAGCAAAGGAAGCTTCATACTTCTTAATTTGGGAGCTGAAAATATCTGTAAAGTCAAGAAGTGTTAAGTAATTTGAGTGTAGGTCCAGTCTCTTCTGTCCCGAGATTAAAGATTTTTTTTTTGCTATGGGGAAACCTGTATTGAGCCTTTGCAGCTCATGGGCAAAGTTGATTTAAATCACTAACCCAAGGCGTGCACTTAATATATGGAAAGCCTTGATGTGGTGCCCTGCTTTGCCACAGAAGCTTTTGAACCTCAAAGAAATTTCCTGACTCTATAGATGTTAAAGAACAATAATGTTGAATGATTTTTCTTCATTCAGTATTTATATGCAGTTTCTTTTTATACTAAAAAGAAAGTGCTGAAAAGTTACATGAAGTGAATTCTAGTCAAAGGTGTTTAACGTATGTGAAGGAAATGAAGCTTAGATTTCAAGCAGTGATCAATGAAGTATAGTATTGTGTGATCATTACTGAGCAATAAAGCAGGGAAGGAATTATCACAAGGATGTATATGCCATTCATCATGCCTTTTTTTAATACTACTTTTTCTTGCTTGCTTTCTTTTTATTGTCTCCTGTGTTTTATGTTCTTTGATCCTATATATGGAAACCAGGTTCCCTCCTCCTTTCTCTGATACTTTCACCCGTCATTATACAACGCCTGCTTCAAGCAGAATTCCAGGGGGGAAATTTATGTACCAAGTGCTTTAAAACTTTGAATAGCCTTAAAATACCTTGTGCTTCAGGTTTTGTTTTTGCCAGAAATAGTGCTGTGGTGCATTCATTCAGAGTGTTATCCGAAAGTTGGCAGCTTTTCTTGTTGAAAAACAAATGGATTGAAAACTGTATTAAAACCTCAGCATTGCATTGTTTTCTCTAGCTGTATTTATTTTATATATAAAAGTGTGTGTGTGTGTGTGTGTGTGTGTGTGTGTGTGTGTGTGTTATAAGTGAAAATTTCTATAAGTGGAAAGCTATTGCAGCTTAGTTTTGTCTCAGCTTTGTCACTGACTTCCTGTGTGATTTAGCCCATGACAAAGATTAATTAACCGCTCTGTGCCTCGGTTTCCCTGTTTGTCAAAAAAGTATTTCCCTCGCAGTTTGTGAGGAGCCTTGAGAGCCTTAGATGAAAGACAATATTGTAAGTGCTTAGTATAAATAATACCCTTTGAGGGCATGTCAAGAAAATGGCCAATATTCCTGTCTGTCCTTGTTTGTTTTAGTATGGAAAGGTGGGGAGGGAGCCCCAAAATATGAACAGGTCATACTTTTCTTCTAGCAGGCTTTTCCAAGATGTGTTGTTGGTTGACGCTGAAATATGTGACGTCTGCCAGTCTCTCCCTAGGCAATCTTTCTGCGGTATCAATTTGATAAAGATAACTTTGGGGATGTATGGCATATAATATCATTTAAAACAACAACACGTTTAAGAGAAGTGTTTAGTATGTCTGCTTCACACCTATTGATTGTTACTTTAAGAAGTAGAAAGTCCCAACTTTGTCTTTCTGGGTCGTTTCAGTCATGTGATCCAACAGTGCAGTTCCTGCAGTAATGCATCGTACATCAGTGACATCCTGAAATTTGACAGCAGGTCCTTCTCTGAGGAACCCTTAAGAAGAAAAAGATCCCCAAAATCTCTAGTACTTAAATTCCTGAAAAAACATTCTTTTAAAGAAGAAAACATGGGGAAAAAGCATGGAATTTCAATGTAATGTAATTTGATGTATTTTCAGGATTGTTCTCTAAAAATTTACCATTTTCTCTTATGGAAGTCATCATTTAAAAGAAGGTATTTGCAGAGAGTCATTTCAAACAGCCAACATTGAGGAAATTCTTGAAATGCACAAACAACAATGGTTCAAAGAGTCCACCTAAATGCATTAAATATGTATTAATCAGTGTAGGTATTAAATGGGAATTTACATGATTGGTGATAGCTTTCCAGATTTAGAGGCAAAATACTATGTAAAATTAAATATTATTAAACCCGCCCTCACCCCCAAACAATATACCACACAGTTTCAACTCTGTAATTATCAGGTCTAAATTGTTAATTTCAAAGGGGAACACATCAAACCATAAAGGCACACAGTACTCCTTTGAAAAGAGCAATGTGGTATAATTAAAATGATCAAGTGGATCTAATTCTAAGATTCTGTTTTCTTCCCTTGCAAGGTTGCTTCAAATTGAACAAAAACAGAAATTGTCATATATGACCTCTAATGAGCAACATCCCCAGATAAAAAACAACTTATAGTAGCAGGCTATTGCAGGAGAGAGTATTATCCAGTGTTCAAGTCAATCTGGGAGCTATTCACAGCTTTGCCCTTGGCTTTCTGGGTGATTTTGGGAAGGTCATTTGACCTTTCCTGTCAGTCTTTCCATCTGTGCGATCAGTCCATTTATACTTCTAATGCACCCATCACTGTGGTATCTAAGTTCACTGGGCATTAAATGGAGATAATATCACTTCCCTGGTTTGTAAGGTTGTTCTGAGGTTGAAATAAATTACAGGCCTGATTCTCCACTCCCTTGCATAGGCACTTATGCCAGTCCATAGTTTGATGTAAAACGCTATCATTCTGACTTGGTAAATGTTTTACATCCACTCTGCATTAACTTTGTACAGCTGTAAATGACTACACACGTTGCAAAGCAATGGAGAATTAGGTCCCATGTTTACAAGGTGTTTTGAGATCCTCTGATGTAAGAGTCTGTAAATGTCTACAGCCTTACTATTAGTCAATATCCCTAAAACTTCTTTGTTGAACTTTTGTGAATTGTGTATTTTTAACACACTGTGGACACTTAGTTCTGTATGGGGAAAACATCAAGAGGGGACAGGAGACTTTTTTTTTTTTTTTTTTTTAATAACACTTGCCTACACTGATTAGCTGTGGCATGACCAGAGCAAAGCTCCAGTTTGATTTTTGAACAGAATTTCCTCATGGTACATTTTTCTGCCATGTTTTGCAGGGCTAATTTAGACATGATTTCCCAGAGGACACCCATCTTGTAAAATTTTATTGTCCATTCAGCAACTGATGATACCTTGGGTTTTTCTTTTTTTTCTTTTTTTTTTTTTGGTAGGTAGCTGAGGCGGGAAGCATTGGAGCTGGGGTGAAGCATATAATACAGTTCCATGTTTTAAACTCCACTATGAACACAATTACTGTACACATTTAAAAAACAAAAACTGAATCATGCTTCTTAACAAAAACACTTTCAGACTGACTACAGGTTTTTTTTAATCTTCTGGGAGCTTTATCGTATAAAGCCCTGTAATAACAAAGCCATATGAGTTCTCAGATTATTATTCATACTCCTTAGTGCCTCACAAGGGACGCATTATGCACTCTTCCCTTTTACAGAATGTCTTATCTTAAAACACATGAAGTTAAGGCTATCATATAGTTTTTTCTAATAAATAGTCCATATGATTAATGTACATAGAAGGCTAGAGGGGAGTGGGAATGGCTACATTCTATATAAAACTAGAGAGCGGAGTGATTAAACTGTGCTTTAGTATTTCTAAAATAGCCCTTAAAAACCACACCAAAAATCCTAACAATGCTCAGCCCTCTTCCTGATGGTAGGCTGTAGTTTCATTGTCCTTTGAATACTGTACGGACAGAACAAAATGTCCGACAGGTGCTTCCATCCATCGTTGTTTTTTCTGAAAAGACTGTCTGTAGCTACTTGGCATCACCTGGGAGAGCAGAGGTTAGTGTTGATGTTTCAGAGCAGGAGGAAAGGCTGTTTGTATGCAAGTGATATTGAAAGAAGATATGAATATTTTAATACCCATGGTCAACGCCATTGAGTTATACTACGCACATGTTCCATTTTGACTGGACCCCTTCTGAGCACCAGTTGTCCATACTAAGGAAATGTAGCAGAGATCTGCATTAACAAGTACAGTACAGTTATATTCCTCTCCCCTTTCCCTTTTCTCTCACACACAGTACAGCTTTTTTGAAATTGGGGCTTAGAAAGGCTTTGTTCCCTTTGTACCCTAAAGAGCATCTTACCATGTTCTTCTTGTTCAGCAATTCCTGCCTATTGTTTCTGTGGGGCCTTAACCATTTTATTGCTGATAGTAAGGATTAGAGAATCAGTCCTTAGGTATGATCAGTACTAACACTGGTAATTCCATAAATATCAGTGGAACTACCAGCATAAGTAAGGGTTGAACGATTGGACCCTGTCTTAAATTTCTGATCACCTGTTGGTTTCAAACAGTGTTAGAAAAATCACTTACTGTGGGGAAAATCCAACTTTAGCACAAGTGGTATTTATCAGAAAAGGAACATTCATTCTATACATATATTATTCTTTCTTGACTTGTTTTTATTGTACCGTGCAGAGAAAGAGACACAGTTACAGAAGCACCGATTCCATTTCCTCTATACGTAAATCATCGTTTTCCGACTGTTCACTGAACAGCCGAAGTAAGTAGCCATTATATAAGAATAAGTTTGGAGACTATTAGTAAACATTGTGAAATACAAGGGAATGCTTTGTTAGTGCATCCAGTAACCATTTCCAGAAGACTTTAGTTTCTGATGTTGTCCGGAGTGTTTATGTGAATGATTTGAAAAAGAAAAAAAGTGGACAGAGAGGAAGAGTCAGACATCAACATTGTCTGGGTGCAGTACAAGTTTACATTGTATTATACTTTCTTTTTAGTTTAATTATTTTAATTTTGTGGAGCCTTTGCCTCTTACATTTCTTTTGCGCAATTGAATAGTAAGTAATCGCAAGAGTAGTGTCTAATTCTTAAAGGCTTAAAGCCAATAGTTACCTTTTTTAGGGATGAGAAACATTGTAAAACTGGTGGATTACAAAACATTTAAATTTCTTTTTCTTTTTTGCTCTTTTAATATGTCCAGCCAACTGCTGAACCAACCAGGCAGAAATCTTTACCCTGCCTAGGTCAGACTCCAGCAAAATCTTGTTGCTTTTACAGAATAATGCCATACGGCAAACTGACTCAGCTTTAAGCACTGCATATGGTCCCAAGGGGTGAAATTACCCATCCAAATGATGGGTGGATGGCAGCCAGGCAGCAGGGTTGGATAAAGCTGCAGCATGCTTATATTCTGTTTCACTAGGGCTCCAGACATTCAAACCAGCTACTTGGTGTATTTAAATTTGATCTCTGTAATGGTTAGGAGCATAAGGGGATTGGAAACAAAATAAAAACAATAGCTATTCCTCCTTATGGTGTTTCTGTAAAGTAATAACAATATGCTAAGGAGAATTAAAATCTTTGGTATGGTTTTACTTCATTATTTTTTTCAGAGGAGATTTGGCAGTTGAACTGGTACCAAATGTAATTTTAGTAGCCCATTTCCCTTGCCTAAATAAAGTTTAGTATGTTTCTCTCCTTATTAACTCACATGTCAGAAGATTCTCAATTAGCATCAGTAAATGACAGATACAGTAGCCAAGAACTAAGAATACGACTTTATTATTTTTGTGTATTTATTTTGTAGTGCTCAGAGGTTTGCTATAGGAGCCTTACAGGTGACAAGGACACAGTCCAACCCCCGAGAATTTAATGTACCTTAAAATGATTACAATAATGATGAGCAAATCTACCTAGTCTACATGTTACTTTTTTTAAAAAATTCACTCATTGATATCTGAAAAATGTGAGCAGCAGATTTCACAATTTTTGTAGATCATACAAAAAGTATGTGAGCTCCAGCTGACTTTACAGCATAACAAAAACTCATTCCTAAAGCTCTGCTGACATTCTAGACTATGGCACAAAGAGATGATTTCGATTGAAGATTTTCTATAAGTTAAAGCTGTAATAAAAACAGGAATGACAATTTCAGCTCTGTTCTGCAGATGGTTAGAGTGGGTTCAGAAGTCATGGTTGGCAAAAAAGAAGGGTCAGTATCTGTAGGGAAAACAATTTTTATTTTCAAGTGACTATAAGGGGCATTTCAAGAGTTTTTTAAATAAATAAATAAAACTCTCCTTTTTTTGCTTGAGTGGGTCCTTTTAACATATAGCCTTAACTACCCTAAAGACTTAAGTAAAATCAGTAATGTTGCTCACTAATTTCATTAGCTAAAATGCATTAGAAGTAGTTTCCCTGCAGTCTAAGAACACTGAAACAATATTAGTCATCCTAATTTTTTTTATAGCTACTGAACCCATTTACTGATGCTTCTGATTTTGGGACAGTTTAAAAAAAAGGAAACTAGTAGCTATTTTGGTCAGTTCTCACAACAGAACAATCCTGTCTAGTCAAGTGATAGGTATTAATGGATCTACTGAAAGACTCAGGGCTGAATCCTAACTACAAGAGTGCTTTGTGGACGGTGGGGTTAAAGAATCATCCATTCCAGACTGTGAAGTGGCGATTAAATTGATCCAAGCTGGCTACTGAAGTTTCCAGGCTGCAGAAGCCCTGTAGCTGCTGTCTCTGTCTGGTAGGAATGATTGGTGGATCTGTTTTTTTTCATCAGCTGACCCTCAAAGCCCACCTGCATGCTGGGGGAGTCTGTTCTGTGGTGGGGTCCTAGAATCTTTGCTGCTATGTGTATTTCTGTGGATTGGTTCCCAACAGCACAGGATGAATAGGCAGTTTCTCTTTCTCATCTTTGGAGGCTGGGTGTCAATCAATGAAAACTTCTGATTTTGGTTCCTTGTAGCCAAGCAGGGGACCATCTTTATTGAGAATTTTAAGTAGTTTGATTTATCTGTTTCTTCCTATCTCAGGGTCTAAGAACATTACATACAATTAAAATTACCAACTTTAACAAAATACAGAATACTTCCAAATACTTCTCTAAGGAAAGAACTGGGAAATGTTGTCATTCTGAATTATCCTTTCCCCTCCATCCCCTTCATCACCAATGGAAGTTGGGGGGGAGGGAACTAATGTCTCTCTATTATAGACACTTCAAGTTTCAGTCCTTTCAGCCTCTTTTCAGATTTATTATATCATTTCTTCTACAAAACCTAGCAAAATTGTTTTCTTTATGCAAGCTTGAAATGTTAAACTTGTTCATAAAATGTCTTGGTTCAAGATGGAAACCTGCATTTGACTCTTTCAGCAATATTCCCATGTAACTTTCTGGCATGGATCAACGTGCAGAGGTGTATCTATCTATACATGTCAGTTGCTGTCCTCTGACGAGGTACCTGTGATTCATGTGGATCAGCCCCATTTCTAGTACAGGATCCATGTTTTCAGAGAGGTTACTTTCTCAAGATGTTACACAAACTTGGGACATTGTGGCAGCAGACCTCTGGAGGTAGGAGGTTTGTTATTGGTTTATATCAGCAGTTCTCAAACTGTGGGTCGGGACCCCGTTTTAATGGGTCACCAGGACGGGCTCAGACTTGCTGGAGCCTGGGGCCAAAGCCCAAGCCCCACCTCTGGGGCCAAAAACGAAGCCCAAGGACTTCAGCCCTGGGCAGTGGGGCTCAGGTTACAGGCCTCCTGCTTGGGGCTGAAGCCCTTGGCTTCTGCTTTGGTCCCCCCGCATGGGGTGGTGGGGCTTGTGCTTCGGCCCCCTCACCCGGGTGGCAGGGCTCGGGCGGGCTCAGGCTTCAGTCCCCCATCGTGAGATCGTTTAGTAATTTTTGTTTTCAGAAGTGGGTCGTGATGCAGTGAAGTTTGAGAACCCCTGGTTTAGATGATAGACTCATTGGGGCCAGCACCTTTGTGCAGATTGTTGTTGTGGTCAAGAAAATTAGGAACCTAATTGTCTAGATTTGCTGTTAAATGCAGAAAAGAGGTGCCTTGTTGCCTGTCAATGGATAACTTCATGTGATACCAATCCTAGTGTTTCAATCCCTGGACAGAAGCTGTAGCTGTTCATTGTATTCAAGTATTCACAGGAATACTTTTCTGTTCACTTCTTGGTGTGCTTCCTGAAGTTAATGTTATCTTGCCAAGACTTGGTACTTTGATCTCAGCATCACCTTAGGAACATGCTTCAATTCCTATTACTTCAGGAAAGGAGTTCTTTGAGACATCTTTTTAACTAGTCCCATTGACTAGAGCATGTAGAATGCTACCTCAGTTGGTGAACTGCAAGAGAATGCCTTGAAAGCCATACTTCTAGAGTGTCTGGTTTATGTTTAGCTGACAGTATATTCCATTCTTTTGGGCTGAGGAGCTAATTCAGGCCAAAGAATGGTAGAAGGTGTTCGGAACTCATCGGATAATTGCACATCAATGTGCTCAAAGCTAAGTGCTGTTTAATGTACCCTCCTCACCTTGACAGACGGATTTCATTATCATGTTTTGCTCATATCTTGTAACATGGCTGTGGTAGCCTACGTTAACCAGCTGTTTTTTTTTTTTTTTTTTTTTTTTTTTTTTTTTGAATGGGTTGCTTCTTCTGTTTCACTGGACAAATTTGTTTTTGTTTGTTTTGTCAGGCCCTACATGTTCTAGGAAAGGAGTATTTGGAAGCAAATTAGGTATTGGTCTATAAAGGCCAAGTATTGTTCAGATGATGGAACTCTGGGGAGAGCCAGAAAGAGACTTCTTCTCCCAAGGACCAAGAAGAAGGAAAAATAGCCACATAGTTATTTAAACATTGGCAGCTTGAAGAACTCAGCGTATAGGCCTTGCTTATGAATGCTGAAAAATGCAGAAATTTCCAATAAAGTCCTTTCCATACTGCTGGTCCCTTGAAAGAAAGGAACATCAGAAGTCTACTGTAGGATGCTTCCTCTTTTCATTTAAAACAGGAGATAGTCCTTCCTAGCTGTTTCCTTACTCCTAAAGCAGTAAAGGAGAAGCTTTGACTCAATTGTGATGTCTGTAGGGCCCTTAAGACCTACTTATTTAGAGAAGCTGAATTTAGAAAATCAGAAGCCTTATTCATTCTCTTTGAGGGTAAGCAGCATCTAGATTTGTGTTATTTAAATGGATAAAACTCTCTATATCAGAAGCATACAAGCTGATGGGCCTTCCCTGTCCTCTTAACATAAAAGACCAATCAACTGCATCTTCTTCACCTCCCTGAGACTGAAAAAGGGAGAGGCTTTTGTTAAAAACTCTGCAAAGCTGCCAGTTGCTGATCCCTCCATGCATTTTCTAAGCACTATTTAGCTGTGACATGCTTTCCTCAGTGGATGTTTTTTGTCAGCAGCATGTTCTGTAGCTGGGACTTATAGATTCATAGTTTCTAGGACTGGAAGGGACCTCGAGAGGTCATCGAGTCCAGTCCCCTGCCCGCATGGCAGGACCAAATATGGTCTAGACCATCCCTGATAGACAGTTATCTAACCTACTCTTAAATATCTCCAGAGATGGAGATTCCACAACTTCCTTAGGCAATTTATTCCAGTGTTTAACCACCCTGTCAGTTAGGAACTTTTTCCTAATGTCCAACTTAGACCTCCCTTGCTGCAGTTTAAGCCCATTGCTTCTTGTTCTATCCTTAGAGACTAAGGTGAACAAGTTTTCTCCCTCCACCTTATGACACCCTTTTAGATACCTGAAAACTGCTATCATGTCCCCTCTCAGTCTTCTCTTTTCCAAACTAAACAAACCCAATTCTTTCAGCCTTCCTTCATAAGTCATGTTCTCAAGACCTTTAATCATTCTTGTTGCTCTTCTCTGGACCCTTTCCAATTTCTCCATATCTTTCTTGAAATGCGGTGCCCAGAACTGGACACAATACTCCAGCTGAGGCCTAACCAGAGGAGAGTAGAGCGGAAGAATGACTTCTCGTGTCTTGCTCACAACACACCTGTTAATACATCCCAGAATCATGTTTGCTTTTTTTGCAACAGCATCACACTGTTGACTCATATTTAGCTTGTGGTCCACTATAACCCCTAGATCCCTTTTTGCCGTACTCCTTCCTAGACAGTCTCTTCCCATTCTGTATGTGTGAAACTGATTTTTTCTTCCTAAGTGGAGCACTTTGCATATGTCTTTGTTAAACTTCATCCTGTTTACCTCAGACCATTTCTCCAATTTGTCCAGATCATTTTGAATTATGACCCTGTCCTCCAAAGCAGTTGCAATCCCTCCCAGTTTGGTATCATCCTCATCATTTGGTATCACTTGAGTGAGTCGCTTTGTGGGCCTCTCTGTTTTCTCTCACTCCCTGCAAGGGAAGTTACTACTGTTTTTTAACCAAGCTCTTTATTTGATAGTTGATCTAAATACTTTGAATGGAATCTACTTAGCTTGGCGCCTTTGCCTTTTCCCAGCTTCTGTATTATTAGTCTTTGGGTCCAGGGCTTTCTTCGTAGATCCCATTCAGCCTGTACCAGTGAGAACTGGAATATTTCTTATCAAACTATTTCTTTCTGGGGCCAAGTTCTATCAGTGTGAGAATCTGTCCTTCTAGTCAATGAAAAGTTTTGAATTTGCACTTCTTGCTTGTTGCATCTTATGATGTTCCCAAGAGTTTTAAATTTTGGAAGTCCTCAAATTGGAGAGAAGGAGGTGGGAGTTGTGTCCTGTTTGGCTAGTGGGGGAGACAACTTGAGATTTTCATTAATTGCTGACTTGCCAGTCAAGAAGCGGTAGATAGGACTGATGGATCCAGGGCATGTAAAAGCGTTCTGAAGAGTAGTAAGAAACTCCTCTTTTGCTGCTAGTTATTATCCAAAATTCTTGACTCCTTAATGACAATTTAAATAAAGAAGCTAAAGTTTCAAAATGGAAGGACACACACCTTGAAAAGATAATATAAAAATTTGGAAGAGACAAAAGTAAATCTTAAAATCTTAATTGCAATGTGTCTGCTCCCACAATTTAAACATTGGCAGCAATGGATTGTTTGCCTTTTAGCCAACAATAACAACTTCCGTTGTGTTTTTTGTGGGTTTTTTTAATATATTGTTTATTTTATATTAATATCACTTTAGTGATTGGATCCTCATATAATAACGTTTTTTCTTTTCAGAGACATAAACATCTAACATCCTGAATCTCTGTTTTGTTTTAATATTAAAACTTTTACACACATCTTGGGCATAATTGTTTATACATTTTATAGCATGAAAAAGAGAACCATATTGATTGTAAATCCTAAACATCTGCACTGCATATAGATGCAAAGCTTAATCCTATAACAGCACATGTGTGTGCCTTGTTCTTTCCTAACAAGTTACTGTTTAAATTCTGAAGAGAGATTGATTCATATGAATTTTCTGATGCAATGTATCATATTTTCATGAAATAATTGACACTGTAATTTTGGATTTGTTCCATACTTTTGTTTAACCTCCTCCATTCTTTCTACTGATTACATTTTTGGAGTAAAGAAACCCAAAATCTGACTTTTCGGTGAAATTCTGTATTAAAATTGTGTAATTACAGTCAACAGAGTGCCTCTGCTAAAATTCGTTCTGATGTGGCTGAACGTTTTTTTAGCTCCTACTCACTTGCCCCTAAATTTCCAAATCTGTATGTGGGAATTTAGCCAGGTACCTCTCATTCACCTTTCAAGTGCTACTGAATGGGCAAAGTAAAAAGTTCCTGCTGTGCTGACTGTGAATATACCACATGCTTTCCAACACTCCATTAATGTTGATGGAATGTTAATACAACTGCAACTGTATTGTAGCTGCAGTGGAGGACTGGCAACAAAAGTGTTAATGCCAGTGTGAGACAGTCTGCTAATCGGATTTTTTTGTGAGGAAGTCAGATTGCTTGCTTTTCCTGGGTCTGGCGAGTCTTGAGATTGTATTTTCATCAGTTAAGAAAATGTCCATGGGATTGGAAGTGATTGCACTGCAAGTTTGTTTGTTTTTCGTGGCATGTTAACTACGCTGACCGAGTAGGTACCTAGTACTTCTAAGTATCAAATTCGGTAGGAATGGGTGTTCAAAACACTGCATTTTTTCTGTGTTGTCTATATTGCCAAGCAGAAAAGCTAAACATGACCTAACATCTTCCTTCCCTTGTCCAGTCTTCGTCTTTTCTACTGGTTGAGTAGATCCACCAAGAGCCTCAGTACTGGATATACTTAATTTTTCATAAATTTATAGCTTTCTATGCCTTTCTCCCAGCTGTTCTTCAGCTGCTGGTTTTGTCTTAGTGACCATGGTCATAGCAATAGTAGAGAATAACTACATTATACTGTTTCTTCTGTGCTGAACAACAAATATATATGTTTATAGCTGTACTGACAAGAAGTAGTGACGATGAGAGATGGCGCATCAGTCAGCATGCTGTCACTGTCCAGTTTGAATTGAGTTTTGGGAGATCTGATGCTGTTGCCATGTGATAGAGATACCAGAAGAAATTCTCATATCTGACATTTCTCTTCTTTTATGTTCAGTAATGTGAGCATTCACAAGCATTGTAATTTGTCTGTTACTTAATACAACACAAATGGCACATCTTTGTTCCAGGAGACATTCAAGCATGAGAGAGTCACTGTTCTAGCATGTTCTGACATACTGAACCAGCTGATGTGGAGGAAGATGTCATGCCTGTTTGTTTTTCTGCCTATACATTTAAACCCTGGATATTGTCCTTAAAGTAGACTATCAGATATCTACAGGCCTTGAGAGTGTGAGATATACTGTCAAACTTCACTTAGGACCCTTGTAAGGTGACAGCAGTACGGTGTGTGCTGTGCTTGGAAGACTGTGAGTAATACAACTCTGTTGATCAAGTCTATGCATGTTTGAAGTGTTTATGGATAGCAGTTACTACTTGTTTCACTCTCTGACCCACGTGTCCTAATGAAAAACTTGTGTGTTGTTTCTCTATTTCAGTTGTTGCCAGAATTTGTTATCGTCTTTACCCTCAGACTTCACTAATTTAATACACTACACACAAAAGGTTAGAAGGCCTGCGCTCTGGATGTCCAGCCGTCAGTCTCCAACACTTGAAAAGGCCACTTATTAAAAAGTCCTTTGCCAGGCAACATTGATAGACTCCAGCAAACTCTGAGTCAGAATTCTTCAGAAGATGCCATGCAAATACATATGGCTTCCAGCTAGTTCCAGTTATAGCCTTGCAGGTTGTAAGTGTGATCCTGAAGTAAGGGGGTTCAGGACATGAATTGATGATGACACAATAGTATCTCTAAAGTACAAATGTAAAATCCTAAACTGTTGCTTGCTTGCTTCTCTGAAGGCTGGTCCTTGTTGGCTCTTAAGAATTGATTCCTCATCCAAATTAGACTTTTAAAACACAGATGACTTCTTATTCCTTGACTGAATAATATATGTGAAGGCTCCTTGACAGCTTCCATGTTGCCATTCCTCGATATGTGACAGCACCTCACATTTGCAAATATTTTATAGTGAATAGGTTTTGGGTATGCATGCGAGGGGTAGCGGGGATAGGAGGAGGGTGTTGTGGGTTTTTTTTCCAGCAAATATTTTGTTATGTAAAAGATCTTTAGGTCATAGGACTTCTTTAGTTAAAATATTTTAAAATTTTATTATTTGTTTACCATTATTTGTTTAAACTTCCTTGTTTGTGCCCTAAGCAGTGCTTGGTGGCATGGGATGGATTCAGATATAAATTTCACAAACTTTAAACACAATGAAATAGCATTCTTAAATAACATTTTTTGTGTATGTACCACAGGTTTACCTTGTCTTAAAGTGTTGCTTTTGTACATCATGAACAATGCAAAAGGAATCTGTGTGCGTCTAGGTTGAGGTGCTTTAAAATTTTAATAAATTCTATGCTATTTTATCCTGATGTTGTTATTAATTGTAATCCACTGTCAAAAATCACTTTCATGATTATGCAGGAGTTCGCAGCCAAGTTATTCATTAGGATATTGGGATAAATCTCATTAGTATGATGGAGCAACGTAGGAATCAGTTCTTGTTTTGAAGGCATAGAACAACAGCTGAGATGCTTGAAAAAGTTTGGTTTTGAGGGTAGGGACTTGTCTAACTTCTTAAACAAATATACGCAGCACACTACAGTTTTTTTTCAGTAAATTAAAGAAAATTATTTAATTTAATACAGAAGAATGTGTGGTAAGAAACATGTCCGGGTAAAGTATTTCCATCGGTTTAGATCATAAATTTCACTGTGTAAGAGTAAATAAAATAGTTTGGCTTAAGCTGGATGAATGACCCAACTATTCTAAACATCTTGAGTCAGTGAAAGTTCATCCAGATTTAGGTGTTGTATTTATTAAACAACGTCTTTGTCTGGAATGCTATGTTGTTTTGATTTCATTTTTTATAATACATATATTTTCGAGTTCTAAGTCAAGAAAGAGTTGTCAAATTAATTAACCTTAAATGCAATGGGTAGAAAGAGTTATGTTAGTGGACTTGGAAATATATTTCCAAGATAATTTTTTGGCAGAAATAAACAGCAGTGTTGCAAAGAATCGAAACTTGTTACAAGGAGTTATCTCACATTGTAATAGCAATTTATATCTTTAAAACCAAATTAAAGTTGACCTCCAGGCAGTGTGCTAGTATAACTTGTGTAAATAGGACTCGGCATACTTAGTTTGCATGCAGGTAGGCAGCTTTGCTGAGCCTTGAATTTGTATCTTCCAAAGTGAAAATACTATAAATTTAGATTGGAACATACTTTTATGTGAAACCCGCATCAAGGAATGAGAGAGGAGGAAATATGAGGCTATGCTGTAGCAGGTTGTCAGACTGTACACTTTCATTTGAATCTTATTCCCATTGGTGCCCATGAAGAAAGAAGTGAAATGTAGGTTTGTAAGTTATACCATGAACTTAATTACATGTATTTTTGTGGTCAGACCCCATTGACATCAATGGAAAGACTCCATTTGGCTTTGGATCATGCCCATATAACAATCTGGGTAAGATATTTTGGTCTATTAAATAGATGTAAGCTTAACTGCTTTCTTGTATTTTTCATGGCTTAGTGGGCAGAACATTTTCTGGACCATAATCATGTGTTATTTTTTTTAATTGTTGTAATTTTCTATTTCTGTGACATTTTGTGGGTTTTGTTTTAATTTTCTTTTTAATTTGTATCAATCAGAAATTTCATCAATAAAAAATAGTCTAATACACAGCTGCTTTTGTTACAAGAAGTTGTTTCAAATAACAGATCAAATCATCCTGGGGGCAACCCTGAATCTCACACTTCTTAAGTAAACAAACACACTAGAGCTGTACTTCCCAAAGTACAGAAGCCCCATTCCCTAATTGCAGTAGGATGGGAAGCAGCTATTTTCAACATCTATGCTTTCTATAGGTTTAGATGATCCAGTGTCTATCATGCAGTAAATCAAAAAGAGAAAACAAATTAGTTTAAATTTATCTTGTTATTTACAGTGTCTTCTATCTTTTTATATCCCTTATTACTCATGCTGAGTCTCCTAGAGAGATGAGTGTTATTTCAGATTTAAAGAAAATAACAGTAACATCTTTTTGAAAATCTTAAATATAAACCCAGAGAATGATTGACAACTCAGCAAAGTCTAGTATTTTTAAACTGACATGCTTCAGAGCTGATAAAGTTTAATAATACAACAAAGCATTGTCCTAAAAGTGGGTGTGTATTTTTAAATGTATATATGCCCCTTAGTGTATTTTTTGTCTGCTTTCCTGTCAAAAAGAAGCCTAGTGAACAGAAGGCCATCACCAGGGCCTTGCTTACTGTAGCAGGAGGCTTTTAGAATGAGTTCCCATCTGTTAGGCTTGTGTACTGATAAAGCTTGCAACAGCTGGCTTGGCTCTTTGCTAATCCATTCATTCCATCTACAGATCAGAAGGTGGCCTGTTTCTTCTCAGAGGCCGTTGGGCCTTGGAGACTTGCCTTAGCCCCATAGCATTCCCACTAGACCTACAAGCAAGTATAATGATATGGGACGAGGGCTGGCAACTTGAGCGTGGGGTGGGTGTAGCAATTGTAAAGTATTGTTCAGAACATCAAACTAGTATCTCTTATTGCAATCAACCAGTTGTATTTCAGTGTTTTAACAGATGAGATGCTAGCTATGGATAAAGCAAAATCATTAGTGTCTGACCCGGAAGTATTTGTTTTAAAAGGGAAACTTTTGCCTGGTTCCAAATAACTTCTGAATATAGTGTATTCTGCAGCACTCAAACTTAGCCATTATGAATCCCAAGCGGCACTGAAGATGTAATGAGACCAACACCAAAGATGATTATTCTTTATGGCACTGAGTTTGCCCTTGCTTATTTTACAGGGAAATGACATACTTTCTTTCATTGTGTGAAACAGAAAGTATTAAAAGTATTATGAAAATCATCACTTCTTTAGTATTCAACGAGGTTTTTGAGCAGTTGCTTTTTTGGTGTAAATTTTTTTATTGCCGTTAATATCATTTGTGTAGCATCGTGGTTATAGAAGTTGTTTGCAAATGCAGATTAAGACACTATTCCTGCCCTAAAGAGTTTATAGTCTATGAAACATAAAGAAAAGACAATGGACAACAGCTCAGGCAAAGGAAGGATGGGGATTATTGCTGATGAGAAGGAGGAAGAACAGGTTATTTTAAATAAGTGAGTTTGAAGGAGGAAGGCAGTTAGTGGATGAGGATGGGGTAGAAGGCACAAAAATGAGAGCAGGAAAAGGATCAGTAGGTTGAAGAATTGTTAAGAGTGTACAAAGTGGCAGGAACAAAATGAGAGCTAAGGTGTAGGCCAGATGACATAGAATATCAGGGTTGGAAGGGACCTCAGGAGGTCATCTAGTCCAACTCCCTGCTCAAAGCAGGACCAATCTCCAAACAGATTTTTGCCCCAGATCCCTAAATGGCCCCCTCAAGGATTAAACTCAAAACCCTGGGTTTAGTTTAGGAAACAGACATGATAGTTAGGGAGACCAGACAGGAAAACATACAGTAAGAAGGTTTTAGTAATCAAGACAAGCGATGACCAGGGGCATGAAGAAGGATTTTAGAAGTGGAGATAGTGAGCAAAGGGCCAGTTTATTTTAACTATTTTCATAGATGAACAAAGTAATCCTTGGATGAGGTTGGTTTTTTTTTATTTTATAATCTCAAAAGAAGACTGGCATTTTCTAGAATGCATATTAAACTAGCAGTTGAAATTTGCACTTATTTAACACAATTTATCACACAATCTCAAAGCACTTTACCAATTAGAATTAGTAAACTGAGGAACAGATATACGAACTCACTTGTCCAATGTTATGCAGCAAGTCAGAGGCAGAATCAGAATAAAAGTGGAGTGAAGTCCTGACTCTTACTTTATTTCTCTCACCATTAGAACACAAGCAGATGTTTAGATATATTTACATATCCTCCAACCCCAAAAAGTTAAGTCCTTGAGGTCACAACATAGTGAATCTTTTCAGAAAGGATTGCCTTCACCCCAAAAAATACAGACTGTAAGTTGAACAGAATCTTATTAGAGTGACTGGCATTGGTTGTAACCAACATCTTTGGGGTGGTCCAGAAGCAAAATGGACACACAGCTTCTTGATTCTGTTTCCCTGTGATGGGTGGCATTACCATCAGTGCATGTGACTTGTCAAAAGATGCAATCATAGCAATTTAAACTGACATGAAGGATGCAGATATAAACAAAATGAACACACAGCAAAAAGCTGAAAGCTGTGTTACAAGTAACACATGTTCAAAAATATTGTCTGAACTGAAAGGTTCTTCACAGATGGATTGTTTTTTAAAGAAATGATGCTTACATGTGGTATATGCAGTAACTGTGGGGATATGGACATTCTTTTTCTTTTAAAAGTTTATTTTAACTTAATTGATGTGTAGAAATCATCACGTAGGGAGAAACATTTGCACAGAAAACGTAGCAAATGGAACAAACTGAGATCTCAGTTTGATAATTCATATAGAAGTCTTGGATAGGAAAGTCACATTAACTGAACTTAGCTGATTGCACTCTTATTTGTATACTTTGCCTACAGTGGGCCAAACTCTTGTCTGAGCTAAACCTGTATACATCTGGAATAAGTTCATCAAAGTCAAGATATATGTAAGGCACTTGCATGCCATGGTAATTGAGTACAGTATAGGAACCTAGGTGGATAAAACTGAAAGTTAGTTAAAATTGAATTTTGCCCAATGACTTTTTTGCACATAGACTTTTTAGGAGTGTACTAGATCCACAATGCTTTGTTGTGCTGCTATTAATCTAATTTTAATTTGGAGAACTAAATTGATTCCCTTTCTTAGGTCCATGTATACTTGTACCATGTATACATGGTTTTTGTTATGTTAACTCTGTTTACTATAACACCATGATGGTAATGCTGTGGTTCAGATTGGGGCATGTTATAAGCTTTGCCTTCTGTCACAAATAATTTTTCCACTAAAAGTATCTCTTTTGTTAAAGGTCCTAATTTCTAGCAAAAGGTTAATTTAAAAAAATGTGTGGGGGGGAAATCATACAAATGGCAGCTGTTTTAACTCAAAGGATTTAGAATATTTAACTTCAAACTTAGCATGAAAACCTGCATCCCTGCTTTCCAAATGTTGCAAAACACTGGTTAAGAAATAAAGAGGTTATGACCAACTGAAAATAGCATCCTACTTGTACATGGTACCCTGTTTCCCTTTAGTGATTTAATTGCTCGCAGAGTATGTGTGTTCAGATATGTGCATGCAAATCTTCATCTTCAGGACTCTGCCTGCACCCATTCACTCATTCCTTCTTGTCACTCCCTTCTGTCTTTAAGATGAGATTGGAGGGGGACCAGCAGATCTGGCAGTGATTTTGGCTGGGCTTCTATGCCAGGAATTTCAAATGTCATATGCTTTGTAGAGCCCCTACTCTGGCGCACACGTCCCCAGAAAATGCAAGATTTGAACAGAATATACAGTTCAACAATTGCATTTACTGCGATTCCTCTACATATACTGTTCGTCTCCTTGTTATTTCTTTCCTCTGTTTCCCCGCCCTCCTCTGATTTTCTCCATATTCGGGGTTTTCCTCCTTAAAGTTTCCAGCTGCTCTTTTCAAAACTCATAAATTCTAGCTATCTAGATTTTTATACGTCTCCCTTCCAAAACCTGCTCTAGCCCTGTCTGCACTAATATATTTTTTTTTAATTTAAATCTTTCATTTTTCATCATTGGAAGTAGACCTGTTCTGAACAGGGTCAGATAATGTGGTGGCAAAAAAAAAATCATGAGCACTGTCTACACCAACACTCCCACCAAACGTAGTGCAATAGTGGGAAATTTCACAAAAAAGGTTGTGCGGATGTAGTCTGTGTCAGACGAGAAGATACACTTGGCTGTGCATCTAATGCCTTCTAGTCATATTTTTATGAATGTAGCATGCTGATTATACATTTGGCTGCGTTATCTTTACACTTGTGTTTGAATTAATTTTTATCATATTGCCTAATAAACCATAAACTTATACAACTTTGTGGGACGCTTTTATTGTGTCAACAGTAGACCTCACAGTCACCTCTCCCCCAACAGGATAGGAAAATTCTAAGCACCAGCCTCGAATAACCAAAACATTGGTGCAAAGAAGTGAAACACTAATTGCATTTTGCTTGCTTTGATGGTGAGGATGTGACCTGTTCTTAGAGACCTAAACACATTGAATGACTAATACATCTGACCTGAGGATAAAAAGGAAAGCTAGTCTCTTGCCTTGGTTGCTTTCCAAAAGCCCCTGAATGAAATTCTAAGCCATACTGCTGCATAATTAGCTAGCTATACTTCTTCTGAAGTTCAGTATGGGGCATAACTGAATGAACATAGGCAGAAATAGTGAGCTATACAAGCAAATTACCCAGGACGTTTCTTTTTGGTGGCCTCTAAAATAAAAAGGAGGTATTGCAGGAAGACATTTAGTTGTCAGTCTCCAGTTGGAAACACCAGTCATTTAATGAATTCAAGGTTTTTGTGTCTTGTCTTTGAAAGCATTTGAAGAATAAATAGCCATTTAACATAACTTAATGTTTAAAAGCTTTGATTATTTTGGCTGTAGATATATTGGACAACCATATTTTCTTGTGGAGACAAAGATTGGATTCAATCAAGTCACCTTAAAATATTTTCTTAGCCTGTTCATCCCCAAATGATAACAGAATTGACTAATGTTTGTACAACATGTTAAAACACAAATCACTACATGAATGGCTAAATATTATAATAATTACATCTAACATAGGGGCCAGAGCCTTTGCAATGTACAATGAGCTCTCAGCACAGTTCAGGTGGGAGTGTGCAAAGTTGGCCTTCGCTTTCCTCCTCTCCTTGCCAGCTATGTGTCAGGCCATTTCCCTGACAGAGTTTAGAGTAGGCTTCAGGAAGCTCTGGCCATGTCCCTCTCCCCTTGGGTATGCCTCCATGCCAGAAACGTGGGTGGCATAGAAGTGGATATACTGCTTCCATGCCTCGGGAGGATTCCCTACGACTGGATTATCCTTTGGCTATATTAGATGTAGGCCTGCTTTGTGTTGGCATTGCAATGCAAAGGGGCAGCCCGGCGGTGGAGGATCTGGGCCAGGACTTTAAACACGTAGATCTTTACATGAGAGAGAAGAAGGAACATTAGCACAGCAGAGGCTTTTACCACAATTGCTGGTCTCCCCATCAATCATTTATGCTTTATCTGAATGGGCCATTTGCTACTGATTTCAACAGATTGATCAGTGATAGTATAGGGCTCAAGTCTCAACTGTGCCCAATAAGCACTGAATGCAGGAGAGGGGGAAGCAGCTGCAAAGGAGTTCTTTACCAGTCTGAGATTGCTGAGGTCAGTTATACATGAGTCAGTGCCACTTTAAACTGCACCAGTTGGCTATGGCCCTCAGGGAACAGAGTGGAAGCTGAGGATTGCTGGAGTTCAGTAGGCTTTTTGCCGCCCCAAGCATGGCAGTTAGGCGGCCTTTGGCGGCATGCCTGCGGGCGGGCCGCGGTCATGCGGATTCGGCGGCATTTTTGCGGGTGATCTGCCGGTCCCGCACCTTTGGCGTACCCGCCGCTGAATTACCGCCAAAGCCGCGGAACCGGCGGACCTCCTGCAGGCATGCCGCCGAAGGCGGCCTGACTGCCGCCCACACAGTGACCCACAGGCCGTCCCCCGCGGCTTGCCGCCCTAGGCACGCGCTTGCTGCGCTGGTGCCTGGAGCCGCCCCTGAGTGGCCTTAACCCTTTCCAGGCGTGTGCCCCTACATCCACCATGGGGTTGTGTAGGAGCCAGCCTTTTGGCGTCCTTGCACCACTAGAAGGGCAAAAAGGGGCCAAAATGGAGCTGAAGATCTGGCTTATAATCTAACTTTTCATTATTTTCATAATAGTCACAGGATTTCTTTCCAGAGTAAGCAAACATAATTTTCATGTGGACAGCTTATTTCCCTCTACATTTGTCCAATGGGTATGCATCCTAACCCTAACCCAATGAAGTTAATTATATACATAAAATATTGGTTTTGGTACTGATTTAGGGAGAGTCCTATGTACAGTAACAGTGATGGGAATTACTCAGAAAACAATATATAGTATTTTAAAAGTGGTCCCTTCTTGCCATCCAGAGCAAATCTTGTTGATTGCACTCTTTGTCTAGAGTATCTGAATTCCTCCTTCTTACAAATGACTGTCCCCTTCTGGGGGACAGTCTTGGATTACATTTCAGTAAATATTTTTTCTTTTGAAATCTCTTTATTCATCAGAAGTGTTGCCTGTGTTCAGATTCTAACTTTAAGTGAATCTGTCATCAACTGTTAAAATTCTACTGACAATTTTTAAAAATAAGTTCCTTTCCCCTTCAGATATACATAGTCCCATTTATTTTAACTCTTCCAGCCATGTTTTCAGGCTTTGTTCATGTTCCTCTAAATGAAAACGTCACACTTCCTTCTCGAGTGAACTTGCGAAACTGGTCAAACTAGACTGACACAGCAGCATAAGATTACATTCGCTACTCCTTTAGCTTTGTAGACAAAATGCAGCCTTAATGATGCCTGTGACTGGTTCAGGGTAGATTAAAGCATGTACTTTCTTGTAGGATAAATGATGTGGAAATCTAATTCACCTTGATGTGTCCTTTCTGTCTTTTTTTTTTTCTCCTCTCTCTTTCCCTCCCTCTCTCCTTCCCCCCCCCCCCCTCCTTTGAAAGTAGTGGAGAAAAGTTCAAAGAGATGAGGTCTCTCTTGGAGCGTGTGGAGTGAATAAGGAATGATAGCTGGAGGAATGAAGGGGGAAAACCACAGCTACAACACTGATGTTGAGTTTTGCATCAAACTGCTGTAGGTGATGGTTTTCTCCTCTTGCTTTGAGAGAGAATGGACACCATGTTCCAGAAAGAAGTACTTACGTAAAGCCCATCTTATTCCGAAATACTTTGGGATTTTCAGCTTTGTTATGTTCTTGCTAGTGGTATTTTCCTTTTGGACTACTTAACCCAGGAGAGTGAAGGTCATCTGTACAGAGAAGTGAATATTGTCTGCTGCATCCTCGTCAGTCCCCATTTGTGTGATAAACAGAGCAGTTGCATACATTTGCTGCCAGATTTCAAAAGCCAAGGCTAAAACCCTACCCTCCAACAACATATATTGGGTTCCTTGGTTCTGCTGTCTGCCTTCGTCTGCCCTCTCTAACATATTTGTTTACTGTGCGTCCCCCTCCCCTAACTCCCAGTTCCACGCACGCACACACACTTGTATACCTCTCAGTGTATTTTTTGAAATAAGTATTAGAGGTACATTGGTAAACTGAGATCAGACAAGTAATGTGGCCTATCTAAATACAAAGATCCATTGCAATGTTGTTTGGACTGTCAAAAGTTGCCTGGTAAAACTGACGTGTGTGAGTTTAGGGAATAGTGTTTACCATACTGAAACAATGTGAAAAAGAAATGCAACTTTTTGAGGATGGAATAAGTAGCACAATAAGTTGTCAAAACAAAACAGTAGTTGTATTGTGTGTGTGATGGTGATAATGATGGCAGTGATACCTCTTACTGACATTCACTGATTTGCAAATTAGAGGCTGATCAAGGAAAGATTGTGTAGGATTGTAAGGTCCACTAGGGCAGGGATTTCCTTAATTTTCCTCCTCTAGACATAGAAAAAAATACATAAGCCTCCCCTAATGTCCGCTCTTTAAAAAGAAAAAATCAAGGCGTATGAAAGAGTTAGAAGTGGGTTGAAAAACCAGTACATTGGTATATTTTAAGTATATGGCTAGGGAAGTCTATCTTTTTTTCCTCTTCATTCATCTTCATTTTGAAGGGGTGCCGAGTTCAACCCTGTGTTTTGCTTTTGTTAAGACTTACAGAAAGTAAATACTAGTCCTTTTTGTTTGTTTCATGTTGCTCGGGTTGGCTTGTTTCTCCCCAGGAAGAGGTGGGAGTATCCCCCGGGAGGCCAGCCCCACAGTCTGAGTATGGGAACAAATTCATCCAGCACAGCACTCCAGAATTAGAAAAAGTAGCTGAAAAACTGTGAATGTTGGTGGCTATGGAAACTGATTCCTCTTGAAGAACAGGAGTACTTGTGACACCTTAAATTTGTTAGTCTCTAAGGTGCCACAAGTACTCCTGTTCTTTTTGCGGATACAGACTAACACGGCTGCTACTCTGATTCCTCTTGGACATTTTAATGGGTGCCCTTTTAACACGTATGAGTGAAGATATGACACAGAATCTAAAGTCTCTTTGGAGATTATTGTAGGTGGGGCTCTTAACGCCTCCTATTATTAAGGTTGCCCAACACTTCCTATTGGAAGTCCCTGTTTTCAGGGGCTTATAATGATTTTTTTTTTTATTTAAACCAAAATGGTCCAGCCATTTCCAGGATCAAGGCTGGAGAAAAATATGTTGTTTTTTCAGTGTTAAAACAGCTTTTTCAACAGCTCTAGTGCCCCCATGCTTTGGAGCATGGTCTTGTGTCAGGGATGGGCCTCAGATTATAGCAGCAAAATTCTGTCCACACTGGGCATGTTTCAGTCTAAGGCTAAACAGGATTTTCCTCACAACTGCAGGTCTGAACTGAGAGCTGGGAGACTGTTTCTACTGTGCTGTCTGTGATCCCTCTGCTAGGCCCAGGCAGCTTGGAGGAGGAACTGTCTGATTTGAATACAGAAGGATGAGAGCCAGACTTGTGGCAGGAATAGGAAAGATATGGATCCTTGGGGATGAGGGTTAAAGATTGGGGCTGGATGCTGGCAGGGGATGAAGAGGGAAACTGGGACTGGGAGTTAGTGTAGGGGGAGACTGAGACTGGGAGCCAGGGAGGGAAACTGATGAGGAGGAGACCGGGACCGCGTAGGTAGGGGGAAACTGAGATAGGATGAGGAGCCTGGGGGGAGTGTGGGATTGGCTGGGACCGAAAACCAATGGGAAGGAGGTTAGTGGCAAGGAAGATAGATCTGATGAAGAGAGAGGGTGTGGGGGAGAACTAGCAGTGGCTGGGCAAAGAGACCAGAACAAGGAGTAAGGGGGTGGGCGAGATCGGATGAGGAGCCCGGGGAAGGAGATAGGTAGTAGGAACTGATGAGGATCATGGGCAGTGAGGTTGGGGGGAACAACTGGATGCCAGAGTCAGGGAGAGAGGCAGATGAGATAAGGAACTGGGAGGGGAAGAACAAGGATTGACTGGGATTGGGATTCTTGAGGGGTGAGACTAAGACTTGCTGGGCAAGGATCCTGGGACTAGGGATGAGAAGCCTAAGGAGCGGTCTCTGGAACTGGCTAGCTGAGGAGAATGGGACTGGGATGAGAGCCAAGAGTGGCAAAGAGACAGGACTTGGACAAGTACAGATTGGAGGGGACGGGGTAGAAGGCATCAAGTTTGCGGGGAATAGGCAGAGGAGTTTGTGCCCATTATAGCACACTCCTCTCCACAGCCCAGAATGGAATTCAAGATTCCCGAGTCTCACCATTCCTCTGAAGTCAGCAAAGATCTGTGAAACCTACTGGCAAAGAGTCTTATCCCTCTCTAGTGCTGGTCCACATAGAGGATAACAGTTTATTACTTCTGTCAGTTACTCCAGTAGTTCAAGTAGTAGATGTCTGTGGGGTAGATCTAAAGGTTCCAACCTTACTAGTGACCCACGTGAATGTCAATATGATGCCACATTATGGAATGTTTTTTCCCCCAGTTCGCTTCTTTTAAAAAACCTAGGAAATTACACACACAAAAAGCTATGTTAGAAGAACATTATAAGTCAAGTTAGAATGCCAGAATTAAGGTTCCTGTGCAACCTGACTCATGCCCCTCTCTCCCCACCATATGCGTGCATTGTGATAACAGCCTTTAATTATATGATCACATACTGTTTTTTCCACAGAACCCCTGCCTCATTCAGTGCACAGGCTGCCCTGGGGATGAATCAGGGTTGTGTAGTACAGGAATTTGTTGTGTGTAGGACCTCTGCCTCATTTGTTGCAGAAGCTGGAATGTGTATAGTGAATGAGGCAAGGGATTTGCAGAATGAGAATGGGAGGTCTCATGGTTAAAACAGTGGAATACTGCCTTGGAGAACTGAATTCTGTCCCTGCCTGTGCCAGACTTCCTGTGTGATGCTAGGCAAGTCACTTAAACCAAACATATCACAGGGGGTCATTCATTGTGTTCTTCATTTTCTGGGTGCCTGATGTGAGACCCTGGAGTCTGATTTGCAGAAGTGTTGAGGACACACAGCTGCAACTGAAATCAATCAGAGCTGTGTTTTGAACATATAAAGTGCTAAATAATACTACGTACTCTGAAAAATCAGTGTCTCAGATTGGGCACCCAAAATTAGGAGATACTGTTGACCTTAATCTTTCTGTATCTAAGTTTCCCATCAGTAAAACTGAATATTATCCCCTTATGTAACAGGGGTGTTGTGAAATAAATTAATTAATGTTATAAAGTATTCAGATGCTATAGTCATGAATGCCATAAAAAAATCCATGAGGAAATGAATAATTCTGTCTTCAAAGCAAGGCTTGAATAGTGTGCAGTAAGTAATGTGTGGGGCCACAATTAAACAAGGAGTATAAAACAAAATATTGAATAAGTGAGCACTGTCCATTCTGTGCATTGAATGAGGCCAGGATGCTGTGAAAACAATAGTATGTGATCATGAAATTAAAGACTGTATCATAATGCATACCCACAAGGATTTTGAATTAGGGTTGTATAGGCAACCTTTATTCTGACACTTCCTAACTTTTGAGTGTTTGACTTTGCAAACGTTAAGATCTTTTAAATGTGTGTGTGTCCATGCATACACTTGAAACCACAGTTAACACACAAATGAATATTTAAATGTCCATGGCCTTCCTCATCATTATTTGCATATTATAATTAAATATCTTGTTCATAATATTTTATTAAGTATTGGTATGATACTATAAAAATTCTGTGTTGTTTGGTCCTTTGTATTATGGTACACAGTAGTTGTAAACTTCCTTAGGTGCTTAAATCATAAAGGTAAATATGATTAACTCAAAGACTGTCTTGGAAGGTCAGAACTCTGTGAATTAAGGATGGAATTATTAGAATTATTGATAATGTTTTCAAAGCTGCATATGCATTTTATTTTTTGATCCCACGCCCTCCAGCTTTGAATATGGTGTTTACAATAGCTTCTTTATATGCATAAGAGGTGGGATTTCTTGAAAGATTTTTCTTTTCTCCAAATATTAATATAGCATTCTCCATTTAAAAATACTTTTACCATCTTTTATATTCTGTTGATAGGCTAAAACCCAAAGCTCACAGTGGGAGTCAAATTCATCTGTGGCATTGGAAATCTATTGAATTAAATACTACACCAGGAATGAATTTAGGCTGAAGGTTTGAATACTACCTCTGTTAACACCTCTTATATGTAGCAAAAGGAGAAAAACTTGATCAGTTTCAACTGCAGCCTTCTAGCAAGAAACTCTTTACCTTTTTGCAGATCCCTTTACCTTTAAAGTACCAGACTTTAAAGGGGGTTGCTGAATATCTCTGTGTGGAGACTTAAAGCGGTCTTTATGGAAGTACTTTGAACAGTGATAATAACAATGGTTTCTGGCAATTGCAAAATGGGATCTGACCAATTTCAGTAAAATAGTGACACTACTAGACCCACAGAGCTCACTTTTGAAAGAGTATTTCAGTTTGAACTGAGTGAAAGTGATGTTTTAAGAAACAGTTTTGCACCTCTGTAAATGATAGACAGCTGCTAGACGAGGTAATGATCTGTCTTTATGTTTGATGCCTCCTTTTATCAGTCCAAGGCTTTTCACTGAGTCAGATCTATTGATTAGCATTAGTCTACTTCCCAGGAAGCCTGCTTTACATTGAAATGTCACGGGCTTGGGATACTAAATGTATGCCAGGAAAGAGCTTGAACTCTGTCAAATGCTGCCTGGTAAATTATATGTTTGCTGAGTGTTTAGCAAGTGTAATAGCTTTGCAGCCCCAAAAATGTTAAACAAGGTCATTTTTATCTCCTTTGAACAAATATTGGGGGATAAAATGATGGGGTCAAATGGAAGATATCCTACACTTTCCAGTGCTTTATGGAATACCAGCTAATGGAGTGATGGAGTGAACAGAATGTAATTCCAAGAAATTTTAGTGAGGTAAAATCTCCACTTCATACTAGCTCTTGTGTATTTATTCAAAATAGCAACTATAGGGGTTAAAAAATAGCAAGATCCTACATCATTAACACAAATACAATTATATAACAAAATAGTGTTGTTTTGTGCAGAAACATAGGAAGACAGGAATCTGGTTGAGTGTGTGTTTTCCTTTTCTTAGCTAAAAAATATTATTTGGGGGGGGGGTTCTGTAGTGCTTCAGGGGGGGGTCCAGGTGCAACCCTTTAAATATAAATGGTCACTTCTAAAGCAGAAGCTTAAATATAATACTCCTCAGTAATTATGGTAATTGCATCGATGGAGGTTAGCAAGAAGCTAATTGTAACCTTGGGGATGAAGAAAACAAACTGGACGTATAAAACGTGTTTTAAAAAACCTTTTGGTTCAGATTTATTTTAACTTTACTTTTTTACCTATATTAAAATGTAAATTTTTAAAAAACATTTGTTTTCAAGACAAAAAGAATGAAAGTTGTGAAACAATCCAGTGAATGACAGGAAATGTTAAGTTAAATTGATGTTCCATCTTTCACTCCATTGTGACTATTTCACCCTTTCCCACCCCCTAGCCCTCCGCGTCACATCAGACTTGGTATTTCACTAGACTGGATCAGTTGTTGCTACCTTTGGAAGATAAATTCTGTCAAAGGTCTATAGTTGAATGGACAAAAACCTAACACGTTTTCTAGTTGCAGTGGTGGCGTATTTCCACTATTTGATCTTCTCTTGTAACCTCAGCCTCTATGTTGCTTTGCTGCTAAAAGATTCCCAGGTTAGGCTGTCAAGATGTATAGTCAGACGTATTAATTTTGCAGATATGTAGAGTATTCTGTGATATCTTTTTTCTTCATGTTTACAATTAAAAAAAGGTTCCAAAAATGCATACTGGATTAAAAATATTTATAGTAAAGGTATTCTTTTAAATAAACTACAATTTTGTATGTGTGTGCAATCTCTCTTTCTCTGTCTCTCTCTCTCTCAAGTGTGTGTATGTGTTTGTATTTTTTAAAGCAGTTTATAAAAAAGCAATTTATTGCAGTCTAACATTATGGAAAAGCAGTTCCAGCACAAATGTGCAATTCTTGCCTGCAGAAAAAGCAACCCAATTTCAACTAGTAGAAGACTGTAAATAATAGAAGCTGTAATATAATTTACTTCATAGAGATAATATCTCCATCCCAGGAAAAGTCCTTCAGTATCTAGTGGAAGATGTAATCAAATAGCGGTTTCTCCACAAAAGAACCTTCTCATGAAGGTACTTGGAGAAGAAATCTGCACCTAGTTCTATATAATCCTAGGGAGAAATGAGCAGCAAACACTGAAATTTGTTAATCTACAGATGTAAAGTATCATCAGAGTGTGGGAAGGGTTGCCAAGCTGTATCTTGCAATTTTTTCTCATCCCCTGAGGCATGTGCCTTGCTCACAGAACTAGTCACTAAGCCACTTGGGTTCAGTGTTCTGCTGTTCCATGGAGGCTGTACAGATGAATCTCTAATATTAACAGAACACCCCTAATATTATTAGAATTGCAAATCTGAGCAAAAAAAATTAGGATAGTAAACGTAACAAAAAAAACCTGCAATAAATGAGCAGTATAGACGTACTACTATATTTGTATGACCATATCTACATTCATCACCTGCAAATTATTAACTGGAAGGAAGGGAAGCAGGGTTTGCCCATAGAAGTCTTAACACCCTAAATGGTTGTTAGTCTGGCCAGGATATTAAAGGCCATATGGTCCCATAACATTTTGCTAATGCTCTTCCACATCTTGGTAAAAGCCTCTCTTTCTAGCAATGCCAGTGTCTTTTCTGAATAAAATTAAAATTTAGTTTCTTGAAATAGAATGTTTTCAGCTTTCCTGGCAGCTGTGAGAATTGTGTTATACTGATTATATGTGACACATAGAAGGACATCTCTTGAAAGTGGTATTCACGATTCAATAGGTGACATTCTTTTCTCTAAAAAACAACAAGGAGTCTGGTGGCACCTTAAAGACTAACAGATTTATTTGGGCATAAGCTTTCGTGGGTAAAAAACCCACTTCTTCAGATGCATTATTTTCTCTGAGCCGGTGCTGAATCAATGTCCCAGCATGGTTTCAGTGGAGATTGTCCTCTTGGAGGTGCCATCTTTCAGATGAAATGTAAAATGGAGGTCCTGTCTACTTTTGATCATGATAGTTTCATGTTCAATTAACAAAAGAGATAGGGTATTACCCCAGCATCCTGATTAAATGGTAAATTGGGTAAATGTGAAGGGAATTTAGGACACAGAGTTTGAGTTGGGGACAGTATTCTTCATTTCTTGTGCTAGCCCACACTGTGTAAAGTGTTCTGCACTATTAAACTCTTGAGTTAGCCATCTTCATGAGTCATGGGAGCAAGCAACTGCCTTTTGTAATCAGGAGAGTTGGATTCTTTTCTAGATTCAACGGTTGACTTGCTGTGTGGCCTGTGCAAGTCTGTGTCTTTGTTTCCCTATCTGTAGAAGACTATGGAAAGGACTTTTGAGCTTGTAGGATGAAGGTGTCTATCAGAGTGCTAAATATTAATAATAATATGACACCTATACAAAGATACAGGGCCTAATCTTGAAAATCCTTTCTCACTTACGGATTCCCATTGAAGTCAAGGACTGTGCAAACACACAGGAGTTTTCAGGACTGAAACTATAATCTGTGAAGCACTTTGGGATTCTCTGGACTAGGAAGTGCTATATAAATGTCCAATACTATTAGTTTAAGACATTCAAAATAGAAATATTTTCTGATGTACAATACAATAGGTATGTATTTTTAAGTGTAACATAATACACTCTAAGTGGTTTCTGGACACAATTTGCATGAGACAACTGATCTATATCCTTTCTTAAAGTGCAATAAGAATATATATATTTTTAAGTGAAGCACATTTACACAGCATCTGTTAAATGCGGAAGGTCAGAAATATAGAACAATGAACAGTTTCGAATGGATGTGATAGCTGAAGGGTTCAGTGTTCTTACGGGCACATATTGCAGCATTTCTTCTCATACGGGATCTTTCTAACAAAGATCTATGCTTATTTGCAATGTGCAATACAATGCATGCACCACATATAAAGCAACAAGATCAACCTACTAAAGTTTCCTTTGAAATGCAGTTTCCCCCTGTCCTGAAGAGGTCATCAGAGCCGAACTTGGATCCTCAAAGATTCTCTTTCTCTCTCTCCCAATGCTTGATGTCACTGGAACCTTTCCACAAATAGAGGAGGACTGGACTCAGTTTCTGCTGGAGCCCCTCAGTGCTATCCTTGGAGGTAACATGAGGTGCTCTTGTTCTGCTAGGCTACAGTTGGAGGACTCAGCATGGATCCTCCTTCTCCTTGTGACGGCATTACAGAAATGTATTTATAAGGTTGTAATTAATTTCTAAAAAAAATCTATCACTGCAGAAACTTAACTACATTTAGTAATGAAAAATTAAGTATTAAAAGCAAAGTGAGCCGTGGTGAGTGAAATAATCTGCCCATGAGCTCTGGTTTCACAGTAATGTACTATTTTTCAGTCATAATTCACAGGTAACTTCCAAAAAGAGGTCATAATAAAATCTAACTGTTCTGATTTTTGGCAGCTCTGATGAGAAGGGAAATTGGGGAAGAGGGGAAGAGTGGAACAGAAGATAAATTGTGCTTTAGCCTGAAGTGAAATATAAGAGCTAGATGAGCAGATCTCCTTAAAATGTTCAATACCCACTCCAGGATTTAGATTGCTTGCATTGACTAGAACACAGAGGGCATGCAGAATCAAACCACGTCCTTTTTCCTCTTCCACACATACACACCTATGCATTGTATTTTATTACCTCAGTCACAATATTTGTTTGATTATTGAAAGTGATGAATAAAGACAAGACTGCTCTTCCCTGATCAATGTAGAGTCCTAACCTGCTGTCTAATTCTGAGCAACATGCATGCAGTATACCCTCTTGTCTGTGAGAATAACCATGTATTTCAGATGCAGCCAGGCTTCCCGTCAGTTTAGTCAAAGCAGCTTGTGCAAATTTATCTAAACCAAGCGTGTGTGTAAGCGTGTGCATGTGTGAAAATGAAAAATCTTTTCTCTGAACAGCTAATCCTCAGTGGTGGGGGACTAAGCACGGTTTCTTTTGTTTTTTTCTATGAAAAATAATCAGTACAGTTTTCCCATAGGCCATGGGGAAAAAAGCAACCATTCATATTCCTTCCCCCACATCCCACTCTCTTTCTGCATTTTAAAAAATAATTTGAATATTTTGTCGGTTCAGGAAATCTATAGATTATGATCTATAATATCTCACCATGCGTGCGTGCACACACACACAAACACACCCACAACTGAGAGCGAGTGAGTTAGCTGTTAATTGTTCTCTGTTTTTTCCACAGCCTGAAGAAGGCCCCAAGGCTAAAATGCCATTTATGATCTGACTTTTGAAATTTGTTTGGAACCTATTGAATTTGTTTGGTTGGGTCGGGGAGGAGAGGTAACATTAGTTTTTCTTCTTACAGTGTTTTAAACGATAGTGAAAACTATCCTATCGTGGAACAAAATTTCTTGCACAAAAAGATCGTGACTAAGGACAGTTGCACTTTCCTCTGTGATTTTAGTGAATGGTAGCAGAGAAACCCTAATATGGTCTCAAGTGCACCTGTTTACATAGGAGATATCTGGAATTTTTTAAAAAGATATTCATCACAAGGGCTCAATCCTGCAAACACTTGCTACTGATCATAGTGCTTATTCCAATGATTAGTTCCATTGAAGTCAATGCAACTACTCATGATAGTAATCACTACTATCTGTAGTTAATGTTTGTAGAAATTAGACCTAAATAATTGATTTTGTTGTTACTTTAAGCCAAAAAGTGGGTGATCAGGGAGGTTTTCAGACATATGATGGATATGAGATTAAAGTATTTTGGGGACACTGTTAATTAGGACTTTGGAAGGAAGGGAGCATTGGTGTATGAAATTCAGAATGGTGATATTATAAATTCCACAGAGAGACAGAATTATCCAATAATTTGCAATAGCTGGGTGACTACTGTCTCCAATTTTCTTGCCGGCTGGCCAGGTCCTCTTGTGTAAAATATCTACACTATGCAAACAGGTTCCTGCTAAAGGGAACCTAAGTAAACTGTCCATATCCTCAAATTATAACACTTGCTGCTTTGCTACATACTCCAGAGAGTATCTGGACTCTCACATTCTGAAAAGCAGATCTCTCTATTTAGCTCTGTCTTTTTAATATATACTGCAAGTTTTAACCTTGTTCCCTCAACAGGAGCGGGAGGCCTATTGGTTAGATAGAAAAAATGTACAGAAATGCATATTTTTATTTTTGTCTTAAATGACCAGGCATACAACTTTTAGCCTAGTTCTGCTTATGGGAGTACTTTTTCTCCCAAATGCTATTGATTAGGATGTGAAGGAGATGTTTTTCATTATTTTCTTTCTTTCCTCATATTAATGAAGTATCTGATTAGGTGCTGCCTGCTTGTAGTGTGAGTGCACCAGCTCGAATATATGTGTTAAATGAAAATTGAGATGCTGATGGTTTGAAGCAGATCGGATCAGTGTTTCATCTGCAAAACTATAGATTTCTTTTTCTTCCCTTGTTTTTCTTTTTCCTTTTCTCCTGAAGCCTAGTGTTCAAGCTGAAGGGTAAAGATGGCATCTTCTGTGGGGCTAGCCTGCTGGACTGCCTGTGAAAATATCAGCCTACAGGCAGGGGTGCATGCGTGGGTGGAGAGTTGAGGAGAACAGATTGAATTCAGTTTTGTCACATTTTATAAAACTGTATTTCATAAATTTAATATATACCAAAAATATAGTAGCAATGGAAGTCTTAAAGGATTTAACGACATCTCATATATTGTGTCTTGCTTTAAAAATCCACATAGCTTTAAGCATAACAACTTTGCTTTCCTGAATAGTCATTGGAAATTACTTTTCATAACTCTAAAATATGTTGGACATATCTGGTATAAGGAATAGATTAATTAGAAATGCGTCTTCATGTATTTTTGCAACAAGAATTGTTTTTACAAACATTTAGGTTAAGACCGGGACAAGTAAATTTTGCCAAACTGAGAACTGTGTTGCTGTTTACCACGACCTCAATGCGTGCATCAAGTTTTTTATAAAACGAAGCAGATTGCTGCAGCCATCCTCATCTTTAATACATGGAGGTGCAGCCCACTTAGGTCAGGATGGAGCATTGTCCACTGATTGCAATTCATTAATAAAGATGTCAGTGGTTGCGTTGTAGGCTTCATGGGCCTCATTCTGGCCGTTTGAGGTTTTGTGCACATGGCACAGTGGTCCAGGTGTTTTTTGCAGTACCACAGTTGTTACTGAGGGGCTGAAATATATAGAACAGCAATTCAATTTTAGTTCCATAGAAGAGGGGTTTTGTACATCGAATTAACCAAAGGGTAGATGTAGGAACAAGAAATTTTCATTTAAATGAAGAGAAGCCATATTTATTAGCCATTATATTAAGAATGTAAACATTCATTATGATGTGCGTTCAGAGTAAGCTCAGATTTGGGATTACAAAAACTTGGTGTCCAAAGACGTGTGTTGGTCAGACCCATTTTGTGAAAATAGATAAAGTACAGTACCTTATGGAACAGAGGTAATTTTCCACTGAAGGATACAGTATTCAGGATCAGAAGCAGGGCAATTAAGTATCTCATATAACAAGGTCTCTCTCTCCCTCTCCCCCTCTCTTCTTCCCTGCTACCCTCCAACCAGCTGCTTTAAACAGGTGTCTGTTAAAGCATTGCACCAAAAAATGTAAGAAATATACCCACTCAATCTGAGTAAGCATGGAAACAGCAGCCTGATAGTCCCAGGTTACCAAATTTAGTTTCCAGAGGAGAGCTGACCTGTATTTGGCTCCTGTGTCAAAGAGCTTGTTGAATAGAACTCATGTTAACCAAGGAAGTCTATCTTGTAGAGTCCAATTGTTACTTTACACCTTTGTAAGGGGATTAGTTTAAACTCATTGTCTTAATTCTTAGCAAGCATCCTAAAATGAAACAGATCTCAGAGAGCTAGGGAAACCCTTTTGTCCTGTCTGTTTTACATTTGAGTTGCTAGGTTATGTCACTATTATAGCTCCCTTTGATCAAAAAAAAGTTTTACAATATATTTTTGTTTGCAAAAGATTGTGTTTGGGACTGGAGGAAGGCAATAGCAACCTTTCTTAACTTCTAATAGCAATTTCACCATTGATATAATGAACTCTTTCGAAGGGTAGGATTGAGAAACCCATTCATTTTTCTCTCTCAAAATTCTGAGATTGCCAGAAAACAATTTTTTTTTGGAAAGGGGATAAAATGTTGTCAGTCATTCAGACGTTTTGGTGATATATTACCTTAAAAGGAGACTTACATATCTTACAAAGAATGTTCAGTAGAAATCTTGGAAATCTGATGGTTTAAGATGAGATTTTTGTACGTCATGGACTAAACTAGTTAAATAGTTGAGTGTCTTTGAATGCATGGTACAGCTGCTCTGAATAGACCAACCTCACCATAATATTGTGACAAATGCTCCCTCCTAAGTTAACAGTTGTAGACTTTCCTTTTACCCTTATGCCTTTGAAAGGAAAGAAGTATGGCATTCAAAGTTCTATGGTTTGCAGCCTTTAAAATACTGGATTTCAAATGTGGATAAAGTTGTTTTGCTTACTGTAAAATGTTTGACTCATGCCATTGGTTCTGGTATTATTTGAATTGTTTAGCTACAGATGCTCTGAAGCAACAATTAATTCAGGTACATCTTCACACTTAATACCGTAATTACACAAAATGTGCTTGTGATATTTTGTATTATATGTGCAATAAGGTATCCTTAATTATTTTTTTTAAATGAGAGCCAAATAGAACAATACACGGTGACATAGGAACAGGATTCAGTGTATTCTGCAGCTTTGTATCTGCAAAACATGTTGCAGAATTCACTTTTTGCTTCTTAATTATATTTCAGAATCTCCGTTTTGATTTAAAAAAAAAATCTTTCTGGCCATTATGGCAACAGCAATAACCTTGAAAACCTGAACCAAGTGTAAACAATGCAGTGATGCCTGCCAATGTCTTCAGCTGTCTAACAGTTGAGAACTGTCCTGTTCATCTCAGTCAGGGTCTTGTGGTTTCTGCAATTCCATGGCTGTGAAGTTTGATGTTTTCCAAGATTCCACAGAATTTACTATTTACTGTAACTAGATGCCTGACATTTTGTTTTACATCTCCCTGCCCTTCCAGGACCTGCTTACAACTACTACTTTTTCTTCACTATTCCCTGCAAGGAGATGTTAATTAGATTACAGTGCATGGAGCCAAGCACCAGGATATTAGGGAAGTTGCAGTCATGTAGTGGAGGGAGTGTAGCTAGTGAGCTGAGCTAGCTGAAGAACAGCAACTTCAGTATCAGGCAAATTGGTTGAAAATGTAGTAAAGAACAGATTTATTAGAAATAGGTATACAGAGTTTGTTGGGAAGAGTCATGGTGGCTTTTGTAAAGAAAATCATGCCTCACCACTCTACTGGAATTCTTTGGGGGACAAGGGCAATCCAGTGGATATAGTGTACTTGGACTTTCAAAAAGCCTTTGACAAGGTCCCTCACCAAAGGCTCTTATGCAAAGTAAGCAGTCATGGGATAAGAGGCAAGGTCCTCTCATGGATCAGTAACTGGCTAAAAGACAGGAAACAAAGGGTAGGAATAAATGGTCAGTTTTCATGGTGGACAGAGGTAAACAGTGGATCTGTACTGGGACCAGTGCTGTTCAGTGTATTCCTAAATGATCTGGAAAAGGGGTAAACAGTGAGGTGGCAAAAATTGCAGATGATACAAAACTACTCAAGGTAGTTAAGTCCCAAGCAGACTGAGAAAAGGTACAAAGGGATCTCACTAAACTGGGTGAATGGGCAGCAAAATGGCAGATGAAATTCAATGTTGATAAATGCATAGTGATGCATATTAGAAAACAATCCCAACTATACATAGAGAATAATGGGTTTTAAATTACCATTCAAGAAAGAGATCTTGGAGTCATAGTGGATAGTTCTCTGAAAACATCCGCTCAATGTGCAGCAGCAGTATTAAAAAAATAAAAAAAAGGCAAATAGAATGTTAGGAACTATTAGGAAAGGGATCAATAATAAGACAGTAAATATCATAATTCCACTATATAAATCCATGGTGCACTCACACCTTGAATACTGTGGTTCTGGTCACCCCATTTCAAAAAAGATATATTAGAAATGGAATAGGAACAGAGAAGAGCAATAAAAATAATTAAGGGTATGGAACAGCTTCAATAGGAGGAGATATTAACAAGATTGGGACTGTTCAACTTGGAAAAGAGATGACTATCGGGGGATATGATAGTGGTCTAAAAATCATGAATGTTGAGAACGTGAACAAGGAAGTGTTATTTACTCCTTCATATAACACAGGAGCCTAGGGTCACCCAATTAAATTAGTAGGTAGCAGGTTGAAAGTAAACAAAAGGAACAACTACTTCATACAACGCAAAATCAACTTGTGGAACTCATTACCGGGGAATATTGTGAAGGCTAAAAGTATAACTGGGTTCAAAAAAGAATTAGGTAAGTTCATGGAGAACAGGTCCATCAGTGGCTATTAGCCAAGATGGTGAGGGACTCAACCCCATGCTCTGGATGTCCCTATGCCTCTGACTGGCAGATGCTGGGATTGGACAACTGGGGATTGATCACTTAATAATTGTCCTGTTCTGTTCATTCCCTTTGAAGCATCTGGCACTGGCCACTGTTGGAAGACAAGATACTGGGCTAGATGGACCATAGATCTGACCCAGTATTGCCATTCTTATCTTCTTAGCATAATAGGCCAAGCTCAGGGAGTAGAGTCACACCACCTAAAGAGTATAGTGGAAAAATCCATTCTCCAAAACTATTGAATCAAAAATCATAATAGAGTTATGTGCTTTGACGATTTTCAGTTATAAACCGTAGTGTGTGTGAGGGTGGGGTAACAATGAAAGATATTCCATTGTAATAGAGTATATTAACATTGCATCGGAATTTAAGGGTCTTTGCTGTAGAATTGGTCCTATTGTGCAGTGGTGCACACAGAGCCCTACTTATAAATGGCTTGATCCACTAGTAGAAAATGAAAGTTTTTGGAGGTTTTTTGAGCCACTAAGCTGCAACTTTTCTGACTTTCCCTGTCTCTATTCTGGTTTGCAGCTTCTGTGCTGTATTGGAAAATCCCCATTTTTCAGGACCGTGCCCACTGGAGCAAACACAGCTTCCTCAGATGTTTTTGAATTCTCATTTTTTGACTGGACCTGGTAGTACTGTTTTCAGAGTTACAGATAGAAAATTAGGCAACTTGTCAGCCAATTTAGGTAACCAGTTTCAGAGGAAATCAAATCTCTTCTCTGTCCTCTTCTAGAGGTTCCCAAAAGTTATGGGGATTTTTCTTGCATACAAGAATTTCTTCAAATGAAACATTTTAAACAGAGGTTCTTTCTTCCCAATACTAGTGATGGTACTAGTGCAAATTAAAGATACCAAGGCACTTCTTGAAAAAAGTAGTGGATTGTCTTGGCTACCATTATCCATCTCATTATTAATTTGTCCAAGTGCTGAAGACTGCAAGAGTAGAGTTTTGAGATATTTTGCACATACAGTTAATTATATATAACTCATTTCTATTCTTTTGCTGTTTCATTTGTAATCCATGCTTACTTTGGTTGTCTGTCTTCCCCTCTGATAACTTGAACACCTAGGGGTTTATGGGTTTGCTACAGCCCTTGAGTTACAGAGCTAGGTTTTTTCACCCAGGTGGTAGAGACTCAGGGTTTTGGATTCAGAGGTCCCAAGTTTGATCCCCGCTGCTGACGTCCCTTCCAGAGGTGTTTACATTTCATGAAAGTTTCAAACTTCCTGCACAGGGAAGCAAAGAGCCTTCTTTCCTTTTTAAATAATTGTTCTCCAATCTATTAGGAACCACCATATCTGTCAAACTGTTTCCTTCCAGCATGGGTTCCACCTACGGGATTGCATTACCTCGATTTGTCTCCTGCCTAAACCTGGCAATTAGTACATTGATGATATTGGGACTGACATTGTGCTAATGACAGTTTCAGTCAGTGGTGAAAGGAGGAGGATGGATGGCAATGCTCATCTAATCACAGTGAGCGTTTGTCAAGGTGGCAGTTTGTCCAGGCTGGCTTCTTTAATATGTTCCACTGATTCTTTTTAATAAGCTTTGATCCACTGGGCTTAATGTGCCAAATATACCATGTTTTTTCCCTCCTCCAATTGTTACTCCCTTAAAATATAGAGAGCCATGAAAGATTCCTGTGAAGCTGTATGGTCTCCCTCAAAATTGGTTCTCTTCATTGTAACATATTCCAGGGTGGTGAGGAGAATGTGTTAAACTTTATCATTAGATTTTGGAAGATAGTCTGGCAAGAGCCTGGTTACAGACTAGGGAATTTTTGTGCTCTTCTAGGTGTTTGGAAAGTTGATTTTCAAGGAAGCGACACTGAAAAGCTTATATTTTCCCTTTTTGATTTATGTGCACAATAGTAGTCCAGTAGGTAGCTGAAGAAGCATCATGCACATGAAGAACGTGTGTTGTCATGCAAACAGACACATGAATCGGCTAATATACTTCTATGCAATATATTAGACTTACGTCTTTCAAGTACACATTGTACACATATGTTTTATGCAGGAGCTTTATTTATATTTTTTACATGTGTTGTTGCTTTTTCAGCTATAGTTTGTGAGGATAATATTTTCTCCCATTATAGTTAAAGCCACATCTGCTGCACAGAGTCATTATATCCAAATGTATACTCATTATGTTAAATTATATACATAGTTATAAAGTGAAAGTGACATTCTTCTACACACTTAAAAATAGTGACCATTTATTTTTCCACATACCATCGAAAGGGTCCTTGGATTTGTTCTGTCTCCCTTGACTACTAATAGGCTCCTTACTTTTTTTTAGGTTTCACCATTGACTGCTCAATTGTGGTATGCATACAGAGCCTGGAGTAGGGTGTGGGATGAATGCTCACCACTCCCGTGAAAGCTCCTGGTGTTGTTGTACCATAGGCCAATACAGTGGGTGAGATTCTGTGCTGTAACTTGTATTCAGTTGTGTTCTTATCAAGTTAACTAACACAAGTTAAGAGCCTAGTGAAGCAAAGGCAAGTTGTAGTTGTCACACAAGTTAGTGGGTCAAGGCAAATCCTGTGCTCCTTCATAGTCTTAACTCAACATGTTATCTCATGTGAAAATTACAGATTGCCTTGTCTTCACTAAGATTTTACCTGGCTACCTTGGTGGCCACTAAGTTATGGCAGGCTGCCCTGTATGCTGCAGTGCTTCCCAGAATCTCCTCAGCAGTATATGCTGTATCCCCACACTTAGCATGCCTCTCCTCCCACTATCCTTGCTGGAGGTTTTTATAACTCCAGCTCCGGGAGTCATGTGATTAAAAGAGACTATCTCTTTTCATTAAAAAAGTACCTTTTTAGTCCCAATTGTTGGGGGCTGGGAGAGGGAGCTTGAAAATGTGACTGGAGTGTACCCTAAAGGCTCAAAAATCAGAAGGTGAATAAAAGGAACCAAAAATAATTATTTAAAAGAAAATTCATGAGTTTAAGCCATTTTTGAATGTTTACAGTTGACAATACTGATTCTAGTGTCAGCAGTAGTACTTAGAAGCTAGTAGTCTTTACACTGGGAATTGAAGGGACATGATTGTTCCTGGACCCTGAGGAGGGTGGGTCTTCCCCGTCTCATGGGCCAGACACAATGTGGTCATAAACATTTAGAAAAACCAAATGAAGTGTGAGTCTTACAAGTGAATAATTTTAAATGGTGTAGAAAATAACATTTCATTGCTTGTAAAGTTAGAAATAACAGTTAAGTGAAATTTTCTGTGTGTATGTGTATATTTGTATATGTAGAGTCTTGGCTGGCTCTCCTTTTCTTTTTTTAATCAGATGCAATTATTTTCTTAAATGTAGTCTTTCTACTGGAAACCAGTGCAGTCTGATTCATGCAGAAAGATGTGATGGGTCGAACCTGACAATCTGCAAATGTTTTTTTTTTTACACTAAATACTTCCAGTACAATAAGTGGTACCAGCGTGAATAGCAGATGTAAAATATGTATGCATTGTTTTCTATCAGTTAGCTGCAATGGCAGTAGGTTTCTTCATCCAATAAATATGTTCTGACCCTTCATACCCTTTTCATATTTAATCAATAATTTTGCAGTTATTTGGATGTAACCTAAACTGATATCTTGTTTTTTTCCCCTTCATTTTAAAGGTATTGGCTAAAATTTTCAAATCTAGCTGATTAAAATTAGACATCAAAAGCTATATTTAGGCACCTAAATAAGTGGCCTGATTCTCTGAGGTGTTGAAGCTAATTGGGTATGTGAGTGCTCAACACCTCAAGAAATCAGGTCACTTCTAAAGTGCCTAAATATGAATTTAGGTGCTTAATTTTAGGTAGTCAAGGTTGAAAATGTTTATTATTGCCTTTTATATTTCCACGTTGTTTCTTGCTTGTCTTCTGTATTTTTGAATCATAAACATCAGACCAATTAATTTATCTTGCAATATTGGCACAGAAGAATGTTTCGATATTTAAAAAATACTCCTGAAGTTTTAAAGTTTTGACATTTTCAGCATAAGACCAGCTACAAAGAGCAAATATGTGTTACCTCTTATCCCATCCACCCCCAAACACCCACTGATGCACACCTTAAAATTAAGTAATGAATAATTTTTAGTTTCAGTGTTTGTTTGGTTTTAATTTAATGGTACCAGCAAAGAGTTTTCCCTGTTCATACTACTTGGTTCCTCCCTCTTTGTCTCTTCTTCTTTCCCCCTTGCCAGAAAACACTCCCCCACCCCCACCCCCCAAAAAATCAAGGAGTTTTTGGTTTTTTTGAAAGCGCTAAACTAAATTTTACGTAAAATATTTTGATGCTTAAAATGTTCTTGTTAGGGCAGTAGTATTTGCCCCAGAGCGTGTGACACTGAATTATGCTTTATAGTGCTCTAAATAGTAAAGGTAGCAAATGCTGAACTTAAAGAATTGAATGTAAATACAGTCCCATCTCTCATAACCCCCCTCAAAAAGAAAAAAACATGATTCAGAAATGAAAACTGCATTAGTTTGTTGTTGAACTGGAGCCTCCCTGATAGGGCCCCTTTTCTCTCCCTGTGCATGTGGATCTGTGTATGTCTCTCTGTCTTGCTCTCTCTCCTCCCCCTTCTCCTCTTTCCATGCTGGCCTGTATGTTAGCTTCAGAGTTAATCATTCATCAGCATGAGAATTTATCTATTTTTATTGGATGCCGGGGACTGGTTTTGAGAAAGGACTATGGAAATATGAGGCAGAGAAAGGGAACAGCCACCTCCCCAAAGGCGCTCATCCCTTGCAAAATGGTTTCATGTACCAAACCTGCTAGTGTATTAAAATAATTGGAATGTATTAAATTAACCATTCATCTTTCTAGTGACTGACCCAGTCACAAAGTGATTGAGAAACATCAGGGGAAATTTACAGGAAAAATGTGGAAATCCATTTAAAGGAGCAAAAAAGTGAGTCGACTAGACAGTTAAGCTTTTTTTTTTTTTTTAAACTTGGCAGGATTGAAAGGATTTTTTGTCATGTGATGTGAGACACCCCCTTGCAGTTATGAACCCCAACTGCAGCAGTCACACACACAAACGCAGCAGCAGCAGCAACCAAAACTACAAAGGTTAATTTAAAAAAAAAAAAAAACCTTAAAGTAAAGATTGCAACACAGAAAAGATATGTTGAGAAAGAAAGCACAAGAAAATTCCCAGCAGGCTCTTCTTCTACTCCTCCCCTCCCCCTTCTGAGCTCTGGAGGTTTTTATTGCTGCTCTTTCTCCCTCCCCTCCCTTTTCTTTCCCTTCTTCCCCTCCCCCGCACGTAGGCTCTTGGAAAAAAAATCTTCCAGCCTGACTAGAAAATCAGCCTTGTTTCCTCAGAAACCGCAGCTGCTGCTAGCAGAAAACACGTCAGGCTGGCCCTACAACACGCACAGATGTGCCTTTGTAAATCCATATAAATGCTGCGAAGGATTGCGTGCTGAGGGCAAACACCCTCCCCTCAGAGGATGGGGCCAATGCAAATGGCAGGCCATATCTCCTTTCTTCAAGGCCTGCCGCTCCCCCCCCTTCACTTTTCTTTCTTAATTATTATTGTTGCTTATTGGATTAGAGTGAGTTCATCACCCCCGCCAAACCGGCAGCCAACCAAATATGAAAACTTCACTTTGGGAGACTAGCCCACCCCAAACAGCCAAGTCATGTGCCAGCGTGACACTGGGCACCAGGGAGTGGCAGCTTTGGGAGTTTTGATCCTTGTTGGGTAGATCTTTTATGATGCATTGTGGGTGCAGGCACTAAAGTTGTTTCATTTTCTGCCCCTGCTTGGAAACAGAGAGAGAGAGAGGCATAGGTCAAAGAAAAAAGTTTCTGCTGGCCTGGCCTAGAAGACACCTAAAATAAAATGTTACATTAAAGCAAGGCAAGGAGGCACAACTCCACCCTCTACTGCTTTTTTCTCTCCTGCCATTTCTCTCTGTCCGTCCCCCCCTTTTTTTAATATAACTTCCAGGCTGGATGAGTTGCAACTCGTTCTGCGTAATTAAAATGAGTGGATGATGGTTGAAAAGGGATGGAAAATAAGGCTGAGGGGGGTGGGGGCTGAGGGAGGAAGCTAAGAGGGTTGGAGCGCTACTGCTGAAGCAGACAAAAACAGGTCTGGTTGATCTGCTGTGGGGGATGGGCACACTTCCTGCCATTGGCTCTTTTCTAGGCTCCAGAGCAGCTGTGGGAGCAGAGCGCAGGATGGCAGTTACTGCTTAGGCACTTTGGTTCCATTTGTTTAATAGCTGCTAGTCAGAGCCAAATGCAGGCTCATCAACCTTGACTGGCGGGAAAACCGACGCAGAGCATTTTTTTGTGTTTAAAGCAGAGTACAGGCTAAGCCTGCAAAGTTTATTTTTTCTCTCTTTTTACCCACTGCTCTTTATATCCCTCTCTTAGCAATAGGATTATTTAATTTTATTTTAATATTTCCTGCACTTCTGCCCACAACTATTTAAACACAGAAGGATATCCCCCCCCCTTTTTTTAAATACTGTGCATCCTAGATACCATAAGCTGTTTTAAAAGGACCAAATACAGTCCAGTACTTAATTATAATTTAGTTATAAATGATGTTGATTGTCTTTTTCACTTTTATAGCACAGTTCAGTTGTTCATTTGCCACTCCAGCTAGAACTGCTTATCACCTAGTATTTAGCTGTGCTCTGGATTGGGATACTTTTTCATGGCACCTAGCTATAATTTTATTTTCATTAATAACAGATCTGAATGTATAGGCGTGTAATAGTTTGTTATAATATGGACTTGCGCCAGCTTATTACAGAGAACTGGAAGTTGAGAAGCAATAGGGCAAGAAATGTGTCCACATATACAAATTTGTTACATGCTTGGGGAGAAGCAGTGAATGTGTATGAGATTGTTTATCTTGTCTTTTTTATGTTCTAATAAAATCTGGAAAGACCGAAGTTACATATGTAAAACTTCAAACACATATCTCTTATGCATCTAATTACACAGAGTTGAAACTGGGGTAGATGTTTTTATGCTTGTTTATTTTTATCGTAAGTAAAAGTAAAGGATTTTATCACTTTGACAGCAGGATTTGATAGACGTACAAGTATTTCTTGTTTTCAGAAAGCCATTGCTTACTCCTAAGGAAGCCCAGAAGTTTCATTTTAAGCTGAAAGCAACCTAAAATTACATCTTTTGTTTTCTTTTCCAGAAGAGATGAGCACAAAACAAATTACAGAATATCCATCTACATATATATATATATATAATGTTTTTTACTTAGCTTGTAAAGAGTAGGAGGGACATGTTGTGACAGGGCAGCTACTGATTAGCTGCTGTCAGTCTGCAAAGATTAGTCCCTATTTTTAGATTTCTGAACCTCTTGAGTAATACTAGTTAAATTGGCACAGGTTAATAAGTTGGGGTCTGCAGAGCCTCTTAACTCCTCAGTATGAAATCTGAATTAAAGAGACAACCTCACCTTCTCTCCTTTTGGAAATGCATTATAGAAGAAACTTAATAATATGCATAGCGTATATCTATATATGTGTGTATATAGATCAGATATATATCAGTATATCTAAGCTGGGAAATGAAATTTGAAACCAGATCCTCTGGACATAATAACACTAATATGTGTGTTAGGTTAAAAGATGCTTCAACAACTTTTCAGAGCACGTTGACAATGGATTAGAGTGCTGCTGAAAAGAAACACATTTCTATCTTCAATTTATATGTACATGTTGAATCTAAAAAATTAGACTTCATCTGTGGATTTTTTAAATCTTTTCTCCTCCCCTTTCTCCCCCATCATATCATTCTACTGTTACACTGACACCCACTGGTAACAGTTGGTCTTTGATGACTGTTATATACTGAGCTTCTTGAAGAAGGCACATCTATTATTCACAGAATACAAATAAACAAAATAAGTAACATAAAAAACAACAAAACCAACAACTTGTCCCCCAAACAAATAAAGAGAAACCTACTGTTTAAAAACCCCAAAGGCATGGAATTGACTGGCATAAAACCATCTTCCATAGACATTTATATGCTTAGGGAACAGACAGCAGGCTAGGACTCAGGAGCACAGGGATGAATACGGAGGATGTTAATAGCAGCTGCACTTAACCCTGTTTCTCAAATAAAACAATTTTAAGTAAAATGGAAATAATGGTCATGCTAGAAATATATTTGTGTGGACTGACCTGAATGTACCAAAGCAGAGATGAATACCTATGCTGCGCAAGACATTTTAGTCTGTTTACTATTTAATGCAAAGTTGTCACTGATCTTGAAAGCCACTTATATTAGAGAAACAAGGCTCATTTTATTGTAATCCACCACAGCACCAAAATCTGGTTTGTGAGACTTATCGTTCCATAGCCCTGCCTAGCACAAGAACAATACCATGCAATTAGACTGTTTCAGGCTCTGAAGTAGGCTTGCTTCCAAAACACCCTCCCCTTATATTATTAGATGTGTTCCTATTAATGAAATGATTGATTTAAAATCTTCCTGTGTTTATGTTGTTTGGGCAGCAGTAGCTTGGATTTCCCCTGTCTAGACTAAAATTGCATCCAGTGGAGATGCATTGGGACATCTGTTTGTAAAGACATAACAAATGAACTACAGCAAAAACTGTCAATGACTGGCTTCCTTTTAGGTTTAACCATACATTCTTCATTTGAAAGAAACACCTTTTGTGAAAACGTGTGCAGAAATGAAATGGACTCCACAAAACACAAAAGTGTTGAAAGGATCTGCCAGGGCTGGGTGGTTTAAAGATTAAAGCTCTAGCCTTTCACCTTTGAGATTGCTGTTCCGAGTCTTCCCTTACATTCCATGTAAAACGAGCTTCATGGTGTAAGCTGTCTCCAGTGCTCCCAGCCCACTGTGTATAATTGGTGCTGCCTTCCTAATTAGAAAACAGAGCCAGCTCTGGGATTGGGTCCCTAAAGAAAAGTTATGGAAAGAATTTTAACTCACATACATTTTTATCTACATATGTTTTATCTATGCAAAGTGTGTGTGCATTATGTGTGTGTATGCTTTTATACACACGGAAATTAGATGATGAAGACCGATGAAGAAATCTCTACTGAAATAGTCACCAGAGCTTTAGTTTGAGTTTGTGTAGGTTCTCATGCCTGAATGTGAATTTTGGGGTTTTATGTTACCTAGTGTATTTGCTGAAGTTCTTATTTGCTTGAGGCCTTGTTAAGGTTTTTGGAGGGAGCTTGGAGAGACATAAAGTAATGTTACTTTTAAAAGACCAAATTACATGAGATTAGTGTTCTGTTGTTGTTGTTGTTTTGCTGATTTCCTCTGACCTGAAATAATAAAAATACATGAAGAAGGAGTTACTTTAAAGTTCACATACTGTAGCTTGAGAAAAATACTAATGTGTACCCTGTATTTATCTAGAAGTACCTCTATATATCTGGAACAAAACTCAAAAGACAGTCATAAAACACAATGAAGAAAAATGAAAAAATTGTAAGGCAGTGGAATTACAGCAAGCTACTTCATCCTTTCTGTTTTCCCTGTCTCCATGAGTATTATTCTTTTCCCGTTTATGGAAAGAAATTTCAATTTTATAATAAAACAGCATTTACATTTTGTAATATGGTATCCAAATATTAAAAACGCCACAAACATTTTTATAGTGATTGTTTGCTTTATGGACTCCAGATATCTTCATATTTTAGTGTGTCACTGAAGTCTGTAGGCAAGATTTCTGCACCTCAGTCACACTGGTAGAAGTGAGGAATATCTCCACTGAAATAACTGATAGCAAAATTTGCCTCTGAATTTTCCTGTTTTTAAGGATGTACTGTTAAAGCTAAATTTTCAAGTGTGGCCTGCAGAACCGCATACTCCCACCTTGGTGTGCAAAAACCCATATTTGTGTAAGCAAATCAGGCATTTGAGTATCTATCTGATTAGCATATGCAAATTCAGGTTTTGTGTGATGGATTGGGGAATTTACATTTTTGGAGGCCACTTTTGTATTGTTGTTTTAATTCTACTCCCATTAAGAACTGTTGAGTGAAATGAAGGCACAAATTATTCCTTATTCCTTTATTTTTTTATTCAGACTTTCAACATTCTGGGGCCTGTTTAGAATTTGAAGTGATAACAGTGTTAAATATGTGGTGGGGTGATGGCGGCTGTGGCTTGCCTGGTGGTTATGGTGACAATGGCTCAGCACTAAGCTTGATTGGGCTGCAGAGACTTTTTTTTCCCCTTCAGATTCACAATTCTCTTGGCACTGCCAGCTAGAAAAGTATGGAGGAGTTATGGTAGTGAGAGTGCACTTGTTCCCTCCCACAAAACCTTTAAATCCTGGTATCAGGTGGGTCAAAAACTGGCCTGCTGTGACATCCGACTAATTTTTTAGGACAGTTAGTCCAGTCAGAGTATTAATCAATCTTTGTACCTTGGCAAAAAGAAAAAGCCCAACTATTGACAAAGGAAAATAATTTAGTTTAGCGAAGATGCATTCCACTAATTTACCCTTTCAAGTTTTGATATACAGATCATCACTCAGAAGCTTCTCCTATACAGTAGCTCAGAAGTATAATTCCAAGTGTGGATTGTACTCAGGCAGCTGGCCTGAGCCACCGCCTGTGCCGTTGTGGCTACGCTTCTATTTTTAGGCACTAGCTGAAGCAGAGCTAGCACATGTATGTCTAACCATGCGGGAAATTACCGTATCTTTTATAAAGTAACAGAGGGTCCTGTGGCACCTTTAAGACTAACAGAAGTATAGGGAGCATAAGCTTTCGTGGGTAAGAACCTCACTTCTTCAGATGCAAGTCTGAAGAAGTGAGGTTCTTACCCACGAAAGCTTATGCTCCCTATACTTCTGTTAGTCTTAAAGGTGTCATAGGACCCTCTGTTACTTTTTACAGATTCAGACTAACACGGCTACCCCTCTGATACGTATCTTTTATGACTATTTGGCAGCATATGTGTTGATATTTTGTCATAGAAACTGTCCCTTCCACTCCTGTACTGTCATCTGACAATCCTGGGTAATGCCCAGTTGTGTTTCCCAAATATTGTCATTAGTAGCCCTTTTTGTGTGTGTGTGGTATGATATTGGTATAGGAAAGGAGGGATGATGGGGTCTTTAACTTTTTCATACTGCATGGGCCATATTGTAATAGAGATACTGTGAAGTCTCGCTGTATAATTGCATAGACCACTTCCTCACTTGTGATCACCTAATGTCCCTGTGCAGCTACAGCTCTTGCTTGCATTAAAATGTAATATAAGGCATGTGTTTAATAGTTTTAACTGTCGTTAGAACGATACATATATTGACTTTTTTGGGGGGAAAACAACCAAAGTTGTTGATGATCAAAAGCAGAGGATGTCATTTCATCTTTTCTTCTGTCTGGTCAGTTTCTCTCCTTTGGAAATGAGGAGAATCTGCAGCATGTGACCAGCCAGTTCTCCACCAATCACGCTTTAGAAACTTCTGACCTAGGGGATTCCACAGGAGTGGGGAGGAAGTGGTAGGAGGGAAGGGTGGAGATGGCATGCTATAATGAAGAGACAGTTTTGTCTCCTGAATCAGAATTAGATTGTGGGTGAACAGAGACCTATGTAATCTTAGAAAGAATTCTTAAGTTATTAAGCCTAAGGCAGATCTTCTGATAGGAAATTTGTCTCTCTGTCTCCAGTTTTGCTTATTGATGTTTACTCATGAAGCACTGAGGTTCTTCAGAGGTGGACTAACTGTAAAATATAGCTTTTATAGCAAAAGGGGAAACTACTCTAGAGTTTGTTCTAAATTTCCAAAAGGCATGTATGCTCCCTCTTTCTCTTTCTCTTTCTCTTCAGTCTCCTTCCATCCATAAGGATGCAAAGTACCCATCCCAAAATGATATGATTTAAAAATAGGAATAAAGAGTGTCATTTATAATTTTAAGATATTAAAAGATACCTTTTGATAAAGGTTCTGAAATTAAAAGTATGTCTGTGAAGCAGATTTCATAAAAGAGATTCTTATAAGGGAGGGAGGGGGGAAGGAAGGAAGGAATGCCCTACACACATACACAACTTCCTTCAAACATTTTTTTAAGCTCTCATACTCAAAATAATGAGATTTAACTAAGTGTTGTCTGAGAAGCAGGAAGCTTTTTCTCCCCAGCACAATAGGGATTTGTTGAATCTTTTGAAAACAGTTTCTGCTTTTGAAACACCTTTTCTTTCTCAGCATAAGTAATTAACGCCTTCTTCACAGTGCTTCATGCCCTTGATACATCTGTTACCTTTGACAGATCCTTTCTGTGTTTGCCACCTCTGCCTAATATGCCTACAATATCTTCAGCACAAAATAGCTCAGCGTCTTTGATGTTGGTTGTATATTGGCTCAATTAAACAAAATGGCATAAAAAGTTGCTGACAGCATGGCATAAAGCTGAAATTTAAGCGTTGTGTTTCTATGCAGGTTTGTCCTTGGTCATTTATCTTTTAAGTTTTGCTGTAAATTGTCTGACTGCCTTTAAGTTTAGGTTATTAGGTTGTTTGAGAAGTACAGTTTTAGCTAGGATTGTCTTGCCTCTTTCATTCCTAAGAATTACCTGTACAATAATTAAAAGTAAGGAAGGATGGGAAAGTGGGAGGGGAGAGAATATTTAGCAATTAAAGCACTTTTTTTTTTCACCCTTTTGCATTGGGTGCAAGTAAATGAGAGGCTGCCAAGCTTGTACAAATGTGCATTTGAGGCGTGGGGATATTTGTGTTGTAAATGCAGTTGATGGGCCCTAGATTCCCAGTGTGAAGAGTTCAGTAGACCAGATGTTAGGATGTACAGGTGCAGGGACACTGAATTAAGAGGAAAATACTATGTCCGCCAAGCAAGAGGAATAATGAGTATAAATGGACAAGAAAAAATGTATGTTCACTACCTAGAGTAAGTAAATGCTTTTCATCAAGTAATTGCCACCGTATGTGTGGCAGGGTCGAACAGCACCTCTTCAAGAAAACCCACGTGTCAGAATGTCTGAATATGAAAGGCTTGGATACTGTGCTTATAGTGCTCTCCACTCTCCGCATAAGGGATGTTTGTAGGGTAAATAGAATAGCTGCTATTCTAGGTTCTGGCTCAGTACACCAGTCATTTTGATCTCTACAACACCAAACAAATAAATACCAAAGGCCAGACTTCAGGGGAATTACACCGATTTACACCAGCAGAGAGAGGTTCTGTCCCCCAAAATGGAGAGAAACAAAGTGAAAAACTAATCAGAAGTCTCTGTATATGTGTATATAGTGTAAACAGGACTGACTTCCTACAGAGCCAGTCAGGAAGCAGTGAAGTAGAATTTTTTGAACCCCGGTGTGCGTGTTACAGTAACAGAATAACATGCTTATATATAATGTTCCTTGTATTTCATCTTCCAGTAAAATGCTGGAGCTGTTCACCTTAGGCAGAAATGAACAGCAATCCCAAATGTCTATTTAGCCAGAATTCCTGATAGCTATACCTTGATAACTGGTCTAAATAGATCTGTCTGTCTTTGTCCTTCTGGAGTAGGGGAACTGTCACATTGGTTCGTAACCGAAAACTCTCTATCCTTTCCTTTTTGTTAGTCTCTAAGGTGCCACAAGTATTCCTATCCTTTCCTTGAGTCGTTCCCACTATATGTTATTCTGCAATAGCTATGGTATCCCACCAGGTTGATGGTTACCACTTTTACTTAGTCAATATCCAGAGTCTAATCTCTTTTTGCTTCTTAGGGATTGGCCTTGTTCCTAGCATTTTCAAAATGTTTGCAGTGGGAGACTAAAACAGTGGGTTAGTCAAAATCATGTCCAAGAGCATGTATTATGAACATCATTAAAGCTCTGAGTGCATTTTTTCCTGTAAATTAGATTCCCAAAGTTGTTGTGATATTTTTAAAGTTGTTTTTAAATACGAACTGGGCAGGTCTATTCTACTAAATAGCATTTAACAATATGAGACATCATCGTGTTTTTTCTGTAATTCTGGCTAACCAAGTACAGAGCTATTTCAGCAAGCTGCGTCCTTGAGCTGCTGTGTTGTCTGTACATGCTAATAAGGAGAATGATGAGAATTAATAAGCAAGTGTGAGATGCAGACGTGGTTTACATGGTTTCTTGAAAATATTTCCAATCCCTTTTAACACAAAAAGAACACAAAGCTACTGTATTATTTTAAAAGAAGTTAATTTTATTATTTAGTTTAGTATTTTGGGGGCATCTATTGTTAAACATCTATCATGCTGCACAAATTTGAACACTAATTTTAATTATTGTTGAACCCCGTGACCTTGAGGGTGGGGAAATGGCTCCGACATAACAAAGGAATAGGCAAAAGTAAGGTCTGAGAAAAAGTGGAGGACAAAATCAAAGCTGTACTGACCTGAATGCAAAGCCCTTAGAACAAGCTTTCTCTCCAGCTACAAAGAGACATCATAATTAAGGGGGTATGGGAGTTCCATAGATGGCATTCCCTGAACCAAAGAGGCCTTGACCAACGCAATCCAAGTAAAACCCCGGGATGGAGAGCAGGGAAATCCCAGGTGATCTCAGCTGCCTTTGTGGGGTATATGGTAATTGATGGTCACTCCAGTATCTCAGGCATAGATTATTAAGAGCTTTATATACCATCAGTAAGTCCTTGAAGGTTTACCAAAAGGTAGTGCAGATCACAGAGGGTACTCACTAATCCACTGTCCCTGTACCAAGAAGCAAATAGGCAGTCATATCCTACAACTGTTGAGCTTCCCTTGAAATTGACCCAGAAACTTCAAGTAAGGAGGAATTACAAATAACTAGCCTGTGCATCTGAAAGGTATGAATGACCATAGCAACATTCATGTTTAACAGAGAAGGGGAGACTTTCTAGAGAAGCCAGACATGGTAATAGCTACTTTGGAGTACCTGCTTTAACATGGCTTTAACATGGCCTTCCATGTTAAATAATCAATCCAGAGTATATCCCCTCCATCAGCAGCAAACCCAGCATCTTCTAATTGGCCAGAACCAGCACAAAATTATACTACTCAGCCTCATTTAGTTTGCGTGGTCCCACCAAACATGTGATGGACCTCAAAAGGGGGAAGACAGTCTGACACTAATACAGGACAGACTATGCATATTTCCCACTCTGTTCTGATATTGTTATCATGGAGGGGAACCAGAGGAGAAGGCAGACCCTTTTTAATCTGATTGAACTTCTCAACGAAGACTGAAGACAAAAGCACTACAACAAATGATTATTAAAATGTTTCTTTAATTTTTGTTTTTATTTTGTTTTGAACATAGTTTAAAAGTCCCAGAAGCCAGCCTTTTTAATAAGTAGGCAAGTGGTAAAAATTAATACCTTCTAAGTTCCCTAGCACAGTTGTCCAACAGATGATAATAGAAAGAAAGAATATGCAGCCTGCCGGGCAAATTTAGCCCACAGAATTCTATTGTGTGGCCCATAAAAACTGTAGGAAGCCAGCATGGAGTGCTTACCTTAATCAGAGTGGCAGCAGTCTACTCCATTTTATGCAAATAGACATAGCCTTCCACCTCCTGCTTGTGGAGTTCCAGCAGATAAAGTTTGGAGACCCCTTGGTCTGAGAATGATGTTCCGTTTATATGTATTAGAAGTTTTCACCTGAGTAGTTAATTGTAGATAAAATAATCTTGCTAAGCATTAGTAATAACAGTATATTATTTGGGAATCTTAATGAACCAGGAAGGGACTATTGTTGCTCATATTGGGCCTCCATGAGAGGAAGAGAAGTGCTACAATCCATCTCTTTTGTATGACTAGGTTATTTTATCTTTACATCTTAAATATTTTGCTACAGAATCTTCATTCTGCTTTGTCTGGATAACAATCCAGATGTAAAGTGGTGCTGGTTGTTGTTGGTTTTTCTTACCACATTCTCCGGTCCCCCTTATGTTTCAGCCAATATTTTCTCATACTCCCGCTGAACGCGAGAGGAGTTGAGTAAACTCTGAGCAAGGACAAGGATTTGGCTAAATTGTAATAATTTCCTTATATCATCTAAATGTTTCCCTGTCTGCTTGGGAAAGGTATTATTCAGCATTACTCCTGATGATTTTGGTGTATGTTACAACTCTTGGCTCTCTGAGCAGGAGCTGAAAATTATATACTCTTTCTGCATACTTTACAGTAAGTCTTTTGTTGTTTGTGATGCGATATTGTTTCTGGAGTTTGGAAGGTACTGTATGAATCTCTTATTTAAAAGCAAAACAAAAATATTTAAGTCTCACTCCCTGAGGTAGAAGGGTCTGCTGGGCTACTCCATCATCGACTTGTGGGAGTGCCACATATTGTTCAACAGGGACTTCTCTGGCTGGCCTCAGGAGTTTCTGAATAGTCTTTCTTGAATTAAAAAAACAAACAAACAAAAAACCAGCAATACTACAATATTCTTCAATTATGACTTAGAACACCATGTGAGCAATAGTGCTAATCTAATCTGATCTGGCTGTAGAATATAGTTCATTCATACACACACATACTATCAAATAAGGAAAGATTTAGGGCTTGTCTACACTTACCAGGGGATCGACGCACGGCGAATGATGCATCGGCGGTCAATTTAGCAGGTCTAGTGAAGACCCGCTAAATTGACTGCAGATTGCTCTCCCATCGACTCCTGTACTCCACCTGAATGAGAAGCGCAAAGGAAGTCAATGGGAGAGCGTCTCCCGTCAACATAGCATAGTGTGGACCCTCGGTAAGTAGATCTAAGTACATCAATTTCAGCTACATTATTCGCGTAGTTGAAGTTGCGTAACTTAGATCGATCTCCCACCCCCACCCCCCCCGTAGTATAGACAAGGCCTTAGAAACTCTTCAGATCATTTGGAGGAGTCACTGTTGAACAATGGATGGAGTTTGTGTGTACATATATACATGTGTATATATGTGTTTTCATTTGTAATTTATTTATAATATGGGTGATATAGTTACCTTTGACTATTTTGCACTGTAAGGAGTGAAAAAACGCAGGCAAAATGAGGTGGCAGGGGTATTCAGCAAGGGTTCAGTGGAACGCCTGCAGGGGAGATACTATTTAAGGACACATGAAACCAAGAGTGGTGCATTTGAGAACCAAGTCTGCTTTTCTTCAATGAGGTACTGAATTATTCACAGCGAGCTTTTCCCTTTTTTAAAAAATAGAAAGGCAATATGTTAAAATCTGTAAATAACCAGAACAATCAACTAGAATTACAAATGGTTAACTCTCACAAATAACTATTAATTAATGCCTAGTTGCCTAGAGGTAATAATATTAATGCCTAGTTGCCAAGAGGTAATAATGAACCCAGTTATCCACTTTTTGTTCCGTGAAAAGCAGGTGATGTATTCTTAGAAGGTTACAAACAGAGGTGCCCTTTGCTTGATTCTTAGATAGAGAAATTCACTAATTTTTTACCTGAACAATGTGTGTGGTGATTGAAGTACCCTCTCATCCCCACTAGAGGGGGGTTCCTCCCATGCTGGGCTGTAATGCTTTTTCAGAAAAGAAGCATGGGGAAATCTCACATGTCTGTATCTTGCTTGAATATTATACAGAATTTATCCTACAGTGTCTGCAGTCCCTCATCTCTGATAGATCCTAAATAAATCTTTGTACAAAGTGGTGAAAAATAAACCGAATAGAGTACAGCGTGAGTTTTAAAAATGCAATACTAACAAAGAATTCAGATTGATATTTTATTGGACTGTTTTCAAGATGAAATAAAATATTCTATCACAGAATTGGTTTAAAAGTCCAAGATCTAAGAGCTTGACAGTGCCTCTTTGATCCTTGCTGGAAAAATAGAAGTGACATTATCAGGGCTATTCCAGTAACGTTTGTAATTAGAATCTCCAACCAATGTGATAGCTACATTCTGAGGTTTTGAATTGTGTTTGTAAGACTTTTATATAGGAAATATTTCCATTTTTAAAGAGAAAGTACAGTATAACTTTCTTAAACTTGCTTTTATTGTTTGGGGTGTCACAATTTGTTGCCATCTTTGATTCCATGATTTGTAGGGGAAAGTGAAACTGGAACTGATGTTTTGTAAATGTATATTTTGAAACTGTGACATCAAGAACATTCTCTTTTTCCCTTAAAGGGGAAGGGGAGAGGGAAAGAGAGAGAGAGGTTATACTTTATATATCACTTTAGTGTTGAGCCATATGAATTGTAGGGGTCTGAGTGTGATGCTTAGTTCTAATCCTGCATCTAATACTTAGTACTTATGTAGCCTTGGGCAAGTCAGTTAACCCTGTGTGTGTCAGTTTCTGCAAACCGTACTATGGATATTTAGCAATCTCACCAGAATTGATTATTTAGTATTTATAAAGTCCTTTGAGTATTAAGAGCTCATAATTATCATTATTAGATTGATTTTATTTATGTGGATTTTTCTTACTCTGTTCCCCCTCTGCTTCATATCCCTCTCAGGATCCCACTTGGGAGCCTGTCAGGGCCATTCCTTAATCAGCTGGACAGGTTATAGTTGAGGAGCATGTGGCACATGCTCTCTTCTCCATCCTAGGGTCCATTAGAGCTCCCCCTCCCCTTTTTATGTACAGAATGAATAGAGGTTATATGTTGTTAGATCATGACACAAATATGTTAAAGTGCTGCCATTGTTGTTAGTTTGTCAGCCTTTCCATTATAACATGTCTTTTTCAGAGGTTTATAACTCAGGCATTAAAATTTGCTCCAGGCTTAAACTTGCCATTCATTTCTTTTCTTGATTTGCTTGAAATCCTTCTTTCCTTTTTTTACGTTAAACTGTAGATTAGATACATTAGTTCTAGTTATACTAGTTGTATAAATTATAATGCAGTATTAGCATTTTAAAATAAAATGTAAATCAAAGGAAGGAAGTGTTTTCTAGTGTTTAAAGGAAGCAGGGACTAAGGGTGGGAATCGTAAATTCTGTTCCTGGCTCTGCTACTGACTTGGTGCCTGAACATGGGCAAATCACTTAAGCTTTCTGTGCCTCCTCTTCCTATATGTACAATGGGATGAGGACACTTCCCAAGCTCAGAAGGGTATTGTGGGCTTAATTAATTAGAATTTATAAGAGCACTTTGAGATTCTCAGTGTAAAAGTGCCGAAATGTGAAATATTTACAAGAAGCTGACATTTTCAATGGAAAATCAGATACTATGCCTGTTTTTCCATTCTCTCAGCTCTCTCAGTCCAGATTAATAAGTTACCAACTCCTAGACCTGTAAGCTGCAAGGCAACCAATAAGTAATTTCACTTTTGGCACTTAACAAGCCTATATCCCTTGAGCTCCCAAACCTTGCAGTCAGGCAGAAACAGTCTTTGCCAGGAGAGATCTTATTCTTTCAATTCCAGAGTTTCAGAAGAATCTGCTCTGCCCAAGACAGGACAGGAGTCTATAAGTGAGACTTTATGCTGCCTACTTTCCAGTTGCAGTTTTTCCACTTTGTGATGATGCAAGAGTATTAGTCCTAGTGGGGAGGAGTGAAGGGGGGTAGGAGTTTAGATCATTCTGATCTGCTGTGTCAGATAATTACACTGCCGTGTGGTTCTGAATGTTCACAGGAAACTTCTTCCTGTGACTCAACCTCCATGGGAAAACATGGTTCCAGCTGTATTACAGTAAAGTGTGTGGCACTAGAAAATTGTGGTCTACCCTCCTGGCATGGCTTAGGCAGGTAACCTACTTTGTGTGTAGGTCTTAAAGAATGATTGTGGAGCTCCCTCTTTCTCCTCTGAGGATTTTTGTGGTTGGTTGTTAGTTTGGCATAGCTAATTCCCTATCTAGGTTTCCATGTGGTAGAGGACACAAGGGCCCCCACTTCCAGGATATTCGTTTGGCCTGGATTCTGGTGCTGTGCTCAGGGAAGGTTTCTGATAGTGGCTACATTTGAAATGATCTTTTTCCTTATAATTTCAGGTTGAAGTCTTGGCCTCGGAGGATGCTGCATTTGGACTGAAGGTGTGTAGTTTGATGCAGTTTTGTTATATAGGTCCCATCAATTTAGACTGGTGGATCCAATGTCACAGAGGAGTGTAATTTCCGACCTGAGATTTGGGAGTTCTCTGATTCAGATCCACCAGTTCAACAAGTATCCCATATTCCTGAAACTCTGAGGATGGAACGTGGGGCTGTTTGGTAGTATTACTTCCTTTCGTTTACTCGGGGAAATTTTATTTAGGGGAGCCAAGGAGGAAAAGCAGAAGGTAGTGTTCTAGTGACTTTTAAAATTGCAGTTGACTGAATGCTGGATTTGTTCATGTTCCATAAATTTGAAACTCACAGGTCTTAACAATTAAGTACTGGTAGCCATTATCTGATTTGCAATCTGTTGGTTAACTCATTTGTTCATGGCCCTTATTCACAATGCACCCCAAGCAGAAAGCAGTTTATTCAACAGCTGTTTCACCCTGTGTTCAATTGTAAGTGTATCCATGGCATACTGGATACATGTTCCAGAGAACACTCCAGAGCTATTCTGCAAACTGGTTGGGGTGCATCCTAGCGCTTATTGGTCGATGTACCTTATGGTGTTGATCACAGTTCTTAATTGAATGCTAGTAGCAGATGATTTTAGGCAAGGCAGATTGTGTGTAGGCTATAGCCAGCTAGCTGAGAAGAGAGAATAGATAAGGGAGGGGGAAGAGATTTTAGGAACATTAGGGTAAATCATGACAATGAAGAGTCCCCTGCTGCTGAAAACCCACATGCTGTGATTCCACTGCAGGTGAGAAAATAGCAATGATATTACTACCAAAGTGAAACAATCAAGAGAGGATGAAATAACTTCTGCAAGTTTATAAGGAATACCATAAACAAAATTAGCCCAACAAAAAAAAAATCCTAAATTTTAACACTTTAAAAGCATCTAAACATTTATGATAATAAGACTTATGGTTATGTCCTTGTTGCATTTTTTGTGTTGTGATAGCTGATAAAATTATTAAAAAATAAATAGTGCTACTCCAGTATTATTTGAAGTATTTAACATATGGTAGTCAGTAGCATTTTCCATTTTTTATTTAATACCCAGCATGCATACAGAATATTCGTTGAATATTTAATAAACCTGGAGGGTCAACTCTTGTGAACTCATCTCCATAATCCTTCATACTAGCTGGGTAAACAGAAGTATTACTGAAGATTATTGTAGCAATAGCTCTTACAGCCTAACCCACTGTGGAAAAGGCTATGCTATTGTTTTATGGCCTAACTTGCAGGTTGGTTTCAGTCTTAAAATCAACTTCATAGAGATCACAGTTTGAAGCTTCTTTTTACATCAGTAATTTTAATGATTTCTCATAATCTTTTGGATTTTATAAGTCTGAATCCGTACAAGTGTCACTTCTAGTATCACCTACTAGAGACATGAGTGGGGTCTTTCTATGAGATTTTATAAGCCTAAGAGTTTTATTTTTTTCTCTTCCCTCAGAAAGTAGCTTTACTAATAGAATGTCCGTATCTAGAGAAGGAATACCATGGGCTATTTTGTGTGTGTGTGTGTGTTTGGGAGATGAATAGCCCTTGGTATCTATATTTATATCTATATCTATATAAAATACCAAGGGCTATCTATTTATATGAATGTATGCTTGCTCTCTCTCTCTCTCTCTCTCTCTCTCTATATATATATACACACACACAAACACACACGGCGAGAGAGAGAAAAAAGATACACTCAAGTTTAGTGAATTCAATGTTCAGTTAATTGGCTTAACATTTTTTCTTACACCTGTTTCCAAAGTCTACATAACTGTTTTCTTTCCCCTTAAAACTAAGTGCTTCCCCTTCCTTTTTTCTGAATGCAAAATAAATGTCCTGCAGTACTAATGAGCAACACTATGCTAACAAACCTGTGTGTGTGCCATTACTCAATGAGAATAAGCACAGTTTGTGAGGAGAAACAATTTCAGATTCAAGATTCCCAACAATGATTCTGAATAGCAAATAAAAGTAATTCTTAAGTTATGAAAAACAGTTTGTGTGGATTTGACTAACTCACAGATAGAGCATGACTTAGATAAAAAGGCTTAAAATCAGAGCTTGCATGATGGTATCAGCCTGGATTACCAATTTTTAGGCCGCATTTCCTTATAGGTTTAAATCGGGCTTTCTAGGGACTGGATTTTCAGCTGCAGATACAATAAGTACTTCATATTTGGGGGCACCAACAGGCTTTCGCATGTATAAGTGTTTGTGGATGCAAGGGGTGCTGGTGTATTTTTGTGTGGGTTCATCCATTGCACCTGTTGCTGAAAGTTTGTCTGTTCGTCTTACTGTTATTGAAAGGCCTTTATAGTTGTATTTCCTTTAGATTTGGTGGAATAAAAGGGAGAAAACTAAATTACTAAAAGAAAGAGTTCATAGTAATATGCTTTTGTTTTTAATTCTGCCTATTTATTCCATCTAGTAAACACATAACCTGGCAATGTTTAGGAATGTGTAACTTCCCCGAGAAAACACATACTGGGGGAATTAGCAAAACACTATTTCTTTACAACATTTGTGCTCTGTCAGGTGAAGGTCTAGTGAGACCATTGTTAGTTGGTGGATTTCTCCCCTCTCCCTCCCCCAGTAAACCATAAAACATTTGGGTCTTTGATGATGCTAGGTATGTTTTAGAAATCTTCAGGATATTTTTGGTGTAAAATCCGCACATGGTTTTGGAAAAAAATAGTTGATGTCTTTAAATTTCCCCCCCAAAAAATAAAAATAAAAATAAAACATAGCTATTGGTCCACATTATCAACAAATTCCAGAGAGGCAAAGGAACAACTTATTAAGTTATAAACTTTCAAAATTTTGTCTTAAATATTTTTTTATTACATGTCTAACTGCATTGCTTTATAACATTTTTTAAAAGAGCCTTTTTTGGTGGACAGAGAGCATTTTTTCCCATATAGACGTGGTTGGATGTGTGTTAAGTCCCATTAAAGTTAATGGGAGATGTGCACATTGAAAGCACTGTTAGAATGAGGCCTTTAATATCACTTTGCCTTTAGTATACTTTTTTTTTTTTTTTTGCTATGCTCTAGTTCTGTGAACTCTTCCCTTTTAGGATCAAAAGTTTTTTCAGTAGGGTTAATTTTAATGGACGGGTCCAAGAAAATGTTTTCTTTCTTTTGGTTCTGAGGCCTGGTCTAGACTAAAAAGTTGAGTCGACCCAGCTACGTCATTTGGGGGTGTGAAAAATCCACACTCCTGAGTGACATAGTTAAGCTGACCTAGTCCCCTGTGTAGACTGCGCTAGGTCGACACTAGAATTCTTCTATCAACCTAGTTCCTGCCTCTCGGGGAGGTGGATTAGCTATGCCAACGAGGGGTTTTAAAAAATAGTTGGGGTTTGCTGGTTGGATGGAAAGAGACCCCAAGCTTTATAACATGCTCTTTAAACCTCTCCTCTGAGTGGCTGGTAGAAAACAAAAACAGTCAGCTGTATGTGCCAGCAGTTTTGTAGAATGGAGGAAACAACTCAATGTGATGCAACTGCAGCTTCTGAAATTGTAGGAGTGGTATGTGGTTTAGTTTAGTTTCTTCTTTATAACAATTTGGGATAGCTTTTGATTAACTTTAGTATTTCAGGATTTAGCATGGCATTTGTGTGCATGCATGTTCATGTACTAGGAGGGAGTGGGAAAACAATGGGTCAACAATGCATAACCATTTATTCTGTAGGTGCTCTGGGACAGTTTGACCATGGCTGGCATATAAGAACAGCCTTGTAGGGTCAGACCAGTGGTCCATCAAGCCCAGGATCTGTCTTCCAACAGTGGCCAATGCCAGGTGCTTCAGGGGGAATGAACAGAACAGGCAATCATTGAGTGACCCAACCTCTGTCGTCCACTCCCAGCTTCTGGAAGACAGAGGTTAGGGACACTCAGAGCAAGGAGCTGTATCCCTGCCCATCCTGGCTAATAGCCATTGATGGACCTATCCTACATGAACTTACCTAATTCTTTTTTGAACCCTGTTATAGTCCTGGCCTTCACAACATCCCCTGGCAACGAGTTCCACAGGTAGACTGTGTGTTGTGTGAAGAAATACTTCCTTTTATTTCTTTTAAACCTGCTGCCTATTAAAAAGGTATTAGTCCTCCCTCCACCATCCTGGCTTCCTATTGTGTGTGTGTGTTAGGGTGCTATTTAAACTATTCCCAAAGGAGGGTAATCATTATCTTCTTCACTTTTCTCTCAGGGCAATAGCTTTAGGTTGCAACTAGGGTTTGGGAGTCTGCTGAGAGGATGTGCCAGTCAATGTGTCCACAGATGCCCTGGCCCCTTCAGGGTGCATGAGTCAGAAAGTTATTATTGTCAAGAGAGAGGCCTTTGTGAAAATGGCTTCAAGATTTTAGAATAATGGTGTCACACACGCAGTCTACATGCTGTATACTGTGCATGCTGTGTTCTGTATAGTACATTCAGATTCGGTAGAATCTAAACTTTCATTTATTAAACAAACAAACAAAAAACCCTACGTTTTTCATAGTTGCCAAGAAAAGCTTTCAAATGTGGAGTGAGGGTAAACTGATACAGTGATAGCTGCCTGAGTCTACAGACAACTCAAAACAACAGCTCTAAGAGATGTATGCTCCCCCCTTCCATTAATCTTGTTGTACCCCAATGACAGCACTTTAAATACCAGCAGTAACTATTGCATTTCTCAGTATTTTAGTAGATACGATGGGGAAATGCATTTCAGCAAGTGGAAATAAGGACCACCTGGAATTAAATTGGAAGTTGCTGCAGGAAAGGAATAGCAAAGGGGAAAAAAGTCAGAGAGATAAAAAGACAGGAAAGGGAGAGCACAGACAGAGGAGGAAGGGGAAGGAATAGAAATAGAGGGCAGAAATAGTGGGAGTCCTAAAAGATAGCCATATTGAATGATGCTAAATTTGACAGTAAGACAGTGACCAAATAATAACTAAGGCTGAGATTTTCAAAGCCTCCTAAGGGATTTAGGTACCTAATTTTCAATAGGACAGTCAAAGATCTTAGCTTAAAAGGTTAGTTACTTACTACATAAGGGCCATATCCTACCTTTGATTTTTGTACAAACCTCCAATTGACATCAGTGAGAGTTCCACTGTGGATTGTGTGTAATTTTTAACGTGGCTCACTCACCATAGTTACAAATGGAATTCAGCCCGCTCCCTAAAATGAATTTGATACTCCTGCTTTAGAAGACCCTATCTTCGCTCAGTTCCTGCTCTCTTCTTTCCTTCTCTCTTGCTGGAGCCTTCAATATCAACAGCAAACTGACCCAAATAATATAGAGTAAAAGACTATGTACTCAGTGTCTTAGAGGAGAAGGGTGAGATCACCTCTTTCACATGTCTCAGCCTGCGAAGTGCCATTAGTACTATTTGAAGAGGCAGCCACACAGCCTGCCTACTCTAGCTAATGCTGAGATGCAGTGATTCTAGTTTAATGCAGCATTAATTTAAATAAGTTTGTTAATGACAGTCCAGCATCTACATCTCAGGAGGCACACAACTTTGTGCAACAGGAAAAGAGACACTTATACTTGTACAGTGGGGGAGCGCCATCAAGAACTGGGGCTCTCTGCTTTGGTTTTGAGCTCTAATCCTGCCATTGTGAGTAGTTTTAAGATGTATTGTGATATAATTGGCTTAATCATTCCTATTATGTTGCTTTGTATGACATTAAGTTAGGATTATAATTTGACATATGAAATAAATGGTAACTGGATTAGTGATTTGCAGGTGTCATTTAAAAACAACAACAAGGGAAGAAAAAGCCTGTCAGACTCTGTAAGTGGAATGTTTCCTAATGTTCAGAGGTAGAGCTATGCAACTGCCTCCCAAGCGGCTATGAAGTAGGAGGTAGCTCCACCTGTTCAGCTCTGGAGGGGGAATGGAGCCGTTTTGTTTCCAATTAACACATTCATCGTGGAACTGATTTTACATTTTCTCTTATTAGAAGAAAAACATAGGAGAAGACGTTAGCCTTTGATCTAGAGTTCAGCAGAATAGAGAGATGGTTCTGTTAAAGAAATGTAATACGGCTGACATTTCTGTGTCAGTGCAGTGGAGCTTTCGTCATTGGTGATGGAACCAGCCAATCTTATGGTTTAGTGACATAGCATAAACGGATGACCTCATCTTTATAATTTAGTAACTGCAAGGATTAAGAGATACTATATGTAACTCTTTTTAAATATGCTGCTAACATGCAGATTTTTTTAATACTCTCATTTTTTGACATAAGATATCCAGTTTTGCAAGAACCCAGTGAAGTGTATAAGCTAATCTTTTCGACCATTGCACTAAGGGGGGACCATAACTTTTTCACCCCAATATGCTATTTTTACTCCAGTTTACATAGTTCCCTTCTTCCTCCTCCACCCTGCAAATCCTGTGTTATTGCAATAGCACAGCATGCCACAATGCATCTTCTATAGCACATTCCCTCTTGTAGTCTCAGATACCATGAGTTCAACTCCCTGGGGGGAATTTAGATGGACAGTGAATCTTAGACTGCAGCTACCTGATCTGATGTATGGGATACCAAGGAGAGTATTTTCAGTGGCCAGCTATGAATTATTCCTATCATGAATGGAGGATCCAGAAAGATATGTGGTGGTGTAGCAACATTCATATTAGAGAAGTCCAGAGATATGAAACGGAGCAGGAATGACATTTGAGAATATTATAAGTGTATCATCAAGATTTTAAAAAGTGTAGTAAGTTGATGGGCAAAAAAAGTAAATATTTCTTGGAAAGAAGGCAGAAAAGAGCAATGTAAGAAGAAGGAAAAGTAGCTGTTAATAATTCTGTCTTGCTTAAGATAGCTTTCTTTTGTTAAGGCCTCTAAGCAGCCTCTGCTTCTGCCATCTGCTGGTTACTAGTAACTCTTGCATTTTCAAAGCACAGATGTATGTGTGTTTATATGTAGAAAAATATGGGGAAATGTGCTCCCAGTTACATTTTTGTAACCAGTGATTTTTTTTAGGAATCTGGGGATTGTGAAAAAGACTGGTGGGCTCAGTCTAATTTAGAATTGATAGATGGTCACATTACCCTCCACTGACTTCAGTCGAATTACACAGATCTTACCGAGGATAGAATCTGAATTATACTTATTCTAAATTAGTAATTTTATCTGAGTCCTTGAGATGTGACAAATATGAAGTTTATAGATACATACATTTTCAATATAGTTGCAATAAATATATCACTAAGACTTTCATGCCCAGGTAAGTTGTCTGCCTTGAATTAGTGGACATAAATATATGTTTTCTTTCGTTTTCTAAACTGTAGTTGAAAAAAATCTCCAATAATAATAGTTCTTAGCACTTTATATTTTCAAAACACTGTCCAAATAATCCTCACAATTCTCTTGTGGGTTAGGTAAGTGAATACTACCATCCTAATTTTACAGATGGGGAAACTGAGACAGATTAAGGCCAAAATGTTCAAAAGTGTGCATGACTGAAAATGACCGTTGTGGTGGCTAAAAGGATTTTTTTTGCCTCTCCCCCCCTCACCCCCCGAGCATTTACAGCATTTTCAACACCATGTTTTAGTATCACTCAAGTCCCCTGAAGGTCCTTGCCCTAAGAGTGGGGAATGGGATGAGGTTTGATTATAAGGGACTCTTGTGAGATTTTCAAAACTGCTCAGAGGCCCCAAAAGGTGCACAAAGTATTTCTGAGATAGCTGTGATTAACCACAAAGCTGAAAGTTGACACATCTCTTGCTGGGTCTTCTCTCCATCACTCCCAACCTTCCCACATTATTTAGGACAGGCTCAAGAATACATGAGAGAAGATAATTGGGTAGTCTCAGTTTAGCCCTCTCTCCAGCGCATTTTCCCCGAGCACTCTCTCAGGACACAGGGATAACTGAAAGCAATTGCTTTATTTTTTATTTTTGCTAAATTCCAGGATTTCATCGTGGAAAATCAGGATTTTGTTATATAGGCTTTCCTCTCAGCAAAACACTGATTGTAATCCAGGGTATGCTGGATGTTAAGGCCTCTGGAGAAGCATCTCCAGTGACGTGGAGTATGGAAGAGGTAAGACAGAGCAGAGACATTAGTGAAGAAAGAATATTGGCCCCCTTCTCAGTCCCCACCAAAATCAGCTCTGAGGAAGTGCACTACTTCCTTGTAGTCCTCTAGCACTCCATAGTTGTCCCCCTCCTACCAGATGATTTGTAGAGCCCCACAGAGCTCCACCAGAAGATAAGGAAGATGGGGAAACTGGTTGGGCTGGATCAAAAAGGGGAAAAAATAAGGCTCTGTACAGAACAGCTAAACAGGACACTGAGAGTTGGTTCTTCCCGCCTCGATCTTTGTAATCAAAACTTGTTGGTGTTCACCATATTATGCTTCTGGGTGACAGTCCCAAAAATGGTTAGGTGGGAGTTCAGGGAGGAACCATGATGTCCTTTTGAGTGAGGGTTCAGCAAGGCCAGGCAGAGCATAGCCATTCTTACATGGCACAGGTGGGCATCCTACTTTTCTTTGCCCTAAGAGACTGCCTACCAGAGCAGGTGATTGTTGCCTTAGCTGCCCATGCTTATATGTATAGTCCTTATGCTCTGTGTGAGGTCTGAAATGCTTGATCATTTGATCCTAGCCCAGACAGGACGACAGTTATCAGTGACTTTGTGCTACAGCTAGGCAATCTGCATGGGGAAATGGTAATTTATATTTTTAAAAACACTGCTCTGCCCATAATGAGCTTTGAAAACCTTACAGAAAACCAGTCTGGGCAAAGCTGAGCAACTGCATGCCCATCTCAGTATCTTTGAAAATTCCCCTCAAAGTGATTTGCCTAGTGCCACAAAGCAAGTCATTCACAGAGAGGGTATTAGCACTAAAGGGTCCTAAACTACCAGCCTTTTCCTTAATTCCTTAGACCATGCTGTGTCTCCGTTACATATCCATACACAATAGAAGAACTATGCCCCTGCATAAACAAGCAAATATACACTACCATCCTCCACCTCTAATATTGTAGAATTTGCTCTTTCCTTTAACATAGAAATAGTACCAAATTTTGCTCTCCAATACATGTGTACAACTCCCACGGACTTTGGGATTATTTGGGGACAGAATTTGGCATGTAGTTTTCATAAATAAAATACCTGTTGTGTCTTCAGTTCAAGACAATTGTCTGGACATTGCTAAGATATCATCTATAGTAAATAGTGCTTGGTAAATATTTTTTTTCTTTTCTGGTTGTTTTATAACTGTTTTTGTTTATATTTAATTTTTAGTGCTGGTAAAAGTTGCCAGGTGAACAGCACTGGCTACTGAAATCTTTTATCCATATAACAGTTACATCAAAGGGAGCAGTTTATGCTTCCCCACATTGCTTTACTGATGTGCCTCAATCTTGACTTGAATAGAACACCTCAAGGGTTAGAGGGAAGTTCAGCTCTCTGATGAGACGCTGGAAAGGTGCAGCGTCTAATTTTTTTTTTTTTTTTTGTGATGGAGACATCTGTCCAGTGTGACATGTAGGCCACCACAATCCAATCATAAAAGAGTTATGACAAAAGAAAGCATATACCCATACTCACTGCTTTTACTGTCATTTGCCTCTGTACCATATTTGTAATCTATGAAACCTCATATGTTTTACAGTCTCTTGTTTCCAAACTAGTTGTTTACATTCAGTGTTCTGTTAATAGTGCCCTTATTTGCAGCTGAACTACAGGCTGTTAAAATATAACCAATACAATTTACCTATGATACTGTGGGTCAGTTACAATTCTGTGTAGTCCATTTGATTTACATTTGATTCATGTTGATTTTTTTTTTTTTGCACTCTTGGTGAGTATCATATTTATATTGAACCCATTTTACAATTGGAGCATAATGTTTGCCTTTTAAATACCTGGAATTTTTAAATAAATGTTGAGGCAGGTACTCTATGTGTTGTGTGGAGAGAGAACAGTGTGTTTGTAAAGTAGGCCTTGTCTGGAGTAGAGCAAGTTAGACCAGATTTTTTTTTCTTCTGTAAATTGTACTGGATTGCATAACTGATGTGTCCAGAGCTGCTCACTGAGGCAACACACCCCACCTTGTTACAGAAAGCAGTTTCCCATTCATCTTAGGATTTAGGAATTTTTTTTTCAACTGACATAATTTGTTTTGTTTAAAAGAAACCCAACAGAACAAAAATACTTATAAGTGACAGAAACATACATGTACTACAGGGTGTAAATAGACAATGAGAAGAAGTACATGTATGTTTCTGTCACTTATAAGTATTTTTATTCTGTTGGGTTTCTTTTAAACAAAACAGACACTTCAGGATAAGGTAGTAAAAGTGGGGTGTACAGCTTGAAAAATGCAGATTGCAAAGAGCGATGTGAAAACCTTTTTTAGGTCGGCAGGCAAGATTTAGGATTTTCAGTTTGCCGTTTTCTGACTTGAGTCAGGTGTGCAGTGGCTTAGCTTTGTGTGACATTAGAGAACCTTTTTCTAAAGCATTGCTGACATGGCATGCTGAACTTCAAAGATGAAAAACAACAATAATAAAATGATTGTTTAATAATATTAATAGTACATCCCTATTGCAAAAATGACCTTCTACAGTTCTGCAGTTTTCCTTACTGCATTGCTCATTTGATATGAGGTGGTTCTTGTAAAACAAGGATTTTGTATTTATCTTCTGAATTGGGATTTGGATGGAGAATTTTATTGGGGTAGAGTTGCATTGGGATGTCTTGTTATTAGCAAGTCAGTTCCTTAGTTTCTTAAATTAAATTTTCCTTATGAACAGTTAATTCTACCACGATTAAAAAAAAAAATTCTTTATTTTGATGGTTTTCTCTTTATTTAATGAGTGACCAAAATCAGAGATTGTTTTGGTGTAATTTTCATATTGTTTTGATGTTTAAAACTGTCCAGTATGATGAATTCAGTATACAAGAGCCAGTATTTGTCAATTTATAAAAAATATTAGACTGTTCAACTATTCATTGCATGGTTTTACTACGATATCTGCGATACTACCTCAAGCAGAAAGCTGGAAGTCCAGAGGCTACTGTAGTGAAAACTGCCTTAGGTAATATTGGAATTTGAAAAACAAAACTCAGCACTGTATTTATAGGTAGGTGGAGGTTTTGCATGTGTGTCTTTCTCTTTCCATCCCACTAGCTGCATTTTTCTGTATCAAGACCTATCTGAATCTCCTATTTGAAGTCCTTGTGAACTCACTCATGGTAATGTCTTGAGTATCATAGCAGACATGCTGGTTACATTATAATGTAAACAATATAATCTGTATGTCTTTAATCCTTGTGTAAAGGTTGTCCATTGATAGAGTGGTACCTTAGAAAACATGCCTATGAAAGAGAGAGAGCTAGAATACGTGTGTATTTCAAAAATTCAGTATTTCATTGATATGTTTTGAGAAATGTTCCAACTGCTGTTTAGGGAGAAAAAAATTAAACTGCTCTTGTAGAACTAGGTTTCATAATGGTTTGTTTGCTATAGTACATAATATATGCTTACAAGCAACAACTTTACATATTGTAAATGTATGTATGTGTGTTTGTGAAGTTGTGATAATGTGCTTGGTGCTGTGCAGGAGAAAGATATCAAGACATTGCTCCAAAGAGCACAAAAGAACCGAAAGGAAAGAGTTACTTTAGATAAAGCTTTTTTGGTTTTTAATTTTTTTTTTCTATAGTTGGCCTTGCAGAAAGGGGGCTTTAAGGAGGGATTTGGAAGCATGCTGGGATTGGGAGGTCATTCCCTGGATCAGGAGCAGCATGGAAGAATGAATGAAGATAGGAATGGGAGAAGGAAATTAAGGAGGCAATGAAGCTGTCATCACTGACAGAGTGAAGCGGGCTAAGGGGAGCATGATACAATGAGATTCTGCCTGTAGCCTGGGTGTTGAAGGTAAAAACTAGAAGTTTAAACTTGATACAGTAGGCAAGAGGAAGCTAATGGATCATTTTTCGTACGTAGGTGTGTATATATATATATATATATATAAAAATTCAAGGTGGCCTACATACTCTGTTGGATGATACACTGTGGTATACAGTTTTGTGTGGTATGGAATACTAGATAGTGGTTGGAATACTAGATAGAACCAAAAAGTATAAAATACTGAGTCTGCTGTAAACCCATAGAGGAAATTTCAATATCAGGCTGAAATTCCAATCTTATCCCACCCCTCTGTACTTAGATAATTTACTTCATGTGTTAAGAAGAATCCCTCACTTTATAGAAACTGCTACTGTTTAGAGCCTATCCATGTTATTGTGAAAATAGATATTCAGTAGATGCATAGTTTGTGTTAAAAATGCACACTAAAAATCCTTCTGAAAAATGGTGACTCTGTATGCTCAGTAGGCACATGCAAGCCAACATATCTATTGGTTGTTCTCTCCTACCCAAAATACACAGATAGGTGCACAGACATAGGCGATATAAGAAAAATTATACTATTTTAAGGGCTAATTGCTTAGGGCCAGATTCTGAAATCCTCACTCACTATGCCATTGTGGTAAAATAAAAAGTGCTGTCTACACAAGTAAATTAGTTTGGTATAACTACATTACTCAGGGTGTGAAAACCTACACCCCTGAGTGATGCCATTAAACCAACCTAATCCTCGGTGTAGACAGCGCTAGGTTGACGGGAGAATTCTCTTGATGTCCTAGATACTGCTTCTTGGGGAGGTGAAATATGTCCCCTTCTGTCGGTGTAGGTAGCGTCTTCACTGAAGCGCTAGAGTGGTGCAGGTGTAGCAGTTAGGTGTAGGCATGTAGTATCTCTTGTGGAGTAAGATGATATTCAGTGTAAAAATGGCAGAATCTGGCCCTTAATTAAATTTACTGTATTTTAAACTTCAAATTAATCTTAGAGGATTTTTTAAATGCTGTCAAAATATAAAATGTTTAAAATATGCTATTTTGCAGATGTGCAATATTAAAATAGTTTGTAACTAATGTTTGAAATTCCATGGAAAGTAATTCACTTCAGTGCTGGAGTTGAGAGTATGCCCAGTTTCAGCTTGGAGTGAATCTATAAGCTTACTTATAAACAACTAAAAATAGGAGTTTGTAAAGGAAATGCTGACCTTCCCCTCTGGCCTTCCCCAGCCTCCACTAGAATTGTGTGAATGCACTGCTATGGTGTGATACAGTGTGGTGTAGTCTGATAGGTATAAAGGGTTGGTTGATTTAAGATGGATTTTTTTCTAGGGCTTTAAGTTATAAAGTGTTTTTCAGATGGTACAATAATAATAAAAAAAAGGCTGGCATGTACCTGTGATGTATTTGATTCCTCCCTGCAGTGACTCATTGTGGATCTCTCTCAGCTAAGTGCTTGTTCCTTGTGATCAGAGGAAAATGCTACACACCTTCTGCTTCGTGCCTATTAAATTCAGGTTTCTACTGTAGGCAGTGTTACACAGCTATCTTTGAATTTAAAAAAAATCAAGCACAGTAGCTGAAGTGGAAATTTAAAAAGCTACTTTGCTCCCCCATAGACCTACAGTAGGTTTTTAATATATTTGTTTCAGTGTTGCCCTCCCTCCATCCCCACACATTTTCCTTACTTCCCATTCAGAGTGCCCCCCTCTGGTGCCCTATTGAAGTTGGTGAGCCATAATGCCAACTGCAGTTTTCCTTCCAGTACGGCCTAACCGGTGTCAACCAGTCTTTTAAATATATTGCATAGGTTCAATCATTTGAAACCCATATCTCTAGGTTCTCTGTGTCTCTTTCTTTTTCTAATTCCCCTATAGGGAAATGGCCCAGAGAACAGCCCATGTGTCTTGTGTGCCCTGAGACATGAAAAGAGTGTGATTCTCCAGACACAATACAGCAATCCCTTCCTATTCAGCAACACACTTAAGCACAAGCGTAATTTTAGGCCAGGGGTTCTCAAACTAGGGGACGGGACTCCTAGTTTGGGGTTGCGAGGTTATTACATGGGGGTCGTGAGCTGTCAGCCTCCACCCCAAACCATGCTTTGCCTCCAGCATTCATAATCGTGTGAAATATATTAAAAAGTGTTTTTAATTTATAAGGGGGAGGTCACACTCAGAGGCTTGCTATGTGAAAGGGGTCACCAGTACAAAAGTTTGAGAACCACTGTTTTAGGTACACGATTAAACCTCATTGACTTTGGTAGGACTTAAGCATGTATTTAAATGCTTTGCTGAATTAGTGCTTCTGTTCCCAACTGTACTACTGCTTTCCTCAAATTCAGCTTTTTATTTGAACTAGTTTTTTAGTTGTGTTTTTCCTAAAAATAAATAAATAAATAAATAAATAAGAGACCCAAAATTAAACATTTTGTTTAGTAAAACAGTCATGAGTGAAGCCAGTGGGAAAAACCAACAGAACCAGGTTTGTCTCAGTGTATGCAACCTTGTTAAGTGATCCCCAAGCCTGAAATAGAAACAGTAAAATTTAGTTAACTTGAAAATTTCAAGTGAAATCTTGTTGGGTGTGAATTGAAAGAGTATTGTGCTTGCAAGCAGGCTGTATTGAATAGGAATTGGAAGACTTTTCTGCCCATATTTTCTCCATTCCTCTGCCTCTTCATCCTTTTTTTTTGTTTGTTTTCTCCTCTGCTGTGCTATGAGTTGACTATCACTTTGAGTCAACAGTTTATGTTCTGCATGGTTAATGAAGGCCATGGCTCAGCTCAGCATAGCCCTTGCCTTTACTCTAACAAAATTTTCATAAAGTAGACCTTAGAATGGGCATTGAGGATAAGAGGCCAGGCATGAAATCAGCAGGGGAGAGGGTGTGCAAATTACAGCCTTTTTAAAAACAAAACGAAAGGTCTTCTTCTCATGATCAGCCATCTTCATAATGCTGGGTACATTTTTGTTCTTTGGAAGATATAAAATATAACAACAGAGAGGGAAAAATTGGGAGGTGGGGTGGGGTGGAAAAGGGAGGATAATAATTATTAATCAACTTTCTACTAACTACCTATATGGCCTTAATTGCCATAGAATGCTATCTGAGCACCACAATTTAATAAACTTGTTGTTATTCCTGATTCATATATAGAAATACGCTGCTGCTTTATTTCATATCCTGCATTGGTCTAAACTGTGAGAATTCTGTATTTCATGCCCCACTCATATTATTGATTGTTGTAGAATAGCAAAGGGAGCTACTTCCACAGATGAAAGGAAACTGTTAGAAGATAAGGCCAGAACCTGCTCTGGTATGGTGTATGACTGCAGTCCGTGTGCCTCCTCCAATCCCAGTCTAATTTTGTGATGCTGCTCAGATGTAGTTCTTGCCATCATTCTTTCAGTCATACTGCTTAGTGCAGATTTGGCTTGCTCAATAACTAACATTCACAGAATGGATCACTGTGTGATTCAAAAAATCTGTGCGCTTCCATGTGCCAGTGCAGTATCAGATTGTTCACATAAAGTAGAATTCTACATTTGAGATTATAATCTGACGCAAATGGTAGATCTAGAACTACAGAAGTTTCATTTCTTTATTTAACATGGCCTAAAAGTTCCTGGAGTTGTAGTGGAGTAGAAATGTTCCCTTTTTACTAGAGGGATGAAGAAATAGGGCAGTTGGTGTGGTTATAATGATAACTAAATAAAAAAATTAATTACTGTATTGTGTCTTCAGCATTTTCAGAGACAAATTTTAACCAGTTCCTGCTTGTTTATGTGAAAATATCTGAATAAATATTTATGCAGGTACCATTTTAATATTTAGTTTGCCTTTTCTGCTTAATTTAGGCACAGTTTTGAAACTGGGTGTTAGTTGCTTACCTTATAATGTTTAGCTAAAGAGGTCCTTTTCTGGTCTGTGTACTAAATCTACTCTTAATGCAAGTTCTCATATACTCTCACTTTTTTCTCCTCATAATGCCACTCCAGTCCTGTGTTGGCTCCCAATTGTGTACATGTGCAAGTTTACAAACTAAAAATATATTCTGCTTTGGAATTAAAATCCATTACAAATTCTCTCTCTCAAATTTTTAGATATTTTTTGTTATTTATTAACATTTAATTAATAATATCTAATTACTTGCAAAAGAGAAAAAATCCTAACTAGAATTAATGCAACCTTTCAATTGCACAATCAGTGATTCCAACAGTGGGTTCCAACAGTAATTGTATCATGTTGCACATCCTGTGTATTTTATTATATATCTTTCAAGTGAATTCAGACCTCTCAATCTCCTATACAAAGCTGTTACTCAGGCTTTGTGTGGGAAACACTGTGGGAATTGGGTGGGGAACAGATAGAATTCACTGCCACTCCAGCCCGCAGTCAGGCAGTTCAGCTCCTCCACAGCATCTAATCAAGATTTTTGGGCCATTGGGCACATATGACGACAAATGCAGTAGCCATGCACTGTCCTCTTTCCACTGCTCTAATCTGGGGCAGAGGGTGTTAGGGAAGGACTTCAGAGAGGCCCCCTCCCTGTGTGACTGCTCCACACCCTCTCCCCCCCAACCTGCTACAAAGGGACAATGCAGGTCTTAATTGCCCTAGATCTGTGCCTGGGTGAATTTCACCATTTATGACACAAACCATAGCAACAAATTTAAAAATGAAACACAGGAATACAAAACTGTACCTAGATATAACAGAGCCAGGTTTCTGTTGCTGTTGGAAGCTTAATTTGTCCAGTTCCTAACTTCTTTTAATTGTTTTTAGCTGTGTGACCATAGTGCTTTCTGACCACATATTTTGCATTCCATTCCTAATTATTTGTTTTGTTTTAAGAAAGAAAATCGAAAAGGGGTAAGAAAAGAAAGGGGAGGGAAAAGATTAAAAAAAACCCTGCAAAGCTATTTGACCTTGAACTGTTTGTTCCATAACTATTCCATCAACTTTGCAAGGAATACATCAGAGTTCCTTGAATTATCTAGTGAGCACTTACAGAATATCTACACAGCTGCTGGGAGCGAGCCTCCCAGCCGGGGTGAACCGATACATGCTAGCAGGGTATACGCTAGCACGCTAAAAATAGCAGTGTAGACATTGCGGCTCCAGCAAAGACTTGGGCTAGCCACCAGAGCTCAGACCCAGGGATTGGGTGAGCCTGAGACCCTAAACTGCTGCTTGAGCTGTGACATCGACACTGCTATTTTCAGTGAACTGGCTCCAGCCCCACTAGTACACGTCTGTCTACCTAAGCTGGGAGGTAGTGTAAACATATCCTTCTGATTCTGCTTCCTTTGTCTTACACTGAGTAATAGCTATGGGAACAGCCTCTTTGAGTTGGTGGAACTACTCAAGAGCAGGGGCAGCTCCAGGCACCAGCACACCAAGCGTGTGCCTGGGGCGGCAAGCCGCGGGGGGCGGCCTGCCGGTCGCTGTGGGGGCGGCAGTCAGGCGGCTTTTGGCGGCGCGCCTGCAGGAGGTCTGCAGGTCCCGCAGTTTTGGTGGCAATTTGGCAGCAGGTACGCTGAATCTGCGGGACTGGCGGACCTCCCTGAGGTGCGCCACCGAAGGCTGCCTGACTGCCGTGCTTGCGGCGGCAAAATACATAGAGCCGCCCCTGCTCACGGAAATAAGATACTCAGCGTGAATTAGGGTGGCAGAATTGGATCTTATTTAGCAGTTTATGCAGCCGCAGTACATCTGCCTGATCCTGCAAACGTTGAAGTTAATGATATAATGTTCCATTACCATACCATATAAATGACTTCAGTGAGATTGGGGGCAGGTCCTTAGTGTGCACCAGGACACTAAAATAAATTGTTTTAAGTTCTTCAGGGCAGGGACTGTGCCTTCCTTTGTTTGACCAGTGTCATAGCTGAATGCAAGGTGGGACAGATTGTTGTTAAGCATAAAAGCTTAACTTTTCATTTTAAGTGGTTTCTTGCAACATGTGTTATGCACAACAATCTTCCTCACCTTTTATTTAGCTGTGACACACTGGTTACCTTTTCCACACCTGAAGAAGAGCTCTGTGAAGCTTGAAAGCTTGTCTCTTCCACCAACCAAGATGGTCCAATAAAAAGATTTTACCTCACCCACTTTGTCTCAAATACATCCACTGTATGTTTCAAATTTTGGACCCTGTCTGTTTTGTTGCAGAGTGTCTGTGGGGGGAAAAAAGATGGTTAGAATTTTTTTTTAATGGAATAAGGGCGTTTTTTTTTTTTTACTCTCCTATAATTCAAAAAGACCAAATGGGGTTTTGCTCCAGCTTTCTGGAAAGGGAGAGGGGAAGCATCTTCAGAGACCAAAAGTAGAAAACACAACCCAAAAGGTAAATATTTCAGAAAACTGTAACAGATTGTTCTGTTGGGAATTATTTTGAAACTTTAATGGTCACTTGATAAGGACTGCTATAGTTAAAGTCAATACAGTACAATCTGTCTATATTTCTTTTTTTATGACAACCATTTCTAGTATCTATGCACTTGCATAAAATAAAAATGCACTGCTGATTGGGATACAGATTTGTTTATGAATTGTGTTTTACCTTATTTATATTAGGCTAATGTGTTCTAAACATACCTTTTCAATTAATCATAACTTTTTCAAAAATATTTCTTTTGGATTCAGATTTCTCAGGTTTGCTCTTGGCCTAATAGTGACTTTTTTAAAAGTTTCAATAAAATACATTTAGCCATATTTATTATGTGAGCATGAAAGAAAAATAGTATTTTCTGACATTTTAAAATGAAAACTAGACTTTTTTGCATGCTGATAACTTGCAAAATATTTTGTTTTAAAGCTCAACTTACCATAGCATTCTAGGGATGGCCATAGTTAAATCTGACAAAACTTTTTGTAATTTGATATAACAGAGTTAAAAACATATAAAATGAATGTGCTGAGTATACCCAGTGCACCATTTTTGTAACTGCCCGGCAAAGCTTAGTGTTTAAAACTAAGATGGGTTTTGCCCAATTGGTCTCTCTTATCCTGGATTCTTCCTACATCCTTGGCTGTCCTTTCACACATTATTTCGTATCTCTACCAGTTCCATTTCATTGGAATGTGTAATTGGCAGATAGTGACTCAATTCATATTGTCTGTGCTCTGGGGCTCCATGTTCCTCCTTTAGACAATGATCCTGAAAACACTTATGCACATGCTTAACTTTAAGCACATTAGAAGTCCCAGTAGTCAACAGGACTTCTCTGATTCATGAAATTAAACTTTTGCTTAAGTCTTTGTAGGACCAGGGCCATAGCGTATCAAATACATCACATCAAAGGTAGTTTCCCCTCCCACCTTATTAAATACCCTTTTTAAAGGCCTTTAGACCAGAGGCATTGATGGTTACCTCATGGGGAAAACACCTTCTTAAGACTGTTTTTGAAAGTTTGTTTTATATTTTAAAATGGTATTTAGAACATAGTGCCTAAATTTAAAGAGTATTTTTATTTGGAAAAATATCTTATTTATACTCCTCCAGTAAGCTGCCCTCTAGGAAGTAACATTAAAGGGATTGCATTGAGTTTGGATATATGAAGGCATATGTGCATATTGTATGCATTTTGTACATAACTGAGAGAAAGTGAAATTTTTAAACCAAAACATAAAGTTGTTAACTTTTTTGGTCTGCGAATTCAGATAATTTTTAGTGGCTAGTGAATATTGCTAATAATTGGATCTAGTTTGCAAGAAACTAGAAAGGAGGCATATGTGATTAAAAAGCACTTAATCTCAGACGATCATTCTAAATCTGTGGAGTTATGGTGTGCCTTGGAATGCTGTTTTGAGATTGTCATAAATGGCATCTAATAATTACATTTACACAGTTTTTCCATGATTATCTCTTGGATTCAGCTACTCTGTAACCACTATTGTCTCATTCCCTTAAAATGGCTTGAGTCTGCAAACCAAAATGTTAGACCCTTTGTTTAATCTAGCTTTGTTTAAGAAAATGTATATTATTTAAATCACATGCATTTTGCAAGTGCTAGATTACCAGAGAGTATCAGATTTCCTCTTTTTTATATACTCAGAACATATGCTCATACACACACAGAGAATGAGAATAGATGAGTTTAGCATTGAGGAAAAGTGGAGTAAAAGGATACTGCTTATTTCCATGGCTTTAGAATGATGGTATAATTTTCCTTCAAATGATTGCATGTCAATTCCACTGTAGTCCTGTGCACATGTGTCAAAGATTTTTTCCCTCAGCGGTACCTGTTAGCATGGCTCACGTGCCCTCTGTCGCTGCGTGCCACTGCATGCTGGTATAAAAGAGCAGAGTCGCCCCTCTCCCCAATCAGTTCTTTCTTACTGCCAGTGATGGTTGTCGGAGTGACTTCAAACTGGATTAATTCAAGTACTTCCCTTTCTCCTCTTTGTATATAATTGTAAAATAGTAGTTTGTTAGTTACAGCTAGTTTTAGGGCTAGATTTTTGTTTTGTCTTTGGTCTCTTTTTGACCATTTTTTCTCTTTTGGTACCAGGAGTGGTACCGGAATGATGCCCCATTCACCAAGGTTTAAGTCCTGCCGGACCTGCACAAAGCATATGCCAGTCAGCAACCCTCATCCAACCTGCATGAAATATTTAGGAGAATCCTATGTCAGTGACAAATCTCACATCCATCAAGGTTTCAAGCGCCTCTCTAAAAAGATAGGGTGGTGAGGCTTACGTGCTTGCTAATGGAAGCAGCATCTTACCCCCATCGGAGTCATCACATGGGAAGAAAGCAGCAAGTACATCAACTTTGGTATGCCCTACCGGTTCCTCCTCTTGCTCTTCTGCGTCTTTATCAAAGCAAGACAGAGGCAGACGCCACAAAGTGTTTGGAAGAGAGAAAGCTCATCACCTCCCAAGAGGGGACCACCGCCTCTGGTGACTGTGTTCATGTCTGTTGAGGCTGTCCCCTGAAAGACATTTGCGAGCCAGCAGACAGCACTGATCCCAACTACTCCAGAGGTACAAGATAAAGAGACTTGTTAGCCTCTTGGTACCAGTATCACCGGCAGCAGAAGGCCTGCAGCTGGTGCCAGTGTCTACTGTTCAGACCTCGCTGCATCGAGATCCTGCGATACCGCTACACAAACCTCTGCAGAAGCCTGTCTTTCTGAGAGGAATGCCTCCCATGATTTCCCCGGTACCACCATCCCTTGGGCTACCTGGCACCTGTCACATCTGAATCGGCCCCTCTTCTGTCAGAAGCATCTGACTCTGACTCCTTGGACTCAGAGGTGAAGTCCTCTGTGGCCTGTCCGGGCCATGGCACATACATCAGAGTAATTGAGACCACGGGCAGCAACACAGCAACCCCAGCACTGGTCTCCTGCTAAAGGTCAATGGTCTGGACAAGGATGGATCCTAGGCCCATAGCAGTGGCCATTGTGGTCATCATGGGGCATTCCCCATCCAGCCAGGACCTTGCCTCAGTCTTCTCCAGAGCAGTTGTGGAGGGTGCACTGGAGACGCCAGCACTAAGAGCACCATCCCCTGGTACCCGATGCCAACACTGGTACCAGGCACTGAGAGTACCATGCTCCAGTGCCCAGTACTAACAACAGTACCAAGCATCCAGAAATCCCTCGGCCAGCTTCACATGCCTGTTGCGTCCTCTTCCTCCTCACCAGATGAGGCTATTGAGCCATCAAGTCACTCACCATCACCAGAGGACTTCAGAGCCCATCAAGATCTTTTACAAAGAGTGGCCTCTGTACATGATATTCAGGCAGAAGAGGTATCCGACCCCAGCTAGGGTGGCTCTGCCAGTTCATGAAGCCATCATGGAACCAGTCCAAGGCTCTTTGACAGACACCCTTGTCTCTGCCCCCCAACAGCAAGACGAGCCCAGAGGTACTTTGTCCTCTCTAAGAGGTGTGAATAATTTTACTCTAACCAACCACCCAAAATTTCTTACAAAAGTAGTCTCTAATTTTCATGTTAGCCAAGCAATCTGTTAGCCCATTTCTCCCCCACCCCACCCCACCCCCCAGAAACCCCATACGCATGGGGATGAGGAAAAGCTTCACTCGGACGTCAGAAAGGCTTTAGCTTTCTATATGGAGTGTACTAAATATTTCAGATCCTATACACAACTGTTTGTAGTAGATGTAGACCAGAGAATCTCTTCCTGTATCTTTATGCATTTGCTTATGCTACAAACTGGCTAATACAATCCTGCCCGCTAGAGTGTTAGCGTATTCTACTAGAGCGCCAGCAGCTTCTGCAGCTTCCCTGGCACGACTGCAAATTGTAGATATCTGTAAAGCAGCAACTTGGTCATCACTCCACACTTTCACTTCTCATTATGCGATTTCCCATCAGTCCAGAGACAATGTCAATTTCAGGTGGCTTGTCTTACAATCACTGTTCAGATAGACCCTGAACCCACCTCCATGGATGTTTGCTTGTGAGTCACCTACAACAGAATGGATATACAGTCGCTTGAAGAAGAAAAAACAGTTACCTACCTTTTTGTAACTGTTGTTCTTTGACATCTTTTACACATGTCCATTTCACGACCTATCGCCTTCCCCTCTCTATCAGAGTCTGCCTGGTACAAAGGAACTGAGGAGGGCTGGAGACAGCTCCACTGTCTTGTACCAGCATGCAGTGGCACGCAGAAATGGAGGGCATTCAAGCCACTCTAATGGGTACTGCTGAGGGAAAAAATCTCCAACATTTGGGCCTTGGGTGCATGCCCACCTACAGTGGAATGGCCATGTGCAGTACATCTCGAAGAACAACAGTTATGGAAAGATAGGTAACTGTTTTTTCTCATGTGGCAAAGGGAAGCAGAACTGTACTCCCTTTTTAGGCAATGAATGTTATTCTTACTGCTCCTACCAGAAATAACTGAAGTGTGTTATGTTTTATTTTCTTCTGAGATCTCAGACCTGCTATACTCTGACTTGGAAGGAAAATTCTTTTACTTTTGAGAAATTTTTATCCCCACTTCATTGGTGTGGGTGGACTAAAATGTCAAACGCAATGAGCTAGTTCTGGTAGGCTAGTTGTAGAATTAAACCAGAGTATAAATCTTCTAGACCACATAGACCAGAAGTTCTTAGTCTGATCAGCCTCCTTCATATTAATATGATGGGGGCAAAAAATAGTAAAAAAAAAAAAAAAAAAAAAAAATTTAATTCTCAATACAGGAACTATAAATGTATGGGATTTATAATGGATTCCAGGATTTAAATAGAGGGATTTTAATCTGCATCCCTATCTCATTCGTCTCATTTCAGCCCAAGGTAGTAGTGACTGAATGTTGTTACTATGTTACATCTGTGCTATCAAACATTGAGGGGTTTCTATTTGGGGTTATAGACACCCATTCAATTATAGCCATTCATGTGAACTCTGGTCATTATAGCATAATCATTATAAGTTGCTCTGAAAAGGAGAGAAAGAGAAGATTAAAGAAAGGGTAGGACAACTTGGATCTGAAAAGATAGCCAGCCAAGAAACAGCTTGAATAACAATGAGAAAGTATTTTAATGAAAATAGCAATAATTTAACATGTAAAATAGTTTTACAGAAATGAACATGTACCTCAAGTATAAAGTGCAGAAATTGTAACAGTATACAAATAGTGCAACAAAACTCGTAAATTGTAAAACTTAAAGTAAATGTCAGTTTTCCAATAATATTTCTGTCGGGCCATAATTAGTGAAAGCTTGAAGAATAACCATTGAATATAGAACTGCTCATCTGAGCAAATATGTCCTGCATGTAGTCATTCAATCCCAATTTGGATAATAGGTTGTAGTTCTATTCCACTGAGTTGCCTCTGGTTCCTACTGGAAATCCAAATTTAATATCTTTGTCCCTGTCCTTGATGTGTCTTTTTAGTAGGGAGTAGTGACTTACCTTTCCTTTTGCAGCTTCCTGTAGACCATTCTTTTTGTTCTTTAACCACATTATAATGTTAACTCCCAGAACAGTTTGGTCTTTAGCAAAAAAAATTATGTCTCATTTACATAATTCTTCATCCTTGTTGTGGAGATGAGGTTTGTGATATACTACCCCCTCCCTTTTTTTTTTTTTTAGCAGCTGCTTTTGCTAAAATGTCATATCGTTTTTTGTACCTTTTTATTCTTATATTCTGGATGGATGGGCATTGTCCAAGAATATGGGAACATGTTTCATAATGTGCAGTGCAGCCTGCAATATTATTCGTTAGCATCTTAGAAATTCCCTGGTTGGTTGTGCTCTGAGTGCACTCTTGGAAGCTTGATCCATTCACTATTCCATTACCCAGGGATGGAAGGAGGCAGCACCACACTTGACATTCTTTTGTTCTCAATCTTGTGGAATTGGGAATTTTTTTTACTAACAGATCAACCTGTCACTGACAATTTCTGGGATCTTATTCTCAGACCTACCTGAGCTTTTTTGTATTCCTTCTGTAGGTTCTCTAGGTTGCTTTTTTTTTTTTTTTTGATGATATAATCCACCATGATGAGCCTGGGTTTTGTGAAGTCTGTGTGGTCCACTAGATAGATCAGTGTTGGTATAGCATACCATTGGAGAATTTGAGTTTTTTCTGATGATTTCAAGGGGGGACTAATGGATCCTGTCTGTAAAGGTTGTTATGTTCCCTACTCTTTCTGGCTTAGTGAGGCTTGTCTAGGGATCCATCTTGATCCCAAGATATTTTTCTGCTTTTCCAGGGTGGATCATATTCTGATTAACCAGGGTTTGTAGTTGTTCATTGTGGATGAATCATGGGTTGGTAGTATTTCGAGGTTGATAGATTACAAAAGGCTCTCAGTAGTCCAGTATTTCTGTTCATGCTCATGAGTCATTGATCAATACCAGATCGTCAGCAAAGGCCAGAGCTGCAAGATTTCCAAATAAACTAATAGAAAAGCTACTTCCTTCAGATTGTAGCACTTAGAGGAGTAGGTCTAGAATTAGATTGAAAAAGAGAGAAGACATTGGATCCCCTTGTTTAATCCCTCTGTTTAACCCCAGATGTAATAATGTAATATGGGAGGAGTTAGCTGATCTCCAACATCTCCATATTTTGTTAGATGGTTGAATGAGTTTTTAATTATGTTAATTACAGGTTGGTCCAGACCTCTGTCTGGTTATATCCCCGAGATGTAGACGTGAGACATGTGATATGTGATTCCCAGTGAAAGCTTTGCCTTTTTAGTATGTTCCATCACATGTTGTAGAATTTTTATGTTTTCAGAGCAACTAGAATGTAAAAATATAAAGCCCCTTTGCCTGATGTTGAGACAGCAGGCTTTTGCAAAGTGAGCACTTACTACGTAGAAATATAGCTTCTACACTATAAAACCTGAGGTATCTTCTCACCTCTAAAGATCACTTTCCCCAGAACAGAATATTGGCAGGCCAACAAGGGGGAAGCTTGCAGCGCTAGTGCCTATGCTATGTTGTGTCTTTTATGTAGATAAATGGAGAATTCCATTTATTCTCCGGAGCTATCAATCAGACTTCTTTCGTGAGCAATAAATTCACTGTAGAAAGAAAACGTCTGTGGGCTTTATAGGTTCCTGTGGCAGCATCTAGCATACCGGTTTCCTCAACACAAGCCGCTCTGACGCAATTAACCAGACTTACTGCAGTTTGCTGGGGTTGATACAGGAGAGGAGGAATGAAGCTAGTCTTCACAGGAGGTGAGGAAAAAAGCTGCTGCCTTTTTTTAAAAAGTCTTTTTATCTGTTCAAAGCCAAAATTTAAAGCCAGTTTTTTTAATGGCTTTTTTCCCCCTTGTTGACTGGCTTCTCCCCAAGCCACATCAGTTTCAGTGAATGTGTTGAGAGTATGAGTGTCTGGAATTGGAAGAGCCAGAAAGTTGGAGGCTGCTGTGGGTCTTCAGTGCATTTGCATGAATTAAGTAGAGGGGGGGAAATAATGCCCTGTTTTTAAAACATATATTTCATAAAGCTGAATTTTTTTAACAATAAATGAGGGAAGTGGAATAACAGTCTGAAGTGATGGGAGCTGGAGAGAGAGAATCTATACGCGTTTCCCAAACTCTGCCCCCAGCACTCATCCTGAGTAGCATGCTGGACATTGGGGAGTTCCCCAGTGGCAAAAGGAGGAACCTTGCCCTCATGCTGCAAACAATTGATAATTCATGGCTGCTACTGTGTCCCAAAGGCTTGAATAGCCTTCTGAGCCATTTGTACAGTCCAATGCATGGAGGTGGAAATGACACAGGGATCCTCCATCCCACCCCCTGTCCACTTCCAAAGAGTCACCTGGGAGTGCAAGGGGTGTGGCCCTCTTTTTGGGATCCCGTTATCTTTCATTCTTTTCCCTCTGTACAGTAGAACTGCAATAGATGCGCTGCATTGGGTCTCACCACACCTGGAGAGGAAAGGGATAATTTGGACCTTATTGAAAACATAGTGAAAGTAAAGCTTACATCTTCACACCGCACAAATATTTGGGCTTTTGTGTTCCCTCTTCTGGCTGTGTAGCAGCAATCTAGTAGCAAATTTTACAGAGCTTTGCTAATATGCTCAATGATACTGGCATGCAAAGATGTCTGACAAGAAATTATGTAACATGAAGTTATTGAACAAAAACAGGCATGACGTACATTTTCAGCTCCACTCTGAAAATCAAGAGGGGCGAATCACGATGGATCAGATTGATCTGGTGTAGCTCTACTGCCTTCATCAGTGATAAATTTGGCAAGTGGCTCAGGGGAAACAATTATTAGAAAAAATGAAAAAAGTTAGGAATAAGGTGAAAACTTAAAAGCTATTTTAAAACAATGATTTTATGTTCTTATTAAAATAAAGTGTAAGGGCCACAATTCTGCAGTGTCTCAAGCAGATAAAAAATGACCCCCTTGTGCCAAAGGCCAGCACAAAGCCCTCCACATTTCTTGAACCCTTTGGGTGGGTCCTTTAACTGTATGGCTGTGTATAGGGTGACAGTGGAGTTATGACAGTGGAGCAGCTTCAGGTTCTTCCTGTGTGTGATGGGTCCCTCCCTACCGTGTTATCCAGATGGCAAAGAGGAGCTGCAGCTGGAGTAGTTGCCACTGCGGGGGCTCACTGTGACCTCAGATTTGTGTACGTGCGCAACTTGCCTGAACCTCACTTGTATAAAATCTAATTCCTCTGACTAGATAAAATTCACTCCAACCATAGTGGGTGGAACTTGTAGTTACATATGCTGCTGAATAACTAGCAGGGGAGGTCTAAGATTTATGGTGTTGGGTATGGCGACAAGATCCAGTTAAATTTTTTCATTTGGGTTTCTTTTGTTTTGTTTTGTTTTTGTGATGGACTGGTAAATGGGGAAAGGGACATATTTAGGACCAAATTCTGCTGTCAGTGACAGCAGCATAAGTTTGGAGTAAATTCATGGACTTCAGTTAAGTTACTTTATATTTACATGCCGTAAGAAAGAAGAAAATTTGGCCCTTGGAATTGAGAAGACTTTCCCCACCAGTTTATAACATATCTGACATTTGCAAATTTGTGTCCTCCTAAGTATTTATTAAAAACCTAAAAATTATTTTTTAAACCATGTCCTAGTTCCCCGATATGCTGTCATAGGCTCCATACCTGCAAACAGCTTTGTGCAAGTACAGACTGTTGCAGGAATGGAGCCACAGTGATTAAGCAGAACTTTTAACAGCAGCCTGGTCATTAAAAGGTGAGTGCACCCTCCCCTAATATTCAGAGGGCCCCAGACATAGCAGAACTGTTGTGGTTCTGCTGTGCTGGATGGGCAGGAGCCCAGGAGTCAACACAGGGCCTGTAGAGCCCCTGAACACTACACAGCAGTGCTCTAAATAGGCTACTTGTGCCTCAGTGTTCAGAATGTTTTTTTTAATCAGGCCATGGGAGGGTTGGGGCTCCTGTGACTGTTCCTCACACACTCATTTGAGGGAGAGGCACATGTCCTGCAGAGAGCACTGCACTCTGAGGCTGGACTAATGGCTGTGGGGAGACATCACTGCCACTTCCCTTTACTCAGGTTGAGTGTAAGGGACAGAGATTTGCTCTTAAATGACTTTTTCTTCTTTCTGGCTAGCAGTGGAAATTTTGATTGTATTCTGTTTAATGTTCCGATATATATGGAGGTTTTAATTATTTTTTAATATAAGTTTGGAACAGACAAACAATAAACAGGCACCTATGGGAATCGTTGGAAAGCAAAACTAAAAAGCAAAACAAACCCAGGAGCAATCAAATGAACCTTTAATTCAGGGAGGGAGGAAGATTGGGGGGGGAGGGGGAAATTTCCAACCTGCGCTACTATAAAATAAAATAAAATTGTATAAATTGCCCCTCAAGCAAAAACCCTTTCCCCAAAAGTTTGTCTAAAAAGTTGAGACTTGCAGTACCACCTGAAGGTCAAGAAATATACATCATATATGCGTACACACTAGATAGTAAATACTATTTCTATATCAGTATGTGTAGATTTATTTTTTTACTTTTAATCTGCTATGTGTTTATTGAGAAGTTTACCCCTGAAGAATAAGTTTTAAAAGGCAGAAGAAAATGGAGACCTGCCAAGCTTGTTGGCTAGAGTCATGGACAAGAGCAAGGCCTGTCTGAACTGCCACTCAGTTTTTATTCTGTGAGTTTGCAGGGTTGGTGATTAGAGTGGCTTTCGCCCAATTATGCTGTGATTATTCCGCTGCACTGTAATTGACTGGGGAGATATGCTAATACCTGTCATTTGGGATGATAAAAGATGAGCGGAGGACGCAATGCATTATTTAGCTGGCTGTGTGATAGATGAGGGATGCGCAGAGTGCTTTAATTGCTGAGAAGAGAGGTTAAGCTGAACGAACGGATGAATTAGAAATGAGTTTTTTTATGGCTTGTGGAAAAGTGAAATAAAGGAAAATGTGCTTTAAAACTGAAGCAGCGGATAGAAGCAAACACAACAAGGCTAGATCTTTTAGGCAGCTTACTCTATTAATTTAACTGTATAAGACAAAAATGCAGTTTAGTGTTCAGTAAATAATAATAATAAAAATGTTCAGTAGGTTCACATTTCTGCCAAAAAAAGTCACTGTTAAAGGAATTGTTTTAATTTCAGATGGTATTTGGTAATTTGGAACCTCTTCAGTGGCAATTCAAATATACTGAAATGTTATTTCTAAAGACGAATGCACCACTGTTGAATTCTGTGTTTTGTGTGTGTATAGGTCTGAGGTGGATTTATATAGGTGGTTTTATTTTTTTTTCCTGAATACATGTGTATCTATACAGTTAATAAGTGCATACAGAGAGAGGTGAGATAAAATGAATATTCATAATAATTGGGGTAGAGTAACAATAAAATTAGCAGGAGTATACAAATAACTCACAAATGACAAAGCTCTTACCCTTTGGGTGGGAAGGTCATTATGTACTGTATCTCCTTTTAAACATTAAATTACTTAGGAAAAATAATGGCGGCTACATAGTAATTTTTTCCCTTATGACATTCTTTCTGTTTGTGCTGTCAGTAGGTGAGCCTTTGCCCACATTTTATAAAAATACTTGGAGTTTTGCCGTCGTACCCATGTGTGATATGGATTTGTGTGCAGGGTTTTCCTGTTAGCAAAGAGTTCCTCCCTTTAATTTAAAAATGCAATCAAAACAGCAATTCTCTCTTAAGTCTGGTGAAGAAATATCACACAGGTTGAAGCCTAATGCAAGTTGTGGGGGTTTCTGGAAGCTTCCAGTGGCTGTTAGAAAAGATATATGGGAAATATTATCTCAAATTGTATTGAGCTTTAATGGAGAACATGGTGGAAGAAGCAAGGTGGGTATTGGGGGTTGCATTTTTATAAAATGGGGGAAATGACCCTCTAGCATTGTTATCACCATCTAGTCAACTGTTATGAGACTGTGACTTGTATTTGTCCAGTGTAATACTGTCTATCAGGAAATAGCTCTCAAACAGATTATTCAGTGGTAATGGATTTCTCGAGAAGAACATGCCTGTTGAAATGGATGTCAACTTTAGACGGATGCAATACTAAAGTAGGTTTTGTTAGAGCTGATCACTTCCCCCAAATATACTAAATATAATTGGCACCTTGCTTTCACATTATTTTTGCAATGTGCTGAAGTTTCCTTATGGCTTTTCATCACCATAGTCAGGGATTGGCAGCCTATTTTACAGCTGGGGGCTCTTTGTTAACTTAATATTTATTTTTTGTTGTTATTTTTAAAAGAGCAATTTATAAGACTGTTTGCTACTTTTATAGAGCAATTTATAATGCTATGTGCTGGTTAATATAATTTTTGTAAAATGACTGCTCCATTCTCAAAAAGCAAGTTCTGCTAGTTGTACTTTGGCAACTTTCCATTGCTTGAATAGATGCAGCTCTCAAGCCTGTATGTTTTTGAAGAAAGAAGTGGTGTAATATTCTAATGTGATTGTTTTATATAATTGGCAGGCTAAAGCTAACTTTTTAAAATCCCTAGTTAACTATCTTTTTAAGCTGCTATAAAAGAAAGTTGATTTAATATAACTTAATTGTTATAATATATTTAATGCACATAGTGCCTTCATCCTGATAGACCCAAACTGCGTTGCAGTTACAGATGTCTGACATCACTGAAATGCAGCCACCTCTCCTGAGGGTGGCAGACATTTGGCACACAGCAAACCATGTAATAGTGCTGAGTTCAAGACACCACGCCAAATCCCTGTACCACAGGATCTTTAATGTCCATGTTGAGCTGACAGAAAAAAACATTCTTAAGGTCTAGGTCAAAGGACCCCAACACATTCATGTTCCTAAACCTAAGGACAGATAACAGTTATGGAAAGGAGAATAGCAAATAAGGATTTTTTTTTATTCAAGGACTTGTTTGATGTAGGCAGCACAGCAGAAGTGAGTCTTTAAAAGGAACTTAAATGTGGATGGGGTAGAGGCAGCAGGAATGGTTTTTATATACCTGAAATCTAGTAATTTTCAGAAAATGAGTCAAAATAGTGCCAGGTACTATATTTGCCCCTAAATCCTCCTGCCAGTTTTTGTGATAAAGATGTTTACATGCTTAATTTCTCCCCAGTCCCTCTAAACCCAACTGCCCTAAAAAGCATCATGTCTGTCCTCCACATTATGGCATGTGAAGCACCAGGCAACTATGTGCTGCAGCAATGAAATCAGCCTGCTACTTGAAAGATCCTGTATTCATTAAAAATAATAAATCTTACCTAGGAAAATACAACTACGGGTTTCATTTTGATATGGCAGCACAGTGATGCTGTGCGTCACCCTTTTCTCAACATTCACATTTATGCTTAAAAGATATGTTGTCAATGCCATTATTGTCTGTCTTAAAATATGCTGTGAAAGCCAACCGTTTTGAGAAGTCTCGTTTACATTACCCTCTATGCCCTAAAACCTACCTACAGTAACTGCAGGGTGGGAAGACTAATGTTACAAAATAGAAAAGCTCTAAAATCCTTGCCTTGGCTCAGTGGGAAGGTGGAATAGAGAGAGGAATGCAATGCTAATTCACATCAATTAACCCTTCACTACCGTCTATACTTAATACATTGATAATTCAAATGAAAAATATTTATCCTCATTTGCTGTTTGGCTGAGAGCGTAAATTTCCCCCCCGTAAATTTAAATGTCTTTAGGTCTAGTCAAAAATAGCTTTATTTTGCGACTGATAAAAGAAGTAACATATTTGACTGACAATGTTGGAAATAAGCGATAAGAATCTTTAACGGATCTATCAATCAAAACAGCAGTTTTATTTCTTGTGTTATTAGCTCCTGAGGCTTTGCTGCAGTGTGTGAGAGGTAATTTCTTACTGTAGGCTTTTCTTACTGTGCACTTGATGTAATTCTGGGGTGGGCGGTGATAACTGTACATTTTATTTTTGTTTTCAGTGTTTCAGTCATAAGGTTTTGATGATCTCAGCTTGTTCCTTCAATAGTTATGTCTGGCTATGATCTGAGGAATCTGCATAGCCCTCTAGGGTAATAGGAAAACAGTTCATGGTAGATCTGGTGAATTTTATAGACTTAAAAAAACACTAAAAGACAGGGGGACACTGATCTTATAATATTTTATAAACCCCAAAAAAATAATCTTGACAATTTCAAAGCATCCTTTCCTTTTCATAGCTTCCCATCAGGGCTCTATATACATTTTATGGAACAGGCTCTAGGCTCAGTTTATGATGTTCATTTTGAATTTTGTGTGTTATGCTTGTGTTGCTTTGTAAACCCCAGATCAGTCCTAGTTATGTTAGTTTATTAAAAGCTCTAGTGGTCGGAGCATAGAACAAAGAACCAGAAACTCCTGAGTTTTAAGTAATCCTGGCTCCTGATACTGAGTCCCAGTCTGTGGTGCTAGATAACTGCTTTAGAAGCAGTAGTGGTAGCATCCAGAAACAACAATTTGGGAAACCTTGAGTGCAATACCAGAGAGCATTTTTCTTGATTCATGCAGTATAAACATGTAACTAATATTCATTTTCATGTAGAGAGAGAGTCCTCCCTCCCTTCCTAAGATTTTGTATTTTATAGAGAGGAGATTTAGGCCCAAATCCTTCAAATTTTTGTGCTCATGCTTAAATTTGCATAGACCCATTAAAGCTAGGGGAGCCATTCATGTACTTAAAGGCAGGCACATGTATAAATATTTTCAGAATGGAGTCCTATAGAAAAACAGATTTTCAGAGGAAAGGCAGGTACTAATGAAAATGTAGCATTATGAAATATGCATACTGCACTCTTGATAAGTAATCTGTTCTTTATATGTTGACTAGTTTAGATTTTTTTATAATCACATGCACTAGATAATGGAAATAAGAAACTATAATGAAAGTAATTTCAGGAAATCAACATTTTGTGACCTTACCTGATTTTTGAACAATACAGTATATATAAATCTAGATTTTAGACATATATGTATATATAATACTTTATTAAATCTTTTTTTTTAAATAACACCATAGACTATTAAAAGGGACAGTTTTAAAAATCCAATTTTCTTTGCATCATTAGTAGTATTAGCTTACTTTTTGTTCTACGTTCACCCTGAATGAAAATAAACTAGTCAGGTTCACTTTCTGCCTTTCATGAATTGGCATAGTGCTACAGCATTTAGGTGGCAAACACTGGGCCAGATTGTCCCCTCCTTCAGAAAAGCCATCGAAGAGCCAGTGGGAGATGAAAACTCTGCAAGATTCCCTGCACAGAATTCCCACCGGAATGTTCCATCAGGGTTTAGGGGGCAGAGTTTGTTCACCCAATCTGTGGAACTGGCAGGAGGAGGCTGAATCCTGCAACGCATGGATTCTCCCAAAATCTTCCACGCAAAGAACTTCTTATTCACTTTGCTTCCTGGCTTCCTGTGGCTCTCCCTCATCCCTTGTCAGTATGGCACTGAAGGAGCTATGCTGACAGGCCATTCTAACAGAGGGGTTCCACAGCATGGGGATGCTCCACGCAGAAGGTCATGCCACCTGAGGTTGTATTATCCTTTGAACCATTTCTCAGCTAATTTCTTTGTAAGGCGGGGAGTGGGGGCAGGGGGAGACAACAATCTGTGTAGTGCACCTACTGGCCCAGTCTGCCCTCTCCTCACAGGCAGATTGTGCTGTGGCGAAAGCTGACATACCTGCAAGGGGAGAAGATCCATGCACAGAGAGAGAATTTTTGTTATCATTAACTTCATTACTGGACACTCTTGTTATCTATATAAATATCGAGTTCCTCTTTTAATCTTGCTAACTTCTAATTAACATTATTGCAAATTCTGGCATAGACTGGTGACCAGTGTTTGTTGCTATCCTGAGACATTGAAATATTTGTGTAGTGTCCACTCTAGAATTTACTGTTGTGTTAGTTAACACATGATAAAACACAATTAAAAAGTCAAGTGTAGACATACTGAAAAGGGGAAAAAATTGTATTTTGTATGTGGGAGCTCAGTGGTTTGAGCATTGGCCTGCTAAACCCAGGGTTGTGATTTCAGTCCTTGAGGGGGCCAGTTAGGGATCTGGGGCAAAATCAGTCCTGCTAGTGAAGGTAGGGGGCTGGACTTGATGACCTTTCAAGGTCCCTTCCAATTCTACAAGATACCATAAAATTTATTCTCAGAATGGGATGAGCAGCATATAGCATGTCAATATAACACCATCTGAATTTAGAAAGATCTGCCTTTTTATTTTGTTCTTTTGGAAGTGATGTGTTAAGAATAGCTATGAAATAGACGTAAATGTATGGGAACGTTACAAGTTAAAAGAAGAAAACAAGCAGTGTTTCTAGTTGAAAATGTTTAAATATACTTAATTTACTGGGGAATGAATTATCTGTATTTAGTTAGAACCCTGTGTTGTGGGTGGCTTTACTTTGTAGTTTCTTGTCTGTATTCCTTGTTCTCTACTGAGGCTTGTTAAAAATCTTTCGAGGAATGCTAAGGAATTTGGGATTAAATGAATAATGTCTATAGGCAGCAGAAGCTGAGTCACTGATATGAGAATTAGCATTTTGGTAGGCGAGCGAAGAGTTTTATTTTCAGTTTTTAAAAAAAAGTTCCTGCTCTTCGTTGCTAGCCAGGATAACTCTGAAACTGATGAGTACAAAATACTGTGGGTTTGGGTATTTGTGATTTTCTGCTCTTTTATTCATTTATTTATTTATCAATCAGTGTTTCAGAGGTAATAAAACACACTATCCAGGAGCCTAAATGAGGTGTAATGAATTTGATTTTAGGGGGGATGGGAATTTATTTCAGTAGTTGTTGCTTAATCAACATCTACTCTGCCACTTCACATCAGCTTCTGTCCTTTCCAAGTGAATTAGTTCTTTGGGCAGCACGTCAAGAGGAAGTGTATTGTTCTTGGCAGGGCACTTGAATTTCTAATTACCAGATTCCTGCCTTAATTGCAATTACCTGGACACCCAGGCAGGGTGAACTTTTGGAAAAGAATGTAATTAGTGCAAAAAACCTTGCTGCCAGCTGCTTGTCTGGATACCTACACTAAGCAAAACCCTGATAAGTTCACATCTATAAAGACAATCTATCAGTCCATACAAAAAGCTGCCGAAAGCGCACGTCTGTGATGTAAATATATATCATTATGCAGCCACAGACATACTGTTACAGTAAAAGAAAAACCACTCACTATTTTATTCCCATCTCTCTTTGAGAGAGGAGGGGAGCGTGCATGTGTTGGGGTTGGGAGCGGGATGGGAGAAATGACATCCAGCATCTTTCTGGATACGTGCTATCTAGTACGTAAGTTCAAAAAAGAGCAAACGTGTGTTAGATTTATTCTTTGTTTTGAGTAGCGCCCACAGCGCTGAAAACCTGGATGTAAACATACCCTTTGACTCAATAAAGACCATGCCAAGGTGAGCGATGGCATCATTGTTAAAGCTGGGGTGAAGGTCTTCCCCAACAAAGGGTTACATAATGTTAAAGTAAAAGAAAAACCACTCCCTATTTTATTCCCATCATTGATTTTTATTCCCATCATTGACCCTCAAGAGTTCAAATGGACAGACCTTCTCTCCTTGGTGGCAGCCAGTTGCAGCATATCTGTATCGCCTATTGATGGACTGAAAATATCAGATAAAAGTGCTTTCTGTTTTTTTATAGCAGGAGGTATAAAACTGCTTTGTTCTTTAGAAAATCCAGTCAAGAGCACTTCAAATGAAGTGCTCAAGTGATAGGCTCCCCAAGCACAGGTAATCGTGAAAGTGGAAGTGTTGTGATGGGAAGGGTGTTGTAATAAATTGTTCTAGCTGCTTGTAAACAATGAGGGGTGGAGAAGACAGGGAGGTAAGCTGAAGTAGCAAAATACAACTCTGGTGAACAGTGGCGTGGTTTAAATTCAATTAATTGGTTTTCGAGTCATCCACCAGTACATCAATTTGTCTTTTATTAACAAAACTTTTCCTGTCACATAGCAAGAAGCTGGCAGCAGGAATACACTCTAGCCTAGCCTGGTCACATATACAAAACCAACACATCTGCAAAGACAAGAGGTGACACAAGCAGTGCATGATGTATTTGAAAATAAGTGCATCATAAAGGATTACAGCTGGCCTTTGAATTCAAAATAAAAGGAAGCAAAGGGCTTGTTGCCCTCTTCTCAGCTTTGCCAAAATAGAAAAAGGTAATAATAAACACATCATGAGGTAATTTGTGAGAATATCAAGGCTACCCATCCTAAGGGACTTCACACTGGGGTTTTAAATTTGGTATTTGTAACAGAAGAAGGTTTTAAAAGTCATAACATCAAACATTATTTTCATAGTTATTTTGTCTCCTTTTTCTCACCCAAATTTAGCAAATAATGGATTATATTGTATTCTTGATGCAGTAGAAGGCATCACAACCATGTTTTTGTTTACTTCTCTGTCTGTGCATCTTCAATTATAATTTTATTTAGATTAGCTGCAGTCTGAGGAGATGACATACATATAGTATTTCAGTGTGTCATATCAAAATGATTGCCTTCTTTCTTTTCCCTTTTTGGCAACAGACTGATACCTTATGTTCTCTCTCTCTTCTCCCCCCCTCCCCACCCCATATACACACACTCTCAAATACTATATACACACACACACACACTATTATATATATATAGATCATACATGTACGTGCAAATCTGTATAAGAGAGAGTGTACACTCATATGGCCAAGATTTTCAAAAGTGACTTGTGATTTTTGGGTGCCTAACTTGAAACATCATAAAGGAGCCTAATTTTCAGATGCAAGGTACTCAGCACTTTCTGAAAAGTAAGCCCTTTTAAGGTGTCTTAAGTTGAACATCTGAAGTCACTAATCTTTTTGAAAAATCTTAGTCCGGGAAGATAATTAATAAACTGGAGATCATTTACTACCAGATAATCAGTTTTACAGTTTTCTTTGAAAATTATCAGGGCAGACACCTTAGAAATATAATTTATTTATTGGTGTTGTAATAAGTAGAGGAGACTATGACGCCATGGTATTTCTTCCAAGTTTTAATGTTGGTGGTACTTAGAATAGTAAAGACCAAAAGAGATTTTTAACTGGGGATATTTTGCCTTCTGTAGTTCATTACCTTGTAACCTTAACTGAACTACATATATCAGAAAACAGATGATGCATGCCAGGGCTATGGGAAGCTATTCCAGAGACTTCCTTGGCTATCCTCAGTCTAAGGGTAGCTGTGGCCATGCAGATACAAAACATCCATAGAACTGGACTCAGTGGTGTAATCTGATCCCTTGTATAAGATTGCTACATGCCACTTTTCATCTAGTCAGCATCTCGTGAAACATTACTGTATTACAGAACTCGTGTTTTTATAGTTCTCACATACACAGATGATAGAGGGAATAATAGTTTATTTTTCTTTCTTTAGGAAGCAAATAGCATGGTAGCATTCGTTTTCTTGATCTCTTTTGAAAATTTTCTGCCCACCTCCACCTTTCAAATGCTTCTACTCCGAGTTAAAATCATATAACTTAATTCATTGTTTAAAACTTCAGGAGAAAAAATAAATCAGAGGTTTCATATATTACAGGTATTCAGTGAGAGGAGGTAAACAACACCTTTCAATGATATTTTTACCATTTATGGTAATGGTAAATTAAGACACAAAATGAAAAAGTGAAAGTTACGTATAATTTGGATCATCGTTCCCTTCTCTCTCCATGGTTCTAGAGAGACCCATTTAACTTTGCTGTTTTAAAATCATGATGTATGTAAGCTAAATTGGTCAGAAATAATGAAAACTTGTGAGACAAATTTCCCAGTTATTAAAAGTGATGAAACAAAACTCTTTTTAAAAAGTGATTGTTGGTTCTGGACCTGGCCTAGAATCTCTCTTCTCTAACATGTCTGTGTTTGTTAGCATGAATGCAGGATACTATACGATTTGCACTTTGCTTCCTTTTATTTTGAATTCAAAGGCCGGTTGTAATCCTTTATGATGCACTTATTTTCAAATACATCATGCACTGCTTGTGTCACCTCTTGTCTTTGCAGATGTGTTGGTCTTTGACCCAAAACTGGTAAATGAACCCTGCAGGGAAATCATTAGAGAATTGGAACAGTTGTGGTGGGGTGATCAAGGGTCAAACCATTACCTCCCCATAGGAACTTCTACTTAAATTGAACTTCTTGCTTTTCTGAAAGCAGGTCAAGTGTCAGGGAGGTTGAAGTGGGCAGGTACAAGGCAATATAGATCATGGACACAATACAGTTCTTTAACTTTGGTCTAAAAAAAACAAAAAAACCCAGACCAGTTGGGGTTGGTTACTTTAGACTAATGATCTTTTACATATACATATATATATATAATAATATATATATATAATTAATGTCCTGACGATTCTACTACAACAGTCAACAATGCTGACAATAATGTGCCAGTTTGGGGATCAAACAAAATTTGTGTTGTTTTCCTAGAATAGTTTGTACTCTTTCTTTTTAATCTTTCTCTGGTTGTTCTCTCTTGTCAAAAAGCAATGAATCAAATATTACAACAGGAAAACATCTCAATCGCTTTTTATGCTGGAAATGTACATCCCATTCTAACCTTCTCCTCCTTTCTTCAATGCCACCATCCTCCTTACTCCAAACAGTATTTTTAGACATGGTAGATAAAAATTGATTATTTGAAATAAGTAAATAAAAAAATCCATTTGGGTTTTTCTTTAATTAAATTAAATAAACCTATTTAAATTTGAAATTGACAACCTATGTTAAGAACTAAACTTACTATAATCTATTGAAACTTTTAAGTTGAATATACAAAATAATATTAAGCAATATATGTTTGCTTCCAGGATTTTAAGAAAGTCAAAGCAATATAGGGGTGGAAGTCACTGGCTAAGCCTCTAAAATCAGAGTTTGTTGAAAGTCTAAACCAACTTTTGACATAAGTAGCCCCTTCTGCAAGTGCAGAGAGAATATTTTCTTCGTTTCAGTTTATTCAGCTATTTCAGTTTAATGACTATTTCCTTGAAAGTTAAGAAGCCAGTTGGGAAGAGAAAAACCAGCAGTTTGTTGTTCCCTTCTCATCTATGAATAAAAATGGGGTACGACAGGATGAGATTTGCTAGTCCTAAAATCTTCAAGGTCATGGTGACTAGATAATACTAACTTACTACAGATAATACTTCCTTTGTTTAATAAATCGGTTAGTCTTGAATGCAAACCATGTTTTGAGACACCCTTTGATAAATTTTGTTACTTCTCGATCCAGCACATTTAAAGTAATATGTTTAAAAAAATCTGTTTGTGCATTTCTAATTGAGTTTCAATTTCCATCTGGCACATGGTATGCACACCCCATCCTTCTTTGGGGTGGGGCGGGGTTGTGATGCCACCACGGTTACAGTCTAACAGAGTGTCCTTAGGTTGAAAGCAGCGTAGCCCAGAGGCCGGAGTCAATATGGTGACTCTTGGAGTCAGGGCAGTGCAGCCCAAACGCCAGAGTCAGTACCGCAGACCTTGTGTTCGGGGCAGTGTGGTCTAGCAGACAGTCAATTACAGCGGCCCTTGCGTTCAGAGTGGCGTGGCCTAGCAGCCAGAGTCAGTACAATGGCCCACAGATACAGGGCAGTGCGGCCTAGTGGTCAGAGTCAATACAACAGCCCTCAGGCACAGGGCAGTGCGGCCTTGCGGCCAGTACCTGAGGGGCTGTCACAAGAGGGGCGGGGTGGCCTGGGTAAGTGACCCCAGGCCCACCTGACTCCACCAGGCCCCAACCGAGGGCTCTAACACTGGTGGTGTGGTCCACCACTGGGTCAGTGTGGAATCCCACCGAAACACACTGCCCTCACATGGGTCAGAGATACCACTCGCTCACCTTCCCTGGGTCACTTCCTACCACTCTTCTTGAAGCTGTAGTCCATGGGTTATTGGGGTCTCCAGGCTTCTCAGCGCAGATAATTCCCTGGGTCTCTGTTGGCCACAGCTCTTCGGTAGGGTTACTATATTTAAAAAATAAAAAAAGAGGACACTCCACGGGCCCTAGCCCCGCCCCTTTCCCACCCCCGTCCCCGGCCCCGTCCCAATTCCGCCCTTTCCCCGGCCTTCCCCAAAGTCCCCGCCCTAACTCCCCCTCCTCCCTCCCAGCCACGCGAAAAGGGCTGCCCGAGCGCTACTGGCTTTACGGTTTGCCGGGCAGCCTCCAGATCCTGTGCCCCAGGCCGGCGCTTCCCCAGCGCAGCTGGAGCCCAGGAGGGGAAGCGCCCAGCCGGGGGCGCAGGGTCTGGAGGCTGCCCGGCAAACCATGAAGCCGGTAGCACTCGGGCTTCGGTCAGCCCCTATGCCTCCGGACCCTGCGCCCCCGGCCGGGCACTTCTCCTCCCCGGCTCCAGCTGCTCTGCTCCTCCCCGGACTCAGGCTTCGGCTCTGTTTAAGAGCCAAGCTGCCCGAGCCAGCGCTACCGGCTTCGGGCAGCCCCCCTTGCCTCCGGACCCCAGCCGCCGGCCGGGCACTTCTCCTCCCCGGTTCCAGCTGCTCTGCTCCGGCGGCACAGGGTCCGGAGGCAAGGGGGGCTGCCCGAAGCCGGTAGCGCTGGCTCGGGCAGCTTGACTCTTAAACAGAGCCGAAGTCTGAGTCCGGGGAGGAGCAGAGCAGCTGGAGCCGGGGAGGAGAAGTGCCCGGCCGGCGGCTGGGGTCCGGAGGCACAGGGGCTGCCTGAAGCCGGTAGCGCTGGCTCGGGCAGCTTGGCTCTTAAACAGAGCCGAAGTCTGAGTCCAGGGAGGAGCAGAGCAGCCACGGGAGAGGAAATGCCCGGCCGGTATTTTTCCCGGACATGTTCGGCTTTTTGGCAATTCCTAGGGTTACCATACGTCCGGTTTTTCCCGGAAATGTCCAGCTTTTCGGCAATCAAACCCCCGTCCGGGGGGAATTGCCAAAAAGCCGAACATGTCCGGGAAAATGCCGGCCGGGCATTTCCCCTCCCGCGGCTGCTCTGCTCCTCCCCTGACTCTTCGGCTCTGTTTAAGAGCCGAGCTGCCCGAGTGCTACGGGCTTCAGGCAGCCCCCTTGCCTCCGGACCCCAGCCGCCGGCCGGGCACTTCCCCTCCCGGGCTCCAGCTGTGCTGGGGAAGCGCCGGCCGGGGGTGCAGGGTCTGGGGGCTGCCCGGCAAACCATGAAGCCGGTAGCGCTCGGGCAGCCCTTTTCACATGGCTGGGAGTGGGAGGGAGGAGGGGGCGGAGTTGGGGCTGGGCTGGGGCGGGGCTGGGGCGGGGATGGGGATGGGGAAATGGGCGGGGCCAGGGCCCCATGGAGGGTCCTCGTTTTTATTTGTTAAATATGGTAACCCTACAATTCCCCCCCGGACGGGGGTTTGATTGCCAAAAAGCCAGACATGTCCAGGAAAAACCGGACGTATGGTAACCCTACTCTCCGGTCCTAATCTCAGGATCTCCAGCTCCCACAGGCAAGGACTGTGGCAGCTCATCCAAAGGTCCTTCCTCTCCGGTAGTCAGCCTGTAATGAGCTGGGCTGCTCCCTTTTATACTAAGACAGCAGTTGGAGCATGCCCAGCATGGTCTGAGGGGCAGGACTTCTGCACTCCATAGCATGGGGTTAACCCTCTCTTGCCCAGTGCATGGCATGTACACACCGTCACACCATCCAAAAAGAGCTTGACACAAATCACAAGTAAAATAGTAAGCACTGAGCAAATAAGAAATGCATCATTTACTGTAAAATAAATTACAAATCTGAATAAAGATAAATTAAGCTATATAATTGCTTAAGTGGATATGTATAGACATAATGTATCCTCCTGGTTAGCAAAAATAAGCACCAAATATAATGTAAAGGCTCTATTTAGTTGCAAATCAACATGTTTTAGTGTTTACCAACCAATGAGAATCAACTGTTCTTTAGAAAACAACTAAAAAGTACAAATAATAAAAAATACAATTAAAACCTATGATTTAAATCAAGGTTTTCTGTTCGCTGATTTAACACATGGTTAAAATTATGATTTACATAGCTTTGATTTAAATTAAATCCACCCTGTTTTATACTCTTAAAAACTGCTAAAACATGAAATGGCCTTGTACAGATTGTACAAAAATAATATTTCCTAATTATGGGGAAAATCTCCAAAACAGTGCACTGAGGGCGATAGAATCTGGTGTGTGCTTAGTATGAAGGATGAGGAGGAGTTCCATGTTCCATGGAGTCCTGTAACCATTAAAACAATGATTTTGCAACCAGAAAACATCCAAGTGAGAAAATGTAAAATATTGCAAGTGGTAGATATGAAAAACCCCAAAGCTATGAGTGGTGTAGTATTAGACTGCGTGTCCAAATATTGGAGAGCAAAAATGTTTGTGCTAAAAGAAAATTAATTTATTCTTACAAATCTGGAATCTGTATCACTAATATCCAAGTACCAAATTCACCAACATTCACGTCCCTTCATATATACAACAGGCATTTTTAGGACGATGTGTCAATCTGTATTCAGATTTTTTAATATGCTATAGTACACAAAGGAATAAATACAAATATGCACTGGAGAAAGTAGGCTGAAACCCAATCCCAGCTTTGAAAATAACTGCTGAATAGCATTCCTAGAGAAGTAGACACATTTTGATCAGTGAAGATAACATTGCAAAGTGACTGGTAAATATTACAAAAAAATTAAAATTAAAAGGGGAAAATATAGGTTCTATTTTGCTTTTGGTATCCTGTTCTCAGAAATGCATATACTATATATTGAAAACAAATCAAAAAGGTATCAGGAGCTCAGAATTCAATGAGAAACTCTCATATTCAACTGCACAGGGACTCATCATTTAACGAGAACTGTGCTAGATCACAGATGGTATACTTCATGGGTTATGATTTCACAAAACGGGCTGCCTTCACAATTTGGTTCTCTTATATCTCACTCTTGGGAATGTAAAGGTTAGTGCTTGATTCTATAAAATTGTTTATTATGGGCTCTTTGTTTTGTGGCTTCAACATTCATCTTTTATTTATGTGAGAGTTTTTATTGTAATTATGTTTATCAATGAAGAAGAGAGAAAATTTGTGGTCATGGAGACAAAGTTAAAAACTTGATGCTGTAAAACAGAACCTTGCTTTGGGTCTCCCAGTACATATTATGCTGTCTGATTTGATTGTAAGCTCCTCTGGGCAAGGACTAAGTCTTCTTTTGGGCCTGTACAGCACTGAGCACATAGTTGGCATATAACAAAATAATTAGTTTGTTGTTGCAGCTATAGGATATCTGCCCGAATTGAGTGCTACACATTCTGCAGATAGCAACAGTGTGTTTATATTATTTCAGTTAGAAATCCAGGTGCAGTAATTGTTAACTCACTATGAAGAAGCTGAGTGTCAGGACTGATGCAGTGCACAAGTTTAAGCCAATGCCAGAAATCAGAGAATTGAGAAAATACTATACGAGACATTAAAGAGAGAACACTAGAAATAAAGTGATAGCTCAGTTTCAGCACTCCAAAGGAGGCATTGTAATGTGTCCTGTGATTAGATCATACCTAATCTGGTGATAGAGGACGACAGAAAGGGACCAGCCGAAATCATTTATCTTTAATTCCTGCTTCATTCACTTCCAGCAGCTCTTTTCTGTAAAAACAACCTGGAGCCGAGAAGTAAACATTGCCGCTGTTGCAGAAAGAATTCTGTTCCTCTAATACCTCTAGTTTCTTCAGTAACGGAAGTCTACCTAAGAGTCCAAGCAATTTTGAAATAGCCCCTTGTGTATCAGTTTCTGGAATAGAAAATATGGCTTGCCTTGATTCTAACTGCTGTCCAGCATTTAATTTGTCCTTGCTTCAGGATATAGGGTATTCAGAACACATTTTCTGCACAGTCCAGGTGTGTTTTTACTAAAGGACAATGTGCAGACTGATTTGACACTCTTTAAAGAATTTTCACTCAGAAAATGCTGCTCCAGCTTCTGATACTGATAATAATGAATGGTGCTCAATGAAAGGCTGCGACATTGAGAGAAGCAATTCTCTGAACATGATTCCCATCCTAACACATCAGTACTACCAGCCTAGCTTCCTTGTCTGGAAGATGACTGGCTAAAAAACAAGGCAAGACAGTAGTAGAGGGGAAATAAAGTTGGTTTTGTGCAGGCCCATCACAACCATGTCTGTATTTTTTGTCTGAATTTTTTCTTGGAAGTCAATACAATAATTTGTATTTTAAAAGACAAGAAATTTAGGAGAGGATGCCCAGATTATAGCAGTGATAATGCAGGTTAAATTTTAGGCCTTTAAAGGTTGGCATGTCCTTTTAATAAGTCTGTCCAGAGAAAATAAAGCAATTCACTAGAGTGCTATATAACAGTCACAGGAGGGGGATGTGTATGTCATTCTAAAAAGTGATTGCATTCTTTACCTCTTCTCTTTTGTTAGAATGGGGTGTGATTGAGCAACATCCTTCCTGTTGCCTCCCTGAAGTTCCTATGGTATAGTAGTAGGGAATATTAATTAACTGTAGCTATGTCCCACAGATTTGAATCAGTGATGACTGACATCGTCTATCAATTTCTTTTTAAAACTTTATTTCAATGGAACTTTCCCTAAGGACGTGAGCTTGTGAAGTTTTTCTAAGTCCTTACAGCTCTACTCCAGCACAGTGAATAGGGCTAAATAAAATTATGTTGCTTGTCTCTGATTTTGATCTAATTTTCTGGGAACTATCTCCACACACCCTGAAATCAATGCAAATGCATCACATTAAACTTACCAAATCACTGGTTTCTTTTGTGTGGGGAGGTCTACAGCCTTCCCTAAATCTCTCCTTTGCTGCAAAAGGAAAGGCGTGTTCACTTAGGTTTTTTCAATCTCCTTCAGTAGCTCATTGGCTAGTACCTGAGGTTTCAAGAGCTTTCCCCCTTTTTTCTCCTACTGATATATCCCCAATACTTTTGGTAACTTCCTCTCCCTTTTTTTTGTTTTCAACTCTGCAACAAAAGAAAGTTAACACTAAATGTCATTTTATAATTGCAGTAATGATCACACAGCTGTGCTTTCCTGGTATTATAACGCACGTCAGGATCAGTTTGGGAACTCAGCTTCATTTCCTGCCCAGATGTAATTCTGTTGACTGTTGTTATAGTAAGAAAGTACAGTTTCTTGTTCATTATGGCTGAAGTCTGACAGAGGCCTGTGAGAGATAATGAAGGCCTGGGTAAAAAGGATGTTACAGTTCTGGGCTAGCTTTGCCTAAGCTTTCAATCAGTCTTGTGTGTATATGCATGTGTGTGTGTGTGTGTGTGTGTATACAGGTTTTTTTACATGTGTTTTTCTTTCTTGAGTTAAGAAACATTTTCTTTATTTATGAGTATGTGAAATTCTGAGGAGGAGCTCTTATACTTAAATGAACCCGTGAGCAGCCCATAGAAAAGCAAGTGCCCACAGCGCTAATAATGAGAACTGACAAGGCAATCCTGCTGTGTTTATTTATGACCTTCTGCCTTTGTTAGCTCTTGTGAGAAATTCCTTTCTAACCATAACAATATTGCTAGAGTTTGGCACTGTGCTGAGAAATCCTATGGAGCCCTGAGGCCCACTAACTGGCAATGGTTCAGCTCATAACAGATTGGCATGATTGTTACAGTTTTTACATATTTAGTTCTTTATTTACTCCTTTACTTAATTCATAAGTCTGTTTGTTACCTTAACATGCTTGTTTATTTTGAAAAAGCACCCTTCAGAATTTGAGGGGGAGGCATGGAGGAGGCCAGCTTCATTCTTGCTATTTTTTGTAATCTTATCCAGTGAATAACTCAGGGAAGTGTGATGGTGACAAAGTTTGGTTTGATGGTTCCACAGTCAGAGCTTTTTGTAGTCACAAGGCAACTAGCATAAAAAGAGGGATGGACAACAATAGAGAAATTGTGCCTTATTTGTACAGATCTAATCCCTTCAACCTTACTGACCATCAAGGGGCTAGTACAGACTCGCAGGCAACACCTTTATAAAACTACTGTGAACCAAATACTAACAGCTAGGTCATAAAAAACAGTACAACTTTAATAGGATTGGCTGAATACAGTTTTTTCTTTTTCACTTGCAAATATTCTATACTGAAACACCTTCCATTGTTTTCTCTCAGGGCATAATTATTATTCTTTCATTGTAATATAGTTGAGTACCCTTTCCCTAGACCCCTCCCCCAACCCAAGATAACGTTTAGAGACACAAGCTCATTGGAAACATTATCTGGAAGAGTTTGGGATGCTTTCTATTCTTTATGATAAGAAGAAACAGCTTCAACTTTCAAGAGTCCCATATCGCTAGGGCACTCAAAGACAAACAAAAGGTTGGTTTGCCTATTTACCACTGAACATTTTTTACTCATGGTTATTTATTTAAATTTATTAAAATTCAGATCATCATTGTGAATGCTGTATTTTTACTTCTATGTATTGTATATTTGGTTTAATGTGCTTCAGCTATGAATCTATATTTCTACTTTCCTCTCTCTAATTGGGATCAAAGAGCACATGTAATCTTTGAAGCTCTCGGACAGAGGTTAGGTGAACACCCTCAGTGATAGGGCAGACATAATTTCTGTTGTAACTCTGAATATTTCCGCCAGGCTGCTGCCATCATTTTGTTTGGATAGAGTTTGTAAAATGTGGTTGGAAAGAGCACACTATGCAGTTTCAAAGGTGGTCTTTTTGTGACCATTGCCTTTTTCGATTTTTTTTGTAAAGGTGTAAGTGATTAAAGGAAGCGTCACAACACATCTCTTCTATTAGTCTAATCATGATGCTGTTTAAAATCTGAGCCCTCAGATATTTTTATAGGATTTCAGAAACCATTTAAAACTTTCATGGGAATGTCAAAGGCTTATGAATTTTACACAAATTCACTGTAAGCATGTTATATCAAAGTACCAAAGTGTCCTGCTAAATGATTTTATACAATATTATATCCCAGACAGTCCTGAAGAAATGAATATTTGTTATATGGAGACATGTTTCAGGGCTCTGATTGATTAAGGTAGGTGGCACTATTTGCCATTTGAGAGAAGAGATCTGAACGTTTATTTTCTGCTGTTTGTTATTATTGTGTTTGATTTCACACTCGCTCTTTCTCCAGTTTACTTAATAATGAAAGGTTGGGAGGATCTGAATGAGCAGCTTTGAAGCATAATACTTTGACTTTGCTGTTAGTGCCCCATAAACTCCTTTTAACATCAGAAAGTAGAAGTGTGTGTGTTTGAAAGCAGAGCTTAATTAAAACTATCAGACCTTGATTGTTTGCACTTTATCAGTCATTCAACTGCACACTCAATTGGGATCACATGCTGGATTCACAAAAATGAAAGAAAAACAAAGAAGAGGTGGAAATCTTGCATGAAGATGAAAGCACAAAAGTTAATTGATGGTAGCCATTTGTTTAAGATTTAGGGTTGATTCAACTGTGACTATCAAGAAAGAATTGTGAACCCTGCAATGGTGTTGCAGCAACCATCTATCCCTTGTCCCTCTCTAGCACTCAGTATATAAGGAGAATGGCATTGTGCTAATTATTGCTGTTTTTATATAATTCTCTGATACATTTTTGCTTATTCAGTTTCCTGGAAAACTGTCCACCTCCTGTTAGTTTTCTGGCATATTTTTCATCTAATGTCTCCATATAAATCAAGAGTTGAAGATGACAACTTTTAAAAAACCCAAATCAACAACAAAAAGTGGGCCCATATCATGCCTTCTGATTCAGTGCATATTGAAATCAGTGATGTTTGTATCTGTGTATTTACATTGCAAAATTAGTCCACATTCTTTCTCAACATACTCCATTCACTCTGGCCAAATTCACCTCTCTAGTAAACAACCATGGCATCTGCACTGGCATTCACCCTGAATCTGACCTTTCTCCTTAACATAGCCATGGCTGACAAGCCAATGGTGTGGTTGAGCAAATCATTGGAGCTGCTGTCACTGTAAAGTATTCAGTGAATGCGTTGGGTTGTTGACTTATTTTATCAAATTATAGAATAAGTGACACCGCATACTAGAGCAATACTAAGAAGAAGAGCTCAATAATATGATTCCATAGCAATGGATAGGCAGACTGCGAAGAGCTACAAAGGCATCGCACAAAACTGGGTGACTGAGTGACAAAATGGCCAGTGAAATTCAGCATTGATAAGTGCAAAGTATCACTTTGGTCACCTAAATATACTGAACCAGGATTATTAAAAATATTTATAAAATAAAAGCCATCTTAAAAACACAGAATCAGGAATTGGCCACTGCTCTAGGCAGGATGGGCTAATGAAATCTTATTTTCCTAAATAACCAAAATGTAGCCCCAATCTGTGTGGGCTTCCCATAGGGCTGTGCAGAGTACTTTTGGTGTCATTAGGGCTCCACGCAGGCAGTCTACCTTTGTGGATCAGATTGCAGGTTCAGGACCCATATTTGGAAACTAGAGAATATTTTTTCACTTCAAGGTCCCAGAAGCAAAGACAAAGTTTTCATCTCGAGGCCAAAAGACCAAAAATATCAAGACACTTGATCATGGCCTTGGATAGACCAAGAGACTACAGACACTTGACCAGAGCTCGGAGAGCCGAGAAGCGATATATATACACTAGTTTTGTTCTGAACTTTGCATTTGATCATTTAGAATCCCTTTATGTTTACTGCCTGGAAATGTTCCCGGCAGGTGGGAACCTTGGATAAAATCCTGGCTCCATTGATGTCACTGGCAAATCTCACATAGACTTCAATGGTACCATGATTTACCCTTAGTAAAGAGAATCCATCCTGTTCAAATGGAAGCTGAATCCTGTGCAGGTACTTAGACTTTGCATCGGTTATAGCCACTGCTGACATCACAAAGACTGGGGATTATCAGTTCTAAACAAAAACAAGTCATAGCATTGATTTTTGTTTTTAAATAATTTGCTCACACATGTTCCTGGTTGCTGAAGTTAAAAATACTGGACTTTGGGGGGAGGGGGGGGGGGGAAATGATTCTGCATTTTTTGAAATCTGTTCGTCATAACTTTTCAAAAATAGTATTTGACCCTACAAGAACAAAGCAGGATGTCTGAGAGCACAGTTCATTATTTGGGGTAGTTTAGGACAGTGGTTCGCAACCAGGGGCACATGTACACCTAGGGGTATGCAGAGGTCTTCCAGGGGGTACATTAACTCATCTAGATATGGATGAAATTAGGAATTGGATATTATGAAAAACTTTTTCATTGGGAGGGTAGTGAAGCACTGGAATGGGTTACCTAGGGAGGTGGTGGAATCTCCTGCCTTAGAGGATTTTAAGGTCAGGCTTGACAAAACCCTGGCTGGGATGATTTAGTTGGGAATTGGTCCTGCTTTGAGCAGAGGGTTGGACTAGATGACCTCTTGAGGTCCCTTCCAACCCTGATGTTCTATAATTCTATGATATTTGCCTAGTTTTACAACAGGCTACATAAAAAGCACTAACGAAGTCAGTACAAACTAAAATTTCATATCGGCAATGACTTGTTTATACTGCTCTATATACTATATGCTGAAATGTAAGTGCAATATTTATATTCCAATTGATTTATTGTATAATTATATGGTAAAAATGAGAAGTAAGCAATTTTTCAGTAATAGTGTGCTGTGTCACTTTTGTATTTTTATGTCTGATTTTTTAAGCAAGTAGTTTTTAAGTGAGGTGAAACTTGTGGAACACAAGACAAATCAGACTCCTGAAAGGGATACAGTACTGTACTCTGGAAAGGTTGAGAGCCACTGCTTTAGGAAACCACTGAGATTTATAGACTGAAAGAAAAGGGTTTCCCTAGCAAATGGCCCACATTTCACACCACTTTATTTACTGTCACTAAAATTAGTGCAAGAAGCTAAAATTTTGTACAAAGTGAGCTACTTTGGTTTAGAAGCCTTCATGAATAGATTAGTGTGTACAGGTACAGTTTTGACAGTTAAAATGAGAATGAATGTGTAATAAGTGGAATGAAATGAAAATGTCTGGAATACCATGACTAACTGTATGTGAAGAGTGTCTTTAACCAAACATTAATTTAGCAAAGCTCAGGTTTGTCCTGCACACGAATTTAGGATATAGAACAGATTCCCTGTCGTGGTAGAATTTTCTGAGACAGAAAGTTGGTGAATCAGGCTTACTACCAGAGACCTAGGGCTTTCCCAAAGAAAGTATTTGTAATGGACGTGATCTTGGCTGCTTTGCCTCAAATGAACCTTGAATTAACAATATTTGTAGAAGGTTCCTTGTCTTTTGGCCATGACTGTGTTACTTGGGCAAGGAGCCACACTGATAATGTTGAAAGCCACTTGTACAGCCTCACTTTTAAAGAAGTAGGTTGGCTGATTTTGTTTCTCCAGTTATGATGAGTGGGGAGGTACGGGTGGGAGGTATTCCATGTGTCTTGTCAGATAAGATTTTAAGGGATGCACTTGGGGTATTTTTGACATGACTGGATAAGGATTACAACATATATAGTTTGGAAAGAAGATACCTGCTTGGGGAGCCAGCATTAGTACATGAAAGGTTTTTCCTCATGTTCTCTATCATTCCTGTGCCTGTGTATTTTTCCAGTTGCACAGGAAATCTGAGGCTGTTAGCTCACTTGCTGTCTAGACAATGTGACCAGCGGGGCCTTTGGAAGACTTCTTGAAACACACTATTATAGGCTGCTTTGTGATGAAAAGAGGTCTTACAAATATCTTGAAATTTAAACAGAGCTATTGTGGCGTTTTTCTTTGTGTGTTTGTCAACCAAATCATTGGCTCAAAGTTAATCTCAATTACAGAGCATATTGTTTGTAATCCCCTCTAGTTCCAAAACAATAGTGAAGTGTGTGTATCTACTTGTATTTGTTATATATGGATCTATATTTACATATATATTTTATACATATATACATATGATTTTACTTTTAAAATTGTTGAGGGGGGTATATTATGTAGCATTCTATCTTTTTTAGTAATGCCATCTTTAATATTACTAAAAGACTGCGAGAAGGCCTGAATTTATTAACTGTGGCTTCAGTCTCCGTCCAGCCTGAGCCCAAAAATCTACACTGCAGTTTTACAGCCTCCCAGCCTGAGCCTGAGTCAGCTGACATGGGGCAGCTGTAGGTGTTTAATTGCAGCAGAGTCATACCTTATGTGATGTGTTTTTAGTGTTGAGCTGAGAATGTCCTAATGCTGTCAAACTAATTGTGTTTAGAATGTTGCTTGCTTCCAGGATTATTATCCAGTTATTGCAGTCTCATTTTTGTTGTTGGGTTTTTATATTTTTTGGCTCTAGGAATATTCTTTGAGCGAGAAGGATTATTATATAATATATATGTATTTATGTATTGTGTTGTTTCCCCTGTGCTTCACTGATGAGTAACCTTAGGTTTCCTGGCTCCATATGAGTAGTTTACTTCCTACACCTTTCCCTGCTGGCTGTGTTACAGTTGTGGATCGGAATCAAGAATGGCTCTCCTGTCAAAGTCTGATAAGATTGTACCACCGGGAAAACATATCATAATCCTAAACACAATGTGATCCTGTTCATTTTAGCTCTTGTACTTGTCACATGGACAAGAATAAAGGTGGTAGATAGGTGGAAGGTGAAGGGAAAAGGGAAGATAGTCATAGATATAACACACTTCTTACCTAAGAGGTATAAATTCTGCACAGGGACAGCTAGGTTTGTGATCAAGTTTTATCTAGAAACTAGCTTTGAGAACTGGTTGGGATGTCCTGAATAATATAGATACACACATAGATAATGTAGCATTTTGGTATGATTTGGTAGCAGAAGATATAGGAAATTGCATTTCATCCTTTATTTTTCTTTAGACCTGGCACCACATTCTAAAACTAAAGTAAACTGTAGATAACACTAATAAGATTATGCTACAAGAATCAAACCTGTGTAGCAAAAGATTTTTGGCAAGAGTAGGTTTGCTGTGCTTTGTTCCAGGAAATCAGAGCCTTACAGATGAAGTCTCTGAAAAAGAGGTAGAATTTAAGGCATGCCTTGGGGTATGGGGACCTCAGCCCCTTAAAAGAATCCCTGCAATTACCTAACCTGCCAGCTTTCCAACAAGATAAATGGAACCACTGTAGCTTGAAGGTGCCTTGGTTTGAATGAGATGCAGTAAGGTCTCTCTGTTCTTTACAGGCATCATAGATCTGATAGTAGTTATAAAAGAATAGAGTTGGTGCCCTGCTGACTAAATTGTCCTCTAGAGAAGTATTAGTTACAGAGCTTCTTTGTTAACTAGGCTGCATGCTTAAACCACTGTGGTACTTCTCTTATTAGCAGGTTTTTAAATAGCTTTGCATATGGATAAAGTGTGTGTGTGTGTGTGTGTGTGTGTGTATTTATATAATTTACATATAAAAATGTATATGCACACATAATGTGTATGCCTGTAATATGGAAATTACATATTACGTTATTACTGTTCTGTTACTTGGAGGAACAGCAAACATTAAAATGCTGCTGACATGAGAACAATAAGAAGACCTCTGCTGTTACTGTCTGTATACTGCATGCATTCTCTTCTGTATGTAATTTCCTCATGTAGCTTTTTTTTTTATAACAAGGCTGCATCTATTCTTGCATTGCATGTAATAGGGGATGGCAGGAGGCGGTCACACGGTACATATATTTATGTATATATTTCTCTAAAAAGCAATTATCAAATTAAAAGAAAAAAATCACAGACAACTCCATGGCAAGTTAACGAAGTATGGATGGCTGACTTGTGTTTCCTCTTTGCCCACTGTAATCTGGACAGCCCTGTGGATAATATAAGTCTATTCACTCTTGTGAGAAAGCTTACATGTTTATCTGTTTTCTTGACACACATTGTTGCTATGATAACATCCCTGACAGTGTGGCTAAATGAATTGCGAGGTGTGCATGTACAATATCCAGTCCTGTAAGGAAATCCTGCTGTTTGTTCAGCGTGTGTGGATCATGATGTACGGGTGTGGGGTCAGTCAGGTCAGGCTGAAGTAGTGTGTAGTGCAGTTGAAGCCTGTCTGTTGTTTGCATGCTCTCTCTCTCTCTCTCTCTCTCTCTCTGGACATAGTTTAGCTCTTTAAGCAAAGTGGCATCACGTGAGGCCTCCACCTCCCCCCCTTTTTGCTTTTATGAATGAGCTGCATCAGGTTTGTGAGGAAATCCCTTGAAGGCATGCACTTGAGGAAATGCCTGGGACTTGTCACTCACTCCTCCCCCGTGGGGGATTAACAGAATGAGAAGTCGTAATGCAACCTGATGGAAAAAATGAACTTCACTCGTGTCCTCCGCCTTCTTCCCCCTACACATACACACTCAGCAAGCCAAAGATAAATGGTGATATTATGGTGAACTCTCAAGTTTTGCCTTGATCCCTGAACTACAAATCATTTTATCATGCACAGTATTACCCGCTTAATACTTTTTTTTATTTTTTATTTTTTCAAATTCCGCTTGGCTACATGAAACAAGTAACCGTGGACCAAAAAATGTTATCGAGTCTGAGCTGTTGTCTGGGCGAAATGGCCTCTCTAAACACAGAGTTGTGTATGTATATATCTCGTACCCCTTAGGTACGCAGGATCTGTATTCATTGTGAACTGCTTCTATTCTGCTAGATTCTGTTTTCAGTTTTCATTGTGTGTTTTTCAGCAGCATTTGTTTTATCAGCAGTTTCTGCTATATTTGTTACACATTACGACAGTAATCATTTGCTTCTGTTTAAGGGTGCGCTATATTATGCATGGAAAAGCAGTAATTACTTACCTATTTGTCAAATATACTCCTGTTTAAGAATCTCTATAATTATTCTATACTGTATGAAATACCTTCATTACTTGCTTACACTTTGTACCGACATTAATAGTTTTTAGAACAGACAAAACAAAAACAGTTTATTGCCAATTACACTATTATACCGCTATTTTCAGGGGGTTGCAACTTTACTATTAAATCAGTGCATTGTTGACATACAGGGTCAGATTATGAATATGGATTCCCATTTTTACATGCACAATGAACTACACCTACGGTTTTGTGCTCAGAGGAAAAAGCATTAATATCACAGGTGCAAAGTTGTGCCCACAGAAATGGAGGTCTTATTTGAATTGGAAAGAAGGTTCATAAAGTGTCATGTTGCGAGCAGATTTGGAGCAAAAATGGAGGGTTAGGGACAGACAGTAGTCCTCATTATGCGCAAGGAAGAGTAGAGTCCAGTATGTTGGGTGTTTTCTGTACTGGTTGAGTTTTTAAGACGCTTATTTTGCACTTAAACTCATGCAACTTGGAAGTTTTCAAAAAATTCTAGTTTTTTTAGAGGGTGAGTCTTTTGTAAGCGGGCCAGTAGGTGATGGCAAATTTGTTACATTTAAGGATACTTCTTTGCAATCTGGCCCAAAGTATTGAAAATTCAACAAAAATATTGAGAGTTTCTTCCTTTGCTTATCAAAAATTTGGCAGATGTTTGTACATGAATAATTTGTCCCTTCATCAACTCTCCCCCAGATGGAGCAAGATTTTACACACCTTACTCATGTGACTAATCATATTGGCTTCAGTAGAACTACTTATGTGAGTAAGATTAGAACCATGTGAGTAAGATTAGAACCAAATGGGTAAATGGTCTGTCATACCAGTTATTTAATCTGTTGAAGACTTTGAGGTCATGAGATGACGTAGGAGATGACCTGTTTTAAGTGTGAAATAGCAAACTCTTTTATTTGCACCTTACTTAGCTAATAGAAGTATCAGCTTGCCTCCTAACATATACCTTACAACCTTAAAGTACTTGTCATTGTGTAAAAAATCCACAACATTTTGCAATATTTGGGTTTTCTCAGTGTAAGTATGAATGCTTACACAAGTTTCAGAATAGCAGCCATGTTAGTCTGTATCCGCAAAAAGAACAGGAGTACTTGTGGCACCTTAGAGACTAACAAATTTATTTGAGCACAAGCTTTTGTGGGCTACAGCCCACTTCTTCGGATGCATAGAATGGAACATATATATATATATCTCCTCAATATATGTTCCATTCTATGTATACGAAGAAGTGGGATGTAGCCCACGAAAGCTTATGCTCAAATAAATTTGTTAGTCTCTAAGGTGCCACAAGTACTCCTGTTCTTTTTGCTTACACAAGGGCTTCCTCCAACAGAAGGTTACTGAACTTTTGGGAGCTCCCACTATTATTGAAAAAATATGGGCTACACCTCTACCTTGTTGCAACATTTCTAGTTGTTTGACATTTACTAAAGTCCAATCCTGAAGAACCAACTAACTCCATAGGGCTTGAGCTTCAGTCAAAAGTTAAATTGGTATCTAAAGTACAAGTGATCATGACTTGATCAATTTATAATGTGCAAACAGAGTAAAGTCCAGGCCAGTAATATATATACCTGGTGCTGTAAAAGGACCAGTTTCACAGAGCTGAATACATTTATGAGCTATATTAGGTTGGAGGAAGAATTTAATCAGAAAAATGTTAAAGATAATTGGGAATTGTTTACAAACACTTTACTAGATGCCCCCAAAAAAAAACACAATTGAGGAAGAAGGTTGTATTGGTTAAAAAACTGACCTGGTTAAAAGGGGGAAGTAAAGACAGCTATAAAAAGTAATATATATAGAAGAAAGGGGAAGTTAATAGTAATGAATATAAATCAGAAGCTAGAAACTGTAGACAATTTATAAAGGAAGCAAAAGGACACAAGGATAAATCTAGGGCCAGCAGATCTAAGGACAGTAAGAAGGAGTTTTTTAAGAATATTAGAAAAAAAAAGAATCATAACAGTGATATTGGTCAATTACTAAATGGAAATGGTAGAATTATCAATAATAATGCCGAAAAGGCAGAAGTGATCAATAAATATTTCTGTTCTGTATTGGGGAGGGGAATATTACATAGTCATATCATAAGATAACTCTTTGCATTCCACTAATATCTCAGGAGAATGTTAAACAGCAGCTACTACAGTTAGACGTTTTTAAATCAGCAGGTCCAGATAGATGCATCCAAGAGCTCTAAAAGAGCAGGGTGAGGAGCTTGCTATATCTTGGAGCACTGTGGAAGTTTCAGAAGACTGGAAGAAAGCTAATGTTGGGCCAATATTTAAAAAGTGTAAACAGGATAACCAAGTTATTATAAGTCTGTCAATCTGACATTGATCCCAGGCAAGATAATGGAGTTGCTGATATGGGACTCAATAAAGAATTAAAGGAGGGTAATCTAATTAATGCCGGTCAGTATGGGTTTATGGAGTATGGATCCTGTCAGACTAACTTGATTTTTTGTATGAGATTACAAGTTTGGTTGATATAGGCAGTAGTGTTGATTTAATATACTTAGACTTCTGTAAGGCAGTTGACATGATGCTGCACAACATTTGATTAAAAAATTATAATGATATAAAATTAACATGAAACACATTAAATGGATTAAAAGCTGGATAACAGATAGGTCTCAAAATGTAATTATAAACAGGGAATCATCATCAAGCGTATGTATTTCTAGTGGGGTCCTACAGGGGTTGGCTCTTGGTCATAAGCTATTTAACATTTTTATCCATGATCTGAAAGAAAGCACAAAATCATCCCTGATAAAGTTTGCAGATGACACAAAAATTGTGGGAGTGGTAAATAATGAAGAGGACAGGTCACTGATACAGAGCAATCTGGATCGCTTGGTAAGCTGGGAACAAGGAAGCAATATGTGTTTTAATATGGTCAAATGTAAGTGTGTAGGTCTAGAAACAAAGACTGTAGGCCATACTTACAGGATGGGAAACTTTTATATCCTGGGAAGCAGTGACTCTGAAAAGGATTTGGGGGTTGTGGTGAATGGTCAGCTGCACCTGGGCTCCCAGCTGTGGCCAAAAGGGCTAACGTGATCTTTGGATGCATAAACAGGGAAATCTGGAGTAGGAGTAGAGAGGTTATTTTGGCATTGGTGCGACCTCTGCTAGAATACTGTGTCCAGTTCTGGTGTCCACAATTCAAGAATAATGTTGATAAACTGAAGAGGGTTCAGAGGAGAGCCACTGGAATGATTAAAGGATTGGAAAACATGCCTTATAGTGATAGACTCATGGAGTTCAATCTATTTAGCTTAATAAAGAGAATATTAAAGGTGACTTTATCACAGTCTACAAGTACCTACCTGGGGAACAAATATTTAATAATGGGCTCTTCAGTGAAGTAGAGAACTTTATAACATGATCCGATGGCTGGAAGATAAAGCTAGATAAATTCAGATGTAAAATAAAATAAAGCATAAATTCCTAACAGTGAGGGTAATTAACCATTGGAACAAATTACCAAGGGTTGTGGTGGAGTCGGCATCGCTGGACATTTTGAACTCAAGATTGGATATTTCTCTGTGATACACTCTAGAAATTTGGGAAAGTTCTATGGTCTGTGTTATACAGGAGATCAGACTAGATGATAACAGTGGTCCCTTCTGGCTTTGGAATCTAGGAATCTAAACCTTTTGGGCTTGTACCCAGCCTTCAGGTGATTGAAATTTTTAGTTAACTAGCATTCAGATAAGTGAGGTTTGACGATATAGGGAACACTTTATGCACCAATGGCAGTGCAGCCATATATGAAATGAAACACAGCAGCTGTTTAACAGTGTATAGCAACATCGTATACAGTATTCCCTCTAATTTTTCCCACCCATGTGTGAAATGAATTTTGTTATGTGCACCAATTTGGAGGTGATGTGTGATACATCACCTTCATATTGGTGCACATAACAAAATTCATGGGGTGGGGCCGAGGGGTTCAGAGTGTGGGAGGGAGCTCAGGGCTGGGGCAGAGGGTTGGGGTGTGAGGGCTCCCGGCTAGAGGTGCGAGCTTGGGGGTGGGGTCAGGGATGAAGGTCTCAGGGCTGAGGCAGAGGGTTGGGTGCAGGGGGTGAGGGCTCCGGCTGGGGGTGTGGGGATGAGAGGTTCAGGCTGGGGCAGAGAGTTGGGTACAGGGAGTGAGGGCTCCAGCTGGGTGTGCGGGCTCTGGAGTGGGGCTGGGGATGAGGGGTTTGGGGTGCAAGAGGGTGCTCCAGGGCTATGGCGGGGAGAGAGACTCCCTGCAGCTTTCTCTCCCTGCAACAGCACCTGGGCTGGTGGGGAGAGATGCCTCTCCCCACCATGGCAGTTCTGGGGCTGGGGCTGCAGGATAGGCGCCCCAGCCCGGCAGGTCCGGGCAGGGGCTAGATGAGGGGCGCACCAGCCAAGCCTGAAGCCAAGCTGCCCTGCCCCGGCCGTGGCAGGCCCGGGTGCCCCAGCCACGGCAGGTCTGGGCCGCAGCACAGTTGGGGCCGGGGGCGCAGCAGGTCCCCAGGCAGGTTCCCTGAGCGCCTGCACGGCACTAAATAGGCTGCTGCACAGCCATGCAGGTTACAGGGAACTTAGATCATATAGTAGTTAAGAAAAACAAGTGAAGAACAGCGTATCCAGCTAAAACTAGAAGGGGATTTTAGATTGGTAGAATATAGTTATACAAATTGGAATTTAACCAACAGACCAGAGCAAACTTCCTTACTATTGAAAACATCGCAGTTGGGTCTTTAATGAGACAAGGGGCCAGGGCCAGTCATCATCTTCTACATGAAATAACTTCTTAAAAATATTAACGGTTTCCGCCCAAGCACAGAGAGTTCCTCACTACCCTTCTAGTTTTCAGGTGCTGTTCCTTGGGTGTTAGTTCTTACTCATACTCTATTTTTTTTTCTTCTTCCTCTCTCAGGATTTATCCGGCTCCATTGATGACCTGCCCACTGGAACTGAAGCAACACTGAGTTCAGCAGTTAGTGCATCAGGTTCTACAAGCAGCCAGGGAGAGCAGAGTAACCCTGCACAGTCACCTTTCTCCCCTCATGCCTCCCCACATCTCTCTGGCATCCCAGGGGGTCCATCACCTTCCCCTGTAGGCTCTCCTGTTGGAAGCAACCAATCAAGATCTGGTCCAATTTCTCCTGCAAGTATTCCAGGTAAATTTGTTTTAAAAAATAAAATGAGTAGAAATACGATGTTTTATGTAATTTTAAAAATAATTACTTCTGTGGCTTGGGTATTTGAAATTCATTCATTTTATGGAAAGCTTGTATTTATGTGGCCTTTTGTTGTTAAAATACACACTTATCCGAGGTGGGTTCAAACCAAAACTTCAGATCAAATACCCCTGAACTCTAGATTCTTTGAATCTTCTGGTCTAGATCCAAAATTGTGCTTGGTATGTGTCATTATAATGGGCTGGTCAAAACCTTTGGTCCAAACACTCTCAACTTTAGAGCAGTACAGTTCAGACCTTTTCCCTTGGGTCAAATCTTGGATCCAGCTATCAAAAGTCTCACACTTCTTTGAATTATTCTGGGTCCCTTTTTCATTCTACATACGGGTTTTTGTTGTCTTTGATCCCTGGAGTTATAGAGTACTATAAGTCCAGGAAGGGAAAATAATCCATAGGCTGTATTATGAATGCATAGTGTGTGACATCAGTGCAAACTAGTAAAGATAGTATTTTCCACCCTACAGTTGGAAGGGATAAGAAATCACTAGGATTCCACCCCACCAGTAATAGTTAAACTGATAGAGAAATGTTTACCACTCACTTTCCAGGGCCATTTGGCGTGTGGTACAAGGTGGTTCATATAAACTAAGACATTTATAAAGATACCTTAAACTGCCCAGAAGAAAACTTATATGCATTATTTCTAGACACATTCTAAACTGGTCCCCACCTGTCTAGTATAGTAGAGGTAGGCTGAGATCATACACTGAATCATGTGCTTTGCAATGAGGGCTGAAATCAAATGTCATTGCTGGAAGTCCCACATTTGGTTGAAAGAACCCAGCATTAAAATATGAGAAGTCAGTTCATTTATATTGGTGTACCTCCAAACAATCACGTCCAGCTAAATAAATCAGTGTTTGTTTACCTAATTAATTTTTGACTAGGAAGTCGACATGGTTTTGAACGTCAGCCATCCTGTTCTATGGAATGATTTGCCATTCCTGGAAGTCCCATCTTTCCAAAGTAGCATTTTTAGGAATGACACAAAAACAAGATAGGCTGCTCCAGGTTTCCTCCTAGCCTAAGCAGCCTCCAAAACCAAGTTTTTCTAACTCTTTTGGTAGATGATGAACTTTCAGACATGAACTAGAGCAGTTGCTGTCTTCCTGAATCTACAGATTGCTGCAGTGCCTTTGCTGCTGTTTACACCTTTCCAAGCAACAGCTACAGAATGAAATTAACAAGACTCAATTCAGAAGCCTTGAGTAGCAGTGAAATTGACTGGAATATTGACCTTTCATTCTTCTGCTGCTTGGGAAAGCACTGAGAAGCACCAGAGGCAAGCTCTGGAGCGATTCATGGGAAAGGAGAGCAGTAGAGACCCTACCCTGCCAGAAGCTAAGTATAAAGTAATGGAGACAATCACTTACTCACTCCTTTTGCAGCTTTCTGGAGGCTGAGAGAAGCAGAGCAGTAGGCCCCCACCACTAATAATATTAATTGGGTTCTTCCTTGAGTGATGTTTCTGTGGATGCTCCCCTGCAGATGTGGCAGCACTCCCTGTGCCTAGGTTCTGAGATCTTTCAGTAGTGCCTTTCGGACCACACATGTGCATCTCCCCCATCTCGCGCCAGGAGCGGGACATATATATAGTACTGTGAGGTCCAACCGCCCCCCAGTTCCTTCTTAACCGCCTTTGGTCTGGGAGGGAATCCACAGCAGAGCCCACTTCTCCTTTTGCCCTGTTAGATAGTGCCTTACCTGTTACCTTTTAGTGTAGTTTAGTAGTTATTTTCTCCCTTTTCCTTCTCTCCCTATGAAAAAAAAAACCACTTTTATGCCTTCTGTTTCCCATTCTGTTGAGAAGAAACTGGCTCCCTCATCACCTTCTGAGACATCGCCCGCCAGAACATCATCCCCAGTGAGGTTGGTTGCCTCAATATCCTTGGAGAGGGGACTTAGCTCCAGGGCCTGTCTGAATACCTCTGGTACCACAGCTAAGCAAAGGTCTAAAGACCCTAACTGGGCAGACCTACAGACTGAGACACAAGACCTTGAAGAATAGTACCAACCGTCCCAACCAGGCCAACTTCAGGTATTATGGCACTGACAGCACTATCAGCGCCAAGGTTCATTTCAGCACTGAGCAAGTCCTCGGCACCAAGCAAGTCTTCCACTCCATCTGCTGACTGCTCAGGAGAATGCATCTCTCCCTCAGCACCAATACACGCGCTGGGCCAATGACGCCCCTCCCTCCACCCCAAGAGTACAGATACCCCAAGGACTGACTTGTCACTGATGTGCCTGAGTCACCACTACTCAGACATGACCTCCCTCTACTTCCATCCATCTCTCCAGACTCACACCATTCTTCCCTTTCCCCTCCAAGGACGGCAACACCCTTCCCCAGTGACATGGAGGAGGAGGAGTACTCCATCCCACACTCTTACTCGAGATAGACTCAAAAGACTTCCTCTACTCGTCTTCACTACTCACAATCCACAACCGGACTTGGGCCCTGGTATGGACCGCTAGGGATGCAATGTGCCACTCCTTCAACATTGGCCCTACTGGGATCTTGAGGCCATGTACAGAGCACAGTTTGGGAAACCTCCCATGGAGCAAAGCCGGAGGCCTACACCTTTGCCTTCTCCATCGGTCTGTCGACCACCAGAGGCTGAGCATCTCCCTCTAGCAGATGAGAAGGAAGAACAGGAGGATGAAATTCTACCACCACTCCACTTCTCTTCTTCTTGCCTGATGAGGCTATCATTAGAGCCCTGCAAATCTGCGGATATCTGCAGACCATTTTTGCAGATAGTGGATCAGATGCAGATACAAACATGCAGGGCTCTACTCGCCGGTGGCGCCTGGCCCATGGCATCTGGCTCAGGCAGCCCGGGGGGCACAGCACACTGAGGGCTGGCAACAGCAGCCAGTAGCTGGGGCTGGGCAGCAAGTTGGAGTTGGGGCTGTCCAGCACCCGCTCGCCACGCTGCTTCCTGTCCAGCAGCTCGGTCCCCTTGGGCAGCACCAGCATCCCCACCATGGCCCGGCCCGGCAGCACTGACCATGTTCCTGGGCCCAGCCTGCCCACTCCTGGGCAGCAGGGCCCCCAGCCACGGGGATTGGAGCAGGGGGCCCCAGCGCCCCACCCCTCCACCCCATTGTGATGCAACATGCACTGCTGCTGCCGTGTGCCATCACTCGCAAGTCCCCCGGAGCAGCATCCGATGCAATGCCCCTTCCCCACAAGTCCAACTCTGCGCCACCCTCTTCTCGAGATCCTGCCCGCATACTGCCCCTTAGCCCCAGTCCCCACTCTCGAAATGCCTCTTCCCTGCAAGAACCCGCCCCCCCCACTCGCTCCCTTTGCCATCCTCCTCTCCCCCCCATTGCTAGCCCTTGTGAGACGGCTTGCTGCTGTGGATGCAGATACAGGTAAAAGATGGCTAGTGGATTGCGGGTTGGATCGTACGTTGATCCTGGCGAATTTGATGTGGATCCACATTTTTGTATTCGCACAGGGCTCTAGCTATCATGCCTCCACCCCCTACTGCATCTGACGACTTCAGACATTTTCGCACGATTGTAGACTCCTCCAGATTCCTTTGGAGGAGGTGAAATGTCAACACATCCTCCTCCTCCAAAATAGCCTCCCTGCCAATGAGGCCTTCCCGATCCGGCCTCATTGGCAGGGAGTGCCAGAGCACTCTTTCCTCCGGATGGACGGAGTGCTCTGGCAGACCCCACCGTCCATCCCCTGACGTGCAAGAAGGTGGACAAAAAATATTATGTTCCCGCAGAGGACTTGCAATTTTCTTTTCTCACCCCGCCCCAAATTCCTTAGGCTTCAGTGCCGTGCAAGAAAAAAGACACCAATACCAACCTCAACCCACACATCATGACAGACTGGAAGTGATTGGATCTATTTGGAAACAAGGCTTATTCGTCTGCTATGCTCCAATTCCAAATATCCAGTTATGAGGTAAGTACAATTACCTCAACTATTCTAAACTACAGGAATTCTGCCATGACCTTCCTGATGACAAAAAAGACTCCAGGCACTCATATCCGAAGGACACTTCTTGGCCCCATAGAGCTTTACAAGCCTCTTTGGACTCCATGCCTACCGCTTCCCATTTCATCACAACTGCCATAGTCATGAGACGGGTGTCATGGCTCCACCTCGCCGGTCTTCCTAAGGCGGTACAAACCACTGTCGAAGACCTATCCTTTGAGGACCCCCGATTGTTCACTGAGTGTACGGATGGATCCCTACACTCCCTTAAGGATTCCCGAGCAACTCACTTCTCTGTTGGCACTTACACACCAATGCCAAAGAGATGAAGAGACCAGTGCCCTGGGAAATATCAACTTCTCCCACAATCCTGACCACCACAATACACTCCCTAGCAGCAGTACAATATTCAACGCCATCGACAGAAGCCCCCTACCAAATGCAGGCATGCGACTCCTCCAAGGGGTCAAGCACCATGGGTTCCTCAAGGGGATACCTCCCATGCACCATCAACCAAACAACAATTTTGAAGGTGTGGTTGAGGTCCCTAGAAGCCTCCCCCTGTTCCAGTCACATCAGTCATTTCCAACATCCCACCGGTTTGGCAACCGCTTAGCCCCTTTTTTCCATCATGGCAGCTGATTACCTCAGACAAGTTGGTTCTAGAGAACATCAGGGAAAGATACTTCATCCCTTTCCTATCTATCCCGCCCCACCACCCTCCCTCCCCATTCCTATTCAACGACACTTCTCACCAACCCATGCCACAAGAAGAAATAAATCATCTTCTGCAACTGTTAGCCATAGAACTGGTCCCATCCTAGCACAGAGGGAAGGGTTTTTACTCCCATTATTTTCTGGTCCAAAAGAAATCTGTCAGCTGGAGACCAATCCTGGACCTTCAAAACCTAAACAGGTTCATCAAACTGCAGTGCTTCAAGATGGTTACTCCAACATTACTGGAGCAGGAGGACTGATTCTCAATCCTCGACCTCCAAGATGTGTATTTTCTTATCACAATATATCCTGCCATGTAGAGGGGTTCGGCCGGAGCTCATCCCTCCCCGAAGCGGCGGGGAACCACACTGCCTCGCTGCGTCAGTCCGGTTATGTCGGAGAACTAGTTTGGCTGTGGGATCTCATGCCACAGCAGCGGTAGAAGCAAAACAAATGGTTACTCACACCGGGCCGGCGGGCAGTAGCGAGTTCCACACTCTGGTCCTCGGACAGGGCAGAGCAAACCGTTAAACAATAAGCCCCGGTCCTGGGTCAGTGTGGGGCAGTACAAAGTCTGTGGTTCAGGCCCTCACGCAGGGGCTGAACAAACAATTAAGTTCAGCCGGCCCAGGCCCTGGGTCAGGGCAGGTGGCAAAGAGTCCGTGGCTCAGGTCCTCAGGCAGGGGCTGAGCAGACAGGTAAGCAACAAGCCCAGGTCCTGGCTCTGAAGGGCCGGGGAGAGGGGGAGACTGCCACCCACGCGTTGGGTGGCAGGGGGGACACAGGCCTACCCACTCTACTGTGTCCCAGCCCGGGGCCCTAGCAGCGGCAGAAGGCCTGCTGCTTTGTCAGTGGGGATCCTGGCTGTAACACACTGACATAGGCTCTGGCAGTGCTGCATCCAGACTAGGGTCGGCTGCCCCTGGGCTACTTCCTGACTCCCCCTCTAGAGGTACCTGCACCCAGACGGTGTCCTCCAAGGGGTCAAGCACCATGTGTTCCTCAGGGTAACTGGCGAGCGATAGGCTTGACAGCTCCTCTGGGTAACTTGCGAGGGGCAGGCTTGACTGCTTCTCTGGGCTCTGGTTGGCCTCAGGCATTGGCTGGTCTGGCCAGTCCTCGGGTCGGCCACCAATTGGCGGGGTCTCCCAACCGGGAGCTTGGCCACAGGCATCTGGCATCTCCGGCGGCTGCGTCTCTAATGATCTCTGGGGTTGGGCTTTTATACTTCCTGTCCTGCGCCTTGACCTCTGGGGGGCGGGCGCAGGGTTCACTGGCTCCGCCCACTTTGGTGTCTGGAGAGGCTCGTCCCTCCCCGGGGTGGCGGGGAACCACACCGCCTCGCTACATGTCCCTGATGTTTTTTCTGGTTCATCATGGGGATCAACCATTATCAGTACAAGGTACTAGCCTTCAGACTGTCGACAGCCCCTCGTGTATTCTCCAGAGTCCTTGCGGTAGTCACTGCCTATCTACGCAAGGCCATACCTAGGGCGTCATCATCTTTCCATATTTGGATGACTATCTCCTGAGGGCCCATCTGAAACCAATGCCCTTTGCGCCGTCCAAATGGCAATGGACCTTTTCTCAAGCCTTGGCGTTTGTGTAAACTTAGAGAAAACTACACTGACTCCAGTGCAACACCTGGAATTTATGGGGGTAAAATTAGATGCCATACAAGTCTGAGCCTTCCTCCCAGCTCAAAGATTTTCGACTATCATTGATCTTGTATCCATGGTGAGAACCTGTCCCCAAATATCAGCCGGGACATGTCTCCAGCTACTTGGCCACATGGCAGTGGCCACACTTGTGGTAAAGTATGCATGGTTACACATGTGACGTCTTCAGGCATGGCTACATATAGTCTATGTACCTCACAGACACAGCCTACACAATCTCCTGTCCATGCCTATGACAGTCAAGGACTTTCTACTCTGGTGAATATAGCACCACAACATTTGTGTCAGGGTTTCTTTCCTTCATCCAGCGCCGTCCATGATTCTAACAACTGACGCCTCCTTAATTGATTGAGGAGAGCACCTTCACACTCATACAGCGCAGGGCAGATTGTCCCTAACCGAGTCCACCCTACATATCAACCTCCTGGAGCTACAAGCCGTCCACAATGCCTGACGATGCTTTCTCCCACTGATCGCACATCGCACCATCAGAGTCATGACGGACAATATCGCCTGCATGTTCTACCACAACAGTCAGGGTGGAGCAAGGTCCCACTCTGTGCTCGGAGGCACTGAAATTATGGAAATATTGAATACAACATGGCATTACCATCTCAACCGCATACCTCCCTGGACACCAGAACACCACTGTGGAGTCACTGAGCAGCAGATTCTCCCATGATCACGAGTGGGAACTAAATACGTGAGCCCTTCAGCACGTCTTCAACCTCTTTGCCACACCCGAGAACTCTTGCTGCCCTCAATTAGAGCCTTTATGACATACCCCCCTGTACACAACTTTTCCTAAGGACGAAGTTATTCTATGTCCACATCCCAAATTTTTACCCAAGGTACCATCCTCCTTCCATCTCAGTCAACCTATCCACCTTCCCTGCTTCTTTCAAAAGCCACACAGCAACCAATAGGAGGCAACACTGCACACCCTGGACGTCAGATGACCATTCATTCTCTATCTGCACAGAACTAAACCTTTCTGAAAATCAGCACAGAACTAAATCTTTCCGAAAATCTTATTCCTCAATGGCCGAAAGATCGAAAGGTGCGGCTATCTCTAAGCAACGCCTTTCCAAGTAGATCTCGCAGTGTACACATCTGTCCTACCAACTACACAATTGATAGCCTTCTCCTGGAACTAAAGCACATTCCACCTGCTCGCTCTCCACCTCGATCGCCTTTCTCAATAATAATTGCTGACATTTACAAAGTGGCCACATGGGCATCAGCAGACACTTTTAATTGTCACTACACCATTACTCAGCCTGCCACAGCAGGACACTACTACTCTACTAGGACACACTGTATGGTCATGTGCAGTAAATACTACTCTGAAGCCCCAGCCTTCCAATTAGGGACACTGCTTCCTAGTCACCTACACTGGAGCACCCATAAGGGCATCACTCAAAGAAGAAGAGAAGGTTACTCACCCTGTGCAGTAACTGTGGTTCTTTGAGATATGTATCCCTCTGGGTGCTCCACTACCTGCCCTCCTCCCCTCTGCTTCAGAGCTGAAACATAGGTGCTGCAGCAGAGAAGGAACTGGGGGCAATCGGACCTCACAGCGCTGTATATGCATCCCGCTCATGACGTGAGACAGGGGAGGTGCATGTGTGCAGTCTGACGGGCACTGCTGCACCGACAGTGGAGCACCCATAGGGAGACACATCTTGAAGAAGGTCAATTAGTGCACAGGGTGAGTAACCTTCTGTTATGTGTTGGAGTCCAGGAGTCAGGAGAAAACAGATGCTTTGCTTTTCCAGCAGCCAAGGGGGATAGCTGGTTGTAGGATTTGATTTATCAGATACCTACTAACCAAAGTTTGCTATGGAATATGGATACCCTAGCTAGAGTCCAGAGACAGGACCCTAGTAGAAATCCAAATGCTTTCTGCTTTCCCAGTAGATTGGCAGTGGGTGGGTGTTTAATCCTCTGGCTAAGTGCTGCTAAGTTTTTTAAGCCATATAAATAAGACTGTTCTTGTCATCTTCCCCTTTCACCCCACCTGGAATTTCCATCTGTGTGCGCCATTGCCGGTTGTCTAATATCTTCCATTCAGTCCAATTACAGCCATGATGCCTTGGGAAAAAAAGTAATAGGGAGCTTGTGTGTATTTCTGTGACCTGTGAGGCTCAGGCTGCAGTGTTTTTGAAACAAATATTCTTTAGTGTGCTCCCTCTCTTTAATATTTTCTTTTTGTTGTTATTTTTCACTCCTTCCTCACCCTACTCTTGTTTGTTCTGACCTCACTTCTCTTCTATTGCCTCCTGCGATGTCTTGCTGCAGCCTCTCCATGTGACATAGATTGGCTCTTTCAATCATTCTCTCTCCAGCAAGTCATTGTAAAAAGAGCAGCTGTTGTGTTGCTGATAGCTATGAGGGCGAAAGCCAAAATGTTGCTGGGGGGTCTTGCTGGGAAGGCCATTAAAAGAAAGGTGTTGCTTTCCCAGGGTTTGCTGGAAGAGAAGCTTCCTTTTCCCCATCTCTCCTTTGTTGAAATAAAATCAACAACTAATGAAACATCAAAAGGGCAAACAAACAGCCCACTATTAAACCTCCCAAATGGCTGATTCTGTTCCATTGCCTGTTTAAACTGTTTCTCCACCTTTCTGAAAATTTGCCATCTCATATTGCTTTCTGTCACACATTGTGAATTTCATGGGAATGGACCGGCACAGACAGCCCTGACATTAGCACATCCCTAAATCAGTGGGCATTTCCTTTCTGTACTCTTTGAAAAGCTGGACAGATATTTCTTGTGGTAAGTGGCACACATATCTGCCGGCTTTGTTTCGATCCATACTATTAGAATATAGCAGGGAGATTAACCATTGAGGGCAGAAAAATCAACTTGGATTTTTTTTTAAATCAAAAGTGCATATTTTCCCCAAACCTATATCACGTCTCTCTCAGCTACACTTATGTTACAGAGCCCATTTTTTGCTCTTCAGTGATTAAAAATAGGCCAATTTAAGATGCTGTTGTATTTTTTTTCTGTAATATAGATTATTTTACTTAATCAGAAATAAAGATTTTATTTTGTAGCTTTTCCAGAATTAGGTTACTGATTTAAAAGAAAAAAAAAAAACATAAAATGTGATGCCCTGCACTGCGCTTAGGTCTTGTACTGTACCTAATTCAACCCTAACCCAGTAGTGGAAGCTGACACAGCATAACATCAAAATGTGCTGCCGTTGTCAGAAGATGTAGTGGATGTTAATTTCACTTTTCTTGCCTCCTGCGCCAGCCATTTCAGTTTACTAACAAAGCAAAAATGTAAATAAGCTAAACAGTTTTGGTTTAGGGCTTTTTTTTTTTTTCATTTTTTTTTTAAATTTCATTGGCCAAAGGCTTTCATCAGCTTTTTCTTCTCTGCCGTGTAAGCAGCAACAGTGTTTAAATATTAAGAAGGGCAAGAGTACTGTGGGAGATTGCTGATAGGCCAGGAAACTGTTAACTCTTTAGTGTCTGGGCAGATTTCATGAGTTAAGCAACATTATTTTTGAAACCCTCTGCAAAGAGGTTTACTCCTTTAGACACACTTTGACATTTTTGACACTAATTCTTCATGCATTGTGGATGTTGTTTAGAAATATCTCAGGGCTTGTCCACCCTGAAATTTAGTGCATGGCAAACTGCGGTGTAAATCTATAGTGGCTGAGTGGACCCTGCTACTGCACACTAACTGTTGTATAGTCCACTTTCGCCTACTGTTGTTACACCCAGTAGGTTTGTTGCTTATCAAGTCTCCATGTGGAAAAGTCCTAAGGGAAAACAGTGGCTTTTCACATTGTTGGGTGTTTTCATTTTATCTCTCAGCATTTTTTCCATATGAAGGAAAAACAGCTGTTTATCAATAGACACCAATGCTATACAGCAGGTTAGCATAGAAAGTGAAGAACAATATTACCGTTATTCAGTGTTACAGAAGGATTGCTAAATTAAATAATTGGAATTTAGTTGGGATATTGGGTTTAACACTCCTAGGCTATGTCTTCATTGCAAAAAAGGTGATGGTTGTTTTTTATCAAGGAATATAGTGTTGACCTTGCCTAGTTAGTCATGGTAAAAGCTATAGTGCCTTGTCTACACTAGGGGCTTGTCTACACATAGAGTTATTCAGGAGTAGCTATTCCTGAATAACACCAAGTGTGGACACTCTTATTCCAGAATAAGAGTGCCTTGTTCTGGTTTAGCTTAATCCACTTTGAAAGATCTGTAATGGCCACAGGTGGTCAGTATCTGAGTATTACATCCCAGTTGTATAGCCATTCTTCTACTCACAGAGTACACTAGTTCAAGGGAATGGGTATTTCCCACTGTGCAATCAACACCACTTCATGAGTTTTTACTTGGAGATCTTCCACACATGTACTGACCAGGCCAAGTGTACTTAACTTTTAAGACCTGACAGAATTATAATACAATGTGATACGGCTGCAGGCATGAAGGAGGGAAGAGCAATAGGGTGTCTTTGAAGTGTTGTGGTTAGAAATCCAGCCAGCCTCCTAATTTGGTATACAAACTAGTTAGTATGTGGGCAGATTAGAAGGATTCATTAGCGGAGCAAGGAAAAAGTGAGTAAGGGTTGTCTATCATAGGCTAAAATGAGGTTTCAGAGTGAGAATTGGAGCAGAAATGGTAGTCTCTTTCACGTCTGGCAAAAATGAAAGCCTGTGAAATAAAGTATTTCTAGAAGCATGACTGGACAAAGACAAGTTGATTAGAAACTTCTTCTTTTAAACTACACTTTGGAAAAACTCAGACTTCCTTCCCCAATAGCCAAACTCTGGTCCTTACTTAGGGGGGAAAAATAACTTGCTTTACTACCCACTGTTACTAGTGTATTAAAGCATTTGTTGTTTCAGCAACATTATTTGAGATGATTACCATGTGAGCTGAATTTGTGAACCTTCATTTTTTGCAGTAAGTTTACAGGTGCCTAGTACCATTGCAAGACAAGATAGGGGATAATTTCCCTTTAAAATGGACATGGTCTTCCTGCCTAGATAAAGATTATTTTAACACATCCATCAGTATTTCCCTCTTGGCTTCTCCGGAGGCAAAACTCCTGCAACAAGTGTTGCAAGGAAGATGCATGCTGTTTATTGGCAAGCAGACCAGAAAAAAAACAGAACACAAAATGCCATTGACATAGCCATGTTTTTAATCACCAGCAGTGCACAAAACATCTATTCAGCAGTTTTACAAACCTACAGTGCTTGCAAGGCTGTGGATTTCCCTTACAAATGAAATATTAGAATGTTCCACATAGCAGTAGTTTTAAATCCCTTTTCCAATGATTCTTAACAGCACTTAAAACTTTTATACTGCAGTCCACTTTCTTTTGAGAAGGGGAGAAGGAATAGGCAATTTGTAGGTACTCTAGCTATAGGGAATTGGTTTTATTATATGGAGTATTTAACCTCTGTTACTCTGTTGTCCATTGTAGGAAGACAGGATGCTGTGCTAGATGGACCATTGGTCTGACACAGTACGGCCATTCTTATGTTCCCTGTTAAAAATCAGATCAGTTCAGTAGTTATTATAAATTACCATCTGAGGACTGTTTGGCCTGTGTGAAATGAGTTGGTAATCTCAGTTCAATTCCTTGGGGGCAATTGTCCATGTCACAAAAAACTCTATCAGAACTGGCTCCTTGCTTGCAGTCTCATCAGAGAGGTCAAGGAACTATCCTCGTTTCTGAGGTGGTCTCTCCAGAACAGAGCTGAGGCACAGTGGCAAGGAAGAAGTATTAGGGAAACTTACACTGCTACAGCCTATGTTGTGCCTTGTTGAGGACAGAGAGCTTCAGTTGCCAGGACTGTCAGTCTGGTACTTTTCAGCATCACTAAATTAGAAGAAACAACCAGCCAACCAGAAAAAATAATTATTTAAAACAGTCTCTCTTACTGCTTTTTAAAGTTTTCTCTGTTGCTTAACATACCATATATGTCAGTCCACCTGGATCTTTGGTGACAAGGGTGTGGAAAACCAATTCAAGTCTTTGAATAAGTATATAGAACATGCATTTTGGTTCATATACAAAGTTCAAATATACCTACTGAAGCTACCAAAAATATGAAAATCGTTCTTCTCATGTCTTGTGGCTATGCATTGCATGCTGAGGTCGACCATAGGGCAAGTATAGTTTGCTTCTAATTTTAGCATTTACTATTTCTGTTCCTTGATTGTTATGTGATGCTTCAACCCACTCATGCCTTCACCAAGGAACTTATAGTGCCTGTGCTTACTTTATGGGAAATTGAATTTTTATATTCTTATGTGGCTAAATTTAGATCCTTTTTTTCCATTTCATGTATTGCCACAATAAAAGATAGGTGTGGATTCTGTCATAAATGAAAAGGCTTCCTTCCTCTCCCTTGTGCTTTGCATTATTGAGTAATGATTGATGGGTTTACAGGGAAAGTCAGTCAGTCCACTCCCACTTTATCAATTTGTTGTTGTTGTTGGCAGTTGCACATATTACATTGATAAAGCTTTCCATAAATCTAGTACAAGGTATATTTTGTTTTCTGGAGTAGAGTGCTTTGTCAGTGCTTACTTTCCATGTAGGCTGGATATCTCTACTTCTTCTTGAAATGGTCCAGTTTGGGATTGCTCTGTAATTAGCATCAGTATCAACTTCAGGAAGGTATTGTGTGTCCTTACTTGGAGCAAGATATCAGAACAAAGGCCTGGAAGTCCTGATGAGTTAAATTTAGGCCAGATAATAAAGTGAGATTTGTCCAGCAAAGAAATTGTTTCCACTATGCACACGCCCCTCCAATTTTAGTCATGGCTAGTATTTTTGAGAAATGAATTTTAAATAAGAAATATCTTATTCTTTGTAACAAAATGTGTGTGGACTGAGTTGTTGCTTTGCAATATGTGTGTGGAGAGTTGACAGTTCTGTTCCATAGTCAGATATGGAACTCAGATATCAGACATGGTTTTTAAAAACTAAACAGACAATAAACCCACTCTGATGGTGAGTTTTTATGTTCATTTCCTCATCCCCAGATAACTCAAATTATTGTGATGTGTTGATTGATTACAGCAGTTAAGTTTCTTAGTAATCAGTTTCATCACTTATTCTCAATTCACATTTGCACCTTTGATTTCTCTTCCACAACACGGTGATGTGGGTTGTCGTTGACTAATGAAGAACAGAATTGGTTTCGGCATGAGACAAACGGAATGCCGACACCAATCCCAAAATGCATTAATCTTTAATAATCCACATCTGCATGTTTATAAATGATATAACCAGGGGTTGCTAATGTTGATACGTCCCCTTCCAAACAGAAACTGACATAGAAGTTCATATTTGCAAACTACATTAAAGGCATATGGCTGAATGTTCTGCGTGTGACCTTGCAGAGGGTACTAAATTGATGAAAGTTTTAAGTTGATTAAAAATATATGAAGAATTGCTAGGCTCTAGCACTAGTCTTTTGGGTTTCCCATTGTTGGGCAAGTTTAAATATGGCATGATAGATCCTGTCTCAAGGAAAGTCAGATTTGTAAAATGCTGTTTGGAACCTGCTTTGCCTTCGGAGGCTTTTACTCATAATATCCTAGATTTGCTTTTTTCCTTTCCTGGGGGCTTTCTTTTTTCCTGTTGAACTGAAGTGTATATTAATATGAGGTACTCATGTTATTCACGATAAACGCTATTGCGGTGAAGCTTGTTCCCCATGGGGGTGGGGTGAGATTAATTATTGGTCCTACCTTTTTTTCTAACAAAGTATCTATTAATTACAGGCAGTGGAAGTTGCAAAGTTAGAGTAGAGCAAAGAACAGCAGCACATAAGTAAACTGCTTCAATGCTGCAGATTAGCACTGTTCCAATTTCCACCTGCTTGCCAGCACTTGAAAAAGGAGAGATGGCGAGAAAGAATGAGGAAAGAAAGAAGAACCTGTGGAAAAGTGGGAATATCTTAAATTTAGCAAATGATGCCACTTCACTTATCGCCACCAGTGCTGACCCCAAAGTGTAGACAAGAACATGTCCTGTATAGTCTTCATCTATACTTAGGGGTCAGCAACATATGTTGTCAGCTGTTGATTTGGAATTATTCCCAAGGGTAGATGGGTGCTGCAAGAAGAAATGTGGTGGGGAGTCTAAGAAAATTTTTTATCCTATCTTTGGTGTCCCACGTGATTTTCACATTGAAGATGTTGTGAACTTCCAAAGATTATCGGTGAACTACGACTATATGCCTTTTGTTATGTTAAAATTGTGATGTAGGTAAGTTTTTATTGGGAAGCAAGTCCTATGAATTTTATACCTACCTCTTATGGATAGTGCTTTTCAAGCTCTTGAGTACAGTAGGCTCAACCAAGACCAGGTTAGAGAAAAATTCTCCTTATAAATTATAAACTGCCTCTAAAGAATGATCATTAATAGTAAAAACGCCTTCCCTTGGAACTTGCGTTAACTTGCTAAACTAAATTCTTAATATTTTATAAGGTTTCATTTTAGAAAATAGAGAATTTGAATGTAATATAAGGAGGCAAGACAACTTCCCTATCTTTTGTTAAAAGCATTCAGTTGCTTACAAATTGGATCAATTGCAAATTAAAAATGTTGTTAATTGAAATATAGGAAGCAATTAAAAACACATTTGTTTTCACTAGCTGGGACACATAGTTTACCACATTAAAAAAAGCTCTAAAGTAATGCATCAACTATTCCTACCGGGCTCGCTCTTACTCTGCTTTGACTCATGCAAATCTCGCTGAAATCACAGGTGAACAGGACAGAGTAAGAACTGCAGTAAGGATTTGACTCGTACATTAAACAGATGTGTACGTTATTTCCTCTCTTGTACGCTATTCAGGAAAATATAATTTAGCAAATACAATAATAATAATTTAAAATCACCGTAGAGGTGTGATAAAATGTGTTGGACATGCTATGTTTCTTTGTCCCCTTCCCCCCTCTGCCCCCACCCCCAAATTTGCACAATTGCGTTGGATGTTTTTGGGGCACAGAGAGAAAAACCTATGAGGGAGTTTTTGCTGGGGAGGCTCAAATGAGAACTTTAAAAAAAAGTCAGTGGCTTGGCTTTGAAAAGGCCTATCTAGTATGGAGCAGTGCTTGAGTGGAAAAAAGGGAGCAAGCGCCTCATCTAATCTTTCTCCTGGGGACCTAGGTGGACAAATTGGCAACCCTGTTCACAGCCTTTCTTTCCCCCCCTCCTCTTTGTACCATAAGAACTGCTAATCGGATCCATGCTGCTGCAACTGTGGTTAGTTATTAACAGAATAAAAGCAGATTTCTTCAAAAGAACGGATGGGGGGAACCAACTATACAAAATTGCAAGGTTGTTAGAATCTTAAATGCACAGCAGTCGATTTTTCCCCCTATTCTGAATTATACGATGAATACAGTCTTTCATCTGTCACTGTGCCCATTTCTTCAGAAGGCAGCCAAATATTAAGCTTCTCAAACAAAACAAAAAAAATTAAGATGTTAGAAAGAGGAAAAACATTGGGGAGGAGGAAGAATAAGAAAAGAAGAAATCAGGTTTTGTTTTTATTAATTTGGCCTGGTGAGAGAAATATGAGTTTCTCTGCTCAATTCAGTTCCTGCTCCTCCCTCCCCCAGCCACCATCTCTGAATGCAAGGATTAGAAAAGACTTAACTAGTTGCTCTCCTGAGCTGTATGATTCTGGACTTGCCTCCAGCAGAAATATTTCATGCTGTGGTAGCTCCCCAGTTTAATGGAGATTGTGCATCAAAAGAGCAAAGGTGAAAGTGGAAGGAAATAGACCCCCAAAATGAAACTGCTCTGTATCTAAATTACAAATCACAAGTAGGTGTTATGGGGGAGGGAAAGTGATTCCTAGGTTTAGGTTAACTAATATTTTCTGTTATAAAAAAAACCTTGCGACCTTCTTTTGAATTGCTCTGGTACCTCCATGGTTTGCAACAGGACTTTGAAATTTGGCAGTGGGATAATCCTTGGGCAGAAAGATGCCTTTTAGTGGCCTCATGAAAATCCATTCAGATTTGGCCGAGTTGTAAGCAGTTGAAAGTTGCCATTGGCTATCTATATTTCACACTGATTAGCTTGTTTTGGGATTGCTGCCAAAAACTCGCAAAATTCCCTGAATCGTGCATTGCAGTGGTGCCCCGCTTCAGCAATCCACACCCAGAGGAGGACCTTCGGATGGGACACAGACAAAATGGATCCTTCTGCCACTGCTTTCCCCCCAGTGATGTTCACTCTGGCCTAGGGAAACATCCGCTGCACTAGCATGTCTGCGAGTGCTTAGACTCCCTGTTTCTACTAAGAAGTGCTAATAATTCTTTGCCCTTTTCAAACCTGCATCTCCAATATGGCAGACCCAAGTTTCAGCCACACACTACGGTGATGAGCACCACAGAAAAATCCATGCAGCATTTAATAATTCCATAGGCAGGGCAGGATGTGCATGGTGTGCAGTATATTAGAACTTGGGGCAACACACTGAGTGGTGGAGGATAAAAAGAAATATTGAATAGCTTCCTCATTCATTGAGCACCACCCATTCTGTGCACTGAATGAGACAAGGGGGTCTGTGAAACAAACAGCATATGCTCATGAATTACAGACTGTATCATAATGCTTATGCACAAGAGAGAGGGGCAGAATTAAGGTTACACAGACAGTCTTAATTCTGATATTTCCTAGCTTTTGAGTGCTTGACTTCTCAACCTAAGGAACATTCTTTTAACGCAGAAGTGTTTTTGGTTGATTGGTGTGTGGTTTGGTTTTGTTTGTTTTGGTTTGTTTTTTGCAATATAATGGAGTGTTTATATTATGGTAGCATTCAGAGGCCCCAATAAGGATCAGGGCTCCATTATTCTGGATGCTGTGAAAACATGAAAAAAAGACACAGTTCTGCCTTGAAACTCTTAAAATCTAAGAACTATTGTGAGAGTTAATATACATTAGAGAAACCTGCTGCTTTGAAGGATGATACAGTATTTAAAGGGCTAATGTGGGAGATTCAGGGCCAGATCCACTGATATTCTGTGTCTGCTTTGCATTGCTCCTGTCACTCAAAATAGCTACAAACCTGGTTTAAACAGCTGGGTAAACTGAGTTTACAGCTACTTTGCATTGCTAGAGCAGCACAGATTAGTCAGATGTCAACCTGGCCCTCAGAATGCAAGTTAACCTGCAGTTACAACATCAGGAGGTGTGAGGGCCCCGGCTTTATTCTAGTCAGACAGAGCGAGAGCTGGCAGCAGGAGCAAAGAACTGAGATGTGGAAAGTAGAAAAGTGATAATATTGCAGTGTCTTCACAGCAGCACTGCTGTAGCTATAGCTAATATTTCCATTATAAAAATGCATTTTAAAGGGTAAAAAATGTGATTTTTTTCACCCAGGGGCATGTGCAGGAATAAAAATTGGAGGCTTTTGGAGAGGTCCCAGGGCTCGCTATCCCCGCCGCAGCCCCAGGGCCAGAGGAGCTCGCTCCCCCCCGCCCATGGTCCCAGGGCAGCTCGCCCCTCCTCCTCCCTTGTCCCAGGGCAACTTGTTCCCACCCCCCCCCCCCCCCATGCCCACCACCACAGGGCCAGAGAAGTTCTGTGCCCCTGCCATATATAGGAGGTCCATGCCCGTTTGTCCCCCTTCCCCTGTATACGCCCCTTTTCCACCTCTAAATGTGGGGAGAGTTCTTAGTCAAGATTCAGATTTTCTTAATAGTTATTTTTATTTGGTTTGGTTTTGGTTTTGTTTATAGAAAAGAGGGTTGTTATACATTATCAAAAAATATGCTAGCCATAGATTCCGCCCTTGTTGACCACAATACCATGTCTTTTGTATGCTCATCCTTATGATACTGCTAGAAATCTTTATCATCTGAGTGTGCAAAGCAATGCAAATTCCCTGGCTGCTTGTAAATGTAAAACAAGGGACCCACTTAAGCACAATGGGCTGCAGTTAAAACACTCTGCTGTTTGTCCCAGATAATGAGGAGCAAACAAATTCAACCTGGGCACATTGTGGCAGCTTGCCTTCCAAATGTAGCAAGTGACTTCCCTTAAGCAATTCAGTCAGTGAAGATTATGAATAACCATTTTTTTACATTATGTACAAGAGAAGAGAACCTGGGACACATGTAAACTAAAAATGGATTTTACAGAAAGTGTATTAATGAAAAATAGTTTATAAGTTTTGTTAATACGTCAGGAAGCTTAGTTACATCGGCTAGGTAAAGGGAGAAAATAGTCCTTCTTTTTGAGTGAGCGTGGGATCTGGACACAGAGGGAGAGTGAGTATAAACCACATGTCAAGGCTTCCTTTATGTTGCCCTTAGAATACATCTTCCTCTCTGAGGTCAAGTCCATTTGCGCCCCTCTTCCACTACCTCTGAGGGCTAATTTAAAATTACATCACTAAGGTCCCTGTTCAGGAAAGAAGCCCTACTTAGGAAAGCACTTAAGCACATGCTCAACTTTAAACAAGTTAACACTTAAACATTTTGCTGCATTGGTTCCAAAGGGCACAATCCTTTGAGACATTGAATGCCTCCCGCATTCCCATTATATCAGTGGGCATTCAGGGCACTCAGAGAATCTCACAGAATATGTGTGGCAAAAGGGTAGTTTTGGGTCCTAGTTCCCTGTAGCGCTTTCTTCTGTGTTCTGGATCAAAGGCCTTCTCTTTCTTGCTGTATGTTGGCTCTAAGGAATTTACACTGCTTTGTTAACTGCAAATTTAATCGCTCTCATCTTGATACAATCTTCTCTTTAGTACTTTTTCAGTTTAAGTGGTATGATGTCCCAACTCTGTTCAGTCCAGCTCTCTGAAAGATACAGTTTAACCCTTTCTGCCTCTGTTTCAAACCTTCATACAAAATATTTAAGAGTTTAACCTAACCTATTTTATATGCAGAAAAATCATAGTCTGTCATTATATTATTGACCATTTAAAATGATTTCTCCTCTTTCTCTCTCTCTACATTTTTCTAATACAAGGTTGATTTTTAAAAATAATACAGTCTGGTAGGCAGTTATAAAGTAATAGGGCTCCCACTTTTGGTATTTTAACAACAAAGTTGAAAAGATTGTTATCTAAATTTTACAAGCTTCTATTGTGTATGCACCAGTAGTTGCATAAAGATTTTTATAGGCACTGCATTCCGCACTACGTATAATGCAGTATGACTAGTACACAGTGCTACTGATTTGAATGGCACTCCTGCTACCAAGATTTACATATGACGGTGTGACTGTACGAAATCTACGGAAATGGAATAGCCTGTCATTGCCAAGTATTTTAACACACATTACTTTATTTGCTGTGATTTTGCATAATAAAAATGCTATGCAACATACACAGTAGTGTTTATCCTGCATAAATTCTGGCAGATGGAATACTTCATCAATGTAGCAACAGTGCTACGCAAAAACATGGGAAAAGTTCAGCTCCGTTAAAAGTTCCATTTGTATTGCACTAGGTCAAAATAAGAAGAACAGGAGTACTTGTGGCACCTTAGAGACTAACAAAATAGGTCAAAATAGTTTGTCAGTGAAAAAATAAAATGTTGTTCTTTTTCTTTCAAATAGCTATGGTAATGTACGAAAGCTACAGTAATGTATGAAAACACTTGTTTGCATTTTTTGCAATTTTCTTTCCAAAATTAAATAGAAAAATCAGTTAATATGGAATTAAAAGTAGCTTCTAACGGGGAATGGGATGGAAGGTTTATGCCCATTCTTGCTTCTTTTTGATATATTGTCTGAAGGCCAGAAAGGGTGGCTGGGTTGGTAGGTTATTTTAATAGCAGTTACTTCTTTCTTTTGATTGTTTTTTACCTTAGAAATATCTGGAATCTGTGGTCTTCCCTAGCTGTGCTGAAAAAATTTTTGGCATCTCAAAAATGCATACTAGGAGTTTTATAAGCTTCACTTCGAAGATTTGGTGGGGCTTGAATTCGTAACAAAGGCCCTGCTTCTGCAACACACAGTCCACACAGGTGGACCTCTGTGACTGCAAAAAGCCCCATTAAGTGCAGCATTCGCCCACCCATCAGACATTGCACAGTCAGGCCAATGACATTTTTCTCCGTAATGTTTTGGTTAAATGGGTATTAAATAAACAATAAACCCCAGAGTTTTAACCCATTTGAATATAAATCAGTTCTCAATTAATTACACTTTAATTCCTAGGGTATTTAGATTGTAAACTCTTTGAGGCAGGGACCATCTTTTTTATTCTGTGTTTGTACAGCCCCTAGCACAATGGGGTCCCGCTCCATGACTGGGGCTCGTACATGCCACCACGACGCAAATAATAATAAAAACAATGATCAAAGAAAGAAAAAGAATAAACCTTTTTAAAGAAACAAGCAACCTTGCAGGTCATCTTTATATATCTGAAAGAAATCAAAAAAGCACCAACTCTTTTCCACTTGTGGGTCACCACTTAAGGGTTAAATGGCGATCTTAGCATTTTTCTCCTTTTGTTGCTTTTGGTCTAACTTATAATTTTGTAGTTTGTTGAATTTCACCATGTGAATAATCTACAGCAGCACCAGTTGAGCTAATCTTTCTTCAAGGCTCGCAGTGTTGATCTGCTCGTTCTTTACAGAAATAATTTTCGCTTGTGACTTAGCCAAATTTTGTTCTAAAGCTTTTATTAAATAAGGGGGAGATTTTCAAAGTACCCCCGTTGTAAATAAATAAATACTTGTGCAAATGGTTACAGGTACCCATCATTTTATTTGAGAAACTCCTGACTTCACATTTCTAGAGGAGGCAGATGAAATTGATATCTGTAGTGCCTAATTTACATACGCACAGTTCTAAAGTTTGATTTCACCATGCTGTGCTTGCATGACTGTATATGCAGGATAAGGTTCTTCCTTGACAATTGACATTATTCTCAGTGTTAAAAATTAGAGTGTTAGAAAGATTTTACAAGCTCATCGTAAATGGATGCAAAATAAACTACACAGCATAGATCTTCTATTTGATTTTTAACAGCTCCCAAAGGAATTTCTATCCCTGACCCTAAAGGAATTCCCATCTTGGGGCTGTACAATGCAACCAGCAGTACCCCTGCCTCTTTTAGTAACTTATAAAGTCATAGATGGTTTTGATAAAACATGTTTTAGGTTTACTTGAAATATTCTGTCTGATAGAAGTGCCTCAGGCATACACAGTATAAGTGGTAGTGCCCTGTGTTAACATGGAATTACTGTTTATTTACAGTCTTGAGTCACTGAATCCTTTCTGTCATGCAGAAGTGTTCATTATAATGTAGGCACTTACTGTCTTGCTACAGTCCTTTCCTGAGTGACATAAAAAAATAAGTCAGTATTTTGTTCTCATATGCTTTAGAGTTCCTAAATGGGCTGAGGATCCAAGGCCCCAGGCACTGAATATTTCATAGTAGTGCCATGTTTGGTCTTTTGGAGAAAGAACTCTGCCTCTAGACTTCCATTTGCATACTCTTGCGAAGTGCAGAAATGAGGCAGTTGTCATATCCCATCATAGTACAGCATACTATGAGTTTTAGTGCAAATACTTTCCATTCAAATAGCAAGATAACTTTTATATTTTACTTTAAAAATTATAGTTTGTTTCTTTGTATTGCATATAAATCTAATGTATCTTTTAAAATCAGCTGTTGTAATTGTGGCTAGTTTCTCTGACACAGTGCAGATGGAGGAGAAAGAATACATAGGACTTCACTTGCCTTCTGTGATTTGCCCATAGGGTGACTAGACAGCAAGTGTGAAAAATCGGGACAAGGGGTGGAGAGTAAGAGGAGCCTATATAAGAAAAAGACCCAAAATCAGGACTGTCTCAATAAAATCGGGACATCTGGTCACCCTATTTGCCCATAACATTTGGATAGTTCATAATTCTACAGAAAGAGCAATCCTTACAGATACTCTTTGGGACAAATCCTTATGGCTACAGAAATAACCCCTGGATTTTCCCCTCAACCAGTAAAAAAGGGTGGTAGCTAAGCAAGAGAAAATGGCATTCTGCATGCACAAATCTATTTGACGTGTTCTTTATTCTTGCTATTTTTTAAAAAAGGAAATCAGTCTGAAAATAATCTGTCCATTTTGATGAGGAAGAGTTTAAATCTCTCTGCTACTGTTTATACCACACTCATCACTGCAGTGTCTGACCACCTAAAATATATTTTTATTGCCTAATCTGAGCTGGTCCTCCAGCTGCTTTGGCTGTCAGGAGCAGCCACATCTCAAAATCAGCGGTGAATGAAAGTCCCAAGACACACCTGAGACTTGCTCTTCTTTCTCCTTAGGCTGTGGCAATTTGATTGGTTGGTGTGAAACTGTCACCATTTTACAGCAGCACAAGAGTTGGTGCTTGATCCTACACGCTTAGCACTGTGTTGAGGGTTGAGATGCATCCCAGGGAAGTGGCTCACTAGTGTTATTCATCAGTAGAATAAGCATGGGCAGAGGGTGAAGCTTCCCCTGGGAGAGGGGAGCTGCCTGTCCCATCTCTTCCACCTGCAGCCCCACCCACACTCCACCCCCGCCCTACCCCAGACCCCATCCCCTTCCTCACTTCACCCCCTTTCCGCTTGGCGCCACCACACAGCGTATCCCTCATCTCCTTCCCCTGCTCCCCCGCAAGGTCCTCACAGCCCACTGTGTGTCTCCTCTCCTCCACCCCCTCCCCAGCGAGCCCCCAACCCCACCCACTGCTCCCCATGTCTCTCCTCTCCTCCACCCCCTTCCTTGCAGGGGCGTGGGGGTGGGGAGGGATGCTGCGAGCTGCAGGGACCTCCGGAGAGGGGGAGTGGACTGGAAGAGAGGAGGGACTCACCAAGCAGCAGCAGGTGATAGGGCCCTTGGGGAAGGGGCCGGAGCAGGGAGGGGAAGAGGCGGAGCGCAGGCGGGGCCATCATGGCCCAGGCATCCAGCGGTGGGTTGGTGGCGGCTGCGCCAGGGGAGATTTAACCTCCCCTGGCCTATTATACCCGCCGCCCATGACAGTAAGTCCCTGCTTTGCTGTGTAATAGTGTTGAAGGAGGAAAGCTCTAGTGCTTTAAGCCTCATTGGTTTGAAAGTCTGGTCTCCTTGGAATAACAGGTGAAAATGTTGACAGTGCTGTCTGCTCTTTAACCTTGCAGGATAGATAAACTGTGATGTATGCAGTTTACTGGCTGTGAGGGTGTTGTTGTTTTTTAACATGAACTTAAAATTGGGTCATATCTGCTCTTTGTGTATATGAAAGATAACATGCTATTTTTTTAATAAGAGTAAATTTTTGCCTTTCTTTTGAATAACAGTATACCCCATCTCTATCTGATCTCACATACACCACGCTTTCACAGCATGTGCATGCTTTCGTTTTTTATTTCTGCATTACACTTGGACATTCAAATATATTAAGTCCACCGATTCATTGAAATATTTTTTTTAAACTGTTGTTATTAGTCTTTTCTGTATTGACTGGATTTTTCATTGGTTATATTGTTGGCAGCAGTCCATGTCTGCTTGGCTGGAGGCCAGTTTAAACTCGGCAGGGTGAGCCCTATTGTTCAGCAGACTTGGATTTTGTTAAATTCTCTAACAGAAATATGTGTCAGGAGATTTACAGCTGTAAATTGGATCATGTCAGTGAGGTTGGGAACTCGCTCAATACAAAATTGAACATTTCGGCATGCCTGTTGCTAAATATGTTTATGCACACTTCCTCCTTGGGTTACAACAAAAAAAAAAAGTTGTGAAAAAAGCTAGACCTGCTGAGCTGTGTCTTTAATGTATACAATTGGTACATTCTGTGATGTTCAGTGGTTTAAAAAAAATGTAACGGGTTTTGGTTTTACATATTGTACCGTTAATGGAAAGTCTGTTTTTTAAATTTTCTCTCTGTGTGTTGCAGGTAGTCAAATGCCACCTCAGCCTCCTAGTAGTCAATCAGAATCCAGCTCCCATCCTGCCTTGAGCCAGTCACCAATGCCCCAAGATCGAGGTTTGTTAGAATTTTTTATTTATTTATTTTTTAGTTTACCAGATATACCTTTTGTTCTCAGAAGTTCATCAACATGGTGGAATTTCTCCAAGTTCATTTCTCTCAGTAGAATAATGACAACCTTCATTTAAATAGACTGTGTGGGGTTCTTAATTCTCTTGTGGGAAGAGTAAGTGAATAGGGGGATTTACCAAAACACAGTTGGATGCAAGCCTTTTTCAAAATACTGTAAATAGCAGTAATTGTAAAAGGATTCTGCTGCAAAGTCCTCATGTTCTTCAGAATCCAAATAAAATAAACTTTAATTATAAATATCTAACTTGGAATTTGATCTCTGTAGAATAGAAATATTATCTGCTTTATAGACCACAGTTTTCTCACTTTAGCAAAACTCTGATGTATCCCCTGTCTTTGGATGTAGGCCATGGCTGGTCTACAGCCTAACTCTAGAAAGAAATTTAAAATCCCTTTACATTGAAAAGGAGGAGGGGGAAACAAGCTGGTAGGGTTGAGTGGTTCAGGATCAAAACCTGTCCACCCCTTTCCTGCAAAAAGTGTTGGACCCTGTTCACAGTGTAGTGAAAAGTTGCCTAGCAACAACCCCATTCAAGCAGGGCTGTTGCTGGCTAGCAGAGGTTCACCCAACAATGTGGACAGGGTTTTTTCTCATTACAGCTGTATTATAACCCCGCCACCCCAGGATAATAGTATATCACAGTTTCATAAAATTATTATAACAAAATAACTGAAACCAGAGGTGCTGTCCACACTATGGTTGAAATGTGCTAGCAACAATTTTATGAAACCAACTTGCCATCTGAGATAATGACAGAATTGTGTTAAATGCCACCACTACAATAGTCTTGGTACTGAAGATATCCCAGATCCCATTCTGTGACTCCGCAATACTTCTAGAAGTCTGTTTGCAGCTAGTGAAACCCATGGTATAAGTGAGGACATAATGATGCATTCTGGGTGTCACGGAGTATTGGGGGACTCAGGGCCCTGCACCCCCGGCTTCCTGCGATTCACCATGACTCTCAGCCAGCCAGTAAAGCAGAAGGTTTATTTGGATGACAGGAATACAGTCCAAGACAGGTCTTGCAGGCACAGACAACAGGGCCCCCCTCAGTTAGGTCCAGCTTGGGGTCCCAGGGCATGCCAGCCCACCCCCCTTGGGGGGGTCAGAGCCATCTCTCCCTCCCAGCCAACTCTCCAGCCTCCTTCCAGCCTCTGGCTTCAGCGACCCCTCCCACAGCCTTTGTTCAGTTTCCCGGGCCCCGGAGTCATCTGACCTCCAACCCCCTCCTGGGTTCTCATGTTACAAGCTCAGGTATGTTCCCTTGGGCCGGCTCCCATCCCCCGATGCAGACCATCCTAGTCACACTCCCCTGTCAGCATTCACACACCCCAGCAAGAACAGTCCCAGTTCGTCACATCTCTCCCCCCTTCGAGACCGAACTGAGCGGGGTCACTTTAGCCAGTGACCTGGGGAAGTTCGAACCTACCCCCGTTCCCATGGATGCCCCAGCATCCCTCCAGTTCCTTGGTGGGAGTTACACCAGGCCCCTTCCGTTCCACGCCCCCCCTTAGGTCGGGGGTGCTTGATGGCACTCGCAGTTCGCATGTGGGAAGGTTTATGCGGCCTGTGCCCTTTTCCCACCCCCATACCTCTGGGGTTCCAACTGGGCTGTGGTCTTCTCCCAGCGCTCCAGTCTGGAGGTCTGTGCTTTGGGCTCTCTTGGTTTAGAGCCGCCCGTTTAACCTTGGCCACCCTCTGGAAAGGATCCTTTATGCTGGGCAAGGGTCCTAAAGCTGTTTTCCCCTTGTCCCAGGCCTTCCTCCCCCTCTGACAGGGGTCACAGGATCCGCAGTACTGTCGGACAGTAACAAAGACCCCAGGCCAGTAAAAGCTCCGTAGCAGCCTCTGCTGGGTACGCCAGGTTCCCTGGTGCCCTGAGAGGGGAATGTCATGGGCCCGGCACAGCAGCTGGCGGCGATACTTCTGGGGTACCACCAGCTGCCTCCTGATCCCCCCTGACTCCATTTTCCCTGGGGGAGCCCATTCTCGGTACAGGAACCCCTTCTCCCACAGGAACCTTTTCCGGCCACCTCGTTCCATGGTCTGTACCGCATTGAGGTCGGCCAGGTCCCTTATCTTCCGCAAGGAGGGGTCTCTCTGTAACTCGGCCTGGAACTCAGCAGCTGGGACAGGGATGGCCCCCTGCTCTTTCTCGCCCGCTGGGTCCGAAGCTGCAGCCTCCCTGAGCCGCGTCCCTGGGCGTTCCCTCCCCACCAGGTTAGGGTCCTGCGCCTCAGGCAAGGCACCCCCCCCAAGGCCAGGGCGCAGGGCCCCTCGCCGGCTCTGACTGCGGGTCACAACCAGTGCCTTTTGGGGGTTGCTTGGCCAGTTCTCCAGGTCCCCCCCCATCAACACCTCAGTGGGCAAATGGTGGTGCACTCCCACGTCCTTGGGGCCCTCCTTGGCCCCCCATTTCAGGTGTACCCTCGCTACGGGAACCTTGAATGGGGTCCCGCCCACCCCGGTCAGGGTCAGGAAGGTGTTGGGCACCACCCGATCTGGGGCCACCACCTCGGGCCGGGCCAGTGTCACCTCTGCGCCCGTGTCCCAGTAACCATAAACTTTCTTCCCATCCACCTCCAGGGGAACAAGGCACTCGCTCCGCAGGGACAGCCCCGCGCCAACCCTGTAAACGGAGAACTTTGAATCCGGAGCATCTGGCCCTCCAGAGAAGCTGGCCGGGGGCCCTTCTCTCTCTTGAGCAGTTGATAAGCTGCCAGCCCCTCTTGCGTGGGAAGCCTGCCCCTCGTCCGTCTGGGCCTCTACCAAGTTAACCCGGTGCGGGTTCGGTCTGCTCAGTCTGTCCTTGAGCTTGGGGCACTGGGCCCGAACGTGGCCTCTTCGGCCGCAGTAATAGCAGCTCAGGTCCCGTGGGTCCCCTCGAGCCGGTCGGTTGTCCCTGACGCTGGGCCTTCCCCGTGGGAGGGGATTCCCCATATTCCCTCTTTGGGAGGTCCCAGGGTGACTCTCTCTCTGCATCGCGGCGGGCCTGTTCCTTTGGGGCTCCTCCCTGCCACCCCCTGACCGGCTCTTTACAAACTCATCAGCCAGCTGCCCGGCGTGTCGCGGGTTCTCTGGCTTTCTGTCCACCAACCACAGCCTCAGGTCGGATGGGCACCGCCCATACAGTTGCTCCAGTACCAGCAGTTTAATCAGGTCCTCCTTCGTCTGGGCCCCACCAGCCCACTTGCTGGCGTATCTTTCCATGCGGACGGCTAGTTGCAAATAGGAGATCTCAGGGGTTTTATCTTGACTCCGGAACCTTTCCCGGTACATCTCAGGAGTCAGCCCAAACTCTCGTAGCAGGGCCTTTTTGAATAGTTCGTAGTCCCCTTTCTCTGCCTCTCCCAGTTGGCGGTACAATGCCACGGATTTGGGGTCCAGTAAGGGGGTAAGGACCCGGAGTCTGTCCGCGGGGTCCACCCGGTGCAGCTCGCAGGCCGTCTCAAAGGCCTCCAGGAAGTCATCCATGTCCTCCCCCTCCTTGTATGGGGCCATGATGCACTTATCAAAGCTCCGTGCAGTCCTGGGTCCCCCCTCACTCACCGCAGCCGGGGGTTCGCTGCCCCTCAGTCTCGCCAGTTCCAGTTCATGCTGACGCTGTCTCTCATTCTCCTGTCTCTGTCTCTCTTCATGCTGTCTTTGTCTCTCTTTCTCCTCCCGTTCATGCTGACGCTGTCTCTCTTCATGCTGTCTCTGTTGTTCACGATCCTCCAGCTCCCTCAGTTTTAGCTCTTTCTCCCATTCCAGCCAATTCCGCTCCCCGGATGCCGAACGTCGCCGGGAGGATCCTCTGCTGGCCGGCGAGCTTCGCCGGGGGGACCCCCTGCTGGCCGGGGGGGTCACAGCGCCTTCGGTATTTGCTGGGCTCCTCCCCACCCTTCCCCTAGGCATAGGAAGGAGGGGTCTCGGGAAGCCCTCAGCAGCGGGCTGACCACTCCCAGCTGGGACAGACACTGGTGCCTGCGCTGCATTTGCCAGGCTGCTTCCCTGAGACACAGGGATCAGTTCATTCGCGCGATCTTCCGCCTCCAGCTGGGCAATGAGCTGTTCTTTGGTGAGCCTCCCAACGCGCAGCCGCCTCTGCTTGCACAGCTCCACCAGGTCGCTCTTAAGCCGCTTGGCATACATCTTCCTGCTGGCCACTCACCGGCCTGTGTGCTCACAGCTCCCCACAGTTCCCAGGGGGCCCCCTAGTGTGCCAGCCCTTCTCGAGGTCACCGCCTCTCAGCCAGGGTCGAGCTGCAGACTCCTCCGCCCCTGGGACCACTCGCTGCGATCCCCCCGGGGGACCCTGTTACTGCAAAAGTCCTTCTCGCTGGTCACACACTCCCAGGGGTAATAACCGTCTCTCTCTCACTCTTCAGCACGCCTGGTCCCCGTCAATCCCCCTTCGTTTTACTGCTCCCCAGTCACTTACTGCAGGAAGCGCCGTCCACGGGGTGCAGTAGATCCCACCGCTGCCACCAGTTGTCACGGAGTATTGGGGGACTCAGGGCCCTGCACCCCCGGCTTCCTGCGATTCACCATGACTCTCAGCCAGCCAGTAAAGCAGAAGGTTTATTTGGATGACAGGAATACAGTCCAAGACAGGTCTTGCAGGCACAGACAACAGGGCCCCCCTCAGTTAGGTCCAGCTTGGGGTCCCAGGGCATGCCAGCCCACCCCCCTTGGGGGGGTCAGAGCCATCTCTCCCTCCCAGCCAACTCTCCAGCCTCCTTCCAGCCTCTGGCTTCAGCGACCCCTCCCACAGCCTTTGTTCAGTTTCCCGGGCCCCGGAGTCATCTGACCTCCAACCCCCTCCTGGGTTCTCATGTTACAAGCTCAGGTATGTTCCCTTGGGCCGGCTCCCATCCCCCGATGCAGACCATCCTAGTCACACTCCCCTGTCAGCATTCACACACCCCAGCAAGAACAGTCCCAGTTCGTCACACTGGGATATCGTCCAGGAAGTACTAAGAGGATTTCAGACAGAGGTTGGAAAAGGTTCGTTGAAAAGTGTTTCTGTATTGAGGTGTGCCTCCTCCATGGGATGCTGATTAGCAGAGAACATTTAGTATGTAATTCTGGGCTTAACTCAGTTGTCGTGTTTACTTCACAGGTCACCTTTAAACACAATCCATTGCTGGCACCGGGCCTCAGTTCCACCATAAAAATTGTTTAGAGTGATCCATATGGTGGAGAAAGAACCGTTTCACTAGCCAGTACTAATGCAGTATATTGCATGTGATGGACTATCATAAAACAGTGGGATTGCATCAGGCAGGGGCTTCAGAGGCCCAAGCATCTCAAAAGATATGTGCGTTTCTTGATTGTGTCTCAGCATAGCATGTGGCACTGCCCAACAAAATGTATCTTTACAGTGTAGATATATTCTGTTTGCCAGAAGCTGAGAATGGGTGTGATTACCCATTCTGTTCATTTCCTCCGGGGCACCTGGCAGTGGCCACTGTCGGAAGACAGGACACTGGGCTAGACGGACCTTTGGTCTGACCCAGTATGGCTGATCTTATGATATATTATTAGGCTTCAAAGAATGGGTTAATGATGCAAAGGATGAGTGGGATGCTCTAACTTTGTTGTGTGGGTCAATCTCTTGATCACCTTTCTAGAGGGGAATTAGGTGGTACTCTGTGATTGAAGTGCCCGGCCGGGGAAAGGTGGCGTGGGGTGGATCAAAATTGAAACAAGGGAGAAGACAGCTGCCAAAACTAAAAAGCCAAACTGGTAAACAGCAGTGGGGAAACCAGAATGTATAAACAAGGTTGAGTTGGCCTAGGTTTCTTCCCACTGCTGTCACACAAAAGGCTCTTCACAGATGCAAGTTGAACCTCGTGGTATATTTTTAAAAAACATATTTTAAAGCTGTAACTTTGGGATTTGTATTTTAATAACTTTTGCATTATGTTATGTGCAACACGCTTTGTTTCTGTTTGATTATAAATTGAGGCTTCTAGCATGCTACACACAATCCATGTGACCCAACTTGTATAAAATGTCCATTTGTTTCATGCAGCAGATATGAAATTTGTAACCAGCTAGGTTATATTGATTTTGCAGAACATGATCCCCAAAGCTTCTGTAAAGGCAATGCAGTACACACATAAACATGCATACATTCCCTTTTGTGCCCTATCATTGATTAGAGGCTCCTTTGAAATGGAAAACTTCACCTTTTAAAAAGGCTGTTACATTAGTTGATTCCTTTGCTTGCTTGAACTGATTTCCACTGACTTGGAGAGGGAAAGGAGGGGGAAAGGTGGGGCTCAAAGGGAACGTGCTTGTCAATTACTGATAAAAACTGAGCAGAAAATCGTTGCCGCTGAAGACACCTGATCCGCAGGCATCTGTTACAGTAATTTAAACACTTGGCTCACTGATATGAATGATTTCCAGCAAAAAAAAAACGAGTGACCCTCCAATTTAGGATAAGGTGTTTTTGTTCCTTCTAGCACATCACCTAACTTTTCTTTCCTTGTTTAGATAAATGACTGAATGAACAAAGGGCTTCTAATGGCTTACTGAATGGAATTCTATACCCTCAACACTTGAAAAAAATATTATTAGTCAGATACACTGCAGCTTGATTGACAGGGTAGGATATGAGCTACAGCACTTCTAAATCCTAAAGCTCCACACTGAACCATTATGTTTACACTTAGTTATTTTATTTTGAAAGTGTTTGATAGTATTTTATCCTTCTTTCCATGGTTACTCAGCACCCAGCTGGGATTGCTTATGTTTGCCAGCCTAAGGCTGTACATCCCATACTGTAGAAGTGCAGTATCAAGGAACCAGGTTTTTTTTTATATGTACTGCATGTGTGTCTGTGTGTAATCTGTGTTCATGTGCACAGTAATAGGAATTTCGACAGGTTTTGGATTTGCCAAGCCCTTCAAATTACTTTTTATGTTTTTTATTTCTTACTTCTTTTAGCAGTAGTGTAAAAAGTTGTCTGTATTTGCAAATGATTTTGAAAATCTTTCATATCATATCTGGTCCATAATTCCTTTGACCTGGTACAGTATCAGTGGAAACATTTGGTTCATGCTACTCACTTCCATTCATATTTGGGGTCCTTCCGTTATTTAGATTTGATACACAGTCAATGGAACCTCTAAGGATTTTATCAAAATAAGTTGTTTTATATAAATGGTGCCACAAGAAATTACACAAAAGTGGTTGCTTCATATCTTTTTGATGCAAAGTTTATAATATTTTTTTTTAGCTTGATGGGGCAAATTCAGTCTTCAGTCATACCACTGATTTTAGTAGAGTTACTCCAGATTGTACACTGGTGTCGTTTTCTCCTCTTCCATACAATTAATTCGAAGTATTTTACAAACATTAATTATTTAAGCCTCACAATGCCACCGTATGGTGGTGAAGTAAGTAATATTGAACCTGCTTTTACAGATAGGTAAACTGAGATACTTGGAGGTTATAGTCAAAATTTTCAGAAGTATTCACTAATTCTGAGGTCCTCAATTTTTAGGTGCTTTAGTTTGAGAGGTGCTGAGCATCCAGTATTTCAGTAGAAGTCAGTAGGTATTGTGGATGTGCAGCACCTCTGAACATCACACCTTAGGTGTCTCGGATTGGACATACAAAAACTGACATATCCAAATTAACAGACACTTTTTTGAAAATATGGCCTAAGGGATAGATTTTTAAAGCTCTTTATGCTCCTAATGCCCTTTGAAATCAATGGAAGTTAGCTAGGCATCTAAATACTTTTAACAATCTGTTTCTTGGTGACTTGTTCAAGGTCACAACATGAATTAATGCCAGATCTGGGAATAGAATCTAAAAATCCTAATTATTCCCTGACCTAAACACTAGATTACACTCCTTCCCTTATTATAGTAGCCTGATCATTTTATTAGTTTGTTTTACAAATACAAAAGTATATTTTACAATAAGGTCGAAATTTGACTTTTTTTTACCTCAGAACAAACGAAAAGTTCTTTCCTGTATCCTAAAAAAGCCCACAAAACTCATCTTCTCCTATTTAAGTACATTATTTTTTAAAATGCTCATCTGGGTTCAAAAATTGCATGCCAAGTTTCAGTCTTATTTATATTAAAATAGTAAATTGGGAACTTCTCAGAACCACTGAATGTAATGGAAACCGTAAATGACCACATACTCCCACTGTAGCATATGCTGTCATAATGGGGATACTTAAAGAAGCCTTATTTATTAGGGCAAATGAATATGGGTCAGAATTAATTTATAAAAAATCTTTAATTGTTTTCCCCTTATAATTTTCACAGCGGTGTATAGTTAAATATTCATGATAATGCTGATGATATGCTAAAGGTCTTGAAATAGATCTGGAGTCTCAGAATCAACACAGGTTATTTAACCCTTTTCATCTAATGCACCATCAGGGACTTGCTCAGTGAAATCCCAGAGCACTGGAATAATTAGAAGATCGTAATGAGGATTTAATTAGTCCTTGAGATATGCTGAAATAGGACCACTGAGAACTTTTCTGTTTGGACATGGATTGCAAGCGGAATTGATGCCAATGCAGTTGCTGTGATGTGCTGGAAAATGTATTCCGTTGCTGGAGGCAGTTTCATGGCACCATTCTGTGCCTGTCAGATCTGCATGGAAGATGCCCAGAGTGAGAGCTTCTGAAATTGTTGAACAGTAACCATCCTCTTCTCTTCTCCTCCTCCCAATATCTTTCTTGTCATCCTTCCCACTTCTAGCTTTATTTCTTTACATTGTTTACCTGCTCCAGCCTGTCGTGGGAGGGGGATGGTACTATAGTATATTTTGTTTAAATCATATCACAAAGGAGAAAAATGGGTAACAAATAGTATCCAGGTGTTGTGCTGAGCAAAATCTGGATCTGTTTGACACAGCTGCGTGTAAGCATTATCTCCAAATCTAGTCCTTATTTAGTATTAGATCTTCACAGAAGTGATATTTATCAGTAGCTGCAATGTAGTAAATTTAAATGGCTTTTTGGCAGCAGAGATGTTATCCAGCAAGAGGTAGTAACAGATGGGATGTGAGCAGGCATTTTGATGTTTTCTTTGTGCTTCCCTACAAAAAACTAAACAGCAAACTGAATTTCTGTAACTATAAACTGCAAATTTACTCATTAGATTTCATGACGTTTTTGTTATCCTCTTTCAAGTTATTTTCTTTCCTCATATATATATACTGTCACTACACAAACTTCACCATTATTTAATTTCTTACAATAAAAAATAAACATTTTTATTTGTTCAGATGGCATAGATTCCAGTTTGGGAATTTGTCCCTAAATTTCCTCCACAAATCCTGATATGGTTTAATACTGACATTTGATGGTAGAGACTCTTTTCCCTGAAATCTATTCCTCATCTTTAAAAAACGAAAAGAAAGAAACAAGAAGAAAAAATAGATCAAAGAACTCTGATTGCAACAAAAAAGATATGGTAGTTTGCTTTTAGATCTTAAAAAGCTCGCCCTCTCCTCCTCACATTTTTGCTCTTATTTGGGGATTTGGGATCTACTCAGAGCACAGAGGAGCCAAAGAATGAAATGATTCCTGTCATTAAAATTCTTCTGCTTGCCATGTTAACGATGACACCACTTAAGGTTAAATCAGACTTGGTAATAAGTTTACTTGATGTAGGCTGAAGTGTTTCAGGCTCTTAAAAGGGAAGGCGCTCAAGGTGTGCCCCAGAGTGCAAAGCCACAGGTATGTTTGGGTGCCGTCTGCTTTCACCCCTTTCTCCAAGTGGGTGAGTGCAGCAGAGCTAGCTCAGGCTGACATGCATGAACACCATGCCAACGTGGAAAAAATCTTCATGCCCAGCAACCTGCTACTAGGTGAATTATGGTCTGGACAACCAGAGAAGTGTTTCATGTAAGACACAGAGCAGATTTTAGCTGAAGCCATTACAGATTTTTAGAAGCAGTTATTCGTTATAAGGATGCCCCATAAAAACAGTTTTCTCAACTTGAATGCCATTACTGAACAGTCTCAGCGGTCTTCCTCCTTCCCCTTCTTCCAAAGGGGAGACACAAGCACATATAAAAGTGATCAAATTGTTGGCAGAATTGTGTTGGGGAAGCTTGTGCTGCATCTGGTTCCTTGAGGACCAAATTCAGCCCAGGTGTAACTCCCGTTGAAGTGAACATGGGTTTTACCGCCTTGCATTAGGGAAGAATTTGGCTCTCTATATGACTCTGGACAGGACTGTCACATTCGTGAGCACTCGTTTCACACACAACATTTAAGGGGAGAAAGGTCGTCATCAGTATGTCTGTTTGTTTTACCATTGCATTTTTTTCTGAAATGATGCAAGTAGGGTGACCAGATGTCCCGATTTTATAGGGACAGTCCCAATTTTGGGGTCTTTTTCTTATATAGGCCTGTCCCGATTTTTCACATTTGCTGTCTGGTCACCCTAGATGCAAGTCATATGAATAATATGAGGAGCTGGGTTGCAAAGTTTCTGCTTTGGGCCATTAGAGTCTGAATGGCCTTTGGCCCGTTGCATAGCAAATGTTGAAGGGAGACTGTTGCTTTACTTGTTTTACAATATTTAAAGTGATGCACGATGCCAAACCAAGTTAATTCTTAAAGAATCCAAATGCCAGTTTCAGCAATTGATGGGCGTGGGCTTCAGATTAGATTTGGATATCAGACATATTTCCCTTACCAGCCAGCTTCAGCCATGGAGTGAACTGATCGGTTGTGGCATGATGCTAAATATACAGCAGTATTGTCTTTTTGCAAGAAGAATTGAAAGGGGCTGGAGTATGTTTTAGGAGAGATAATAAGCCACTTTCATAAACTTCACAACCACAGAAGTGGGGGTTCAGAGTAAATAATGAGACTGGTACAATCAAAACCTGGATCCAAATCTCCAGATAAATTTTGTACACTACCAGCTGGTCATTGCTCTTTTCTTGCTGGTGTTAAATATAGTTATACTTGAGAATGAATCTTTATTTCATCTTTTAAATTAAATTGGGAATTCTTTTTTTGAGGTTAGGGGAGGGGAATTGAATTAGTCTAAGAGAGTTTATACAGTTGCTAACACTGAGACTCCTCTACAGAAAAGTTTCCATTGACTTCATTAGACAGCCTCTGAATTCTCTGCCTCTGGGGTCTGGGAGTGAAATAAGCCACAACCAGTCATTGATGAAGAACTTGACAAAGTGACAGTCGTCGTTCCTGTCACTAGGCTTACTGTAAAGTTACTGAGTCTGATCGCTATCCTTGGGACAGCTTCCTATCATAGCCTGTAACATCTGAGCTGCCTCTGGTCTGCCTATTGAGCAGCATTATAATTTCAAAGAGATTTGGTATTTACGTTACCTTAATTAACCTTTATACGAGGCCTCCCTAAAAATAATGAACGGCTAATCTAAGCTCCCTATTTCTTTTTAAGTCAATACATAAGTTATCTGAGATCTAAATAATATATTTAACAATAGCTTATATGTATTTAGGTCTTTTCATTCTAAAGGATCCCAAATGGCTTTGCAAACTGCAATATATACATTTATCACTGAGGAGCTGCTGCCAGAAACAACAGTGTGAGGACAGGGACATTTTGGGGCCGAAGAGGCTAATTTTTCATTTATGAAAAATGTCACATAACATTTACGTCCATGTAAGACAGAAAGGACACACTACATATATTTATGGTTTTGTCCTCAAAACCCTGCATACTTCATGGAATTCAGTATATTTACCTCAAAGAAGGAAGCACTAAGCAATCCAGTGGAGATTTGAACCTGAGTCTCCAGAACACTAAATTTTTTAGACCTGAAGTTCCAACCATAAAGCCTGCAAACCCTACAGATTAACACACTGAAAAATGCCCTTCCTTCCACTCTTTCATCTTTTATTTTCATAAGTATGCATGTTATGGGGAAAACAGACAAATGTCAGTTGTATAAAGCAGACAGACTCCTTGGAATTTTTCACATTGATGCTCAGATTCGTTTTTTTCAGGCCATGCTACCAAGTGAAATTATTGTGGATTTGTTTTCTAACTGCAGTTTACTGTTGTCCCACTTTCCAAAGCACCATGGCAAAAGACATCATGTACCATGTGTGCTGCAATAATACATTGTTTGCATGTGAAATAGTGTATTAAGGGGCACATGAACAGTCGTCTTTGCCTCTGTCAGTGTGTCGAGGACTCCACAAATGTTTTTGCTTTTCTGCCCTCAGTGCTGCACTTAAACTTTACATCAGAGAGCATTAGGCAACAGTTGCATAAGGAAAGGTTGGATTTTTCTTCCCAAGCTACCATCTGGGTAATCTGTCTGACCCTTCCCCTGGTTCCACTTTATCAATGATAGATTATATGAATTTCAAGGCTAGGCAGTAGCTGAGCAGGGCTGGGGGTGTGAAGAAATTTAAATATTATTGCATGCCATACCTAGACAGGGTTTTATAATATCAGAGAAAGAACTGAGAGAGAGTCAGCCAGTTAACCTAAGAGCACAGCCGGTAGAACACTAGGGGGTCTGGGTTAAAGCCTTAGCTAGGTCATTAGTTTCCATCTTCCCCAAAGCTACTGGCATTGTCAAGAGAAACTGGCTGAAAAATAAACAATGAAGATATTGTAAGATATTAAAGCATAATAGGAAAATATATTTTTTTAAATAAATGCAACAGATCCAATATCCCCACCTCCCCCCAAATAGAAACTTGGCCTCTTTGTGAAGAGGAGCAATAGCTCTCGCTGTTTTTGCAGTAGGAGATGATTTTGCTAAGGTGGTGCGTTGTGTGACTATTATTTCACACATGCAAAGAAACATCTTTTGTTGAACTGGTGCAAAGAAACAAGGCAATCAGTCTGCAAATAATAGCAGATGCCAAGATGAAAATAAATTGTCAAGGTGCCAAAGAGAAAACATGTTGTGTGTTATTGTGGCCCAAAGAACCTTGAATGTTTTTAGTGGCATCCTGATGCATTTGTAGAAGAAGTTGAGGTTCATGCTAGCTAATGAAACAGCTGAATGTAGAAATTTGATTTCTGCATAGTTGGTATGGCAGAAATAAAACTTTTTTCCCCCCAGAAAAGCTTTAGAATTGATTGTAGAATGAACGATGAGTCAGAACTTACATCAACCCTGAGTATTTTTTTCCCCCATAGAATTTTGAGATCCTCCAGCATTTTTTAGAATACAGGAATTGATAGTTCATGAAGTGGAAGAAGATGTCTTTTTAGGGGCCATTAACTGAGCACACTGGCTTCACCATTGCTCTTTTGATTCTGTTTCTAATTGATTTTATAATGTTGCTACCCTTCAGTTCAGAGGAGGGTACCACTTCTCAAATGTTTGTTTGTAGTGCTCTATTAATCGTTTATTCGATCAAATACAAAAAAGGGTTTTGTGCCTCCTCTCTCCCTTAGGAAAGCAGCTCCTTTGAACCCCATTCAACATGCGCCCTGGCCCCTACTTTTAACTTTTAATAAAAATCTCTGTTCCTGGGCAAGTAAGAAAAATAAACAAAATCATGTGCAAAATGTGATTATAACTATGGTCTTTTACGTGGCTCAGGCTGTCACCCTGGGGCAGGAAGGGAGCTCCAGCCCCGCTGCTTCCCGGCTACCCTCTGAGCAGGGCTTCCGCCCAGGCTCCCAGCTCCCTGCTCAGAGCCTGACAGCTGCCCAGGCTCTACACACAGAGCTCTCCATTGGGTGGCTGCGGTGCTCCTGGTGGGGAGCAGGGAGCCGAGAGCCTGGGGGGGCGGGGGCAGCTGGGCTCTCAGCGGGGAGCTACACAGAGCTGAGAGCCCAGGCTCTCAAGTTCCCCACACCGCCCCTCTGAAGTCAATGGAAGCGCTCCTCATTCGGACGTGCACCACTGGCAGAAGGAGGGTAGAGAACCACCGCAGTAATTGCTGCAGTGGCTGTAAGCTGACCTATGTTAGGTTGACTTAAATTTGTAGAGTAGACATGCCCTGAATGTCATGTCCTGGAAGGAGGCTCTCCAGAGTCCAAACCAAATATGAAACTTTGAAAGAATCCCTCTCAGATTTTAAAGGAGAACCCAGTACATACTAGGACTGCAGTTTGGAAATTGATTAGTGCTTGATAGATAGCCCTGGAACGTAGTCATATTTAGTAAATAAATAGTGATGGTTGGCATTGTACAAATATGTATTAGGCCTGGTCTACATTTAAAAGTTAGGTCAGCGTAGCTATGGCTTTCAGGGGAAGTGAAAAATTCACACCCCTGAGCATCATAGATATTCCAATGTAATCCCCAGTGCAGGCATGACTATGTCAATGGCTATGTCAGAGAGATGGATTACAACAAAGGAAAAACCTATTCTCTCACTGTAGGAAGCATCTACACTACGGCACTACAGTGCCATAACTGTGCTGCTGTAATGCCTGTAGTCTAGACATGGCCTAAGTGAGTCTGAGTGCATTAGTTCATGAAGTGTCTAGCAGCATGTTTATATACATATGTACATACGTCTGAAGAGAAAAAGTAAAATTGTAAATCTCTGTGATAAATGTTTCAGACACAAATAAATATCAGTGATGTGTAGGATACTGTAAAAATGCCATTTACTTTTTCTAGCCCTTTCTGAAGGAAAAGAAAATTTTTCATTGTCAATAGCAAAGATTGTGTGTTTTATTTTTTGCATTTTACTAAATTTGTACCAATTTAAAACTTCACATGTATGCTTTATTTGAATGTACAAATGTATTTTATCTTAAGTTAATTTTATAGCTGTTAATAGGTTATCTGCTACAATTTCACTTGTTTCCTGCAAAATGCAAAGGCAACTTTAAAGCCTTTATGGATTGTGTACTTAATAAAAAGATTATTTTTTAAAACAGAAATATGTAAATAAAAAAGTTCTATACATCTTAAAAATACAGCAGCATACACTTTATTCAGCTACTCTTTAAATAGCTCACCCTTACCAAATCCCACTTGCATATTTTCCTGTGGCAAGTAATTTCTTATTCTGATGGTTAGTAAAATATAATTTTTTCCACCATTACCATAAATACATTTTTTTTGATGAGCACATTTCCATGATGATTTTTTTAAGGCTAAGCATGCTGTTGTTTTACAGAAGTTTCCTAAAAGAAGTGAACTTGTCACACAAACTGACACATCTGATGCAATCTAGTTATTGACCACCCCATTCCAACTCAGATGTAACCGTAATGTAATCCGACTGCTCTTCTTTAAAAAAAAAAAAAAAATCAAAAAACCTTTATCTTAAATCTAACTGTTTGAAAGAAAATGTATTTCTTTTTTTGTTTTGGTTATAAAATGAAGCTGAACAGTTGTGGGAAAATGTGCAAGTAAGGAAAAATGAATGTATGCCAGCTGTTCCCTGTCACTGTTGATAAGATTCCTAAAATTGATGCATTTTTTTCTTTTTGGTGTGAGAACTTTAATTTCTTGATCATGAACCCATTTCCTTTCTAAGATATTTGGGCTTCCTGCAGATATTTGGAAGCAAGTTTGGACTTGTCCATGGAGCCATGGGAGCATGGCCATGTCTCAGAGCAATCCAGATCAGGACCCAATCCAATCCTTCCCGTCCACATCAACAGTGGGACTGCAACACAACCTATTTCTCTCCAGAAATATCCCACTTCTAAGGGCATGGTTCTAACTCGTCTGAGACAGTTGGCGTAGCACAGATGCTCTCTCTGCATCTCCAGGCTCCATCACATCATAACTTCCTCCCCTCTCCAATCTCAAAAGATAACAAGAAACACCAAACCATCCAAGAGAAATCTCACATCTTCTGAAACCAGGGGCAATAGAACCAGTCCCTCAGCTCGAAAGCTGATGAGGATTCCACTCCCTTTGCTTTGTGGTCAGACAAAGATTCGGTAGCTGTCCAGTTCAACCAAAACCAAAACCTCTAGAAGCTGAACAAGAGGTCATTTGGGATGGAGACCTTCCATTTTCTTCCTTCCATTTTTGTTGCAGTCTCTTCAGGAGACCTTCCAATGTCAGTGGATGTGGAAGAAACATATCTGCACATACCCATCAGGCCCTGTCGCAAATCATTCCTCCACATCACCTGTGAAAACCATCACTACCAATACAAATCATAGCCTTTTAGTGTGTCCACCATAGCCAGGATGATCAAGAAGGTATTAGGAGTGATAATAGCCTGGCTGAGGAATCTTTTTAGCCAGTGCAACATTTGGAAAGTTAACCATGTCATATAGATGAAAAGGTCCATTGTGTATAGGAAGGCTGTGTACTTTATTTGCTTACTGTATATAGAAGTGGGTTTACTATCTTTATAATAAAAGACTTATAGTGCAGCTAGTACAGAATGTTTCATTGAAATGGATCCCAGGAGTGTGATACAGGTGGTGTCTGTTGGAAATATTAACATTTATTTCATGCCAACTATTATGTTAGGATTTAAATTAGTTACAGTTATGTCCTCTGATCACAGATTTTTTGTAATAAGTTTTTTGTGTGTAGTAAAGTAACTATTTTACAATGTAGGAGTCTGTCTCAAAACAGAGCTGAATACAAAACTCACATAAATTTTCCCTGTCTGGAAGTACGGAAGTTCCCAATCGGTATTACCCTGTCTTCAAGGCATCTCTTTTGACCTTGACTACCGTGATTTTTCTTGCCACTCTACAGTGTATATGTTTTGCTTCCTCTAGAGGGCTCACAAACTATTTAAAGGGATACTATCCAATTCCCTACAATAATAATTTATTAAATGTTCAATACTTTGACACACTTGGTATCTCACAGTGGGGAAAATATGCTTACAGTTAGGGCCACTGCCCCTTTTTTTGCCTCTTCTTTTCACCAAATTCCTTTCTCTGTTTCTCTCCCACTTCCTTATCTTTGTATCTCTCCTTCTTTCTTTCTTCTGCATTTCCTTCCCTGCAGCAACTTCCAGTTTCCCAATACTCATCTATGGGTTTCATTTTTATCCTTCTCCATTCCACCACTAATACAAGCAATGGCGTAATATTCTTATCTCTTTAAATCTGACATTTAAGGTGTCATTAGGCTTTAGCGTTAACCCTCTCCGCCCAATTAGATTAATAGAGAGAAGAGGAAACAGACACCTTTCAGAGCTTTTGTGTCTGATCTCTCCAGTCTCAGAAGACAACACTGCTTGAGTTTATATTCCGTTTGCATTTGGAAGGTTTTGTTTGCAATCATGAAGGACAGAAACTTACTCTTATTTTTTTTCATGAACACTTACATTCTGCAGAATCTGAATATGGCATGTGGGCAGCATCAACACATCCAGCAGGCTGGATCTAGCATTTTATACTGTGCTGTAGAATCTGAAAATGCTATCTCTCCACTGCAGTAAAATTGCCAGTTTAAACTGTCTATTCCCACGGAGTATTGACTCAAAAGTGTCTGCAGTACTTGAGGAAAAAATAACAAAAGATCTTTCGTTTTTTATTTGGATATCTTCATATTCTTGCTGCCTAACATTTGTATTTGAACAGTAACTTTTATTCAAATACAACTTCAAGGCCTAATATGCTTTTGCCTCACTATATGTAATTCTATTTGTGCTTGAAGAGTAGTGAAAAAACTCAGTTACTCAAAACTTTCTCTATAATGTTGAGTTGAGAGGACTTTTTTTCAGGCAAATGTAAAGACAGATCTTAACAAGCAAACGGGACAGGTAAGAAATTACCTTTCCTCACAAAAACAGAGAATGACTTGCTGTCTCCTCAGCACATCATCATCAGAGTTAAAAGCAGAACTGAAGACTCTCAGAGAAAAAAACCTGCAAAACTAGTAACTGTGTACAGACATTTGATGGGCTGCATTTTATAAGATTTTTCTCTCTTTTTTTAATTATTGGAAAAATAAAAGTTCCATGGAATCCCCTCTCTTCCCTCCCATTTTGTGGGGTTACTAGTATGACTTTATAGGGCTGTTGATTTTTAGTGAATTTTACTAGACCTCTGATTGTAACTTGAACTATATATCAAAAATATGAATCATTAATACTTTTCATTTATGGAGGGAAAATTAAAAAGTATGCAGTTCACGTGTTGATGACAATATAGATGCCTCTAAATTGGTGGAATAAGGATCTGGAGAATGAATGAGGACCTTTAGACATACTTTATTTATGACTGCTACATCCTGCTCCTCATGTCAGTGATGTTTGGAGCTTTTATAAGTGGCACAGGTAATAGAAGTATTGATGGAAATGCCGCATTACTGGACAAAAAAGCGCTGTATTCTGGTAGAAAACAGTCAGACGCTAACCTCCTACATAATGATCCCTCCATCTCCCCTCCCCTGGTGAATTTAGTTATTTTTATTACAGTGAACAGAATTGCTGTTAATTCTATTTCTGGAGACTTTGTTTTTGAAATTGTCTTTCAATTTAATTAAAATAAAATAAGTAGGACTCCACTGCCCTTCTTTGGAAAATAAAAATTTGTGAGCCTTATCTCCTGACTTTGGAATTTGAGTCAACTTCTTTGCTGACTGCAATGGAGTTATGCCAGCAAAGATTTTGACTCATTGTCTCTGGTTCTGTTTGTTTTCTGATGATGTGAGCAATTACAGCTGTCTGTTGTCTGGGAATCTTTACTTTGAAAATGATTGAAAAAGTTTCTTCTTAAGGAAGGGATCCCTTAAAGAGAAAATATAAATGTCTTCAGAAATATGAAAGTGAAAGTTCTGTATTTACATTTTTGTTTTGCTATTTATCTCTCTCTAGGTTTTATGGCAGGCATACAAAGGAACCCACAAATATCCCAATATGGACCTCAACAGACTGGGCCTTCCATGTCACCACATCCTTCACCTGGAGGCCAAATGCATCCTGGGATTGGTAGTTTCCAGCAGAGTAATTCAAGTGGTACTTATGGGCCTCAGATGAGCCAGTATGGACCACAAGGTAATATAACAAACAAACCATGAGACATGCTGTTAAACTGTAAGGTAAAAAAACTAATAATTTTGTGGAAAACTGTTATTCAAAGAATGCCTTTTTTTAAAAGGACTCAATGACACAGCTTTTGTTTTAAAATAATTGCAAAAACTTCTTTAGCTAACATCATATTCAAAATGTTATTAGCTGTCTTTGTATTCTTTAATTTCTCAGTAACATTAACTGGCTTATGGCACTTGAGTTAAAACTTTTTGTTTTGCGTTATTATACTGAGGCTAAACATGAGGCGAGAGATTATTTGACATTAAAAGATAATTTGAGGACATACATTGAGTTGTTTTCCAGTGTTGCCTCATCTGACTTGGAGACTGAAGAGAAAACTGGACATATATATAAAAATAAAATAATCCAAAACAGGCCAAGACACAATGTTAGACGCCTCATAAATTTTAAAGTAGGGTTAAGTCTGCTTGAGTTGAAACTTTACCACTTATTTCCCAGAGAGGTAGAAGCACTAATGGCCATTTATTTTTATTTTCCATTTAGACTAATAGTGGACAGTATTGCTAATTAAATCTGTGCAAAACCTAGGAGTTTCACTTCACTTTGGCTTGAGGAAACATTTTAATTGGTTAAATCTGTGTGGTTTACACCCTTCCAACTCTGTTTGGAGTTTCAGGTTTGAATGAACACACAATTTCAAACAAAATTAATCTGAAACTGTCATGGGTGCTCCATGATTTTTCAAAAATGGTTATCAATGTTTTAGTAAGTTTAGTTAGCTGATTCACTTACCACTGTAGGATACAAATCACCGAGACCCACTGATCTGTATAGGTTTCCAGTATTTCCTTAATTGCTTTTTGTCATCAGCTATAGTATTGATAATGGTCTTAATTACTTCCTAATTGTCCATATCTCTTCCTGTTTTTGATTTGTTACTTTCCTGTCTCCTTTGAATGGAAATTGAAGATTTCATGGTATGTTTGTAAGAGCAAGAGTTTGTCCTGGGTCAGAACATAAGCTGGCCAAATGTTTGTCCTTGTCCAAAATTTGCCTACTCGCCAGTGTTGGGTATCTCATTGTACACCACTTAGCTAGCCCCCATTAGCCAAGAGATGACAGCATTTCAGCACTGAATGTGTATATTGATGAAGCCGTTATTAATTATTCTTTATTATTTTATTAATTTACTCTGTCTAAGTAGATTGCTGTCTTCACTGGTTTGGTTTTCTGGCCAAGGGAGTAGCTTCTTCTAGATTAACACCACTGTCTCTCTGTAAATGTGCCACCATAAAATACACATGAAGTATTGGATCTGTAATGCTGCCTGGCCCATTCTTTTGGAGGTCAGGCCTGTCATCCCTAGGATGTGCTTGAGTTCTACCAACTCAGGGAACAAGCATCACAAAACTGGTCCCAAAACAGGACTTCCCTTGATATGTGGAGCCCCGAGGCCAGTTTGAAATGTTGTAGTAACTGTGGTCTATTAATGAGTATCATAATACAGTAGTTACTGTGGGAATGTAATATTGAGCTCTAATGTATATGGTTTGTGAATTTTAACTAACCCTTCAAATTGAGAGAGCGAGCGAGAGATAGGTCCTTTTATTTTGCTTGTTTGACAGAATTGTTGAGGGATTTAAAAAAAAAAAAGAGAGAAGAAACAAATTCTATCCCTGAACATTTAATGCACACAACCTTGAACTAGTCTGTTGCTTCATCTTTAATGGATAACCTTTAAAGTATGCATCTGTTTAGAGATTTAATGAATTTCCAGCGAAACCATTGAATATACAGGGACAGTATTTCCTTTCAAATTGGATCAAAAAGCTTGTCTGTTTCAGCAAGTTCTTCCCATTGCTTGTTTACTGAAAATAGCTATTCTATTGAAAAAGGTCTGTATCTTGATCCAGGAAATTCTGTAGAGGGCTCATCAGAATGCTGTTGGAAGTGAGTTCTAACGAGGATGATTTTAGTATTCTGAGTTCTATCAGAATTAAGCCCTCTCCTTGTTTTGGTGGCTTTTCTCACCCCACAGAAAATCCCCTCTCATTAATCCCTATGATACATTTGTTCTAGTGCTCTGAACAAAAGACTAGGAGCCAAGAACTCCTGAATTCTAATTCTAGCTCTGCTGCTGATTCCCTCTTTCAACTTGGGCAAGTCAATTAATTTCTCTGCTTCAGTTTCCTTAACTGTAAAATGGGGATAATAATGCCTCACAGGGATGTGTGAAGATTAATTAGTTATGTCCAATTTACTGGTGCCTTCCTTTTGTTTGTAAAGCATTTTGTAGTTGTAAGATGTTGTAGGAGTGCTTCTGTTATCTGAACAGCGAGCAGCTAGCTTAAGTGGTAAAAATCCAGTGGATTTATTATGTACCATCATGACTTCCAGCCACATTGATACTGTTGAGATTCCAGACCATGGAAATAGTTGGTCTGTGCAGTAAAACATTAGCTGAATGAATCCACGCTGATTGAATGGAAAGATTTTTATACTAAATCAATGCATTTAAGTAACATGCCAAATATTACTTTATTTTTCTCTTGAGTTCAGCAGTTTTTTCGCCTCTCTTTGTAGATGAAAGTGTCTATGTAATGATTTTATGGGTCATGGCCAAAAGAAACGGCTATTAAAATGTGAACTTGGGGACAGTAGGGGAATGAGCATTAACAAGTAGTTTCAAAAGGGCTTGGTGAATAGTGTGATGGATGTAAAGTGTGTTTCTCTGTCAGATCCTAGAGGGGACTGGTGATTCCATCCTCTGGCAATTGTAAAATTAGTACACTGAAGACTTCATGTTGTATGGGTGACACAGGGAGAAGAGAACGTGAAATTTGTCACCATGTTGTTTGACCATTTATGAAACATTGGCATGACTGTTATAATTATATTAAATATTCACAAAAATCACTAATCATAATGTGTCTTGGGCCTTATCCAATATATTTTTAGTTCGAATGCTTATTTAAGTGTTATCTTTTAATAGACAACTCTTCATTTTTTAATGAGCATAACTTGTACTTTCCTCTCTAACACTTACTCGCTAACATTTGCTACATTATGATTATTGTGACAGAGATCTGTATAAAAGCCCATTCTGGTTCAAAAAGTCAAAAAATCAATTTTTTTTAATTATAGCTTTGTTAAATATTTCTTTCAGTTACCAAATGTACGTATACAAAGACCGAACAAACAATAAATTAACATTGAAAGGGTGCACTTTACAGCATTATAACACTTCGGAAATAAGAACCTCAAAAGTTACAGTCAAAACCTTTTACATTGCCCACAAATATACTTACAATTAAGAATATATGACAGTGTTGCTCCACTTGTCTTTCAAGTGTCAAAATATAAATATAAAATTTTTAATTCATTTTAGCCTTCATCCAGCAAAGCACTTAAGCCCATGCTTAATTTTAATCACACTAGTAGTCCCATTTAACTCAATCAGACGTCTTGTGTACTTGATAAGCATATGCTAAAGTGCTTTGCTAGATCGAGTGCCTTAATTTACGTTTTCTTTGTCAGTTACGGACCAGTTCTGCAAACCCTTTCTCAAGGGAATAGTCCTTACTCTGCAATAGAATAAAAATTACTCCTGTGAGTTAGGGTTTGCAGGAGTTAGCCTCCAACTATAGAATAAAAATTATCTGAGCTGTTTATGGTCAGTTTCACTTGGTTGTCATCAGTTTCACAGCAGTAAAACTCATTTGCATAGGACACAGCTCTCTCGGGCTGGTCCAAGATTGTGGGACAAATTCCCACAGAAATAAAACCATCACAAACCTCACCACCTTATGCTCCAAATTCAAGGCGCACTTCTTCAACCTTGCTTTTGCTAATATACAGACATAGCACAGAGTACATATATTACATTTTTGAAAAATACGAAAAAAATCCTCAACACCATTTTTCTTGCCCACCCCAAAGAAAGAAACACGTAAACTGTATGTAAGGTGTCTTTTTGTTCTGTGTTGTAAAACGGTTCATACAATGGGGTCCAAGTCAATGACTAGTGCTCCTATGTGCTACTGAATACAAATAAAAAATAATTGTTATTGTAATGGATGTTAGTCACTTCTCTTAATGCTCTTCTGGAAGGTTCTTAGATACTTAGCTATTAGGGCCATAGAAGAACCAGCATAGAATAGAGCCCATCTGGGCATATTAAGGATGAGATTTTTCCGAAGTGCAGAGTTTACCTAACTCTGCTCCCATTTAAGTCAGTAGTAAAACTCTCATTGACTTTAGTGCAGTGGTGGGCAACCTGTGGCCCTTCCGGGTAATCTGCTGGTTGGCCGCAAGACAATTTGTTTACATTGACCATCTGCAGGCACGGCCGCCCACAGCTCCCAGTGGCCGCGGTTTGCCGTTCCCAGCCAATGGGAGCTGCGGGAATTGGCGGCCAGAATGTCCCTGTGGCCTGCATCGCTTCCCGCAGCTCCCATTGGCCGAGAAAAGCGAACCGCGGCCACTAGGAGCTGTGGGTGGCTGTGCCTGTGGACGTCAGCTAAATGTCTCGCCGCCCGCTAGCAGATTACTCTGATGGGCCGCAGGTTGCCCACTGCTGCTTTAGTGTATTAGGCCAATACTGAATGCTATTGAAATCCCACCCGAAATCTTAAAATACAAACAGACAAACAAAAAAACACTCTTCATTTAATTTTAAAAATATAACATTAGTAACTATTAATACTATGTTTTGTAATTTCTTTTTTAAGTAAAAACTAAGGCTCCAGTTCTACAAATGAGTGTTTGCAGGTTGGCTCCTAAACATGAGGACTCCGCCACTTGAGAGCATCCCCTAATCAGAAATACTTGTAATGGGATTTAACATAATAGCCTTTTTAATAACTTATTCATTTAAATAAGGGCCTCTTTTTAAAATTCCTGAAATCTATATTTATCCAATTGAAAAAAGGCACCACTACAGTTTGACGGATAAATGGGAGTGTAGACAATTTTAAAAACATTTGGAGGGATATTATTTTTAATACTGTGAATCTGACCTCCACCTATAAAGCAAGGAAACTTACAGTCAGTTCTGAAACTTTCTTCTTCACTCCTCTCTAATTGCCTAGAAATTGCAGGGTATCAGACCCCTAAGTGCAGTTACATACTGTGGTTCATGCACAGCAATGCCTGAGCAGAGTGGTGAGTATGGGACATAAGTTTCAACCTTTGGCCAGTTGTCAGTGTCTTCGTGTTTTTATTGTCTGTCTTCCCTTTTTTTAACTCCAATTATCATTTTACAAGTAACTTTGATTGCTTCCTCCTCCATTTGAGACTCCAAACTTCTGGATTCTATTCTAATTTGCTTGGGAGAGCTGGAATCAAAAATCCATTGGATGCAGAGGGGAGGGGTTGCTCACTAGTATTCCAGAGCTGCTGTGCCAGGCTTGTACCCACTTGAAAAGTGTGGGCTCTTGGACTTGGCTGCCTGACACGTCCAGCTGATGTGGGCTGGCCCAGCATCTGCTGCATTCTTTGTGTTTAATGCTGCATCCATCTGTTTTCTGTCAAAGCCACTGCCAGCAAATTACTAATCTATTAGAGAAACATGGAAATAAGATTGCACTTCTCAGTCCTGGATTTTTCTCTTCTATTTTGTTTGGCTTTTATTTTTCCTTTTTTGTGGTTTGAGGAAGGTATAAGAATAGCTGGTACTTGAGGTATTGAGGAAATGTTTAGCAAAAAAATAAAAACCTGTGGAAAAAACATTGAAGCATGTTTCCTTTCTGAAAGGATATCATTTCCCTGTACTCTTGGACTTGGATCCCTGGAGATGAATGATTTTAACTGAGGCAACATGTGTTTATAGAGAAGATTCCTCTGTTTTTGTGTGTGGTGCTGAGTCTCCATAAACCAAAGGAAAAAAAGGAAAATTAGAAATATTCTGTCCCTGATGCAAAATAGTCTCAAAATAATAATGTCATCAGTGTCTGTTCCTCCATGTTTGCTGCTGAATTATATTTTGTAGACCTTAGTTGATTAAAGACCAGAAAAAAATTAGGAATTCAGGACAAAATTCAACCCTGGCATAAGCTGGAATGACAGTAACTGTCATTGACTTCCATGGGAGTAATACCTGCTTGCATAAGGGCTGAATTTGCTCCTCATTGGAAGGTACCTTATGTACAGTGTGAATGTAATATAGATATATATATATATATAAAAATATGCTGTACTCTGTGTATGTATATGTGTTCATGCAACCCTGTTGCATAAATATATCTACCAAGCAGTCTTAAGACCAGAGCAACAGCTGAGTTGTGTGTTACTAGTTCAATGGTAAGCGGAGCTATGGAAAGCTCTAATGAGCACTCATTTGGTGGCCATATATTTGGATTGAAGAGGTTTGGCTGGAAGAGGCAGCAATAACAGGACCTCTTCAAGAATAGAAATGATCAGTTGACAATGGCTATGACTAGAAGAGGATAGGGAATAACAGGGCACAGTGTTTAGAGTACAGCTAAATCTGGACACTTTCATCTTTGCTAAACCACATTGTGGGGAGCCTTCTGTGAAACAACCACGCATAGATGCTGGGTTTCTCAAACAAGAGTAACGTGTTATTTCATTTCCTTCGAAAGCATAGGTCACATATGTTTCCACTGTAGAGAGCTTGTAACTGAATGAGTCAGTTAAAAGTGGCTGGGGGGCGGGGGAAGAGAACTGTGCACAGTAAAATGGCATGAATATATGAATTAATTACACATACAGTCAGATCCTGGATTAATATATTTCTTTTCAATATAAATAGGAAGGGATGGAGGACTCCTTGTATTCTATCCGTTTCTCTTTCTGGTAGCTTGAGGGGTGAGGCGAGAGATGTCTTATTTCTTCATTTCAGAGGAGGAGCTCACTGGCTGTACCATTTAAATAAGCGTGGGAATATTGAGGAAGAGTCAGAATATTCCACTCTGTGTTATCCCATGGGGGGGAATTGAGTTGTATTTCTACTAAGTTGGGTGTGACGAGAAAAGAAATTGCAAAGCAGCTGAGCAATCCAGGGAGATGTGGAGTTTTATATATTTCTTTAAACGTCTTTTCTGTCAAATCTCCCTTACTCTCTTTTCCTTCTTATGCTCTTTGTTTTTTGTTTGTTTGGTTGGTTGGTTGGTTTTGTTTTTGTTGTTGTCGTTGTTGGGTTTTTTAAGTAAGATTCTGTTCCAGAAAAGTTAGTACTTAAATTTGAAAAAAAAGGTAAAACACGTTAACTTGGGTAATGTTCAGGATTCTTTAGGAAATGTTTGTAAAGTAATCTGAGTATGTAAAGTGTTGGGTTAAATACTAAGGCCTTGGCTACACTCAGGACTTCCCAGTGCTGCCGCGGCAGCGCTGTGAAGCGCAAGTGTAGTCGCGCCGCCAGCACTGCAAGAGCTCTCTCGCAGCGCTGCAAGTACTCCACCTCTCCGAGGGGAATAGCTTGCAGCGCTGTGAGTGATGGTGCAGCGCTGCAGGCTCTGATTACACTGGCACTTTACAGCGCTGCACTCGCTGCGCCCAGGGGGGGCATTTTCACACCCCTGAGCGCAGCAAGTTGCAGCGCTGTACAGCTCCAGTGTAGCCACGGCCTAAGTATTATTGTCCCTCTTGTAGCCATGAAAGACTCCAAATGAAAGCAGAGGTGTTGGTGCTTTGGTGTCATCATGTGTTTGAGCTTCCCTGTCCAGTTCATTGGATACTTGGTATATTTAGCATGTGGTACACTTATATGTTTTTGATGGGCAACTATTAATCTTTCAGTGTTTTACAATCTGGGCGTCAAACCCCACCTTTCATGTACTGAATACAGTCCACAGAACCAGAAGCAATACTCTGCATCATAGAGAAACACAAACTGGGGGAGGGGCGTTATGAGTCTGCACCAGTGTTTATGCATGCAGCAGCTAGAATATGGACCAACAGGAGGAGAAAGTTCCAATGTGAAAATTGAAACACTGGGAAGCAAAAAGAAACTTTGTGGACACAGAGCTCTACTAGGGTAAAAAGGGACTTCTGAAAGGGAAGGGAAAGATTCCTAAAGTCCTAGCATCACGGGTCAGCAGTGGCACATCTGTATTGTAAATTCACACTGTGGTTAGGACAGAACCTTTGGGAGCAGGGCTCCAATGAGAAAATTTTGGTGCTGGAATTACAGAAGGATGAAATCTCTGAGGATATAAAATGAGCAAAAATAAAAGGCATTTATGTAAGAAAAGAATTTATATAAGGAGTTTCTTTAACCCTAGGCATCTCTTCAGTGCACAAAACATTTCTGATCAATTGTTAACCCTTTCGATTCAGTGTGTTTCTGTATTCATATCACCCTATGCATTTATATGGCTATCAGTCTGGAAAATACCAGTGTTCTAAGGGTTAACAGAAATTCTGACTCATGTCCTGTGTTACTCACATTATTTGACTACCTAAAGAATTTTCCAGCAGGCAACTTGCTAAATGGAAACATCAGATGAAAAGTTTTATGTTTTTCTCTGTGTTTGTTGTTTTGTTTAGGAAACTACTCCAGACCATCAACATACAGTGGGGTGCCTAACACAAGTTACAGTGGCCCAGGACCCGGCATGGGTATAAATGCCAATAGTCAGATGCATGGACAGGGGCCAAGCCAGCCATGTGGTACCATGCCCCTGGGACGGATGCCATCAGCTGGGATGCAAAGCAGACCATTTCCTGGAAACATGGGCAGTATGACCCCCAATTCTCCTGGCATGTCTCTGCAGGGAGGCCCTGGGATGGGCCCACCCATGCCAACTGTGAACCGTAAGGCACAGGAGGCAGCTGCTGCAGTGATGCAGGCTGCTGCAAACTCCGCTCAGAGCAGGTATGCATCCGAGCGAAAGGATTTTAAACAAGTAGAAACTTGGTATTATTTCAGAAACTGCTACAGTAACAGTTATGTAGATGTGTGTGTTAATTTATATATGCTCTAGTTATATGTCCTATACATATACGGGTAATAAAGAATGTGAAAGAACAATCTTAAATGTAAGGGAAAGTACAGTACAGCTATATGTTGTGTGAACTGGCCTTACAAGGAGAAGACTTGCCATTTACAATATGATTCCTGGCACTATAGGCTGTTAGAACAGGAAATCCCACAGGGCTATGGTGACATCAAGAGCCAAAAACAAGCTCTTACAACTTAAAATGGAGAATTTTAATATTTGAATTGGAACCCTGTAGCTATCTTAGGGCCAGATTGTGTCCTTGGCTGTGTGCCTGTGCTGGGGAGTAATGGGGCACAAGGCTCCCCTTGCTTTCCGGTGCTTCCTATCCATATTGTAGGTAACAGCACTAGGGGAGAGCCATTTCTATGGGGCCACCACTCCCACTCCCAAGCAGGCATGCAGGCAGGGATGGGGAGTGGGGCGGAGCCTTGTCTCCTCCCTAACACACAGGCCAGTAGAGCTGAGCTGGCATGGAACGAGAAGCAAGCTGCACCAGGTATAAACTGGAGGAAATTACTTCCACCCACCTGCAAGGGGGGAATTGGGGACGACTGTGACTCTGAGTCACAATCTGGTTTCTGGTCTGCTCCTGAGGGCAGCGCAGCTACACCCTGCCACTTGTTCATGGCTTGTGGCAAAGCCACAGATTAGCCCTTGGGTATTTTTAAGGGGCCTAAGTGCCTATAGTGAAGTGGTTTTTTTCTCAGAACATCTTCATCTAAGGAATGTGTATGTTTCACTGAATTGAAACAAATAGTGACTGATACTTTTATTGTTTCACCATAAAAAAGGAGTTTCATTATATCTGAGGTTACTACAAGCTCATTCCCCTCTTATGTGTATGAAAGTTTTTATGCATGTGTATATTAAGCGCACACATAGAGGCACATATGCATGTATAGGGCTTTATAAAATTCTAGGATACATTCTACAATGGTATTTGGAAGTTGGAGGTGCAGGTAATTCTAAGGCACAATGTCAAAAGAAAATAGGAAGCTAATGCATTTAGGTACATTTTGCTTTCTTGTTTGGTGCTTTTGGAGTGCAGGTGGCTCCTCCTGTTAAGTGTTAGAAAACTTTTAAACAATAATAAAGTCACTGTTTTCACATTCCCTTTTAGTAAAATAAATCACACTCCCTTTCAGCAAAATAGCCTAGACCCTTGCAGAGGTCTGTGGACCAGCAGGCGCTGGTTGACTTGATTGTTTTCACGGACCTATTGAGTAAGATTTACAAAGTCTGGTTCTATCTGTCTGGTTTAGGATATAATCTGGTAGGTCAGGCTAGAAGGAATAAATTAGCCATTGTTGCAACTGCAGGAGCATTTTCTTTATAATAGTACAAGTGGGTGGACAAAGAAAAAATCAAAATCATGTTGTTTTTTTAATTAAAAGGAAAAGAATTGATTGTAATAAATGGAAAGTATATGGTGGTGATTTGCCTTATACTTTGAATATAGAGCCTGGTGTTTGATTAAAAACTAAGATAATTAATTCCTGCTCCCACCTCACGCCTCCCTCCCGAATCAGTTTGGTAGACTTGCTTTCAGTTTCTAGCTTTGCCTGGTCAATAATGCACCATTTCAAAGCCTTTTCATCACGTTGCCAATTTGAGTGATCCAACACCTGTAGGGAGGACTATGCAGTCATCAGGTCTTTACCGCAAAAGGAACATATACAAGCTACAAATTGGGTGAAACCTGTCAATCCTTTCTTATTCCGAAGGATTGGAAGCACGACATTTCTCTCCTTGATCCCAGGTTAAGTGTATGGGAGACAGCATTGTTGCTTTTGGCCTTAATTCTGCAAGCCCTCCATACTTACATATGGAAGGAATGTAGTTGACAGGGTGATTCATACTTGTGATACAGAACAAATCCAAAGAAGCTGTTCTTTTGTTCTGCTTTAGGCCACCATACATTAGGTCGCCTGCTTATCCCAGCCAGTCTGGGGCTGGCGGACGCCCCATGTTTTCTTCACAGCACCCCAACTATGGCAACGCTCAGGCTCCCATGATGCACCAGCCTGACCAGTACGGGTAGGTAGCAATATAAACTGGACTTGCTGTGGGACCTTAGCAGTTTTTTTTAATGTTTATGAACATGCCATCTGGCTGCTGAAGGAATACAAAAATCAAGAGAAAGAATTTCAAATATTTGCATCATAGAGGGGTTTTTTGTTCTTTTGTTTTTGTTTTTACTAACTCCACTGTGACAATATGATGAAAATCTGCATGTCACTCACTCACACACACCCTGCATGGCTTTTGGCATGGCTCTGTTTCCTTCATGCCTGAGAGGGAAATGAAGAACTTCATCACTGAAAAAGAATGAAACCCACCCCACCACACACTCCAGGGGTCATTTCTCCCCCATTGTTATTGTTGTTTTGTTTAGGAACATTGCTTACATGACTGTGATGTTGTAGTTGTTGGCATTACTACCACTTCAGTGAGCTACTCTCACATAATACAACAACCCCTTTTTGACAGGAGACTTATTTTAAAAGTGATGACAAGATTCATTAATGGGACTTACAAAAGGTTTCATTACGTCATGACTGAGAGAGTGTGTGTTTGAAAGATATCTGCTAGTCCCTCCCTACCGAGGAGTTTTAAACATACTGGAGTGTCCAATATCAAACATTAGCTTAAAACATGCCTAATGTTTTTCCATCAGAATTCTTCATGCTGTGATTTCTGCAGCATTGTTACAAATCAGAGTGTCGGGAGTGAGGGAGGAGGCAGGAAATATGCACAAACCTGCTTCCAGCACAGTCTTTGATCTTCCACAGTGCCAGACTTGATCTTAGTTTCAAGTGTCATGGAATTCCCTCCATGACGTTATCTCCATTACTGACCAATAGGAAGTCTCGAGACCCATGTTACCAGTGCCTTCCCAGTCATCAGCAAGTTTCAATTTTAGTTTTCCATGAACTGTATATTGTTTACATAGCCCCCCCCCACACACAAAAAGATCGAGAAACTCCAGAAAAGAAGGTTGAGAAACTACTATAAAAATCACTGTTGGTTCTCTTTATTTAAAATGGTAGAAGCTGCAAAATAGCAAATCTTGCCCCCTCTCCCCACTCCCCTGGCATTTGCTGGAATTGGAAAGATGTACCCTGGTATATACCAAAGTACATGAACACCGTGCAGCGTATTTCCATGTATGTCTTGAGTTTGTAGGATAGATTTGTGGGGTTTAGAGATTATTTGATTATTTGAGATTATTTATAACTGCGAAAGATATTCTTGTATGTAGAGTTAAAAGGAAACAAAATGAGCAGGTTACAGTTATACAGCAGTCTGTTTGTATAAGTAGGTTGTAGTAGCCTTCAAGGTCAACTCCTAAATCAGTAGCAACATATCAGTGGGGGAGAGACATTTATCTAGTGCTAATCCACAGGATCTGTCCTTTATGAACTCAGGAGTCCCATTTAGATATAGAAAGCTAGTTTGGCTGTGGCTTGCCAAGCCACATTAAGCAGCTGTGTAAAATGAATTTAAATGGCATGCATCAGAGTAAAATCACTTCCACTGGGGCAGAAAATCAGTGTTACCTAACCAGAGCTGGATGATCAAGATGTGAGACGCTCAGTGAGTTATACCTAGTCCTCTTCCTCATACAGAACACCACCTTTTTAATTTAAAAAAAAAGGTAAAGAAAGATTAAAAGAGAAAGAGAGATGGTTGAGGAATGTTCTAGGTGGGCGTCACACAGTTTGCATGAGCGTTTGACCTGACCTTGCAACCTGCTCTGTATTATCCTTGGCTTATGTCCTGCAGCCTACAGAATGCTTACTTTTCCTATGAAATGAAACCTTATGATGTGTTAGTCCCTGTCATGTACTCAGCCTAGTGTTTTCTGAATGAAAACTGAGATGCTGGCGGTAAAGGAAGGAGAGATCTGTCCAAGCCCTTTGTTACTAGCAGCAGCCATGATTTCAGGAATCCACGTAGCCCAGAATGTTTCTACTTGGCCTACATAACAACTTGCAGTAAGCAGTACAAAATAACTCTCTAGTACTATGTACTATATACAGTTATTTCCCCTGCCTTCGGGAAAGTAATAGGGAGGGATTACAAAGAGGTATCTTCCTTTTATATCTCGGTTGGCTTCAGAAAACAGGTTATTACCACGATAAGAATTCTGCATTAAGGATCTGAATCATGCTCGGTGAAATCAATGGAAAGACTACCAGTGTCCTCAATGGGCTTTGGATCAGACTCCAAAGGATTGGGGAGCTGGGAGTGGTGAATGCCTTTGAGGAAGAGAATGCTCTAAAGACTTAAGTCTCTTTCTCAAGTTACAGTTTTAAAAGACCTGATAGTGTGGATAAAAGGAGTATGTTCAGGTGTGTGCAAATCTGTGCAATTGTCATAGATGGATTCAATGAACTCACTATAAAAATGAACTTACATCTTTAGACTTTCTCAACTGGATGCACATGCGAGAGTGTAAAAAGGCAACAAATACATTTTCATGTGTCTGCTAAATTTGTGTTCCTCAATTTGTGGGTGCCCAACTTGAGATACCTAGGGACTAATTATCACAGGTGCTCAGTACCCATGACTCCCATTGACTTCTGCTGGAGAAGTAGGTACTCAGCACTCACAAATTGAACCCCACTTGTTTGAAGTTTGGCACCCAAAATTAGTGCAGGATTTTGACACGTGTCAAAAGTACTTTCAGAGTATCTCTGCTGTCAACTGTGTCATTCTGAGTAAATCTGCCTTGTTGGGAAATGTGTTAACTTATAAATTCATGATATGATTTTTTGTTCAGACTGTTCTGATCAAGCAAGAGTTTCATTTCCTTGCATTTAGAGGAATTTTTTAAAATGATAGGCTTTTACTGAATTGAGCATTTGGGAGCTATTTATAACCTCTGGTCATTTTAAAACTGCTGTTTATACATATACTAAGAGAGAGCTGGTTAATTTCCTCCTTTCCATCACCCCAGCTGGTGTCCACAGGACATAAGGCAGATGGTTTAGTCTAAGAGTTACATAGGAAACTAAAGTGATACGGTTTCTTTGATCATCCCAACAGAGACCAGAAGTGCCACAGCAGTAGGATACGTGGTCTTACATTGGGTTGATATGCCCTTTACACGCTTTAAAATGTGGTTCTATTCCAAAGCTGCCTAGGGGTCACCAACAGCATGAATTGGACACAGTGGAGTTACACAGGTATAACAGACAGCTTAATATCGCCTGCAGGCTCTTTGCTGATGATGCAGAAGAAGGAAAGAGCCCAGATGAAATCTCAGGTCCCAGGCTGAGTTTTCAGGGCTGGCAGTCACAACAAGCCTGTGCTTAATTTTACTTGTAAATGGTGTAACTTTGATTTGGAAATCCTTGAAACACAATAAACATGGAACCACACAATGTTATTCTTAGAATTATTTTTCAGACTAGTATCAGAGGGGTAGCCATGTTAGTCTGGATCTGTAAAAAGCGACAAAGAGTCCTGTGGCACCTATAGACTCATGCGTCTGACTAAGTGGGTATTGACCCACGAAAGCTTATGCTCTAATACGTCTGTTAGTCTGTAAGGTGCCACAGGACTCTTTGTCACTTTTTTCAGACTAGAACTTCCATAGAGTCCAAGACCAGAAGGTACAATTGTGATCATGTCATCTGACCTCCTGTATACCACAGGCCATAGAACTTCCCTAAAATAATTCCTAGAGCAGATTTTTTAGAAAAACATGCAATCATGATTTTAAAATTGCCAGTGTGGGAGAATCCACTATGACCCTTGGTTGTTCCAGTGGTTAATTATTCTCACTGCTAAATATTTGTGCCTTATTTCCAGTCTGAATTTGTCTAGCTTCAACTTCCAGCCATTGGATCATGTTATATCTTTCTCTGCTAGATTGAAGAGCCCATTGTTAAATATTTGTTCCCCATATAGGTTCTTATAGACTGCAATCAAGTTCATCCTTTAGCCTTCTCTTTTTTAAGCTAAATTGATTGAGCTCTTTGAAACTATCACTACAAGGCATGTTTCTTCTTTGAGTAGTGTCCCTATGAGTGCTTCATTTCAGGTGCACATACACCTCTCAAGCTCTGGATCGGAGATTTTCCATTAGCAATGTCTGCTTGGCTTGTGCTTGCGCTCTGTACAACCTCATCTCTCTCTGCAACAGTATATAGGGCTGTGCAGGCAAACCACCTACAGTTCCTTCTCTACTTCTCGGCCTGAGAGGGAGTTCTAGCGTGTCTGCCTCTTGTGTTCCTCAGCGTGTTTTGTAGTTGTTTAGTTAGTTTAGTATTTCTAGTTAGAATTAGTTGTTGTTAGTATGGAATTAGTTAGCTAGCTGTGAGAGGTTTCAGTTTTTCTTCTCCCCCATTTTTTCTGAGGAGCTTATTTGGCCTGGTTGGGCATGCCTGTAGAGCCCTGCGCGGATACACAATTTATATCCATGGATGCGGGTAGCCACGAATATAAAGTGGATATCTGCGGAGCTGCAGGACACTAGTGACAGACAACAAGCAAGACCAGCAGGGCCATGGCCAACAACTAGGGCAGGAACTGCAGCATCAAAAGCAGCAGCATGTCGGGCCACCGCATGCAGGAGCCAGTGCCCAGCCCAGGCAGCTCCTCCGGCATGGTTGTAGCGATCCCAGCTCTGCCCACTGGAGCAGGCACCAGGCTTACCAGCAGCTGTCCCTGGTCATGCTACTGTGTGCAAGGGACAAACACCCTTCTCTGTCCCTCTTCAGGGATCCTTCTCACGAAAGTCTGCTACGTCAGGAGATAAACCATCTCCTCAGCATAGAAGCCATAGAACCAGTGCCCACACATCTAAGAAGTAAAGGCTTCTGCTGTCACTACTTTTTGATTTCAAAGAAGATCCATACTAGACCTCAAGAGCGCTCAACAAATTTATCAAGGCGCGGAATTTCACAATGGTCACTTTGTCAACGGTTATTCCAGCATTAGAGAAAAGAGATTGGTGCTCAACGCTCAACCTCCAAGATGCGTACTTCCACATTTTGATTTTACCGAGTCACAGACATTATCTCAGGTTCAGACTAGGCCAAGACCACTACCAATACAGAGTACTCCCTTTTTGGCCTCTCATCAGTTCCCAGGGTATTCTCCAAGGTCCTATCAGGTAGTGGCGGCCCTCTTATGCTCTCACGGCATAATGATTTATCCTTACCTGGACGACTGCCTTCTCAGAGCACATTCCTTCACAAAAGCCCAGCAAATCATTCAGACCACACTGGACCTGTTCCTGTATCTGGCCTACAAATCAATGCACAAAAATCAATATTAACGCCGATACAAAGGATGGAATTCATAGGAGTCGACCTCAGCTCCATCCAGGCGAAGGGGCTCCTCCCACATCACAGATTTTTCATCGTTAGAGACGGTGCAATCCAGCCCTCAAATTTCGGCCAGACACTGCCACCAGGTTCTGGAGTATATGGCTGTGGGCACATCGGTTATAGCTCATGCCAGACTGCATGAGATCCCTCCACGTGTGGTTCGGTTCAGTTTACAGATCGAACAGAGACTAATTTATATGAAATGTGGAAGTCATCTTGGGAGTGAATTTCGGATGACTTTGTTGGGGAAGAACACAGTGAAGAGGGATGCGCCATCAGAGCCACTATCTCCCCTATCCTTCTTGCTTAGGTGATGGCGATCAGGAACACCATCTTCATGGAAAGATGTGTTAAAGAATAAGTGGCCATGGCTTCACATGGCAGTCTAGTCCATCCTTCATATGCTCGATGTGAGGAGAGCCTTGAACTTCTATTTAGACAGGACAAGAGCTTTGAGAAAATCTCTTGAGACTTCCTCTCCATTGCAGATAGGTCAAAAGGTACAGTGATTTCAGCTCAGGGACTCTCCAAATGGGTCTCGAACTGTATCTTCTCTGTTACCAGATGCATAATGTAGCACCCCCGTCTTCAATATGCACGCACTCTACAAGGTTGGTCTCCACTTCCATCGCCTTCTCCAAGGCATCCCTATATCAGAAATCTGCAGGGCGGCTCCATGGGCATCTGCACATACCTTTGCAGAACACTATACTCTCCTGGGAGACTTGGCTGCAGACACCAGTTTCGGTGCCACAGTACTATCATCTGTAATAGACTCTATGCCAATGTCCCAGCCTCCAGGAGTGGGCACTCCTCGGGAGCCACCTACCTTGTGCAGTAACAATGGTTCTTCGAGATGTGTCTCCCGATGGGTGCTCCACAACCTGCCCTTCTTCCCTCTACATTGGAATTCTTGTCAATGACTCTGCAGTAGAGAAGGAACTGAAGAGGGTTCACCCATGCACGCTGGTTAGCCTCGTGACAGGCGAGGAGCAGTGCATATACGGGCTGAATGGACACTGCTAAGAAAGTTCTCTGATCAGCAGCACAGGGGCACAGACACACCTATAGCGGAGCACCTGTTGGGGGACACATCTCAAAGAACCATCATTACTGCACAAGGTGAGTAACTTCTTCTCCTGTATATATTTAGTATACAGTATGTGTATATCTACGCATATATATTTGACACACACAAACCTTCCATCAGCATTTCTCCAGTGTGGTGTATTTATAATTCATATTTCGTGTTGTTGGTGCCAGCAAAGCACTTTTTCCATATTATTTTCTCCACCGCCTGGATAATACAATACTACTGATGGACTAGAAGCTACTGGTGAGGAAATATAGTAATGGACATGATGCATTAAAATGTCAAAAGGGAAAAAATGGGAAGGAGGGGAAGAGGAATACACTTCAAAAAAAATCTAAATTACAAAAAATATATATCTTCTGAACATTTTAAGTCTTAGATACAGTGAGTGTTGCCATAATGGTTTCAGATATTCAAAGAGAGGAATGTTGTAACTACATTGGCTGCCAGTTTAACCCTTTTGATCTTGGAATTTAGGTTTACAATTATAATCATGATTTTAAAAAGCACACTTGTGACATGCAGTGCTTAAAAGCAGAAAGGTTTAAAGTGCTGCAATAAAACCTCTTTTTATTATGCCTGGGGTGAGGTGTAGGGTTTCCTATTGTTTCCTATCTTCCTCCTGAACTTGGAGGTGCTGTTTTTCTCTACTGAGAAGTGTTATGGAGTTCAGGGAGGTTAAGTACTCATTCAAGTTTCTATGCTTATTCAAACCAGGCCATTTTTAGATGTGAGGCTGCCAGCTGTGAAATCCCCAGAGTAAACTAAGCTAAGACAGCAACTAGTAGCTGTAATTGGAGCCAGCACTGGGGGCATTTCATCTATTGCCTTTGAAACAGGATCCTATTATAGAAAGCATCCTTCTGCCCAGTCGTCTCTCTGGCAGAATTCAATTTTTCTTTTTTTATCGTTTCAACGGATAATATCCATGTTTATTTTTAAGCATTTTTTACATTTTTATTGATTTAAAGTTTCAGTTACACAAAAAGTATCTTTTTTCTATTTTAATCTATTTAAATTTTCACAGTTGTGGGAAATTGTGGGGGGTCAGACATTAATTATTTCATGGTAGTGGACACTGAGAGGCAAAAGGTTAAAGCTTTATAATGGTTAACACACAAATTGTCAACATCACATGAAAATATACAAAGTAAATAGCTTTACATCAAACTCTGAGTTCTCAAGCAGCATTTTCCTTACTTTGTCCATCTGTAATTATTATCAGTAATCTATTATCATCGTTGTAATATTTTTTCATCGATTTGTGCGTGAGCAGTGAGATCGATGTTTACCGACATTTACCGACAAAAATCTAATCCTCCCAAGCCAATATAATATTAATATACAATTATTGTGTAAGACGAAAGCTGCAAAGGAGCTAGTCTTACTGAATTTCAGAATATCCACAACTCTAAAACTTCAAGGTGTTTCATCCCCCTCCAAAGACTCCCAGACTTTTGATTTCCTAGAGGAGCCTTAACAAATCTAGTCAAAATGAGCCCCACCTTGCCTTCTATTAGCACTGCTTGGATACCCAAGCAATAAATTTCAGTCAGGGAGACTGCATTCTGCTTCCAAAAAAAAATCCCCCTACAGTTTCAATTGGATGATACGGTATTTGCTTCTTGGCCTAAACAGTTGTGTAGTGTTCCTGTGAACTGTTAAACATCTGCTGCGCTCCACCTCAAAGTTGGCTGCATTTCAGTGTTTTGGTGAAGGGATTTCTGTGTATACAAAGTTTCTAAGTGACTTTGGGATCAAAGGAAAGATATTAATGATAGTTGTAATTGAGCTTTCTAGCTGAGGCGCTAAACCAAGGTTGATGGATTTTTCTTTAAAGACCTTGCCCCTCCTCCCTCCGCCAAAAATAGTCATTTACTTCCAGCTGGTGCTTTTTTTCTTTTTTTTCCCCCTTCAAGTGAACTTCCTTTGCTCATGTTTTGCATTTGGGAGCAGAACCATATACAGGTTTTTCCTGAGGTAAGAAATTTTTCAGAAGGGGTAGAGTATAATTTAGCTGGTGTATACTTGTTAAACTAAAGAGAGGCAGGAAGTGTCTCTTTTGCGATTTTTATAAAGATATATATTATAAATCATCTCAAATTGCAGATAAAAATGTGTAAAGACAGCAGAAACTTCACACTGAACAAAATTATTTGTGTACTGGAGTGAGGGGAATACATTTTTATCTGGAATTTTGTTTTACTGAAAAGCAAATCCATCATTTTGGAGTCCTGGGTGGCAGCAGGCTATAGATCCCACACAGGAATATGGAACCAATGATTTAGGGAGACTGTTTTTTGTTACTCATCCATCAAATGGACTGCTGTATGCTGTTCATGCCATTAGAGATCAACCACAGACCTCAGGAATAAACAGTCCTTCCCTCCTTTGAAAGTAACCATTTTTAAATTGTGAAAGCAAAGGTATATTGGGCAGGGAAGGGGTGATTGATTCTCTGATAGTGGCTCTGAATTTTCAGAAATCTCAAAGATACTTTGATTTGATTACTGTCTCACTTCCAATTTTGGCTTAGTCCCTTTAGTTATTTAGAAAAGATGATTCCCTCTATTGGAATTATAGTTCTGTTGAAACAGATTTGCAGTATAGGAATCTATTTAGCTTAGGAACCTGCTGCCTCTGAACTGGATTTAATGGGAAACACAAATTAACTTCTGCTTTTAATGGAGAGATATTATCTTTATCGATGGAATACTAAGAATACAGTGCTTCATCGATTGCTTTTCTAGGACAATCACAAAGCTTGGCCTCTTCAAGAGAAAGGGAGATGTCATTTTGAACACTGTTTTTGAATGATCAGGAGTATTTCAAGACCCAGATAACAAGCTTTCGTAGATAAGATCAGTCTGTTGGCCAGAGAAACTATTGGTTTGCATCATTACCTTAATCTGAAGAACAGGAAGAAAATGTGTGTGATGTAGATGGGGACCATGGGAATCAAAACAGGATGAAGAGTCCCTTGTTCCTAGTGGGCAGAATGGAAAAAGTGAAAGAATGATCAAGTCTCATTGTGACCTGACACATGCAATGTGCAACTTGTACAGCAGAGAAAAAAAAGGAAGGGTCTTGTACTTTGTTAACGGAGTTGACATACCAAGGATGTTCAGGGGAGGTTAAAAGAAAATAATGCCTTTCTCTTAAGCTATAAACCTTTTGCAGCACGGACTCTCTTCCTATGTAGAATGGTGGAACATCCATTTTTATTGGGCCGGTAGCTGCTAATATAAGATAAATATTAATAATAAAGACATAAATGCGGCTAATTCCAGAGTATAAGGGGTTACATTTCATATGTTACTGGAGAGCTACCCAACTTCTCTCATCTACAGCTGTAGGTGTGTCTCTGTGTAATGATGATAGCAGATGCACTGAAACTGTCAAACTGTTCCTCTGACCTCAGTGAGTTTCTGGTGTCTTTTGAGCAAAAGATGCAGGAAGAGCCTGCTGGGGATTTGTATTGACATATGCACCGTGTCACTAGCATGAGAATGTCCGAATGCAGAAATCCTGAGGCTGATAATTATATTATTATAACTATTATTTTATTATTGGTAAAAATTAAATAGCCCCAGGCTGTTGGGCAAGAATGCTAGTGGAAATCCTGCCCCTCTTGAAATCCCTTTTCAGGACCTGCTGCCTTGCATTGCTCTCCCTTGCCATGTTGCTGCACCCTGTTCTGTTGTATTCAGTGTGCTGGGAGACAAAGGACATTTGCCCTGAAAATCCTGAACTTTGAAGTGCTGGCATTAAGTGATCAGGATTTTAGTTAGTTGCCAGCACAGTGAGAGCTCCGTAGAGCTAGGCAGTGCTCAAAAGTGATGCAAAAATGCGACTGAGCCATCATAAAATTTTGATGGAGGGAAGTGTGAGAATCACAGGGCAAGATCAAAGTGGCAGAGGAAGTTGAGGATCCTGGATTCTTTTTGTGGCAGTAATACATGGGGGGAAATTGGATCAGTTCTTCAGCAATTGCACATAGGGAAGTGTGAAAAATTCCATGTCTGTTTCCCTTTGTTTATATTTTTAGTGCACACATTGGTGACCTTATGGCTGCTAAATGCACCAGGAACAGATTCTCACCTGCTTTCAAGTAATTCATTTTGGAATTGCAGTTCCCAGGGCATTCTGCCTTTTTAATAATGCTATTTATAAACATACACAAAAATAGAAGGTACATAGTGAGAGAGTCATATGAGTCACTCCTAATTTTGGTTTCAAGTCAAACCAGACTAAACTAGCCCTCTTAGCATTTTGATTCAGCTTGACTGACTCCTTTCATTCCCATACTGTACAAGACAAGTTGATTTTTCCAACAAACCAGTTCACTTGAAAGTGGGTGGAGCAGGACCTTGCCTCGTGGTTGTAGTGGAAGTTCGGAGCAATGGCAAGCACAGAGCCAGGATTCAGGTGGCAAGTCAAAAAAATCAGAAGTCAAGATCAGGAACACCAAGCTGAAGAATAAGCCAAAGTCAGGGTTGAGAACCCAAGCCAGAGGTCGGGACAGGGCAGAGAGGCAAGGGTTAGGCTGAAACGGGCGGGAGTCAAGGCAGGAGTGGGGCTGGAACAAGGACTGGAAGCAGGCTGGAACAGGAAGCAGAAGGGAGAGCAGGGCAAGCGCAGTTGCGGGCGTGGTACTCATTGAGCAGTTGTTGTGCTGCCACAGCTGCAAGGCTCAGTTAGCAGGCTGCTGACCACCCTGCCCTATCAGGAAGCACGACTATTTGGAGAAGGCTTGTTGGGCCCAGCAAAGCTTGCTGGGTTGTCTAGCGTCCAGCTGTGCTCCTGACATTACTGTTCGGACTACAGAATCCCTCTTTGTCCCATCGCATGCTCCACTTGTGCCAAGAAATGTATCTCCTCCTAGTGCTGACATGTTATATCTCATAGGGACAGTAGACAAGCAGCTGTCTTTAGAACTGCAGTTTAAATCCACCTTGTCAGTAAGGTAGCCGGGGGTCACCAAGAGAGCATAGTTTCAATGTGATTACAAGCCATTTGACTTGGTCAGCTTTTCAGCAGTCCCATGTTCTCTGTCACTGAGCATTATGTTGTGTTTATCTAATACAGGTTGCAGTTGTCTACAGATGATTTAGTTTATTCTTAAACTAGAAAATATAAGAGTAGAAGCCTCAAAGCACATGGAAGAAAGGTGTATAATAAAAATATTTTGGGAAATCATTGTGAGATAAAAAGTAGTGGCTAAATCCTGCAGTCATTCCACTAAATGTTGGCACATGTTTAAAAAAAATAAAAGACCATTGTTCACATGGTGCTTTATGCAGGGTATGTCTATACGGTAGAATAATATACATTAATAATATGTTGCACAGCAATTGGTTCATGTAGATCTTGCTGGTGCGCACTAAATGGTCCCTGATGTGCTTTAACATAGTCCTGTTTTAAACAGCGTTAGGTTTAGGGAACCTTCAGTACACACTAGGAGTATCTATGCAGACCAATTAAAGTGCAACACATTAGTGTGCTTTAGAAATCACATCTCTGTAGTACGCATTGCTGCACCATGTAGACAAGTCCATATAGCAATACCACAATAGGATTATAAAGTCAAAGGACAATGCATTTAGCTAAATACACCCATATGTGAGTAGGAGCAAAGGAGATCAGTGATTTATTTCTGTGAGTTAGTGCTACATGTGTCTTGTTATGTTACCTTGGGTATCTCTCCTTATGGCCATATTTTCAAAAATGGCCTCTAATTTGAGTCTTCAGCTTTAGAAACCTCAGCCCTGCTTTTCAGACATGTTGAGCACCTGCCTCTCCCATTAACTTCAATTGGAGTTGTGGATGCTCCGCCCTGAAATTCAGGACTTCTGTGTCTACAGCTGAGCACCAAAATTTGAGACCATTTTTGAAAGTCTGAGTCTTAATTCTGCTTCTCATTTTTCCTTATCTATAACACTGGGATAAAGAGACATATCCCATTTTGTCAAATGCTTAGAGGTATGTAGTTGAAAAAGCTAAGTAAATGCTATGTGGTGATGATGTTAATATTCATGAATTAGATTTGCATCTTTCTTTGCTTTTTCGGACTTTGATGTAATGTAAGTAATGCCACTACAATTCACTTGGCTTTAGATCCCAATGGGAAATGAGTAGGTGGCCAATGAGGTGAACCATTTAGCAGCAAAAATTTCCTAATTTGGTGACAGTAGCCAGTAAATTAAAGATAAACACATGTAGCCACAATTTTCAGACGTACCAAGCAGCATAGCTCCAAATCAGGCCAATAGAGAACTGAATTCTGGGTTTATTTTCCTTTTAGGTTCACATCTAAATGTCACCTTGAATGATGATAACGTTTATAGGAGATGCTGGGTACTATCTTTTCCCTATGATGGTAGCAGATTATTCCACATTTCAGTGTTGCCTTTCATGCATGGTGATTGAGCAACTTGGTGTGGGTTGATTCCACTGATGTGGTATCACTACATCCTCACTGGTACTAACCTACATACTTTTGTCATTGATATTTCATAATGTTTCTTCACTGTCATCTGCATTTCAAAGCCATGACCCCTCCTTGACTACCCACCCACTCAAGCATACACTTTTCTTTTCACTCCCGCTCCTGAAAAATGAATTTTATCAAAAGTCTTGTCTTGGTCTCAGCGCCCATCACACCAGAAAATTTCTTGTTTTGTTTTGTTTTTTAATTATTATTATTATTGTAACTCAGAGTTTCTCCACTAAACAAGGGAAGGGACAAATACATGTTTGGGGAGTTTTATAGTAACAGCTAACAAAAAAAGGGAAGATTAAGTTTTAATATAGTGTTACATTATATTTGATTTTATATATATATATATGTATACACACACACACACATACTTACCTTTAAATGCCATTTTAAGGCTTTTGTAACATCCTGATCTCATACAATTTTGTTGTGGTTTAAGTTATTACTCACTGATAAGTTTGGGGTCAGAGCACAGCAAGCAATTACTTTTTTTATTTTTCTTTCCTTTCCTTCTCTCTCCCAATTCACAACCTCCCCTGATGGTAGATTACAGCTTCACTTCTCCAAGGAAGCTCATAATGTGGCAAGGGGGAAAATCCATAACAAACGTGTGTGTGAGAGAGAGAGTGAGTGTAAATCCTCCAGGGAAAATGTGTTTGTAGATCTCACTCCTGAATTACTCTCATTATAATAACCCATTTGGTGTCAGAATATGACAGATTATAAGTGTTTATGGCTAGTCCCCGCTCAAGACAGATTTAAATAAAATACTTCTGGTTATTGTGCAGGTCAGTGTGTTTAAATAACAACCCCCCAAATCATACTTTGACATTTAAAAGAGAGAGGAAATATTGTCATGCGGCAGACCTAGCACAGATAAGCGCAAGGCAATTTGGTCAGTACACTGTGATTTGTGAGTACAGTCTAACATACTCATTTTCACAGCTTGTAATCAAATAGCCACCTTAGCAATGTGTCAGCATTAAAAAAAATACTCCTTTTAAAATGTTTACACAAATTACCCCCCTGAGATTCTACAGTGCATTCTCTGCAAAACCAATGTAGGTTAAAGATCTGGAGTAAATATGTGCCTAAAGACCTACAGAAAATGAGAGAACCTAATCCCCACACACACACCCCACAAAAGGTCAAACTCTGACATGTTTCCTTGCGAGAAGTAAGGTTTTACTTTTGTTCTTGCGAGAAGCTTAAACCACTCTTATCATTCTGAATAGCTAATCCTGATCCACCTCTGGAATTTCCTGATATTGTGCCTGGTGTTTCTGATATTCATTTTGTAATAAAGTCATCAGGCCCAACCTGAGAAAGATGACCTCGAAGAGCACTTGACATGAGATGGAAACATTTAATAGGTACTAAACCAATAGACCAGTCAGCATTCCTCAAAGTAGCTCAGTGCTATGAAGTGGTTTCACTGTAAGAGCTTGAAATAGCCCACTAACCTACTGGTGATTTCAGGCCCAATTAAGTAATGGCACCTCCGTTTAAGGGACAGAATTCTTGCTCAGATAGCAGTGACCTCTATTATGCCATGGACTCCTGGTATTGTCAGTGTATTTTCTGTAATCTCTGTTCTTTCATAAAATTGCCTTGTTTTGCTTTGTTATAATGACCAGATCTAGCATTTCAACCCCGCTTTTTGAATGTAGAGCTCAGTACTTCAGCTCAGAACACACGGTTCGCACGGTTAAATGAGATCTCTGCTACTGAAGCCACCCCGAGGTTGCTCTTTTTTACATAGACGAGGGGTTAAGTACCAACGAGTTCTCAGATTGATTGCAAATGAAAGAGAAATACCCCTAACTTTCTTAAAGAACACTGCAAATGTGGATGTTTTGAAATAGACTAACTTCAGCTATGAGCTGAAATCACGCCCTTTAAATAGTGTGTCCAAACATTTCTTACGTTCAGTTTTATGTAAAAACTTTTGTAAGAGTTTTTGTGCTTCCCTGCTGAGGTTTATATGGGCCTTCTCAGCAAGGGAGAGTGATTGGGCCTCACAGTAACAGCACTAAACGTGCTCAGGTCATCCCTCCCCCCATCTGTGCACACTCCTGCCTGCTTGCCACTTCTGCAGCAGCATTGAGGTAAGGCCATAAAGAGGCTAAGCTCTATCCCCAGGTCTGCAAAGTGGCCCCAAGGAATGAAAAACATTCTGAAGAGACTGGCAACTGAAAAAAAGGGGCTCCTGCCTCCTAGGTTATCCCCCAACTGGGGTTCCATGCAGGGCCTGGGGAGGGAGGAATAGGTTTTTCCCAAACCTCCAGGTTTCAGTTGCTCCCTAGCCTCATGATAGGTGCTTGGGGAGTGAAGAAAGAGGGTTCACCTGGGCACCCCCAGTCCCTGTCACTTACCTGCTCCATACAGGGGTCTTGAGAAAAGGGGATACTTTCAGTGTTCCAAACTTGTACACAATGTTACCACTGGGCCAAAGGGGCCTACACCCGGGGCCCCGGCCAGTTGGGGGGCCCCAGAAAAATGGGTGCCTGCCCCGCCCACCCAACAGTCCTGCTGGCGAGCAGGGCAAGCTCCCGCGCCCTGACCCCATTTCCCCGGCAGGATTGTGGGGGGCGGAGGGGACTGCAGGCAGAAGGGGAGGGGCCCCCACTTGCTGTGGCCCAGGACCCCACAAAAGCTTAATCCGCCTCTGCTGTTCTGATTCTGTGTTCCCAGTACATTCCTCGGAAGGCTTGGGGAAGAGCATGAATATGAACTCCCCTCCAGAACAGTAAATGGGAAAGATGTCATCATGCTTAGTGCATGAGACAGGAAGAGCAACTATCAACAAAACAGTGAAACTGACAGTACACAAAGTGCTGTCAGTTCCACAAAGTAAATAAAAATATAGAATTTATTCCTAATCTCGTTCAATCACAGTATCCTTAGGGATTACTTGTAGCAATAGTAGGTTAAAACAGAACAAACAAAGGTGAATATAAGTGTGGCTTTTTGAGCTATTGGTGTCACTTTATAATAGCCCAAATGACTTTCCTCCAAAGTGGAAAGAAAACAGTATGCTAAGGTGTCATAAAATCATAGACATTAGAGATGGAAAAGACCTGGTTCATCATCTAGTTCAGCCCCCTGCAAATGCAGAATTGTTCCCTACAGTGTATATTCTAATGCGTTTTGTAGTCTATTTGTAAATGAGTAAAGGAATGGGATTTCCATCACTTCCATTAAAGGATAAATATCCCTCAAGGTTAGGGTGTTTTCCATTAAATTTAGCCTAACTTTTTTCAATTTCTTCTTGTTATTCCTAGTTATAATCACTTGCATTCCCTTTAACCAGTGCCTTCCTTGGTGATCACACCCTTAAGGCTTTGTACGGCTCATAGGATTTCTTCAGCAGTGTAGTATACAGCTGATTAGTTAAGTTCTCACCAGTAGATGTCACTCCATGTGTAAAAACTGTTTTTTTAAAAACCTCAGCAATTAATTTTAATGTTGCCTTGCAAAAATAAAGAGTTTGGGGGGCATGTAGGGAAGAGATTGGTAATATATTTTCAAATAACTATTACTTAAACAATAGTGAAACAACGCAGAAGGAAGCATAAGATTTTTGACTTTATTCCAACAACCAACAGATGATGCTATGACCTTAAGCATATATAAATATGTTTAGCAGCTGCTGTGTAACATATTTATAAGTGTTTAGTGACTTGGAGGTTAATCAAAATGAGTTTGGTGATCTCCGCTCAGTTCTTAATGGACTCTACTTCATATTATAGCACTGATGCAGCACAGTTTGTCACAGTCAGCAGTCTTTACTCAAAGGGAGACCCACTGTCAAGTGAGAATTAGAGGCTGAAGTAATACCTACTTTTTACCCCCTACCAGAAACTGTCCATTCCAGGCCATCATAGAGCAGTACTGTTGGTGAGCTGTGTATTGGACACTGCACCTGACCTCAGGATAAAACAGTCTTTACTCAGATAAAGTTTTAGCTATCAGGGTCTCTAAATTGTTCCGTATGTAATATAGTTCAGTATTGGTCAGTACTTTAATAGGAGACCACCAAAGAAAACTGGTGCTCGGTGATTCTCTGTTTCCTTACCAAATCAATGTGCTAAGATAGAACTGGATTACAGTGAAAACTGAAGTTCTTCTCTGAATAGTGTCCCTGTGGATGCTCCACTTGAGGTGCACATGTGCCCCTGTACCTTTGATTGCAGATTTTTTGTAGCAGTGCCTCTCTTGTCAATAAGCAATCCCTGTTAGTGACAGGCACTCCCACTGCATTCACTGCTTGGGAGACTCTCACGTTCTCATGCTTTTCTTTTAAGGAAGGATCCCATAAAAACAGGGAAATTAAGTATAGACTATTAATGAAGGAGCAAACTTTAAACCCAGTTTTAGGCACAGGTACAGAGAACCCCCATGTCTGTCAGTGCCCCATCATCATTGAGATCACTACCACAGAGAGCTTCCAAGGAGAAAATGACACTGAAACCCCAGTCTCCAACACTCTCCTTGACTGAGGTACAGATAACCAAGCCACCAGTGCCAAGCACTTTCTATTCCAAGTGTAAGGAAGGGGTTAAGAGGAGCAAAACAACAGAGAGTTCCTCATCAAAGATGATCTGGTCACCAGCGGTCTCAGGCTCCGAGACGAGTGCTAGTGAGACTCTGAGTACAGTGAGTATTGTGAAGCACGTTAATATTTCAGCTGCATCCCATACTTCAGTGGTAAAGGGCTCAGTACTGAAGACTGCTACTGCAAGGGATCAGCTTCAGTGGAATCTTTGATCCCCTCGATACCAACATCCGCACCTCACATAATGGCCTCTGCAACACCATCAGTGTCAGTTCTGAGTTCTGTTGTACTTCTGCTACTGCAGGAATTCTGGTACTCAAAACATCTTATGGTACTGAATGAGTCTGAGTCTCCACTCCTTGTAGCCTCTGGATGCCTCTCAGTCCCGAGATTGGCTGGGTCACTGACTGCTCATGTTTCTAGGAGACCTACCTCTTCTCCACCGTTGATGATCCAATAGGAGGGGTTGTCACCTTTAATACAATATGTGGAGGAGCATACTGACTCAGATTCTGAACTTTCTCTTCAAGGATCCCCAATTTGTTCCAGGAGATGTTATTCCCCGTTACAAATACAACAGAGGCAGGGCACCAGTCCCCTGCCTTCCAACACTTGGGATGCCCAGCATTAGTTTCCCCCCTATGCCTTATGGTCTGCCTTATTGGGATACATGGGCAATGTACTGCCAGCAGTTTTGAGGGACCTCAACTCAGTCCCAGAGGAAACCACAAGACCCCATTTCCCAGGACCATCCATCCCTCCTCCCCATTCTGTGCCAGAGGACACCTTTGAGGAGCAAGAGGCAAGGGCAGACAAGAAGGTTTTTATTTTCTCATCCACCACCAAACTCTCTGGTCATGGATGCAGTCAATGAAAAGGGGCACGTAGCATACCCAAAAGGCCACCCCTTATAATAAGGGGCTATATGGGGCTGGGGCTCTTTTGTCATGAGAGCTGTTTGTCAGCAACACTTCAGTTCAGGATAGCTAACCACCAGATGCTGTTGTCAAAATATGACTACATGAACTATGAAAAATTAATGCTTTTATTGATCATTTACCACAGGAACTTCAAGAACAGTTAAGCACATTTTAAAGGAGGGTCAGTTTTTGGCAAAAAATTCACTTCAGGCTTCATTCGATGTGGCAGACACTAGAACCAGGTCTATTTCCACGGCAGTCGTGATGAGGCAAGCTTCCTGAATTCAATTGTCCAGGTTTCTGCAGAAGGTGCAGTCAACTGTGGAAGATTTACCTTTTGATGTCCAGAAACTTTTAGCAGATTCCACGGACGAGTCTCTTCTTACCCTAAAGGATTCTCGGACAACATTTAGGTCTTTAGGGATATACACATCTGTAAATAAAAGGAAGTTTAGCAGCTGTCAGTCAACATAAAGATCCTGCCCTGCTCAATTTTCCACCAGAACCACCAGCTAAGAGGTCAAGGTTTTCAATGAAAAAGCCTGCAACTATCATGACTTCTTTATCCCAGTCGTCAACATTGTTTAAATGCCAGTTTTGATGGTTTTGTTGAGAATCCAGACTACCCAATGACAAGGTGTCATCAGCCACATGACACAACGCACTTCCTCAAATTGGACATTCCCTCTCTCTATTTCATCAAGCGTGGGAGGTTATAACACTGGACAAATGAGTATTGGAAGCCATTACTTCGGGTTATACTATCCAATTTACTTCCACCCCACCCTTCCAATCCTCTTCCCCATCTCGTGTCAGGGACCCCTCTCACAAGCAATTGCTGACACAGGAGATCTCATCACTCCTAAGTCTAGGAGCCATAGAGTCCGTTCCACTTCAACACAGGGGGGAAAGGTTCTATTCAAGATATTTTCTGATACTCAAGAAAAACGGGGGTTGGAGGCCAATACTAGATCTCAGACAATTGAATAAGGATTCCAGACATCTGAAATTCAGGGTAGCCTCCCTAGCAGCTATAATTCCCTCCCCGGAATCAAGGGACTGGTTTGCGACCCTCGTCCTCAAAGATACCTTCTTCCATGTAGTGATCCATCCTTCCCACAAAAGCGTTGTTCTTTTCACTTTCAGTCACAATCATTACCAGTATCAGGTCCTACCCTTTAGCCTGTCATCGGCCCCAAAGGTGTTCTCAAAATCATGGAGGTCATCGATGCCTACTGCTATCGTCTAGGATTAATTGTCTTTCCCTACTCCAATGATTGGCTTCTCCTGGGTCAGTCATACCAGGAGGTGTGATCAGCAATTCAAACAACTTATCTATTCTGAAGTCTAGGCCTGCATATAAATCTTGATAAATCAATCTTGACCCCCGTACAACAAATTGATTTGATTTTGGAGTCGATAGGGGGCAGAACTTATCTCCCTCTCCATGGGTTCCTTGTGCTAAAGAACCTTATACAAAGATTGCAGCTCAGCCAACAAGTTCCAGCAAGGATATGTCTGAAACTGCTGGAATACATGGCATCTTGCATTTTTGTAACACAAAACTCCAGGTTGTATATTTGATGTTTCTGGGGTAGCTTAGGACTGTTTATGTACCCAACAAACACAGTGTCAACAAGCAGGTATCTGTACCCAGTCAGGTCCTACAGCCATCTGGTGGATGAATCCATTCAAAGTTTTGTGCAAAAATCCTGCTCAACCAGAATCCTCTACAGTCATATTAATATTGGACACTTCCATCATGGCATGCAGAGCACATTTGGGTTCTCACACAGTCCAAGGTAAATGGGCACAACACTTGCACATCAGTCTGTTGGAATTCGAATTAAGGACAGTCAGAAATGCTTGCCTCCACTTTCTTCCCCTACTCAAAAACAAGTCCATCAAGATCATGACAGACAACGTTGTGTGTAGAGAAGGAACTGAAGTGGTTTGCCTGCACAGTGCTGTATAGCCTTGGTATGGGGCATGAGGATGTGTAGGGCACATGTACAGGCACAATGGGCACTGCTACCAAAAATCTCTGATCAAAGGCACAGGGGAGCATGTGCACCTAAAGTGGAGCACCCTCAGGGACACAAGAGCTCGTTATTGCTCAAGGGAAGTAACCTCTCTTTCTGCCATTTATTGTCATTGTGGTCATTCAGGATTCCAAGGCACTTTTTCAAAGATTGGGTAGTTTTTTGGATGTCCTGGCCAAAGATAGCCATCTCATTATGTTTACCTAATTCCCACTTGCAGTTTCAACTTGAAATAGTTTTGCACTTCCTGTTGTATAGTCTTATTGTGCACTGCTTAGCAAGTGTCATGTTCGATCACCGTGGTAGGTGATGTGATCCATTATATAGTTTGTGTGTCAATTTAAGACCCCCACCCCAGTCCTACAACCAGATCTTTACAGATGGATGCTTACACCTCCTTGGAGCCCCATAGTTAATTAAACAATTTGGCATGAATGATGCTATTAAGAAGATATGGTATTGTTGTAGTACTGTTATAATATTATTGAACCAAGAGCATTTTCTGTTTGCTTGCTAGGTGGAGATCTGCATTGTTTCTTTAAAAGCAAATGGCAGACATGAGAGAGACTTGGCTTCTGAAGCTTATTTCCTGTCTCTCCTTCCCATCCCACCCCTTGAAACAACCTTTCAGAACATATGTTTTGTGTATTATGACATAGAAAAAGACATGCAGGCTTTCCCCATTTTGTTAGTATTTGTAGCCCTTAATGATAAGGATCTCATTTATTCAGAGTAAAACCTTTTTTCCGCCAGATATACTTGTGATATATAACAGTTTTTAGCCAAAACTCTGAGAAGTGCTTTCTTTTGAAAGGTTACAATATTTACATAAGAAAAGCTCGATTGTAACACTGAACTCTTTTAAAGTTGTTGCCAAATGGTCCTACTCTTTATTTCCCTTTATAATTTTCCCTTGGAGATTTGCCCCACTATGCATTTTTTTAAAAATTCCCTCCACAACTCATCACCTGCTTCAGCAGAGAAATGACATTGTATGGCAGTTGTCTCCTTCATATCAAAAGAAATCCTTTGCCTCTTCGCAGGAGTGACAGAGCAAAGGACAAAACTGATTTTTAAAAAATGCTTTATTTAGACAATACATTCTCTACTCCTTTAAAGAAATTCACAACGTATTTGGAAAAATTAAGCCAAATGGTGCTTTAATGCGCTCTAGCCCACTCCCAAAGGAAAAGATCAAGTCCTGTCAAAGATCTTGGAAATCTAACATTATTTTGCAAACAAATGAAAAAATACTGAAGCTAGTCAAGTCATTCAGAAGTTGTAGGTTTGGTTTTATGTTTTGGGATTGGTTTGTTTGTTCCGTTTTTTCTTTTTCTTTTTATATATATATATAACATAATGCTGAAAAAAGTATTTGTACCAAACCTGCAATCTGCCACCAAAAAATGCCATTTTATGTACTTGTAAGGTAGTTAAATGTTCTCTCTGTTAGAAGGGGTCACTAAAGGTGGGTTTGTAACTTTTTTATTTTGTGTTTTGAAAAGCACAAAATAAAATTTACGAGATGTTTAATGGAGAAACTCTTAGATTTGAGGTTTGTATTTTCACACACATGATATGCATACACAAGTATACTTGTGCATGTGTTTTTATATGTGTATATATATGTATGATGAATACCAATATGTGTGCGCAGATATAAGTATACCAATGTATGGTACATAATTACATTAGAGATGTAAGGAATAAAGGGGCTATTTTTTGAGTGGAATGGGCATTGTGTTTACTATAAAGAACTGCCAAACCAATAGTTTACACAACTAAGCAAATTCCTTTTGTTCATGAAAATTTGCTAGCCCAGGCACAAAATCTTCTGTCTAGCCTTTACTAGATTGATGATAATTTTAAAAAAAGTAATGATATTTTACTTGTTCTTCAAAAAAAATTACTGGTCCCTGGTGAGTGGAGGAGTATCATTTGGCAAGGCTTCATTCAGAACACCTTCTTGTGCAAACTAAGATCCCAGTCATGCAAACGTATATACATGAGGGTAACTTTTAAGCATATGAGTAATTCCATTGAGATTTCTTTTGTCAGTAAAGAACATACATACCTGTTTGCAGGATTGCAGACTGGTGTATGTTTTGTGCCCAGTGCTGTCATCAAGTCCATAATCAGGTTCTTTACCTTAATTCTTTTGGTGTCATCTACTGAAGGACTGATTCCATAACCCTGTGAACAAGGTCAGGACTGACAAGAGAAAAATCTGCCGTGGTGCAGAAGCTTGGTTTTGGGGGGAAGAAGCAGCAGCAACAATGTATGACATTCACATGGTTTGATTTGAAAATTCCATTGAAGCTACTTTTGGCCATTAATGGTTCTCAAAGAGCCCAGGATGTGTAGATACGTTTTCATGTACAACTAATGTTCACTCTCCACTAGAGGGATTTGAAATCTTATTGCAAACAAGACACCTTTGATAAGAGCAAATAAGTGAATTTCCTAAAAATGACCCCCACTCACCCAGGGGTATTTTGGTTTGGTTTGGTTTGGTTTGTGTGGCTTTTGTGACAGACAAAGGAGCTTTAATATAGGATCAAAAGAACTTTATTTTTTAAACAGAACTTGTCCCAGTTGCTTTTCTTATGCCAATTTCAAATTCTCCTTTCTCCCTCCTCCGAGTCCATCACTCTGTTCCCTTGGAACAGATAATAATCTATACCTCCTTGCGTGATGTTATGTTGTATCAGTTCAAATTAATAAGTGTGTACATTTCTGGAGGTTTGTGTTCGATCTAATTCTGTCTCAGATTATACAGTAACTAATTCAACACTAATAGCCTCCCAAAGCAGGTAAAAAACTAATTGCCTGCCTCTTCCTTAGCTACCTGTGAATGCTAAGAGATGAATGCTCTGACGAACCATAACACACCCCGCAGTGAGATAGATACGTAATGAGAGCCTGTGCGTGTGCTTTCTCTTCACATAGGCAAGGCAGTTTTCCTGGCATGAATCAGAGTGGTATTATGGGATCCAGTTCTCCCTACACACAGCCGATGAACAACAGCTCTGGCCTGATGAACCCACAAGCTCCTCCTTACAGCATGGCACCTAACATGGTGAACAGTTCAACAGGTAATGGTGGGTAACGTTTCAGGAGTGACCTTCCTCCATGAATATCTTTAAAGGTACAAGCCCTCGAATGATGGCAGAGGGATTATCCTTTATACAGTTTACCAGCTAAGTGCATGTTATTAACTCTATACTGAGTTGAGGTGCTCAGATTTTTTGGTGAAATACTTGATACATTTCTGCTACAATCAAATCCTCTCACATAGTGTGTACATGAATGTGATGATTTTGAAAAGTTATTGCAGCATATTTGAAGTTGAGTCCAAACTTGGCCTACCTTTTGGGCGTGTGGAGAGAGAGAGAGAGACTCCTACATTTTCAAAAGTGACTAATTTTGGGTGCCTTACTCTTTGAGATCCCAACTTGAGACACTGAAAATGGGCCTGTTTTTTAGAAAGCGCTAAGCATCTGTCTTCTGAAAATCAGGCCACTTCAGGGTGCTATAAGTTGGGCACCCACAATAACTAGTCACTTTTGAAAATGTGTACCATATACATTGTATTTGAAAAGTCGGTATATCTATATAGTGCTTCTTTCCTTTGCTTGTTGACATTTACTATATGAAACAATTGGATTCAGTCATAACTGGAAAAAAGTGCCAAATGCAAACAAGATATATTTGAAATACCTGCTAAAATTGTGTTACAGGTTGTGCCTTGCACTATGGGAGTTTAAGATTATTATTAGTACTGTTATTTGTTGCACTGTATGTGGCTTCCATGCCCCGTAGCACCTGTGAAAGGGAGACAAATTAATGTAATTCTCTGTTGATAATATGCTTCTGTGTTACATGTTAAAGTGTACAATATTGAGAGGCTCCCCACCCCATCTGAAATGTTAACAGCTAAATTCCTGCAAGATCACATCTGAGTAAGAGTTTATTCTTATGATTCTCCAAGACATTAGGGAGTTTGGGATAGGATTTCAATGACCCTAAGGCGGTGATACCCAGACTGAAGCACCCGAGCCACAGGTGGCTCTTTAATGTGCCTCTCGCAGTTCTTTGCAGCACCCGATATTAAAACACTGTGTGATTTAATTAACCAATCTAAGTTATTTAACCACTCGGTATCTTTTACTATGTTATTAACCAATTGTAGTTGATAAAATAATAATGCTTGGTCAATCATTTTGCTGTGACAATAATATACATTTTTATATCATATATTATTTCATAGTAAATGAAACAATGAATTCACATTCTTTTGGGTAATGTTAATTGCTAATTTGGCTCCTGAACCACTGAGGTCTGAGTATCCCTGCCCTAACGCATAACTTCAGAATGCTTGAGCCCAAACCTTTGAGTCTCTATCAATGCACTTGCTATTTATAGTTATTCTTCTTGAAAAAGCTTTGGTTATTGTGGGGTTACTAGAAAGGTGTTACAAAGGTCAGGCAAGTTGATGGGATTCCTCTCTTCAGCTGGTACAGTACCTGACTTACCTTTTGTTGCTTAAGCAGTACAGCATGTCAAGTACAAGATGAACTGTATCTTACCAAGAGCCTAGGGTTTTATATCTTTCTCCCAACTCTACTCTCCCTGTTTCTTTCCTCCTTCCTTCTCATCCTTTCTAATTTTTTTCCTCTTCAACTATCAGTCCTCTTTTGCTTTCAGATAGAAAATGGACAGTGACATCATAGTACCTCATAATGTCCAGGGTGTTGCTTTTTTTCCCCTTGACCACAATTAAACAGAGGTATTCCCAGCTAACTTATTTTTCAAGTGATCATGGTATGTTTTCTGTTAGTGGAAGAAAAAAATGGAATCAGAAAGAGATTTTAAAAAATAAAATAAAATTGCTTTTCCTTAACATTGGCTAGGCAGCCATTTATTTGTCCAGGCAGCACACTTACATTCTGGACGAAAAGGGAAAAGCTATTGAACAGGCTATTAGTTAATGCCTTGCATTTCCCCCACCACAGCTGTCCCAGGTAATATTGTATTTGGGTTGTGTAGTTATGTGTTTTGTCTGGCTTGCTGAAATAAAATTACTTCTGAGCATTGAAACTACACTATAAATTCTGGCTTGCCATTAGCAGCAGTAATTTTTCCTCCTTTTTCTTTGGCCCCCAGAGCTGCAAAAATAACCAACAACAAACAGATGGCAGAGTTCCCTGCCTAAGAAGATTTATGTATTCCTAAGGAATAACCAGTTTAAAGGAAGATTCACAGAGGGTTTTTTTTGTTCAGATAATTCAGCCATTCATTATTTCATACAGTGGAAATCTGTTCAATGCAAGGCCATTTATCCTAGCAGTCTTTTGTATGGGCTAGTCATATTCTTTTTATTGTGTTATGCATTCTGAAATATTGGATTTTTAATAATTTAAACATTTATCAGAGGGTTTTTTCCTCTTGTGCATTTGTGAGGTTTTTCTTTTGTTCCAGTCTTATTAATTGGGAGGTTACCCAATGGGAAGTGAAATATGAGATGTGTGCACACACACCATATGTGTATTGTGCTGTACTGATTCTTGAAGTAGGACTACAAGAGAGCATATGCAATGTATCAGACCAGGGTGAAAAGAAAAGAGAAGCCTAATTTGAGAATATGCTGGTGGTGAGCAAAGGGAATTCTCCATTTCTCCCATGTCCTGAAACATCCCCATCCCCAGTCCACCCACATCAAGCAAGTAAGAGGTTGAACTTCCAAAATAATAACTGCTCTAACTGCAGAAGTTATGATAACTTTGTGTTGGGTAGAGGGGAGACGTTGGGGTTGCCAGAATGCTCTGTTCTTGCTGAAGTGCAGCATTTGAGAAGGTAAAGAGCATACAGATGAAGACTGTTACATGAGTGAAAATGGGATTTAGTGTGCCATTGACACCAACTTTGCTGATTGGCACTTCAGCCATTGTTCTGCTAAGTTAAGACAACATGGCAGTTAAAATATGTTTTAGGTAGTATACAGGGCCAAACAAAAACCCTCTTGTGTAGTGACAAATTGTTACAAGCTTCAGTGAGCAAGTAATTATTTAAATAGAGCCAGCAGGAATATGAATGTGACAACTATTTCTTCAGCTATAATGCCAGGGGAAAAAACCAGTAAGCACAAGGGGATTTTTTTTAAAAACACAAGCATATTTTAAGAATTTACTCCATACAAGAGAGAGGGATTTTGTGCTGATGTTATTAAGGATTATTTTTACAGTGGTTTTATTCAAAATAGAGTTGCATTGTTGCTCAATATGACCTAATATTTGTTTTTGCAGATTGGATTTTTATTATTAATATTTATTATTCCCAGTCCGCCTTGTTTTTTTCTTTGATATTTTAAATTAAACAGATGCCACAAGTTCCACAGAAGATAGCTTTGCAATTCTACATCATATTACTTACGCAGTCACCGTATAAAGCAGAGCACATTCACAATTTCTGCTGACACAGAGTAATTTAGGAACATAGGAGTTGCCAGGCTGGATCAAACCAGTGGTCTGTCTAGTACAGTGTCCTCTCTATGACAGTACCAGATGCTTCAGAAGAAAGTGCTAGGATCCCTTGACAATTATGAAACAAACTGCCATAGAGGAAGTTTTTCCTTTTCCCTTCCCCCCCATCAGCTTTTATCCTGAAACACACGGGTTTATATCTCTTAGATATATATTATCTTATTTAGAGTTAAATTGACCCAATAGTTTGCTTTTTTTTAAAAAAGAATAACACTAATTTTTCACAAAGCTTAAACCCAATAAAAATATTTTCATGAGGTGGTTTTAAAATTCTAATGGAAATTGATTATTTGAACAATCAGTCCCATGGAGCCCTTGAATCTCAAATGTTTCAGCACTGTGCTTGTGCATGAGAATCAGAAAGTGACATTGAAGCCATTCTACCCTACAGGGCCTGTAGTTACTGTGCCATAACTATGCCAGTATAGCCCCATAGTGTAGACGCAGCTTACTGTGACAGCATGGGTTTTTCCATCTCTGTAGGATATGGAATACCTCCTCCCTGAGTGTCAGTAGCTAGGTTGATGTCTTCCATCAACCTGGCTGTGTCTACATTGGGGGTTAGGTTGACATACAATGCTCACAGGTGTGGATTTTTCACCCCCCAAGTGCCATAGCTATGTCAACCTACATTTTAAGTATAGACCAGGCCTGATTTCCTTTGCACTTCCACAGATGCATAGAACATTGAGCAGAACTTCATCTCTCTCGTATTACAAGGGACAGCCCTCATTACAGACCCAAGTTTTCTGTCCCACACAGACCTGGCATTTTCTTTCTTTTATTATTGATTTTAAATTATTTACCTCAGAAATTCCAAATTATGAAAATAAGATCCTGGAAAACGGTGTTTATGCTAAAGAAATTGAAGGGACACTGTCAAGTTAAAAATCATACATATTTTTGTAATTGGCCAAGTGCTTGATACGGATAACAATTACGTTATTAAAAATTAGAATTTTTTTAGAAAATGAATATATTTTTCACTATGTTGCTATTTAGTTACATTTCCATTTTTCTGATCTCTTACAATGAAAATGCGCCTCATATTTCTCATCAGTAACTCCTCTGGCTGATAAAGCAGCTTTGCCAATCGGCTTCCCGGGGGGTCTCACTTTTCTATAGGGATGAGGGATAATCTCCATTCTTCCACAGGAGAAAAAAAGGGGCCTATTGTAAGGTTACAATTGGTGATCAGATTTAGAAAAGTTGTGGCCAAATGCTCACCAGCCTATCAAATGATTTTCCCTATGCTGACTAGATTTTTCTGAGGATTTTGGACACTTCTTTTGATTTTTAACCCTGCTCCAGAGTCACTTAAAAAGCTTCACTGAGGTCATCATCTCCTGCTATGTGATACACCCTTCAACCCAGCCCCTGTATATGCACATTGAAACTACTACAGCTACTAAAATTCTCAGGGGACTATATGATTTGTAGAATTAGTAACAGTGTATGGATCTGTTCACCTCTAGGCCCATATTGGTAGTGACTGTCATTCTGTAACTTGTATGACTTGATGTCTTGCCAGTTCTTAGTGGACAGATATCCACATCACAAAGTCATAGTTCGCAGTCTCATCAGAGATTGAATGGTCACAAAGATTAGGGCCCAAACTCCTGCAAAGACTTCTGCTTAACTTTACTTACATGAGTAGTTTAATTGAAGTTGATGGGACTGCTCATATGCACAGGTCTTTGCGCTATCAGGACCTAGGTTATCCTTTCACCTATAGCCTGAGGTCTCCTCAGGCAAGGGTTTGAGGCACATTGGCAGTGCTGCTGTCCATGCTGTACCTCTTCTGTGGATGTGAAAAGTATTTGAGATTTCAATGCTGTCAATCTGACATGAGCACTAAATTCACTTTTGTGTGTGTGCATGCTAGGGTTACCTAATCACACAAACCCAAGCACCCTTGCCCTGCCCCCGTCCCACCTCTTCCCTGAGGCCCTACCCCTGCCATGCCCCTTCTCTGAGGCCCCGCCCCACTCACTCCATCCCCCCTCCCTCTGTCACTTGCTCTCCCCCACCCTCACACACTTTCACTAGGCAGGAGCTAGGGGTTGGGGCAGGGGTGTGGGCTCTCGGCTGGGGCCAAGGGGTTTGGAGTGTTGGAGGGGGGGCCGGGCTCAGAGCTGGGGCAGGGTGTTGGGGTGTAGGAGGGGGTGCCGGCTCTGGGAGGGAGTTTGGGTGCAGGAGGGGGCTCAGGGCTGGGACAGGGGGTTGAGGTGTAGGAGGGGGTGCAGGCTCTGGGAGGGAGTTTGGGTGCAGGAGGGGATTCAGGGCTGGAGCAGGGGGTTGGAGTACAGGAGGGGGTGAGAGGTATGGGCTGCGGCCAGGCGGCGCTTACCTCGGGCAGCTCCCGAGTGTCGGCGCAGCAAGGCTAAGGCAAGCTCCCTGCCTGCTCTGGCCCCGCACCACTCCCGGACGTGGCCGGCATGTCTCTGCGGCCCCTGAGGGAGGACAGGAGGGGGCTCCACGCTCTACCCCTGCCTGCAGGCATTCCTGGCCAATGGGAGCTGCAGAGTCAGCGCTCAGGGCGGGGGCGGCGCACAGAGCCCCCCTGCCACCCCTCTAGGGGCTGCAGGGAGTTGCCAGCCGCTTCCGGGAGCAGTGCAGAGCCAGGGCAGGCAGGGAGCCTGCCTTAGCTCTGCTGCGCCGCGGGACTTTTAGCAGCCTAAAATCTCCTGGTTTGGCTTCAGTAGCCTCCGGGAGATAGAGCCAGATTCCGGGAGACTCCCGGCGAAACTGGGAGGGTTGGCAACTAGGGTGACCAGATGTCCTGAATTTATAGGGACAGTCCCAATTTGGGGGTCTTTTTCTTATATAGGCTCCTATTACCCCCCCACCCTGTCTCGATTTTTCACATTTGCTATCTGGTCACCCTACTGGCAACACTATATGCAAGGGGGAGAGAGCGAGAGGCCAAAATATTCTGTTTTGTAGGGTGTGATTTGTTATTGCACTAGCAATAAAGAGAAAAGCAATGTTTGTGTATTGCTGCTCTTAATGTACTTCACCATCTTTTGGAACTGATAGTCAACTTTTAGCAAAAAGAATACTTTGCTGCAGTTTTACTCATGTCACATATACCTTTGAGTACATTAAATTCAGCATAGAATAGCTAATTCATACTTGTTTTATGAAATCATTGTAGCTCTTATATTCTTATAATAAAGCGAGAGGCTAGAACTTGAAACCTATTCACAGTACACTGCAACACTTTTTTTGAGTCACAAATTTCCCTGTTACCCTCTTTTTTACTTTTTATCTTTTGGTCTGCACTTCAGATGCAGGATTATTAGTATCTGTATAGAAAGGGTTGATGTCTTAATTTAGCAGAGTTTTGTGACAGTGATGTTCTCCCACTGCTTGGAAAAGGGTCAAAATAATGCCCCTAGTGTGACATTGTACTAGAAAGTGAAGGGTTGTCTGTTGCAAATCACTGGGGAGTATTCTTGCAAGAAGTTATGAAACAGCATTTCAGCAGAGGATGGAGAAGTACTTACAGAAGCTACAAGGAAACTAGACAGTCTTACAATGAACATAGCAAAGCCCTTGCAGTTCCCATTGCAAGGTAGATGAACCAATAATAAACATAGAACAAAGATTGTTAACCACTTTTCAGAGCACTTCATTAAATAAAAAGTTTTTCATAGTTGTCTTCACTGACAATCCCTGTTACCAGCACACATGGAATCGTCTTTAAGTACACTGCAAAGCAGATAAAATCAGAAAAGTTCAAAATAATTTGCCATCCAAAATTATTATTTGATTTTTTTTTTTAGTGAATTTAAAAAATGGCTAATACAGTGGTAAGTTGCAGACTTGGGTCATTTGTTTTTTTATTAAACTATTAATTTATAACACTTCAAAAAACGGGATTCATAATCATAACCTCTGATATAAACAGAATTACAAGAAAAGAATATCAAATAAATTTATAAAAAGAAGGATTTAGTCATGTGATGTTCTGCTGCAGAAATGTGGTTAGTGGTTAGCTGATTTTTACTTTCTGTTTTCAGCTTCTATGGCATGAAATTCTGTAACAGTTACATGGGTTAACATTGTCAGTTTGGAACCAAATTATAGGAGCACATTTTATGCTTTCTTACATAAAAGTGGGTTTTCTGTTCTTTGGTTTGTTTTTTGTTGTTTGTGATGGTGTTGTTTTAGGGAAACAAACTTATTTTAAAGATCTGTAGGATTAAAAAAGTAAAAGTGTCAAGATACTGGTCCTCAATTTATACTGGTCACAAGCTGCCTTGTTCTTTCAAGGGAGTTTAAGGGCAATACTGCATACAAATCAGATGTTTAATACAGGCAGGCTTCTCAGCAGAATATTGCTTGGTTGTTTTGTTGAGGTTTCACACACATTCATAAAAATAACAGCGTTTTTAGCTGATCTCAATAGATATTTGCTGCAGCTGCATCATTTGAAAAAGGCTTTTTGTTCCAATTCTTAAAGTCTCTAAGTATTGCAAGTAATTTTTTTAAAGTGTCTCAATTATGATTTCTGTGTTGTGATGTCTTTAAGGGGTTGATTGGGCTACAAATATGCTTTGGGAAAAAAACAAGAAAACATGCCCTTGAAAAACACCGGTAGTTCTACACAGAATATTAAGCATACAGTTGTAAACTCACATGGCACATGGTTGGGTAGATTTTTGGCAGACCCATAATCTCAACCTGCAGTGATGCTAAAGGTATTAGCAAATTAGCACTGCAAAGCTTGCCAGCTTATTCGCCAGAGTCCTGGTTGCTCTCTGACTGCTATAATTAAAACTAATTATTTTCTAAAACATAGTAATACATGAATATGTGCAATAATCATTTTGTAGTGGGCAATCTGTGAAGTATTTTTTAAAGCTTCCTCTGTCCACCCCTAAGATCCCTCCTGCTGTGTGTGTGCTGACTAGCCAGCGTTGCCATTTTGCAGAAAAGCAATCTGGTCCAACAGCCATCAGGTTAATGTTATTTTATTTAAAGAATGTTGCTTTTCTAATCTTATATTTTGTACATTTTGCAAATCGAATTCCTCCACTTTCTTGCTGCACCTTTTTATCTGTCCTTTTGCTTATCTTGAATCTCTAAAAATAAAATAGACAGTCCCAGTTTTTAGTGAATGCTGTGCACATAGTTTTCAGGCAGTGTCTAGCAGTAGTTGTTTGGCCATTTGCATTGATTTGATGATATGTCATCTCTCAGAATCTGCTCTATCACGTATTGTATGTATTTTTACCTCAAAATCTCTTCTTGCATTCATATTAGAAATCCAGAAACTCAGCAGTACTGCTGCAGTAATAATATACTTACCACTTGCATCTTCAAACACTGAACAAAAATTAACTAACCTTCACAACACCCCCAACAAGATGTCTGTGTAAGTACTATCTGAACATGTAGTCTGAGTACTCACCTGTCATCCCACCTGACTTCTGCAGGAGAGAAAAATTGAATGCCCATTTCTCCCTTAGAGCTGACTTTACAGAGATGAATGTGTTGGAACCCCAAGAATTTTAGTACCTTAAATAAAAAAGCTCACCTAACCATGGAGTTCCAACTGCAGATAGTGAAGAGAAGTAGCAACATGATCTGCTAGCCACCAAATCAAACAGGAGTATGACTAGAATTTTCACCCTTTTCCCAGCATTAACACACAGAACAATTTTCATGCACAGTTTTGGCTTATGTTCTGCTCTAGATAAAGTGAAAGATGTAACAGTTTCCAAAGAAGATTGTCATCTTCCTACTATATAACAGCCCAATCGTGTTATGGAAACAAACTTGCCAGCGGCATTAAAATTTTAGGTTTCAGAGTAGCAGCCGTGTTAGTCTGTATCCGCAAAAAGAACAGGAGTACTTGTGGCACCTTAGAGACTAACAAATTTATTAGAGCATAAGCTTTCGTGGACTACAGCCCACTTCTTCGGATGCATATAGAATGGAACATATATTGAGGAGATATATTATTTATACTTTGTAAAATGATTTTGCTGTGTGTTTGTTTGTTTGTTTTTTGTCTGCTTAAATCTAAGAGACTTCCAGATTTCCAGGTGCTATAATAAAAGAAGGAGAGAGGAAGGTGGAAGACCTATGCTTCATATGCCATCAGTTTTTAACAGCAGGAAGCATTTTCTTGCAAAGCCAAACCTATCATGCTAAACTGTTTCTCCTGTTTTTGATTAGCACCTATGGGTCTTGCAGATATGATGACACCTGGTGAGTCCAAACTGCCCCTTCCTCTCAAAGCAGATGGCAAAGAAGAAGGACCCCCACAGCCCGAGAGCAAGTCAAAGGTATTTCCTTCCTCTGCACGTGGTGTTGGTTCGGCCCAGCAGAAGTCCGCTATGTTGTCCTCCATTCTCTGGTTTTGGCCTACCCTCTTTTGTTCTTTCCTGCATGCCTTTTCCATTCATGTGCATTCTGTTTCTTTCTTTTCTTTCTTATTTTTTCCTCCATTGTGTGGATCTGAAAGTTACTAGTTCTTATGGCATTTTAACTTGCGGGGGCAAAGCAACCCACTCAAACAGTTATGTGCGGGTTGGCTAAGCTAGGTGGGTGGGAAAGGAGGGTCTTGCCTGGTTTCAATACTTGCAGCCATTTTTCTCTGCCTTCAGTTATAGCTTCCTGTTTTGGCCGCCTCAGCAGCAGCAACATACTTTAATATTTTGCTTTCCTGCCTTATTTGATAAAATAAGGTGAACAGCTTTTTTTTCTTTCTTTCATAAGGGGAAACCCATGCTTAGCATTCCATTTGAGCTTGAAGTAAGCATGGTGGCTTAGTGACTTTAGCCAAGCATCCAGAAATTTTCCAAATTATACTAATTAACAATGTTGTTTTAATACCTTTATATATAGATATATATTTCTGTATGTGTGTGTTTTCTGTGTGTGTCTCTCTGTTTATATATATATATATTTTATATATAAAAAGAATTGGTCAGTCTGTTAAACTGGATGTATTTTTTTTGTTTTTGTTTTTAATAAAGTTTGCCCTGCCTTTGTCATATTATTTTTTTTTTATTCCTCTACCACAGGATAGCTACAGCTCTCAGGGTATTTCTCAGCCCCCAACCCCAGGCAACCTGCCAGTCCCTTCCCCAATGTCCCCAAGCTCTGCTAGCATCTCCTCATTTCATGGAGATGAAAGTGATAGCATTAGCAGCCCAGGCTGGCCAAAGACTCCATCAAGCCCTGTAAGTGGCTCTGGTTTTTTGGGTTTTTTTGTAATTAATTATATTTTAATGCTTGCTTGTTTGTTTTATAAATTCTTTTTCTTCATAATTTATCCACTAAAGGATTTTCTTTCTTTATAATAATAGGGCCAAATTCAGCTCTCAGATACATGCGTACAACTCCCACTGGCTTGGCTTCTGTGGGACCTGAGCATGCCTATCAGAGGGCAAAATTTGACCCAGTAGTAATAAAAAGAGTAAAATTGAGTGCATTGTGTAAGTTTACTGTCTGGTAATACAGCAGTTGTTGTGAAGAAAGCATCCTTCCCATAATGCATCAGCTTACAGAGCATGCCAATTGTGTTGATAAGGACATTCCATTTCTTTTATTGGGTCCAAACTCCTTCACACAACTGACTTCACTGTTTGTCCCACTGTTCATTAAGTATTACTATTTTAAAATATATATATATTTTCCTCTCTATGGGTAGTAAGAACAGGCACAGTATGGGTTACAGGCTCTGCACCACAAAAGGCACCTCAGACAAGTCTGTCATTTACAGTTCCGAAACATTTTTATTTCCAAATTTCATATGTAGAAATATAAATTCTCAGGGCACAATCTGAAATAATATCAGTTGTGATTTGTTTCACTCAGTTAGTTGAAATGAACCAAAAGGTTGGTGAAAAAGTTAAGGGAAGTATAATTTTAGAAAGCTCCTTTTTTAGATGAACAACGTGTAATCACACTAGAAACAGGTTATGCAGAAAAATCTGGATCCAGAACAGCATAAGACATAACATTTAAACTAAGTATCATTTCCAGATGAGATGCAAAGAGCAAAAAATACAAAAAAAATGTGTGCAAACAAGCATATATGGGGATCTAATATCCATTTGACCATTTTTGGCTTATTTCTTAAACTAAGAAAGTATATGTCATTCTTTTATTTAAAATATTACTTCACTCAAGCAAAATACTATATTATAGTTATATACAAAATATAATGCTCTTTTCCAATGTTAATGCATAGCTAACTTAGCAACTAGTCTTTAGTAATGCCTTAGTTTTCACAAGATAAATTGAAGAGCACATCTCAAGGCAAAAGCAATTTGGTGAGGGGAAAAAGTCTAGCCAATCCAGAGCCTGGAAATATAACATCCAAGACAGGGAATGTTATTAATCACTATTATCTTGTTGCAGCAGATAGAGCCAGACATTAAAGTTGTCCCCAAAAATGTTCATAGACTTCACATGGCAATTCAGAGTTACTAACTTTTTGCTCCTCTGAGAAAGTAGTTAAGCTCATAGCATGTTATCTGCAGAGACAGCTTTCTTCATGGAGGGTGACATTCTTGCTAGTGTAGAGGGTCCAGACAAGACCTTCTGAACCACATTTAATAGGCTCAAATGGATTTTTAGAGTTTTTGTGCATGCCCTCTGCACTGGTGTGAATTTCACCTTAAAAGGCCTGAGGAGGTATGTAGCAAATATAAGCTCTGCAGGGGAGAACAGGGGAAGTGTAGGAATGAGATGCACCACCTTAATTTTGATGTCCATATGTCATTGACTTTGAGTCTCAGAAGGCAGCTGGTGTTCTTTACGCCCTCCGGGTCCCATCCTGTCTTTATTTTAATAACATTTCTGAATGGACAATGCTGTAAACTGGTGATGGGAAATTTTCTTTTCTTTTCTTTTCTTTTCTTTTCTTTTCTTTTCTTTTCTTTTCTTTAATGTTTCGCTTTTTCTTTTCTGGAAGTTTGGAAAATATTTTGTCTAGTGAATGTGCATTCTAGAGCTCATTTTAATAATTTGTTAATAAACCACAGGGACCATCGTGAGCATATATGTATTGTTTCCACTTAAAATTAACAAAAAAAAAATTAGAATAAATGTGTGAAGGAGGTGGGAGGCATTATGGTTTTGCTTTTAGGTTAAACCTCCTGTTCCACATGCTCTTCTCTTCAAATACGATGTTACACCTCCTGTTCAGAGTTCTTAGCAATAATTCCATAACTTCAGTTACCTTCTCAAAAATAGTTCAAGTGATTAGAATGGTGCTGGTTTGGAGAACTATAGAATTATAGAAAGTAAGAGCTGTCAGCCAGCTGATCTCTTTTTATCTGTGGAGGCCAGACTGTTGGATAACTTAGTTTACAGCTGATATTGACAACACTAGTCTGACTTTGATTGAAATGATTATTGGGATTCCCCATTCTTCCCAGTAATATATTAAAGTAGCCTGTGCTGGCTAATTTATTCATCAGATTATCCAAGTGCTAAGGTTCTGATAGAGTTCTTGGCTCCAGGAGTGAGTGTGGGCAACGGTGAGCATGGTCTGTGGTTAGCTTTGCAGTACCCCCGCACCAGCAGAGTGGGTCATTTTATTCAGTGATTCCTTTATGCAAGTGTGGAGGGAGAAGATGCAGAGAAGAGACTGTATAATGATATGTACTGTGGGATTCTCCAGCTGGATAGTTACAGTGGCATTGCTATACTGTAATCAGTTATGTAAAGAACAAAATGGCTTAAAAATTAATTAAAATAGAATATGAAAATATGTGAGAGTCTCAATATGAGAGACTGTGAGCAGGGTCATTGTGACTCAAATTAAAACAGTAGGGTTTTGAATCCCCTTAAAATGCTCTGAAACTGTTCACTGTATATATCTACATATTACAGTAGAGATAGTTGAATTGTACATTTTTCCCACAGTGCTTTCAGTGAGAGATTTGCAGTCTGTGGAATGTGTGTGTGTGCCTGCGCATGTGGGTATATAATAAAAATAGGTCTTTATTATTATATAAATATTAACAAACTCTTAAAGTGGGATTATCAGTCTGTGTTTTACACACACATACACAGATGCAAGCAGAGATAACTACCTACAGCTAAAATCTGAAAGGAATTGTTGTAGGAGACAATGAACTATCAAGCAGATACCTTGGATTGCCTGAAGGACTCTTGCAGATTGACCATAGGAAGTGTGGTAGATTACTGCTCTATGAGGCATCAGTGTATGTTTTGGTGCAATATAAATAATATACAAATTAAATATGTAAATGAGTTTGCTTCTTCTCATCTTGTTTCAAAAGCCACCACCCACTTTGGCATGACAGGATCTCTTCACAGGAAAGTCCTGGGGCTAGAGTAGCAGAGGTTAGGATTACAGGGGAATTGAAGCAAGGTGATAGAGCTAAGTATGACAAGCTTGCCTAAGCCCTATTGGTTATTTTAATCAGACCGTAAATGCACTCACAAAGAAAAATGTAGGATATTTGTTATTATTCCAATATTGCCTGGTACTCCCACTTTAATTAAGTTAGTCAGTAGTTATGCTGAAATAAATCCCTATTTTCTACGTTTTAAAATTTACCTGCTCTAGGCTGAATCTGGCCATACAGGACAGCAGTTTGTGTTAGTGTGTGCACAAGCTTGTGTAAAATCTGTCATTTTGCACATAGTAGTGCAGAAGAGAAAAAAAAACATTTACTTTTGGGAAAGGGTGTTGTTTTCCCCCAGTGCATTCTTCTAAAGTTAATGTTTCATTTTAAAAGAAAATTGCAGAGTGAGAAGCACTTCTTACCTTCTGCAAACTGTGAAAACTTTTTAAATCATGCTGTCATTTTGGAGCCTGCTGCCATGTTACAGAAAAGCAACATAATTTGAGACAGAGATAGTATAAGAGCCCAGTATGAAAGACTGTAAACCAATTGACATTTTGCAGTGATACTGGTTTAAAAGAAGAAGAATTTTATAATGTAAAACCTTTCATTTGAATATTAAACCTGAACTTTCTTCTACTGGTGAACTCATATAAAAGCATAATAGAAACTAGTTTATTACCTCCTACATTAGATGTAAGTGGAGATAAAATTTGCTATATAAAACCTTGTATTTCCTGCCTAGAATATAGATAAAGGTGTCTGTGATATCACAAATGTGAGACTGTGAAATTAATGCTGGTAAAAGGTAGAATCATTTTGTTCTTTACTTAAGTGGGTAGCACTGTAGCTCCACTTTGCTCTGCTATTCAGAGTTATATGCTCATCCCTAGGTTCCTATTTGAGAATAAAATATTTAGGATTATGACTTGTCCACTTACTGTCCATCCTCTCTTTTTAATTTTCCTTTCCATTTTAATAATCTTCAAAGTAAAAACAGTTCACTGGTTAAATATTGTTTAAAAACACAATGCTCCTAAATGCGTGGGATGAAGCAATTTCGGTTACAGAACTGATATCACAACCACATACAGAGTCGTTAAATTTGTGCTTTAACAGCCTAATCCACGGGCCTTATGCCAGTGCACACGCCTCCCTCCATTTAAAACCAGTAAACCACATTCAGCCTTGGCTCCATTGACTTCCGGGAGAATTGCAGCACAGCTGAATTTGGTTCACTAAATTCAATATTGCACCTTCTAACTTTAAAATGTGAAAGGTAATATTACATATCAGTAGGGAGGATTACAACTGAAGAAATTAGAAATTCAGTTAGCAAAGTGGGGAGCTTTTCATGAGCCAATTTATTTAATTAAAATTAATATCCATTCACTGGAAATAACAACAACAATGGAACTGCAGGGTCACATCCTCTTGGCTCTGATTCTCTTCCCTCCTGGCTCTTCCCCAACATTGTCAAGTTTCAACCAGAGACTAGAGGGAGATTTGGAGCTCTTCAGATTTTCCAGCCCAAATTGTACAAGGTGATGGGTGGCAATGCTTTATGCGAACCATTACTGGCTTTCTGAATACCACAGTAATCAACAGGCTAAAGTAATTGAAAGCTGCATGTTGCCACATTACATGTTGCATCGTGCCACAGTGCCAGGCCCCATTCAGAACCATGTGATCAACAGAAATATCGTTCTGTACTCGTCCCAAAGTACATTTGGGAATTTTGTTTAGAGCTGATCAGTCAAAAAAAATTTTTTGCTTATTTTAAAATATTTTACCCTAAAAGGCAAAAAGAAAAAAATTGAGAAAAGTTAAGCAGGGGAAGGGCAATGGGTGGACAAGGATGGTGAAGTGTGTTTACCACAGCTGGGGCTACACCTCAGATATGTTATATATACAGAATACATTTCCTTCTCCATAATGTCATGTGAATATCTCCTTCCCACATAGCTTGGTGTCCAAATGTCCCGATCATGTCTAATTCTGAATAACCCCAAGTTCACTAAGGGGCAAATCATCTCCCCTCCTCTGTAGGAGCAGAGAGCCCTCTTGCAGCAGAACCCAGAGCACTTATACTGTGTGGAAGGGGGACACTACTGAGAGAGCTACACGTGAGTGGGGTGCAATCCCTGTGAGTCACAGAGCCCAGCTCACAGGGGTCTCTGCTTGCATAGCAAAGGTGTGGAGAAAGGGTCTGGTGGATGCACTTCTACGCAGATCCACCAGCTGTTTCCTCTCCCTTCCCTTGTAAGGAAGGGGAGGGGGATGAGGAACGCTGAGGCTTTGCTAGCATTAAAATTAGAGGAGTAGCCACATAATGGTTCCATTCTTACTACTCAACAGAGGGAGAACTAATTTTCCCCCCACCCTCCGCTTTTATGGATTTTCCCATTGCCTGGTCCAGCTACTTGGAATGGGCTCTGCTTCTGTTTATACCCCTAATTTTCACCAGTGCTATGTATGTTTTTTCTCCACACACCGAATACATGTGATGGCTATACTCTGTGGTTCTCTTTCACCTTTGCAAGTGAAGAGAGTGGTTACTCATGACCAGTACTCAAATTGGCTGGTATGAGAAAATGACAGTAGGCTCCCTCTTCTGTGTTTTTGTTTTTTTTTAGCCAGCCATGATGGGAAGAGTAGGTAAGACATAATCACCTACCCCTGTCCAATTCCAACACTGCTCACAAAACAGGTTGGTTGTCCTAGCTTGTGCTCTGAGCTGTTTCTTCAGAAATTCCTCTTCTGATGGAGCATTTTGGTGCTTTCTTTCTTTCTTTCAGGGTGTTCTTTGTATTATTACAAGTTGTTCAGAAGAGGCCGATTTTAATGTAGCTTCATTTAAAATTGTAAAGCGCTTTGAGATCTGCGGATGAAAAGCACTATATAAAAACTAGATATTTTTTAAATGACTTGAGGCATCATGAGAAACTTGCCTTCTGGGATCCAAAGCTCAGATCAATGAAAGAAACATAAGAAAATAATGAAAATGGGGAGTTTGGGCCCTTTATTTAAAATCATGTAACGTGCAGTATATGGACAGAATGTACTGTTTGTGCCAGAACTAGTAGCCTTCATTCCTGACTGTTGTGTGATAGCTTTAGTTTGTTTGACATCTTCTCTTTTTCAATGTTGTGAGTATCTTACTTTCTTTTCCCTTTCCTTCCCACCCTTCCCCCAACTCTTTTTTTTTCTTTTTGTGCTCTAGAAATCAAGTTCCTCCACCACAACTGGAGAAAAGATCACAAAAGTCTATGAGCTGGGAAGTGAGCCAGAGCGCAAGATGTGGGTGGATCGATATCTCACCTTCATGGAAGAAAGGGGAACGCCTGTGGCCAGTCTGCCAGCTGTAGGCAAGAAGCCACTGGACCTCTTCAGGCTTTATGTCTGTGTCAAAGAGATTGGAGGTTTAGCACAGGTGAGTGGAAGTGGATGAAACTAGACCATCCAAAAACTTAGCCCTGCATTCCTCCTAGAATATTTTCTGCTAGTTGCAGCATTACAAATTCTTCCCTGAAAACAAGGGGGAAAAGACATGGAAGTTTCAGTATAACTAATGTTTGAAGGTAAGTAAGCTCATGTGTAAATCTAACCCAAATTAACCTGCCATGCACTAATGGACCGTGTGGACCCTGCTGCTGCATACTAAAAGATCTGTAGCATGCTTTGATCTACTCCTGTTTCAACTCTGTTTGAATTTTTAGTGTGCAGCGGCAAGGTCCACACAGGCGCTTAGTTTGGGGTAGGTTTACACCCCAGCTTGCCATGAACTCAGGGTTTATGTAAACAAGCCCTGAGGTTCACTTTGGACGGCACTAGTGCTCTCATAGTGCACAGTGTGGCTCTAAATTGCCTAGTGTCAAGGGAGCTTAGGCTGCTGTCTGATCAAGGGCACTCTAGTAGTGCTAAGAGAGAATCAGAAGAGATGGCCATTGGATTAAAGAGAAGGGTTAGAAACATGGAAGAAGATCAAAACAGGTGATGGAAAACAGCTGTTCTAGAGATGGAAAAAAAGAGAGCGCCTGAAATCCATCCATCTCAGACAGGGAAGTGCCTCTAGGAAAAGTCGGTTCAAATCTCTTAGGAAGTGGTAGGAGTATGTAATTTGCAAGCAGTCTGTCCCAAACCATTCTTCCCTCTGTATGTTTAGATTGTATACTCAGCTGGGAAGAGACTGTGTTTTCCTCTATGTTTGGAAAATATTTACCACATGTCTTGCATTGTCTCAATCTATATAAATACAATAATAATCAATAATGGGGAAACCTAACCTAAAGGCAGGAAGGTAAATTGGGGAAGAGGCTGCAAATAAAAAAGATGTTGGTAGAAGTCAGAGATATAGTTTGCTGCATTGAACCTTGTCTTTCCCACTGAGAGTAAATATGAGGCCTGTGATGTCACAGGTGAAAGAATATGATGTTCTTTTCCCACATGCGAATCGGGGTTAGTAATAGCTGCCTGACTCACACAGATGCTGTGAACATTAACTTATTTAGGGTCGATCCCATTCATGTCTTTAGAGCCGGATTGATCCTTTAATGTTTGTGGAGCACTTTGAAAGGGTAAAGCACTAGAGTAGATACTAAATATTAAGTAGTAGCATTATTGGATTTGGGATTCAAAACCTTCTTTTTGTCTTGCTGGCCCAGGCCTGCTGTGTGCTGAATGCTTCCTGTGAGATGGTGAGAGCTCACAACTCGAACTGAATTAAGGGTGATCAGTACTTTGCAGGATTAGGCTCTAAATTATGAGTTAGATGTAACTAAAATACACATGATCTCTACACTAAAACACACAATCTGAAAACAGAAGTATGTTAAATTGAATTGGGCCCATGGAAAGTGAACCCCTGGTAATGCTCCCACCTAGCCAGTTCTGGAAACCCACTTCCAACAGTGATTACTGCTGATTTTAACAGTAGTACTCTGCATAGCATGATATAGCATATTGAATTAGACCATGGTCATTCAAGTCCAGTGATGCTAACTGGCGCCGCAGAGGAAGGTAGAAAAATCTAATGTATTGCACCTTGCCACTTGTTAAATGCTGTCCATGGATGAAAGGTGGGGTTCCATCCTGACTTTTGCAATGACCAGCTGATGTGTGCCCCGGAGTTTTCCTGAACTTGCAAACTTTATTATTGGTCATAACACTCTGCAGCCCTCTTTTTAAGTCTAGCTACAGCATTTGACTCAGTGTCTACAGAGGCTCGAATGCTTCTGCACAATTGGTTAATATTAAACCATTAAATATAAGTGGGAGTTGAAATTTGAAATCCTAAAAAGGCCTGCATGTTTGTTTATAACAAGGGTCATTTCTTATTTATTTAAAAAAAAAACCACACATTTTGGGCCCAAGCTTACTTTCCAATATGGACCAACATTTATTACCGATGAGGAGATGCTGTCCCACTTAGATACAATTTTGAAAGGAACTTGATTTATAGGTTTGTAGGCTACAAAGGTTGATTGTTCACTGTGGGCGTGTTAACATGTATTCTCTGGTTAGGGCTACAGAGAAATGCACATGTTCGTCTAATGAGATTTATTTAAATATAGTTGGATGGTGCCCACCTGAAAAGCATAGTTGCCCCTACCACTGCTCTCCACGTTTCATGATCTCTGCCCACTGAGTGACAGGATGTAGATGTGCAGCGATGGTGCGTATTTATCCTCCTGAAGCATTGCATTTCAAGGTACACCAAATAGCGCTTTGCTTCCCTCTTCCAAAGCCATGGTAGACCTGCTGTTGGCAGCCTTGTTTTATATGCCAATACACTGGACATTTAGGCACTGAGTACTTCTGCGTGCATTATGCAGTGTGTTTGTTGTATACCACGTAGTGCTAAGTAAATGGGCAAAAAAGGGCTGTGTGATTGGGGATTTAAGTCTCAAAAGTGCCAGTTTATGAAAATCACTTTCTCTTTGACTCCTGGATTGCTGCCAGATGTACCTGGAATACACAGGGAAAATAAAACTCTTCACTCAGCCAGGCCAGTCTGCATGTAATTAACTCTTTTGCCAAGAGAACCATCCTATCTGGCAGCTGTGAAGGGGTTATTGAACACAAAGATAAAAACTATATAAATATCTCCTTGGCTGGCATATAGGGTTGGCAACAGATATGACCAGTAATAAACTTTGTAGCTATTTAAGCTAAAATAGGGTGATAAAATCTCATGCTTCAGGACGTAAACTGATCATCATAGCATTCAAGAAGTAAGCTCCCCCTCTCCCTCCCCTGCTGGACCAATGGTCTGATCTGATGTGGCAAATCCAGTGTGCCTCAACCTAAGAGCATAGTTTGAACAGTTGCTTTCAGTACTCTGGCATACGCAGCAAAACAAGGCTCACCCCAATGGCATGCTTGTATCAGCAGAGCTGTAATACAGAACATTACTGCACTGTTCCAGTGTGTTTGAAGTCTGTCTTAATTAATAAGGGGCCTCACTTGACTCTGCATCTCCTGTTGCAATGGGATCATTGATCAATCCCACAAGAAGCCTTAAAGTGAAAGGATTTGAACCAGAAATTGCAGGCTAAACTACCTGACAGCTGGTGGCTGTTCTGGAGGAAATGTTTTTCATATCAGTGCTGAAACACTTAAACTGCAGAATAACATTGTTATTGCTTTTTAAATTAGTTTTTAGAAGCTGCTTTTTTAATTAGAATAGGGTGTGTGTGTGTGTGTGTGTGTCAGAGAGAGAGTCAGTGAGTGTGCATTTGAATGGAGATAAATAGCTAACTGAACAGCACAAGCCTTGGAAGAGTGCAAGGCATTTAAAAGATGCACCATGCAGAAGACTCTCAACAAGCTTTTTATGTAGCTATCAGCAGGTTCCTTAATGGTTTTATAACTGTAAACGCTGTTTGTGCATTACTGAGTGGGGGAGTAATGAGCATTAGTTAAAAGAGGCAAATAAAAAAAGTAAACCAAGACATTAAGTGCTCTTTTTCCTCTTGGCTTTAAACAAGCCGCCTTGCTGCAAACCAATACTTCTGCCATTTATTTTGCTAGGTTAATAAAAACAAGAAGTGGCGCGAGTTGGCAACCAACCTGAATGTTGGCACTTCAAGCAGCGCAGCCAGCTCCCTGAAAAAACAGTATATTCAGTACCTGTTTGCCTTTGAGTGTAAGATAGAACGAGGGGAGGAGCCCCCTCCAGAGGTCTTCAGCACTGGAGATACTAAGAAACAACCTAAGATTCAGCCGCCATCTCCTGGTAAGTAGAAGAACTGCAGCCTCTTATACAATAATTCACTAGACTGCATCCTGCATCTCAAATCTCCTGTCCCAGCAAACATTTTAGAAGCATCCCTTGCTAACCTTAGATAAGCTAGCTAAAAAAATACTCCTTGGGGATCCTATGTGTTCTGAACTGGCTCCAAGACAGTATGAAAGTTAACTCTAAGGGGTAGACTGCAGAGATGTGTATATGCCCACACATCTTTAAGCATTTCTTTGTCTCTGTCTGAAAAATACAAGCATTCTAACGATCAAACTGTTAAATGGAAATAATAACAGCAGTGTTCTACAGGGATGTTCCATCCCTTGCATTTGCTCTCTGTAAGACATCAGATACCCAGGACTAAATAAATAAATAAAGTAAGGAAAGGCTGGATTCTCCCATCCACACTTCAACTATTGGAAATCTGGAGCCAAATTTCAATGGGCCTGCTGGCAAGTAAAAGAACTACTCAGTGTGAGTAACAATGGCAGCTTTTGGCCCAATAAATGGAACTCAGCCTGCTGCTCCACTACTGTTTATTTGAAATGCCTGGCAAATGAAGAGAGTTGAGTGACTAGAGAACACCCATAGTACAGTATCAAGCTTTGTCGTTTAGATTACGTCACTTTCCTCTGCCATTGTTGCTAATCCTGTGTATTAGATTGAGTGCTAGCAGCACGGTCTGTATCCTATTGTCAGCTGTAGATGGGCACTGCAGTCGAAATGTTGATTTTGGTTAATGAATCTTCATGTACAGTATGTTGCTTGAAGTAGTCAGGAGAGTTAGATTTGTTTTTTTCTGCCTGCATTCAACTCAAGACTCGTAAAATGACAACCATGATTGACATTCAAGCTAGAGAAATGTAGAGGAGTAACATGTTAAGCATGTGAAAGAATAAATAGAAGGTTTTGTTGCCTTTTGGAGTATTTAATTTCTTGGCTTCAGGCAGAAGAGGAAAAGAGGACTTTTAATTGGTATGCACTATTTTCTGTCTGCATGGAATCACAGAAGGGCAAAGACCTTTTTAAGTGTGAATCAGAAAGATGGGATTCTCAGACTCTTTCCTGGTGTGGAGTACTTTTTAATACACAATGATCTCATAGATACATAGTGAATGAGGGGCATTCACTATTACACAGGCCACCTCTTCCCATTAGCAACATAGTATCATTCCTGTGAAAGCGACAACAGTTGCTTACATGGAAATGTGAAATTAGGAAAGTATTTAATATAACTTGATTTCTCTTAGCAGCCAGAAATAAGGAGAAGAGCGAGGAAACCAGACAGCTGTCCCCTTATTTTGTGACCTTCTGTCATAGATATTAGAAATAGCAAAGACCTATTAAGTCATGCAATTACATTCAATTGCCAGGTAGGGTTATTCCTTCTGATGCTCACTGTGGTGCTTTGTCCAGTATTGTAAATGTCTCTAGTGATAGGGCTTAGGCTAGGTCTACACTACGGGGGGGGGTCGACCTAAGATACGCAACTTCAGCTACATGAATAGCGTAGCTGAAGTGGCGTATTTTAGGTCAACTTACCTGGCTGTGAGGACGGCGCCGAATCGACCGCTGCCGTGCCGCCGTCGACTCCACTTCCGCCTCTTGCCGTGATGGATTTCCGGAGTCGACGGAAGAGCCATCGGGGATCGATTTTATCGCGTCTTCACTAGACACGATAAGTCAATCCCCAATAGATCGACTGCTACCCGCCGATTCGGTGGGTAGTGAAGACGTGCCCTTAAATTGCTTCCTGCTAGAGACCTTCCATAGTCTAATAGAATTCAGTGTTATGAATTTTTTCCTGATATTCAGTTCAAATTTACCTTCCATCACCACTATGTTCACCCCTGTATAACACCCTAAATGTTTATACCTTACAAATACTTAAGGTTATCATGTACCCCATCAGTAGGTATTTAATGTATAAAGCAAGCATGTTACTCTGAAAAACAAGTTCAGGGGGGAAGGCCCACGTATTATAAACAAGAGCAGCAGTTAGAGTATTTGACTCCCTAGAGGGAGTTTAGATTAGCCAGCACATGCATCCTTATTAAAAATTGAAAGCTGTTGGATTTGGCTGCATCACCTGCAGCAAGGGCCAGTAAATGGAGCTGAAACCATTAGACTCATTAGGGAGAAGGAAAAGAACATGTTTTTTTTTAATTAAGCAGCAAAACTAAAAATAAATAAATATTTTGCTTCCCTCTTCCTTTCTCTAACTCTCTTACAATGTTGCCATTCAGTAATTTTGGTTAGTGGTTCAGGAACAATCATCATAAAACTGTCTGAATTTTGTGTTAAAGAATCTTGATTTAAATATCCAGACCTTGAACAAAAGCAGAGAAAAGTCATGGGCTGTCCTGCAGTTCCATGTGCACCTTGAAACTATAAATGAAAACTGCAAAGTCCAAGTTTGAATTTATCATAACACTACGTTCAGTTCAAACAAGATGTCTGGGAGCAGAACTGAAACTATTTTTCCAAAATAAAAACACAGCTGGACATAGGGACCAGAAGAGGGGAGGAATCAAGCAATGATCTCAAGGTTTATTTTGTTTGCTGGAAAAGAACTTGTGTCACTGAATGGGCTGCACTTCTGTGTGGAAAAAGGCTTTCCCAGTGTGTATCAGCTTTAGTACATGAAATCCCGCTGAGCTATAGATGCTGCAGAAAGTACAGGGCCTGTTCTCTTAACAGTTGGCTCTTTTTTTTCTTTTTCTTCAGTTTATGGTAACATTAATGTTTTAACTGCACAAAAGCAGTAGGATTATAGATGTACTTTAGGTAATCCATCCATCTTTGACTTGCAAATGGAGCAGGAGCCCACTGGAACAGGAAGCAGTAGACTAAAAGGTTCTTGCTTTTAAACATTAAGACATCATGAGATTGGTTCTGTGCAGGCACACCCGTGTGCCTGCACATAACAGCCTTTTTGAAGCCTGCTTAAGCTACACAGAACCAGTTGCAATATTGATGCCTAAATCAATACATGATGAAGAAGGGTAGGGTTGCCCTTAAGGGAATTGGGCTTAAACCCCTCCTGTGACAAATCACCTGTTTCGCAGCTGATTCTATGAGTCTGAGGTTCAGGTGATATCTTCAGGGCTGGCTCCAGGCACCAGGGCAGGAAGCAGGTGCTTGGGGTGGTCAACGGAAAGGGGCGGCACGTCCGGCTCTTCGGCGGCAATTTGTTGGTGGGTCCTTCAGTCCCTCTGGGAGGGAAGGATCGGCCGCCGAATTGCCACCGAAGAATGAAGCGGCGCAGTAGAGCTGCCACCGAAGTGCTGCCGATCACGGCTCTTTTTTTTTTTTTTTTTTTTTTTCCGCCGCTTGGGGCGGCAAAAAAGCTGGAGCCGGCCCTGGATAGCTTGAAGATCACATGGTTTTCATGAAACCAGCAAGTAGCTCAGTTGCTAAGAAGAGGTTCAGGCAATAGAAAGGATCCTGCCAGAGTCTCTGGGTCAGGGGAGGAACCGAGGACTAGATCCACAAAGGTACCTAGGCACTGAACTCCAACATTTAGGTATCACTGACATTCTCAAAAGCACCACTCAGCTGCCACCTACCCTGTAGGCACCTAAATTCTGATAGGCATCAAAGTTTCCTCTGGTGGGCAACTGCCAAACCACCTAAGGCCTATGGCTACCCCACAACTAACAAACTGCTTCGTGCCTTAACTCATGCCTAAGCCCCAGCAGGATTCTCAAATGAGTCATTCACTCGCAGGGCTCAAGCCAGTGAGCATATCTCTGAGCATGCCTGTTGGATCAGGCCTTGCACAAAAGACAACTGGGGGCAAGCAAGTCAGGAATTTTTCATGCATGTGCATGTCAGTCTGTCCTCAGAATACCCAGTAGCCAGGGAGCACTTCCCTGGGATGTGCAAGACCCAGAATCAAATTGCTGGTCTACCTGATTTGGAACAGGGATTTGAACTCAGGTCTCCCATGTGAGTGCTCTAACCACTGGGCTATCGAGTATTCTGAGTGGGGTCTCTCTCTTTTCTCCTGTTGGAACTGTTTCATTGTGTATAAATAATTAAATATTATTTGGAGCCTGGACTTGAACCTGAGTGTTCCACCTCCCCAGTAAGTGCCCTTAACCATTGGGCTATAAAGTCAAACTCTCCTCTGAGAAAGGACTGACCTGGGGCTATAGTCAGTCTCTCTCTCTCTCGAGAAAGGGAGAACTGCCTCAGGCATCTAATTCCAGCATAGACAGGCACCTCCTTGGCCTGTCAGTCAGGTACCTAGATTGCTGTGGGTTAGGTGCCAAAGTACTTTTGTGAATTTGGGCCTCAAGCCCTGCCCTTTTCTTCTGCATTTCACTCCCGGCTAGCTTAGGTGGCTCCCCACTCAGTGTGCTGGCTTCTGAGGCTCCCTTTCTTAGGTGCCTGACTTGCCCCATGCATTTTATGCAGAGCCTGGGCACCTAACTTGGGGCTGAGGACTCTAATTAGGCAACAGAGAGCCTAGGAGTTATGTTTTGCAATGCTCTGCATTGCAGCCCCTTGGTGGAGTTAGCTCAGAGTTCATATGCTGCTCCCTGGTAGATGGCCTGTGGAGTGGAATCCTGCAGGGAGCAGGCTAGGAAGAAATGTAAGAGTTTCAGGGAGTAGAAGACCCTGGGTCAGGAGAAAGCACATGATTGGTATGTTGAACTTGTATCAGACAGTTTTTGTTTTGAAGAAATACAACCAAAGTCCTGAAGTAAAGGGACTGAAATCCTGTGACTGAAGAGTGTTCTTTGGTACATAGGCTGGTGAGTTAGCCCAATGGTTTACATAAGGAGGTAGGGGGATCAGAATTCTACCATCACTTACACTTCTTGTAACCCCATTGACTTCAGTGAGGATGGGTGGTAACTGAAGGTAGAATTTAGCTGTCTGTGCTGCCTGTGACAATTCAAGGTATATCCCAGCAACTCCAAAGGAAGAGTTGGACTAGTTCAGCAAAGCAGTAGGTCAGTGGGCCTTGTTCAATGGAGGCCAGAGTCAGACACACCTCAGCCAACTTACTGTTATTTTTGTTCTAATTGTCCATTTTAAAGCATGAGTTGGATGTATGCTACTGTCAGAACTTCTCCAGTCCACTCAGAATGAAAAGAGATGGCCTTGAACGTGTCATGGAGCTGCTTCTTGCAGACAAACAAGAACTAGGAAATAGCAAGACCCTCATAAATGTTCTATCCGGGATGCTTATGCTTTTTGGAGATTCTTGTGAAGACAAAGTGTTCCATGCAGCCATAAGCTCGTTAGTGTTCTGATATTCTTAACCAAAATATATATGAATGTTGTGGAAAACCCTAAATTGAAAATACAAGGTGGCCATTATGATAAGGAGGCAAATTGCAAAAAGCTTCCAACATATATGATCTGTTTTCCATTCTGAGACTATAGATTCTTGTCTTGATCAGAAAAGAAATTCTGTTAGCCACAATAAATAGATCATTTGGGTACACATGAATCTGGAAGTGATGGCCATTGTTAGCCTGTGTATTTGGGGTCTATTACTCATTATTGTACTGGCTTGGAATTGGCTGTGGGTTAGCTCATGGATGGACATAGACAGTGTCAGAAAACAACGTAGCATTGAAAATCTAAACAAAATTGGGATGTAAGGAAACTTGAAGGAGGACAGGTAGCAGCTTTGGCACACAGGGAAAGGGGTTCCGTTTCATGATTTCCAACTGGAAAATATTGCTAATGATAATATGTGTAATGTATCTTAACAAAATATATAAACATATATGTGGGACCATACCTTCCTGTCATATGCATAGCACCTAGTGAATATTGGGCAGTACTCAGCGATAGATTGGGGCACTCCTGAATAAAATCCAGACAAGACCTTGGTCTTGTCGGTGTCACAGAGATCATATGATAGCAAACCTGTGAAAGTTTGTGCTCTGTTGTAACACAGAGCTCCAACAGCCTGTTCTCTGTGTTTCCTTGGCAGCAGAGACAAGACTTGGGGAGGCGGGGGGAAAAAGCCAGTCATTCAATTAGTAAGTTTGTAACCAAAAACCCATCCATCTTTACTGGCAGGTGGCTGACTGAATTTCTATTATTATCTGACAGGTGATGTCACAAAACCTGTCATGTAGCCAACCGGGGAATCCCCAGTGGAAGATAAATGAGAAAAGGGTCTGGGTTATAAATAAAGGTGCCCTCTGATTGACCTCTGTTCACTGTAGACCTGTGGCATATCTGACTAACTCTCCCCTCCCCACCCCCACCCTAGTCAGAATTAGGGCACTGGGTTCATACTGTGTAAATTATCTTCCCAGCGTGGCGTCTGGCTGTTCAGTCTGAAGTATGTGAATGTACTTAACCTTCAGTAACCCTTCCATTGTTTACTTTAGCGTATACATTTGTAGCTTCTGGCAAAAGGTAGGGATATCCTAGAGAGCATGTCAGGCCTCCTAGTAATGGAGTTTCAAGAGGTTGCTTTTTTTTTTTTTTTTCCCTGAAGGAAAAATAATTCTGGCAAGAGGAAGAATTTTTTTCTGTTTTTATTAACTGCACATTTGAACTATTGTAAATAAAGGGTCTTTCCTGAAACCACACTCCCTAGCATTGCAAGCCTTTTAAGGAAGCAGCCACTGAGGTGCTAATTTCATGCAGCTAGCAGCAAATTGGTCCATGTAGGAGGCTGTGAAGAATGCCATGATGAAAATGTTGCTTTCAGACAATTTTCTTTCAATTTTTTAAAATCTGCGGTGGCACCTATAAGGCAGGTGCTGCTCGGGCTTTTTTGTATGTTGAAAAATCACATATTACACTAGTTGACTAGACACAGAGAAGTATTTTTCTGGCCATCGCCAGTCAGCTGTATGGTCTTGTATGCACAGCTTAAACACTTCAAATAATTGTCTGTTTCCTTCTTTTTATTTCTCTGTTGTTGTTATTTTGTTTTATAGTACTGAGTGCTTATGTAGGACTTGACAAAGTAACAAGACAGGATCCCTGTTTTAAGAAGTTTACAGTCAACTTAAACAGTTAGAATAGAAACAAAAAGATAAGCTACATAAGCTGATGGATGTAAACAGTGTCAGAAAAAAAAACGTAGCATTGAAAATCTAAACAAAAGTGGGATGCAAGGAGAGATTTGAAGGAGGAGCAGGTAGCAGCTTTGACACACAGACAAAAGGGTTTAGTTTCATGATTTCTAACTGGAAAAGTATTACTAATGATAATATGTGTAATAATATGTTAACAGACTATATAGACATACATGTGAGACCATACCTTCCAGTCATTTGCACAGCACCTAGTACATTATTGTGATGGCAAAGTCAAGCACCCAAAAGTTAGAAAATGCCAGAGTTAAGCTTGCCTGTGCAGCCTTAGCTCGGACCCCATGTGCGTATGCATTATGGTACAGTGTTTTAATTACATGATCATACTGTTTTTTCCCAAAGGACCCATTCCTCATTCAGTGCGCAGAAAGGACATTGATCACTTAGTGAGCAGCTATTCAATATTTTGTTTTCTCCTCCAGTTCAGTATTTTGTTCATTGTGTAGCCCAAGGCCTTATTTACTGCTCTGAATACAAAATTATTAATTTCCTCATAGGCTTTTCTATGTTACTCATCAGTATAATATCTGAGTGCTTCACAAGCATTAATTAATTTGTCTTCACAAAACCCTTGTGTGCTGAGGGGTTATTATCCCATTTTACAGGGAGGAATTGAGACACAGAGAGATCATGGTCAAAAGTATCCACTAATCTGAGGAGCCTAATTTGAGACACCTAGGACTGTGATTTTTCAGAGTATTTAGTATTATATAGCACTTAATATATTCAAAGCACAGCTCCCATTGACTGCAGTTGCAATCATGAGTCCACAGCACTTCTGCAAATCAAACCACAGGGTCTCAGACCAAATAAATGAAGAACACGTATGAAAAGTTTGGTTTAAGTGACTTGCCTAGCATCACATAGTAACTGTTTGATACAGGCAAGGATAGAATCCAATTCCCAGGACAGCATTCAATTGCCTTAAGTATGAGACAGTTCTTTCTCTTGCTGTAATCCCCTGCCTCATTGACAACATACCTTCCAACTTCTACAGTAAACGAGGCAAGGGTCCTACACACAACAGTCTCCCTCGCTACACAATGCTGATTCATCCCCAGAGTATGTCAGTCCTGTGCACTAAATGAGGCAAGGGTCTTGTGGAAAAATTGTACGCGATCATGTAATTAAAGACTGTATCATAATGCGTACGCACAAGGGGCCAATTAAATAGCACAGACAACCTCAATTCTGGCATTTCCTAACTTCTTAGTGCTTGAGTTTGCAACCTTAATAATAATGTTCTTTTAACATAAGATTTTTTGTGTGTAAATCCTAAGATTTTTTAAAAAGCAAACTGAAAAAAAAAATAAGTTCCATCATGTGGTGTCCTATTGACACCCATGTGGTTCATCAGCAGTTGAAACCTTTAGATCTATCTAACAGACCTCTTGAGCTAATGGAATAACTGATAGCAATAGTAGGTTGTCATCCTCTATGTTGCCAGTTGGTTTCACAGATATTTGCCAACAGCAGAGGAATAATGAGACTCAGGAATCTTGGCTCCATTTCAATCTCTGGAGAGGAATGTGCTGTAGCGGGCACAGATTCTTCTGCCTTGACCCTCTCTGCTGCATTCCCTCTGCGCTGTTCCTGTCCTGTCTCTTCCCTACCCTTGGCTCCTTGTCCCAGTTCCATTTTTCTTATTCGGATAGTCTCGGTATCTTCACTCAGGCTTCTCATCCTAGTCTCGGTGTCATTACCCAGACAGTCCACCCTTTAAACTCCCCATCCCAGTCTCACTCACCCCATCATTAGTTCCTGTCTCCTTGCCCAGCCAGTCCCAGTTTCGCCTCTCCCAGTTCCTCATCCAGTCTGTCTCTCATCTCCTTTCCTCTGATGTCCAGTCACTTCCACATTCCCGCTAGCTGCCAGTCCCAGTCTCCCTCCCCTGGCTTCTCATCCAATCTCAGTGTCCCCCAACATCCAGCTCCTCTTCCCATTCTCTTTTCCCAGCCAGTCCTAGCTATTTCCTCACACCGTCTTCATCTTATGTCTCTCCCCCTCAACAACTTCTCTCCCCCCCATTGATTCCCAGTCCCAGTTAGCTCCAGTCTCCCCCCATAATCCCTCAGACAAACTCAGTCCCCTGACCTGCTGGTTCCCAGTCCTCCCACCCCTGTTTTCTCCTGGGTCTCAGTCCTAGTTTCTTTGCTCAGCAAGTCTTAATCTTCCCCCCAACCGCCAGACCCTTCTCTCCCGCCACCAGCCTCCAATTGCAGTCTTCCCCCTCCCAGGCTCCTTGTCCCAGTCTACTACCCCTGCATCCTTCCTGATCTGGGTCTTTTCCTTTCTTCATTCAGTTCAGGCAACTTCCCCATCTGCCTGGGCCCAGCAGGAGGAGCATTGAGAGCACAGAAGAGATGGACTTGCTGCTGTTTGTTCCAAGCCCAGACCCAGATCCAGCACAGCCCAGAGCAACCAGGAGCAGAAATTGCAGGGAAAGTCCCCCCCAGCCCCAGACTGGAGCATGCTCAGTGCAGACAGGAACTTGGGGGAGTTAAGCTGTGGTCTAGCAAGTCACTCCTGAGCATATGCAAACTGATCTTTTCAAAGGCTTAGGACTAGGGCGGACTTTCACAAAGGCAGCAAAAGGCACACTACTGACACAAAGATCGCCTCACACCAGATTTAAAGTCCATGTTCCAAAGCATGAGTGCACTAAAGCTTCTGTAAGAATACTTGCCAGATTTTTTTTAATGGGTAAAACGATGTATTTTTCCTTAGCTTTATTCCCAGAAACAACTAAACCATTTTGACTGAAACTTTACAAACAAAAAATTCATCCGGAAGCAGATACCTGGTCTGAAAAATTTCAGCCCAAATGGTTAAAGTTTGGTAAAGTTATATGCAGCTGAAAACAGGGACTTATAATAATGAGAAGTGTCGGGCAACCTTAATAATAGGCAATTCTGTCTGCCATGACTATAATAACCATTGTTTTGAGTGAGGAGCTTAGATTTTTCTGCTATGAAAAATGTGTTTTGTACAGTAACACTCTTCAAAAACCATAGATTAACTGTTCAGTGGCCTACCAGTTGTTCTCTGTCCATTTTCTAGTGGACCAGGATCCACATCACACACACTTATGTCCTTGTAGGCACCCCACAACCTAACAGGCACAGACACTGTAATGCACAGACACATCGCTAGAAGTGCTCCTGCCAGGTCAAAGTCGAGGCACATTGACAAAGTAATTTCGGGAAGCTTGCATTCACTGTGCTGGTATTGGCATTTCTATTGTACAACACATTTTTCAGCTGTTTGTTACCATTCATTTTTTTAAAACAGCCAGCAGGTAGAAATTTGGCTTACAAGTTCTCAGCAGGGTATCTCATTTTGCTTTCTGATTTTTTGAGTCAGACATGTTTATATAAGGAAATACTATAAAACAGAGTATTATTATTTTATAATAAAAATATGGTGTATTTATGCAACCCATAAATACTGCAAATATATTTTAACTGCCGTCAGCTTTATTTTTTAGATCTGAATTAAGTTCTTCTTGCCCAGGGTGGGTTAGGGAAACATTTAATTGGCACTTAATGGCCCATCATGAGAGAAGCTTGAAATATAGCGGGTGAGGCAATATTGTATTTTATAGTAAATAGCATGGGGCCGTGCTAGGATGCTTACCTGGTTCTAGTATATTGACTCTAAAAATCTGTATAACTTAACTCAGAAATAGTTTCAGTTTTTTTCACTTTTCAGGGAAGTAATGTAGAATTTGCCTGGTGTCAGTGGATACTTTGAGATGTAAGGTGGAGGGGGAAGGGTGTGTGACAGCTGAATCACTCGATTTCTTTTATGTAGTCAAAGGGTTTGTTGTGTACGCACATGGTGACTTTCATTAGTATTATTATTTAAATGTGTATTGCAGTAGCACCCGAAGGGTATGTCTACACTGCCAAAAAAAACCACAGCAGTGAGTCTCAAAGCCCAGGTCAACTGACTCAGGCTCGCGGGGCTCATGCTACAGGGCTAAAAACAGCAGTGTAAATGTTCAGGCACAGGCTGGAGCCTGGGCTCTGAGACCTCCCCCCCTCACTCCAGAGGTGTCAGAGCCCGCACTCCAGCCTGAGCAGTAACATCTACATTGCTCTTTTTTAGCCCCATAGTGCAAGCCAGGCTCTGAGACTTGCTGCCACAAGAGTTGGGGTTTTTTGCAGTGTAGATGTACCCAAAGTTCCCAGTCAAATGTAACGTTAATTGCACATGAGTTTTGTGTTGTGTTTGTTTTGGTTTTCTTAATATATTAATGGGCTCAGTGATTTTTAAAAGCTTTTAGAACTTCATTACTATATGGGCATAAACCAAATACAGTTGGGAAAGTTGAGGACCAAGGATAGCATCATTAGGACTAATGAAACAAGCTGTGCAAAGGTCCTGATGTTTCAGGAGCAGGAATTATTTCCCGATACTGGCAAGATGCAATACAAATGTGAATGAAGCAAACCGAAGCAAGGCATCCTTCAAGCAAGAGTGAGCTGCATCCATCAAAATGATGTGATTCCTAGGATTTGGGGCCAACTCTGACCCACTGTCCCTTCCCAGAAATCAGAACTGATTAACCCTGGCTGCCTCCTTCTGTTGTTTCTCCTAGCAGCAGTGTACACATTTTTGTCATTTAGTCATTGAGCACATGCAGACAGGCCAGGCGCTAGGAAGAGTTTACATGACAGATTGTAACCAGCTAGGAAAAAAAAACCCAGGCAATGCAAAGTTAAGGCTAAGTTAAGATTTTTTTTCTAAATATTCTAGAGTTCTGTGTTTTTCCTTGTGGTGAATCTTTGTTTACAACAATTACATTAAAGGATTTGATCCTGCGAGCCCCCCTCAGGTGGATCTCCCACTGAAGTCAATAGGGGGGCTTGGCAAATCAGATCCATAGCTTATACATGGACTTGTATAGTCTCATCTAGCAGATTTCTAAAACTCAATTAGTTGGGAAAATGTTCTAATATCTCATGCAGTGAAAATGTCCGTCTGGTATTAACGCTAAAAGGGTATCTATAGGTTTACTTAAAAGGTACACTGTGCATGTATTCCATCACCAGCTTTGTATAATATCTTCAGTTAATTGGGCCATATATAACTGCTCATTCTCATTGGAATAGAGCTCTTCACAGAATTCTCTCTCTCTCCTTGTAATTATAGTAAGAATGTAGCCACTTAACAAGGTGAAAGAGTGCTGGCGGTGCAAATGCTCTCCATCCCTCATTGAGATCTCAGTACAAGTGCAGCTGCAGATGAAATGGGTGGCCTTGCAGAGTTACCTAATCTAGACATACACACTAAGCATGGGCATACCTTTTCCTTGAAATAAATGGTTCAGAGGAAGACATCTGCAGAATACCAGCTATGAAAGTGCAGAGTGGAAGCAAAGAACTTCAATGTCCTTTCATACTGTGCTTCGCAGACTGCTTTACCTATGTCATTTCTTCAAGAGCTGAAGTATATTGAAGTATATTCCACTCTTAGTGATCATGTTTGAATGATGTGTAAAACCAAGGTTCTAACACTTGTTAAACTTTCTGTTGCTATTTTCACAAGATATGAGGAGTTAACCACAGTGTTCTGTTCAAATTCTATTTTTGGTAATTGCTTTCTTCTTAACTAAAGTTCCCTCTATATTTAAAAAAGGATACAGGATTCTTTCCATAGAGTATTTCTCTCATCTTATCTTATAGGTTGTGTAAGGTTGCTGTGCACTGTTAACTGGCTGCCACATTTTTGGTAGATGAAATTATGAAGTTCTCCTGATATAGTGTTTATGTATCAGTTGAGTTAGTAAAGTAATCCTTCAGGGTGAAAGTTGCTATATAAATATTTGTATTGTGGTACTGATTATGTGATGAAGTTATGTCATTTTATGAACGGGGTACCCTCTGACCTATTATTTAAATTAAAGGTCCTCCTTTGCCTAGATGATTTCCATTCATGTTGCTTTAGGCCTTGGACTAAATTCATAGTTCTAGAAAAGATGGGGGATAGTACAACACTGAATATACCAATCTCAGAGGATGCTCAGGAAGGCTGACATATTGAAATGCATAGTGTGTAAGCAGAGTAGAAGACTCATTTTAAAATAACTCTTTTCTCCTTGATGATTGCTGCTTCCCTAGTACATTGCTTGATATATCTAATATGTCTTTATATTAAATCTGCCAGCTAATTCTGGTTCCCTACAAGGTCCACAGACTCCCCAGTCTACTGGTAGTAATTCCATGACAGAAGTGCCGGGCGACTTGAAGCCTCCAACACCAGCATCAACACCTCATGGACAGATGACGCCCATGCAGGGCGGCAGGTATTGAAAACTCAGTGCTTCATTTCACCTTTCTTACCCTTGCTACATAGAGTAGAACAGTGTGCCATCAGGGTGTCACTTGTATAAAGAAAAGCAGATTTAGGCTTTTTGTATGTTTGTTCTTTCCATCGTTGCATGGTCATTTTGTTGCAGCAATTATGGTTATCAGCCTTCTATTCCTGTAATAACGTACATTTGGAAAAAACAGAATTCCTGAATTGATAATCAATGCTTCAGTTGTCAGTGATACTTAACCTTAAAATTTGAGAACATGGGGATTTTTCTGAGTTGAAAGTGGGATCATGATCATCTTTATAATGGTCCTTTCCATCATAAACCATGTACATGTGCAGAGCAAGGACTAAAACCCTGCTCCTTCACTTCTAACCATACAGTCTCTTGCCCCTGAGCTAAAGGGAGAGTTCTGTTAGTTATCAACTAGCTGGTAACTGCAGGAGGACCGTTCTGTTCTATAGAGAAGGACCCTCGTGTTTTTATTAAGCAGCAGTCAGCCAGCCAAGGGTAATGTTCTTGTGCAGACACAGCGCCTTATCCTTCTGCCACTAAAGTCTATGATAAAAAACTCTCAGCAGCGTCAGTGGGAGCAGGATTGAGATCTAGACTATCCACAACAAAATCATTCACAACTTTGCTTAATTATAGTCTCTTGTCTTCAGCTGTAATCGGTGCACAAGTTTTCAAAGAGATCTGACTATGTGGAGAGATAGAAGGGGTAGTAGCAAACCTTTTTTAATGACCTCTCATTCAAACAGTTCGATTAATTTTTTTCCCATTTGTAAAAACATTCTCATTTGCCTTCAGAATAAATGTGGCAGTTCTCAGAGCAACTCAGTTTTTCAAGCCATGTTTATAAGGGCTTTATAATAAAGCTAGCTGAAGCCACAAAGGTTGTTGCTGGTCCATAATATTTAATGGTATTGAGAAGGTAAATCAAGTGCTGCTGTTCATTCTTTGTCATAATACCAGAACAAGGAGACACCGAGTGAAATTGAAAGATAACTCTATTTAAGACTGATAGAAGGAAATACCTTTTTGACACAATATGTAATTAACATGTGAAACTCATTGCCTCAGGGTATTGAGGCAAACAGTTGATCTGGATTCCAAAAAGGTGAGGACTTTTATGTGACTAATGGCAATATGCACATTCACATTAGATTGGATAAAAAAATCCCTCATGCTTAAGGAAAAAGCAGGGGTAGGAAGAAACTTTTCCTGTGGGCAGGTTATGCCATAATTGTCTATTATGGCATTTCTTACACCTTTCTCTGAGGCATCTGGCGCTGGCTACTAGCGAAGACTGGATACTACACTAGAAGGACCATAGTCTGGTCTGGTATCACAATTTCTTGCATGTGTTCCTATGACATTAATGCCTCCATTTTGTCTGTCCATTTAGAAACAGTGCAGTTAGTGTGCACGATCCCTTTTCTGATGTAAGTGATTCTGCATTCCCGAAGCGAAACTCCATGACGCCAAATGCACCATACCAGCAAGGGATGAACATGCCAGATATGATGGGAAGGATGCCCTATGAACCGAATAAGGACCCTTTTGGTGGGATAAGAAAAGGTATCTACTAAGTGGCAGTCTCAGTGTGTTCTTCCCTAGTTTCATCCAAGCAACGTATTTTGATTTGTCAAGGTGTGCTTTTTGTGGCTCTTTTTGCATGCTCTCCCCGTCTCTTTGCATCATTGCCATCAGCAACATCATATCTCCACAGCAATAAAGGAAGTGTAACCACATCTCAGTCTTCTCTGGTCATTTTTCCCCCTCTCAAAGTTAAATTATGTAAGTGTAGGCTTCGGGCTTCAACGGGATCCCAAAATAATTGTTCAGGACTATTACACAGTACTGTTTGTGACTGGACTATACCGCTAAGGATCAGCAGGTTAAATTAGTTGGGCCTGGGGTTTTTTAATGCTCTAGTAGCATCTTTGAATATAGTAAACTATATTACAGCTTGGGATAGCATTTCTAATTGTTAGAGTAGGAAACTGGGAGTCAGAACTCGTAGGTGCTATCATGGTTCAACTGCAAATTCACTGTGCAGTTTTAAGCAAATCTCCTAACCTCTTTACCTCAGGTTATGCAGCTGTAAAATAGGTATACTTAACTATGTAGCACACAGAAGTGTTACAAGGTGTAATTAATTAATGTTTGTTAGACATTTTGAGATCCTGTGGTGAAAGGTGCCACATAATTCGAAGTTTAGTGTTTTAGAAAGTTAAAAATGAGAATAACACTAAAGCTAACTCAGTCCCCGGGTGCACTTCACTCAGGGTCTTTCTGTGAATTTTAAAGTATCTTAGGAAAGAATAATTTGAACTATTCTCCTACATGTTTGTGTATAGGAAAGGGGGAGGGTAGGAAGAGGTTCAGAGTTCATAAGAGCAGAAGAGAGAAGAGCAGATGATGGAGGTTTAAGAGTATGCAGTGGCAGCTGAAAGATGAGGTAACGGAGAGGAAAAGGACAAAGAACAGGGAGAGGAGAAGAAGTGGTGATGTACTGGCGTCACTAGTTTAAAAAAAGAGAGAGAAAGTGATGCTGATGAGACCATTTGGAACAGCAGCTGGGTAGAGGCCTTATGTTTCTTTTAAATCCCATGCCTTTTGCCCTGGACCCTGGTACAGCAGAACTTCAGGGGAAATAACATCCTTTCCGGCTTAAACTTATTTTGATTTCCACGGTCATCTTGAGATCACGTTGGTTTACTGCACATACCCATTTATTTCACATTTAGATTAGGTCACAAGTTAAAATTAGTTTTGTCAAATCAGCTCAGGCTTCTTGGAAAGATGATCACGTGTGAGTCAGATCTGTTCCCTCACTCAGCTCATTCTGCTGATGGTGTCTCTGCATTTATAAAAGAGTTTGGCAAGGTGGTGATTGCATACAAAACCTGGGGAACAATTCCAGGGCTTCCTGTAGCATTTTTAAATACCCTCTTATCATGCATATACCCAATCTCTAGCTCCTGGAATTAATAGAACTGCTTCTTTGATTCTTTATTATAAGGGTGCTAGTTCTCTCACCTACTATTCTTTCCATTGCTTTAGTTACAAATCTGGCCTGCTCTAAGGCAGTAAGTGACAGAAAGTGGAAAGCTTGGTTCTTGGAGAAGTCCTATTCTTCCTTTGCCTCCTTACCTTCACCCTCACCTCTGTTTTTTTATGTCAGATGTCTCAAACTAGAGAGTTGAGATGGGGCTACTTCCCTGAATCCTTTGTTACTAAATGATGTCATGGCTGGTGCTGACCAAGTCTCTTCTTGGACCCTTAGAATTGTACCTACCTTGCCCAGGGGGATACCTCCAGGATACAGGATCCTCTACACAGATATCAACCCCATTTTGGGAAAGGGAAAGAAAACAGCCCTGTGGCTACTGGGTGCTAATTAAAGCCATGAGGCTAGTGCATAAGCCTTTCTGATATCTAGAGATTTGAGTTTGAGTCAACATTGTTGGGCTAAGAAGAGCAAGTGTGAACAGAGTCCAACTTGAGTCTTTAGGACACTGAGGAAGAAGAAAGCTTTCTACCTGATGGGTTTAATTCTCTAACATGAGATTCCAAATCTGATTTTTTTCATTTGAAGTTATTTGATATTCTGACCACCTTGCTGTTCCATCTTATTGATAGTGCTGATTTATTTGCTTTCATCACTCTCCTAGAGCTTGTCAGACACCTAGTAATTCTGCGTGGCTTCTGTTAGGGCTTCAGGAGTTTTTTCAAATGATGTCATTTAACAGACCTTGGAAGCTCATCTTTGAAACCAAAAATAAGATGTTTAATTTGCAGTTCTTCCATTTTTACTTATTATTGCAGTGCCTGGAAGCAGTGAGCCCTTCATGGCCCCTGGACAAATGCCCAATAGTGGAATACAGGATATCTATAACCAGACTCCATCTGGAGCAATGTCCACCATAAGCATGAGCCAGCGGCAGCAGTTCTCTTATGGAGGTGGCTATGACAGGAGGTGAGTCAATCTTCAGCAAAGTTAGTGAAAATGATCCTGTCGTCTTCTCCTTTGCCCCATTGTCCTTTACAGAGAACCTAGCAGCCGTCACTTCCTGCAGCTGCTTACTAAATCACTGGGAGTAAAGCCACGGGTAATGAGAGAGTCCAGCTTTTTGCCGAAATTAATAGGGAAAGAGTTGTCACACTTCAGAAGTCACTCAACCTACAGCTGATCAGCAAGTGGGTCTGCTTGACAGCTGCTTTTTGCACGCTGTTGTGTTGTGCTGTGACTTGCTGAAATAGCACTTGTGTTAGTCCTCTTGCCCTGTTCATACCTAAACGGAAGATGTTGATTTTTTTTATATAAAAAACAAAATATACATCTTAAAAATGTTTTCTTTGGTCTGCTGGTGACTAGAACTTCATTTGGAGCTTTCAGGGTCTATACTGTGCTGTAGGGATGCTGCACTTCAAGTGTGTGACCATAGTGATCCTCTGTACTGAGGTTCAGTGGCTGAAGGTTTAGATCCCCATAGGTCCAAATTTCAGTGAAGTAAAACCAATTTTTCCCCCCGTTTCCTTATCCTGGGAAAGTGTTGTTTTTTTAAATCCATAGAATCACTGATGTCTGATCATTGGGAGCAGGCAGAAAGGTTTGGGAGTGTTTGGATATACTGAGTTTTGCAGTATGTTTTGCAAGCTGGAACTGTAGAAACATTTTTTTCCCATTGTTACCTTCAATTAGTTGTACAGTTTTGCTTCATTGCTAACATTTCCTGATGGCAGCCAATGTAGTGCACAATATTGGCCTCCTAAGTTAATAGTAGGCCAGTTTTCACAATCCTAGGCTGAAGCAGTAGGGAAAGAATAACACAACTGTAATCATTTTGTTCAACAAAAGCCACGTTGCTGTGTTGTCAGCCAGATTAAAGGTCCCAGCAGAAGGTCTTAGGCCAGAAGAATCCTTTCCATTAAGTTTTATTGATTTGGCGATTTTGGAGAATAAGTGCTTTTTACAGAATGAGGTTTCCTTTGTCATTTTTAGGTCGGATCATGGGCTGGGTCCTGAAGGCAGTATGGGACCACCTGGTCAGAGCAACATGGTGCCTTCAAACAGTGACCCAAGCATGTACTCTCCTAATCGTTACCCTGGCCAGCAGAGGTGAACATTGATTTCTCTGTTTATAATATCTGCATTAACCAGATAATCCTAAATCCTAGCAGCTACTGATTGTGTGTAAACAGAATATTCAGCAGCTTGGTGTGTTATTTGTTTGTGTGTTCCTATAGAGATTTTTCCTTTGGGTTTGTTTTTGGGTTGGGAGAGCTATTTGATTTTGTGTTTCCATAGAGCTATAGATGTTAGAAAAAGAAATCACACAATTTGCTGCCAATACAGGATGTACACAACGTTATATTCTCAAATTGTCCATTCTTGTTTTAAATTATTCAAACTTTGAGGCTTATACAAACTCTGAGGCTCAGGTGGTGGCCATTCTATAGTCTAAGTAACACTAACACTTAAAGAGCATTTCCTGATATATAGCCTCCATTTTCCTTTGCCCAGTTTCATCTCATTACTCTGTTATATTATTTCAGACAACCCTAGACAATTCGTACCAGTTAAGTAGTTCTTTTGACATTGCTTAGATAACCTCTCTGTCTGACTTGATTTTCGGAGAAATTGAACACCTACTACACCCACAGAAATCAGTGAGAGCTGTGGACGTTCATCACCTTGAAAATCAGGCCATGTTAGTTCTTTTAATTCTTTCTAAGAAGTCAAATTCTCCAGCCCTTTCATCTTTTTTGCTCCTTTTTCCTGAATTGCCCTTGAACGTATTCTGGTGTCCAGAACTGTGCTCAAAATTCTAGGTGTGGTCTCTTTTGTATTGTATGCAAAGGGACTGCTAACATCTTGGTCTGTGACAGGATGGTTTTGTGTACACTACCCATACTGAAATTGATACTTGTTGTGTTACCGTATCACACTGCAAGCTCAAATCCAATTTGCTATCCACCATCAGCGCCAGGTATTTATCATCCTTACTGCTTTCCATGTACTTCCCTTCAAATGATTTTCTGTTTCATTTAAAAAAAGAAAATTAATTAAAAGTATGCCCAGTTAAGCACTCAAAAAATCAGGAAGTGCCACAGGTAAGTTTGTAAGTGCAACCTTAACTCTGTACTTTATGACACAGTATTTCATTAACTGCTATACTATTCCTCAAAAAAGAACAATATGTCCTCATTGAGGCCATATGTAAATTGAAAGTTTTAAAAAAATTACATCATCATCACGGGTAAGTGTTGGGATTTCACAGGGTCGGCACTGCTGCAATATTTCCAACAGTAGGGAGGCAGAAGTGGCCATCCCACCACATGGCACTAGCCATTGAGGCCTGTTTCACTCCACGCTCAATTCCAGCCCCAGCCACTGTGGCTGCTTCCTGACTGGCCAGCCAGCAGTTAGAAGCCCCGGCCTGGCCCACCCCACAGCAGTCACCAGCAGGAGTGGGAGCGGCTGGGTCAGAGCCCCCTTCAATGCCTCTGATTCCCTGCTGAGCAAGAAGCCCCCTTACCCTCTGCTCATGCTCCAAATAGTGGATCCTGGTCTCAGTTCCTATGGTGTCTCACCCAGGCCTGCCAGAGGCTGCTGTGGGGTGGGCCAGGGCTTCTAATCAGCACACATTGTCAGCACCACTGACAATCTCTCCATTGCTTGGCTGGACAGGATGCAGCAACGGCAGCCTGAGCCAGATGGCTGGCACCATGTGGTCACACCCACACACATGGTTTCCCTCAAGCAGCCGAATTAGCCCAGCCCTGTGATTTTTCCAATATCCCTTGGGCATTTCTGCTTCTGCCTCCCCACTATTGGAAAAATCACAGTATTGGGCTAATTTCACTATTTCCTTGCAGTCTGTGAAATCGTTATTTAAACAGGGCCTTAGTCGTCATACATTTATTTATTAAAAGTTCCAGCGCAGAAGTGTAGCACCTTGAAATATTTTTCATAGTTTGTTCATGAGTTTAAACTCATTTTGTGCTACTGTGCTCTAGTGAAAATCACAAATTCAGTTTAAACCAATTTTTAAAATATTTTTTATATTCAGTAGAGTCTTCAATGTTCCATAAAATGGGTTTCTTGATGAGACCCACTTTTTAAAACTCTTCAGAATTTGAACGCACCCTCTTTGCACTGTAGGTCAGATATTTTATTTACTAGAATATATATCCTGCTTCATTCTGTTACAACTATATTGCTTTATTATACTCTGTGTAGTAATTCCTTCTGGTACATCCTTGCGGCTGACTTCCACCAATAGTCTTAGTGCTGAATTAGTGCAATACTTGAGAGCTCCTGACTGTTGGAATTCAAGGAATTTAATCGGTTTTGTGAAGGTCGGGGGTTTGCTGAGACTCTTAATTTTCCTCTCATTGACATCTTTGTAGGGGGTCAAACAACTTTGGCAATATGCCCAAAAAGGTGTCACCATCCATTCTAAAAAATTAAATTATCATCACTGTGTTAAAAGTCTTGGTATGGAAATTAGGTGGTATGGAAAAGAGAATGTTTCATGGTGGTGGCCATCTTTAAGGTGTAGAATCCTCAGAGCAATTTCATTTGTCCAGTGGCTTGGAAGTTCCAACAGTACTAAGTGCTGATTTGAATGCATCATTCTAGGCATGAACCATATGGGCAGCAGTATCCAGGGCAAGGACCTCCTTCAGGACAACCACCGTATGGAGGACATCAACCTGGAATGTATCCACAGCAGCAGGTAAAAGAGGTGGAATCATTTATATTCATGACATTTATTTTGTAAACATCAACCCCCCCAAAATACACTTTATAATATGAAATTAAAACAAATTCTTAAAAGGCATGTAGTTTTCGCACAGGTGAGCAACATAGTGTGGGCCAAAATCAGGGCCCATTTTAGCAGCGGATGTGCAAGAACAAGGCCATGTACTAGTTATGTTGAAGGGTGTAATTTAAAGTTGAGATTCTGTAGGGTGACCAGACAGCAAATGTGAAAAATCGGGACAGGGGGTGGGGGATAATAGGAGCCTATATAAGAAAAAGACCCCAAAATCGGGACTGTCCCTATAAAATCGGGACATCTGGTCACCCAAAGATTCTGTGGTGTGGAATCCATGACAGGTGAAAGCCCCACGTACAGTAAGCAGGTAGATCAAAACAATGCGATTCATAGGCTGATAATATTGCACCACCCAGCTTGCAGAGACAAATAGGAAAGTTGCTGACTGGAAGAGCAGAAAGCACGTCAGGCAGGCAACTGAAACCAAGGAAGTCTGGCAGGAAGAGAAAGACCTAAGCGTCATAGTTGCTAAGACTGGCATAGAGTGTCACACAGATAATCCAAGACTATCATAAAACTTGCACGTGAGAGAACATGTACTTTGAATGTATAGCAGATGATATATTCCAATATATTACTAACACTGAAAAAATATTTAAAACATTCCAACATTTGAGCCTTTCTGTAATATATAAAATATACAGAATATGCTGGAAAATATGAGTACTGTTTCTAGACATAGGTTTTGTAAAATGTATTGGTAATATGTGTGCAAACCCTGGCCCCGTTAAAGTCATTGGCAGAAATCCCATTGACATCAATGGGGCTAGGATTCCACCTCTATGTATGATAAAGCGGTTGGTACTCACTCTGTAATTATGGCTGGTGCTAGGTTGCTAGAATAAGATATTCAAACATGCCAGGATTCCCCAAAAATAAATTTATCTTCCTGAAATTTCACATACCACATCTCAGTGTGGGGCAGAGGTTTTCTAGGAAGTTCAGTAAAACTCAGAAGTGAAGCTCTAAAGTTGCAGGGTTTTGGAAATGTATCTAAAATTCACTTTTGAAATGTTATACTTCTCTTTTTTCTCTCATACTATCTCCAAAATGTCATGGTCAAGAAATTCCACATTTGTTTTGTTGGTCTTGCTGAGGAGCAGCGTTTTTAGCCATTTGGGGTGATTTAGTGGAGAAATTACAAAGATCAATAACAAAAATAGCCTGTGATACCCCACACTACGGTATCCAGGGAATGAGTTAACGAGGTTCTCATTAAAGACGGGAACGCCCTAAACTTTGCAAAAATATATAGTCAAACTAACATTCTTAAGAAAATATAAAATCTCATTTCCTATTCTAGGTATCCATTTCCAGTAGTGTCTGAATAATGTATTATTTTGACCTTTTTGTATATTTCGTCACGTATTAGGGGACAAAGTTAAGGTTAGGCTGGTGGGGTGACGTAGGGTTGGGTGGGAGTTAATGGCTGAATTACCATAGTGGGACCCTCCTTTAGAGGTGCCATTGACATGCTGCCTTTTTGTCCTGCTATACCCCTTTATACATCTATATCCTCCCCCTGAGTATCTGACTGTCTGAGATCCCAATCCAGCAAACACATCCATGTTTAACTTTAAATCATGTCAGAAGTCCCTCTGAAGTGGGATTACTCGCATGTTTTAAATTAAGTATGTTCACAAGTGTTGCAGGATCAGGGTCTAAATGGATTTATGCATAACCATTGAATTTGAAATTGTGGTTCAACTTAGACAATTTTTACATGATGCCTGTTTTTCTGTGTCTTGCATTAGAGTTCATGTCACAGACCCAGTATATTACATAGATGTGTAAGACCTAAAGCTGGCCATGGACCCTTTGTTTCTGAAATAACTTGACAACTCAGTGGCAAATTAAAACATTCATGCAATTCAGTGGTTAGGACTTTACATGCACCAAAGTCAGAAAATGAGAGTTAATGGTTCCCAGAGCAATTCTAACTGACCCATGTTGCATGCATATAGAATTTTATATGATGTTAACTTTAGTACATTAGTATACATTGTGCAATGTGACTGAGTTAAGGTTTCTGTGGGAGCCATAACTTTGAGCTTACCATAGATCATATATTCAAAAAACTGCACATTTAATTCACATTTTTTGCCTCATGGCATTCAGTGTAGCTCGAACTGTGAAGCAAGCTCCCCCAGGAACTAAAGACCATTACAAACCTCTCCACCTTCCACTCAAAGTGCAAGGTGCAGTTCTTCGCCCTGCCTTCTCTAACATAAACACAGAGCAGCATGTACTTTTTAAAACAAAATATCAACCCCTATCAAAACAAAACACCACATTGTGCCCACAGTTCTCCCCCTTCAGAGGGAGGATGCTCAGAGACATAAAGAACCACACATGACAGATGTTAGTCATGTCACTTATCTGAACACCTTCCAGGAGTATTTTACTACAGTGATGAGCACCATATAAGCACCTATCTAGAATAAAATAGAATGTTTGAATTTAACTGCTGGAATAATCAGACATGAAATGTGAATAGGGGATTCAGGGAGAGGGATTCATCTTCTTGGCAGGGATGAGTGGAGGTTTTGGAACACCAGACATAACTGAGATGGGTGTTTCTCCCACCAGTCAGCCTGACTTATACTCTGTTTCAAACTCCAGTGTCCTGGATACATACTTGCAGAAGCATCGTGCTTTGGGATGTTAGAAGGCTTTCAAAACTTGTCCTCCAAGAAGACTAAGTCTGTGACAAATCTGAAACTTTAAAAAGATTTTTTTTGGTAGTTTGAGCATAAAAAAACTGAAAAAATACCTTAGCTGGTGAAGATCATTTCTTGTTCATGCCTAGATGTGTCCTAAGTGAGCAATAGAATTTTATCAAACTTGCAAAAAATTCACCCTTGGATTGAGAGCTAACATGAGAAATTTTAGCCAGAGGTAATTTTTTTAAAATATAAGTTTATAAGCACATCAAAGTAGGGTCTTAAAATGCAATAAGCTGGCTCAACCATAACCATAGCATTGCTAGCTTGACTCTATAAGCAGCATTCTGTGCAGTCCTAAGAATTTTTGATTTTTAAAATGAGCTTTCTGCCAGTTCATATATGTTTTGTATGATAGGAAAAGAAACAAACCTTTTGTTCAAAAAATAATTATAAAATTACTATTTTACCACCTCCTGTGTAACGTGCTCATTCTGAAATGCTGCCGTTATATTAGTGTCATGGAATCTAAGGATGCCAGTAATTTTTTTTAATTACATATTAAATATCACTCCTGACTGTCAATATGATTGAGCTTTTTTCTCCAAAACATTCTTTTTCAGAACTATAAGCGTCATATGGATGGCATGTATGGGCCTCCAGCAAAACGCCATGAAGGGGATATGTATAACATGCAGTATGGCAATCAGCAGCAAGAAATGTATAACCAGTACAGCAACACTTACTCTGGATCAGACAGGAGGCCTATCCAGGGACAGTATCCATATCCTTATAACAGGGAGAGGATGCAGGGCCCCGGACAAATCCAGCAGCATGGAATACCCCCACAGATGATTGGTGGCCCCATGCAATCATCATCCACCAGTGAAGGTCCTCAGCAGAATATGTGGCCAACACGAAATGATATGCCTTACCCTTACCAGAACAGGCAAGGCCCTGGAGGCCCTGCACAGGCCCCACCCTATCCAGGGATGAACCGCACTGATGATATGATGGTACCTGACCAGAGAATAAACCATGAGAGTCAGTGGCCTTCTCATGTCAACCAACGGCAGCCTTCTTACATGTCATCCTCAGCCTCCATGCAGCCTATCACTCGACCTCCTCAGTCGTCCTACCAGACACCACCCTCAATGCCAAACCACATCTCTAGGGCTCCAAGTCCAGCATCCTTCCAGCGCTCTTTAGAGAACCGTATGTCTCCAAGCAAGTCTCCTTTCCTACCCTCTATGAAGATGCAGAAGGTTATACCCACAGTTCCAGTGTCACAAGTCACAGGACCTCCATCCCAGCCACCACCAATTAGGCGAGAAATTACTTTCCCTCCAGGCTCTGTAGAAGCATCGCAACCAGTCTTAAAACCAAGACGAAAGATTACCTCAAAAGATATTGGTGAGCATCAAACAAAGGTCTAAATACAGAAATAGTCTTAAAGAATCTGTTTTGATTTTCAGTTTTGATTTTCTTTTTCCACTTTGAGTTTATGACCTTGCTTAGAAAGTTAACTCAGCTAAATGTAAAGTGATTGTGTCTGTTAAAACATAATAGCACCAAAAAAATAGTACAGCATGGGTGGTCATCCCACAGGTCAAATACAGCTCAGGAAATGCTACATTGGACATCAGCAGCTGGGAACAAAAGGAGCATGGAATGTTGAGCCCTGTAGTCTCCATAGGTCTCTCTTTGTGTTAAGGCAGTTTAGACTCTCAAATTCCATGTGTTAGCTGCTACCCTACAGCACCTATGGAATGGTCAGTACAACCATCAGTTGGGCAAAGTTTGTTCTTGTGGCACAGAAAGCATACCAAAGCATAGTGTTGTTGCACTGTTTATTGACATTCACACACCTTCATTAAATGGCCTTTTGTTTTTTAATGCCAAGCCTTATATCCAGCCAGGATAAGAATTTCCCCTGCAACTCTGATGGCAAGACTTTGTGTTATTGGTGGAGATGGGTTTTCTGTGGCTAAGGGGCGAATGCACTTGAAGTTATCTCCTAGGTATCACATAGGAATGTGCTGTTAGAGGTGATATTTTGGGGGAAGGTGGAAACATGTTAGTGTGAAATCATACTGGTAAGATTCAAGAGGCCATTCTGACTTGGCATACTGTGTAATTGTCTGTCCAAAGTGCAGGGATGTTAGTGTAAGATCCTCAGTGACTTGAGTCATGCACTATATATTTATCACAGTTGGGACTTCTTTAACATTTGGATAGACCCGGGTTGCATCTCATAGACGAGCATGGAAAATATTCTTAAAAATCACTCAGATAATCTTAAGAAAGACTGTTTTTTTAAATTAAAGAATTATTTTAATCTTTTGGGGGGGAGATTGTTTTATAGCATCAACTGTGATTTAGTGCTCACTCCCATAATATTTACTCTTGTACAATTGAGAGTTTATAATTTTTTTCCACATTATTCCCAAAATTTTCCTATTTTGACTGAACCCATTACTACACTTCACTCGTTCAAGTTCCTACTTCTGCTCATGTCCTTTCTGTTGTTCCGTTCTGTCCTTTCCTCTGCCCCATACTGATAGTAGATGACATATGTGAGGCCCTCTTAGTTGCAGCTTCCATCATATCAGTCTCCTCAGCCGAGTTCCTGAGTTACCAGCATAGCATTCACTGAGACACCTGGCTGTTTTCACTGCTTTTGAATACTTTACTGTATGATCTCTTCAGTGTGCTTTACCAATTAAATACATCTCAGTGTGATAAAGATACACTCAGCATTCCTTCCAGCTGCTACCCCAACACAGGAGTAAAGGGCAGAAACAAAATGATCATTGGACTCTTTGTTTTATTTAACTTGTTTCATAGATTTTTTTCGACTACTCAAACATTAGTAAAAGTATCTCACCACTAGGAAAGGCAAGAAAAACTGCCAGTTTCAAACACTAGAAACAAGGCTCACATATGTTCTGCCAGAAAGGCAGAAGATGAACTGGACCACATGGTGGAAGCAGTGACGCTCAGTGCCATACGGTAGAACCTGAGCACACCCTGTTTAGCAGACCACCTTGTTTGTATTCTCTAAAGTCAGCGTGTCAGAAGTTTCTCTTGAAAGTCCACCAGCTCTCCTCTAGGAAGCACTGCTTCTAATATTTTTTTCTTCTCTCATTCTCCAGTAACTCCTGAGGCCTGGCGAGTGATGATGTCTCTTAAATCTGGCCTTTTGGCTGAAAGTACCTGGGCTCTAGACACTATTAATATTCTTCTGTATGATGACAGCACTGTTGCTACTTTCAACCTTTCGCAGGTAGGTGAGAAGGCACTTTACCTCTCAACCTGATAAAGTCAAAAATCCGAATTGAGGGACACAGGAAAATGATTGAGTGAGTCCATTAAAATTAATTATCATTAGCTTAAATTTAAAATGTCAATTAAAAGATTCTATAACCTCAATTTTGCTGATTGAACATCAATGAACTACAAGAGGAACCCAGGTTAGTGTGGGATGGGGTAAATTATAAGCTTAAAATGAGGAGTATCCCTTGTGAAAATGGACAGTTGAGGGATAAGGAGCATTGCAGCACTGGGAGAAGGCAATGTCCATGAATACATACTCATTACTGTGACATATGGGCAATCCAGGGAAACTACAATAGGTCAGTGGTGTGGCAAAGTGGGTGTTGCAGAAAAGGGAGGCATTACAAAACTGTGCATGAAACTGATTTGAGGTATTCTTCGGGTCAGGTACACTAAAAACACGCATTGGTTGTTAGCACTGGTCATATCAGGATACTGATTTTAAAAAAATGAGGAATTAGGTTTTCACAGAAGGTGTCAGATCGATAATGCTGCTAAAACCAAAATCCACTATTTATCTACAAGCCATGTATAACACAAGATCTAATGGTGTAAGCTTCTCCTACAGTACCTTCCAGTGTTTTTCAGCCCTGTTCTAGAAGTCAAGGTAGCAGATACTATGGTGATGAGTATGGTATAAGAACCTATGCTATGTAGAATAGAGTCTATTTAGTTTCTATTAAATTTAGTTTCTATGACCCATTTAATCCTTGGCTTTTTTGCTGAGGTTCTGTGCCAGTTTGGTGGGAATTTTTAATCTAGTCTACTAGAGTTGGGTCTAAAACCTTCAATTTATTTCACACAAAACACTGTACAGCCATCAGTTAGTTATGATTTTTTTGGGTATTATTGTCTTGGGCTTGATTTGAACTGCTGATCAAGATTCCATATGATGTTTCTGCAGTTGTTAAATGTAGATTTTTTTTTGGGGTGGGTTTTTTTTAAATAGTTGAGGGTTTGGAAGTCTTAAGAGAACCATGGAATATGAACGTATTTGTCCACCCTATAAAATAAAACTATTTTAGAAAAATAGAAATTGGATGTAAGATGGGACATCCAGAGAAAAGTATGTATTTTCACTGAATAGTTATTATCAGGGATCCTAGTTTTCCATGATAGAAAAAAGCAACATTCTCCAATAAAAAAACCATAAAAATCTGTGCTTTTCCATGATTAAAGTTAAACGCCGAACTTCAGTTTCCCAAGCCACAATATATATATATATCAGTTGAACACAATGTTTTATTGATATATTTACAATTAAGTAAGTTTGAAGCTTACCAGTGCCATCAATCATTATAATAAAATAAATAGAATTTCAATTTGTATTTCTTACGTATACTAAATACTTCTGTGTTTGTATTCTATATTTTCAGAAAATAGGGGTTTTTTTTAAATGCACAAAAACACTGGAATAATCCAGTCACAGCGCATTGTTTCTTTACTGTTGTTGATGGCCCCACTGTTTGAGCCTCTTGTTTTCCTTTCCTTTCCATTCTTGTCATAAACATTTATGTTTAGCACTTTCCATGTGTTCTACAATTCGAATGTAATCTACAGCCTTGCTGCATACAGTACAGAACAACACATTATCATCAGCATGAAATTTGTCCTTGCCAAACTCAGTGACGGTCTTTAGGGGTGATTTTTAAAGTTTTCGGCATCTTTTCATAACTTAAATTACATCTGAAGGCTGAAATGAAATTTGAGCTCCATTAAAACACGAACCCCTATACACCATTGAGTAACCTGAATACACCGGAAGCAGTTTATTGGAGCATGTTAATTTTAAGCACATTCAGAAATCAACAACAAGAGAGGGAGGTTCCGTGCATTGAATAAGTGACAGTGGTATTTCAGTAAAATTTAGTCAGTAGTTAATACATGTTTTTATTTTTTCACAAAATGTAAAAACTAAAGATTCTCTATAAAAATGCAAATTCCATGTTTTTCCATGGCAAATGGATTTCAAGGATCCCTGATTATTATTCCATAGTTAATAAGAACAATTAATAGGCAGATGTTTGGGACTTAATGTAGTAACAGTAATTCATCTTTGACATAAAGCCACAGAGGGTGAACCAGCACCAGGAATCCAAGTGTTGCCCTCCAGTAGTGCAATAATTACACATTAATCCAGGTTTAAACACAAATGAAAACTACTTTTGAGGGTATCTTACAGCATAGAGAACTGCCTGCCAGTAACAGCTTTCAAATATGCATGGACATAATGAAAACTGTTCTGCTATATACATCTTACAGGGGGAAGAATATCAACTCCTAGAATCAGCATTGCCAGAGTCCCACATATTGGAAAGTTGGTTTAGAGACAGTAGGTCAGGTCCTTAATGTATGTAGATCATCTTAGCTCATGTGAAGTCAGAGGAGCTATGACAGTTTACACCAATTCAGGAATGGACAGAAGGGAAGAAGAATTTCCCTTAGTAAATGTTTGTCATTCAAGGCTTGGCTGTCAGTAGTTTGTAGGATGTGTGAAAACGTTCATAGAAATATGTATGCAGTGTTGTTGTAGCCAGGTTGGTCCCAGGATATTACAGAAGCAAGGTGGGTGAGATAATATCTTTTATTGGACCAACTTCTGTTGGTGAGAGAGACAAGCTTTCAAGCTTACACAGAGCTCTTCTTCAGGTCTGGAAACTAACTCAGAGTGTCGCTGCTAAATACAAGCTAGAACAGATTGTTTAGCATACATAGTTAACACATATTGGAATATGTTCATTGCTACTAACAAATTCCATGAAGTCTAAAATGTTCATCTGATTTTTTGACTTGTGTTTTATTTTTTCTCTCTCCAGTTATCTGGATTTCTTGAGCTTTTGGTAGAATATTTTAGAAAATGCCTGATTGACATTTTTGGAATCCTTATGGAATATGAAGTGGGAGATCCAGGTCACAAAGCACTTGATCACAACGCAGTCAAGAAGGATGACAGTCAGTCCTTGGCAGTGGATACTGGAAAAGAGGAGGAAAATGATGAATGTATTGACTACTTTGATGAAGATGAGGAGGAGGATGAAGAGGAGGAGGAGGAAGATGAAATTGAAAAAATAGAAGGAGAAGAAAAGAGCACTGTTTTTGCCACTCCCAGTGCCATTGCTGATCCAAGTGAGAGGCCAAAACAAGCCAGTAAATTTGACAAGCTGCCAATAAAGATTGTAAAGAAAAATAATCTATTTGTTGTTGACAGATCTGACAAACTGGGGCGTGTTCAGGAATTCAACAGTGGGCTTCTCCACTGGCAGCTTGGTGGGGGTGATACTACTGAACACATCCAGACTCACTTTGAGAGCAAGATGGAGATTCCTCCACGAAGGAGGGCCCCTCCGCCCTTGAACTCTCCAAGCAAAAAGAAGGATCTGGAAGGGAAAGGTGAACCTGAAGAACAACAGGAAAAAAGTATAACAGCTACCATCGATGATGTCCTGTCAGCTCGACCAGGAGCATTGCCCGAAGATTCAAACCCTGGTTCCCAGACAGAGAGCAGTAAATTTCCCTTTGGGATCCATCAAGCCAAAAGCCACCGGAATATTAAACTGCTAGAAGATGAGCCAAGGAGCCGGGATGAGACTCCTCTATGCACCATAACTCATTGGCAAGACTCCTTGGCTAAACGCTGCATCTGTGTGTCAAATATTGTCCGTAGCTTGTCTTTTGTGCCTGGCAATGACGCCGAAATGTCCAAACATCCAGGCTTGGTGCTGATCCTGGGAAAGTTGATCCTCCTTCACCATGAGCATCCGGAAAGAAAGCGAGCACCACAGACATATGAGAAAGAGGAAGAGGAGGACAAAGGGGTGGCCTGCAGCAAGGATGAGTGGTGGTGGGACTGCCTCGAGGTCTTGAGGGATAATACATTGGTCACATTAGCCAACATTTCTGGGCAGCTAGACTTGTCTGCTTATACAGAAAGCATCTGTTTGCCAATTTTGGATGGCTTGCTGCACTGGATGGTGTGCCCATCTGCAGAGGCACAGGATCCTTTTCCAACTGTGGGGCCCAACTCAGTCCTATCGCCTCAAAGACTTGTGCTGGAGACCCTGTGTAAGCTCAGTATCCAAGACAATAATGTGGACCTTATCTTGGCCACTCCCCCATTCAGTCGTCAGGAGAAACTCTACGCTACTTTAGTTAGGTACGTTGGGGACCGCAAAAACCCAGTCTGCCGAGAAATGTCCATGGCTCTCTTATCGAACCTTGCCCAGGGGGACATGTTAGCAGCAAGGGCAATAGCTGTGCAGAAGGGAAGCATTGGAAATTTGATAAGTTTCTTGGAGGATGGGGTCACTATGGCCCAGTACCAACAGAGCCAGCATAACCTCATGCACATGCAGCCTCCACCTCTGGAGCCACCTAGCGTAGACATGATGTGCAGGGCAGCCAAGGCTTTGCTAGCCATGGCTAGAGTGGACGAGAACCGCTCAGAGTTCCTTTTGCATGAGGGTCGTTTGCTGGATATCTCAATATCTGCTGTCCTGAACTCTCTGGTTGCATCTGTCATCTGTGATGTACTTTTTCAGATTGGGCAGTTATGACATAAGTGAGAAGCCAAGCATGTGTGAGTGGAGATTAGAGGGTCACATATAACTGGCTGTTTTCTGTTCTTGTTTATCCAGCGTAGGAAGAAAGAAAAAAAAGAATCTTTGCTCCTCTGCCCCATTCACTATTTACCAATTGGGAATTAAAGAAATTATTAATTTGAACAGTTATGAAATTAATATTTGCTGTCTATGTGTATAAGTACATCTTTTTATTTTATTTTTTTTAACCAAAGTTGCTGTCTAGTACATTCAAAGGTCACACTTTTTTTCCATAGATTATCCTTTTCCATGTTCTTTTCCATGTTTGTATTACATATTTTTTGGGAAGCGAACTAGTGACTTTAAAAAAAAATTGTGGCAAACCATTGTATGATGGGGGGAAAGAAATCTCACCACTTTGAAATGAAAAGGTGAAAAAAAAACCCAACATACCAAGTTCCTGTGTGTTTTATTTTTTCAAAAAAAGGAAAAATAAAAATAACCTGTACACCATCACCCAAAGCTCTGTGCAATAGAAAATTCTAGTGATGTAGGTGTAGGGGATCAACGAGGATGTCAGTCGGTAGTCAAAATACAAAATGATATTGGTTTCTCCACAGGAGAAATGGTTACATTAGGCTAGGAGCAAAACAAAAAAATGTTTTTAAAGTTTAAAAGATTTTAAACACAAACCAGATGACGATAAACATAAATTGCTTCCTCACCAGAACTGTCTTGTCTGCATCTGTTGTTTGACCTTCCACAATGACAGTTCTTCACAATTCCTTTAATCATTTTTTTAAATATTTTTTTTATTGCCTAAGGGCCGTGATGTATATAGAAGTTGTACATTAAACATGCCCTCATCTTTTTTTTTTTTAAGTACAAAGTTTTTAGTTTCTTTTCCATGATGTGGTAACTCCAAAGTGACAGTAGAATTTTATTTTCCTTTCATTTGGGCCATATCTCCAAAAAAACCCGAGGGTAATGTACAAGTTTCTGTATGTATAAAGTCATGCTCTATTTCGGGAGAGCAGCCGATCACAATTTGCTTTATAAATCAAGGTGTGGAAATGGTTACGTATGGATTGATTTAAGAAAATGGTTACCAGTCTACAGACAAAAAAAATATACAGAAAAAAAGGAAGAAACACAACTTCAAAGATTTTTCAGTGATGAGAATCCGCATTTGTATTTCAAGATAATGTAGTTTAAAAAGGAAAAAAAACTTGATGTAAATTCCTCCTTTTCCTCTGGCTTAATGAATATCATTTATTCAGTATAAAATCTTTATATGTTCCACATGTTAAGAATAAATGTACATTAAATCTTGTTAAGCACTGTGATGGGTGTTCTTGAATAATGTTCTAGTTTCAATGTGGTGTACCAAAAAACAAACCAGTTACAAAAAACTGCAATAATAGTTATTCTCTGCCCCTCCCTTATGATTATGACTTAAAAAAATATTAATCTTTACTATTAATCAAGTGATGCAGTAATTTACTCTCCTTTTGGAAGACTCTTCTAAGATCACAGAGAATAGATACCAGTTATTACTTATAAAAAGGTGATCTTAAAAGGAGAAGATGTGATTAGCTGGTGTTAGTGCTGACTCAGCAGGTATCCACTCCACTTACTACAGTCAGGGATCATAAAGTGAATATTAGAAAAAGTGACACACAAGATTTTTGTTAAAGCCCAAACCAACTTGAAGAAATGGATCTGTACTAACTACCTGTAATTCTCTCTTCTGGGTAAAGGCACAATGCACCCAAATGATACGGGCATCCACAATAAACACACACATGCTCCTTGATATTGTATGTATTATTGCATGCTTGCAACACTAATGGTATCTCACTCTGAGAGGCGCTTAGCTCCTGGAACTCCCATTGAAGTGGATCAGGCTTTAATACAGCACATTCATTCTTATAACTGGTGGGAGATGGCCATTTAAATTTCAGGATTTATCTGGTTTCAGCTACATCAACTCTCTCCTGTCCACCACTCACCTGGTGATCAGCTGGTTGCTGAATATTGTTTATATTATTCATTGTTGAATATTCAAACAGAATATTTTTGCTGTTTCATCTCGGAACATTGACTTTGTTAGTGTGATCATAAAAAGCTAATAATCAATTTATCTGGAATTGCTGCATAATTACACTGTTAGTATCCTCCTCCTTTCTTCAATCACAGTACAGAATTACTTGAGAATTACTACTCTCATAGGCATACAGCTTATCTTCATATAGCTCACTCTAATACATTAATATATGGCAGCAAGTTTCATAGACACGTAAAGTATATACAATTATAATCCAAGTTTGAAACGTGACTCCATAGTGTCACGAAAAGTAATTTTTCCTTTAGTTTTTTTTATACAGTAATCTATCCACTCCCACATTACCTACTGTAACAATCTCTTTTTCTCTTGCATAACAATGCATTCAGACATATATGTTGAATTATACCCCATTTGTAACTCTTCATGACACGAAGAGGCATACAACTTAAAATCAGGGCAGGGAGAAGCAGTATCCAATACTATTCTTAGTTGCTAGCACTGTTTTAGGTAGTGATACTATCCATTGTATGGATGCAGGCTGTTATCTAAACCCAAAATTGATCTGTAATCAGCCCTTTCCTGTCCTTTTTCCTGTGTCTACTGGCTAGTCAAAGAAGGAAACAAAAAACATAATGGGGCCTTTTTTACTCTAGCCTTTTTTCCCAAATTCCCCACCATTGCTACCACTATGGGAGCTGTACCAGTGCTAAAACACTGAATAGGGCATCAGCAATATTTTAACCAGTGTCATTCAGATCTGCTTGTGGCAGGGTTAGACAATATTGTGGTAAAAGCATTGGCAGCCACAGGATCCCTATCTACAGTAGAACTACTACCAGTTCAGTTGTGTCAGTGGTAGAAATAGTGGGAAATTGAGGAAGGTGTAGAGACAGCATGAGTTTGGTAGATTTGCAGTTAAGGTAATAGCAGATCTAATTCATTAGATAATGTTGCAACACCAGTGAAAGGTCTAACAGTTTTTCTCCTCTTTTAATTTGATACATAGTTTGCACCTTTCCAACCAATGGTGTCCAAGTGGAGCCTTTGGAGAAGATTTTACATCAGAGTTGCAAATTTCAGGGTCTTTCTAATTGGCTTGTGAACAAATCTGAGCTGCTTGTGGCATTTGTTCCTATAAGAATTTTTTTTAAGGATTAAATACCAGAGAGTAACAAAAATGTGTAGCATTCACTGCTTTTCCAGCAGCATGAGCATAAATGCTGTGCAAAAGGCTGAGAATAACATAAACAGAAGAGTCACAATGTTTGAAATCTTACTGTAAGAGAAAAATATTATGTAAGATAAGGTGGCTGAGTGTTATTTTTAAAGCAGTAATGGTTAAATAGAAATAGGTGGGTGTTACCTACTGAAAAAACACCTATTCCTTTGGCAGACCCAAGCAACTAATTGTATATGGATCAAAAATGTAGATACTTATTGATCAATGTGCTCCATAACTATTTTAGGAACCAAGATCTGACTATCTCTTTCAGCAGAAACAAATATTGTTCCTTTTAGTCTCTATCCTTTTAGTTTCCCGATTGGGAAGCAAGGAGGCAAAAGGAACCTGTCCACTTCCTCCTCCTCCTCATTTTGATGCTAGAAGCAAAGGACTCCATGTTTTATTCCACCGCTACTTGTGTATTTTCTTTGTCCTTTGAGTGCCCAGAGCCAGGGGGAAAGAAAAGAACACAGAAAAGAGTTACCTATGGAAAAATAGCAACAAATAAAAAACACAATGATCCTGATTCTCATTTATACTAAGACCTTTGTATGACATTCTGGCAGTGCAATGCATTCTTCTATTGCCAGAGGGGTGTAAAGATGCCGTAAATTAAATAAGAATCAGATGCACTCGTGGCTTTTGACACACCTCCACCCGAAGTCAAGGCCCTGTCTACCTTAGACTCACAAAAATGTTTATCCCATTCTGTTTACAATATGGCTATTTCATTCAAAAGCTGGTGTTAATGTTGGTCATTAGAAGCCATGCATTCCTCTCTGCCTATCTGCTGCTGTCCATCCTTACAAAGGAAAGATTCAGAAGTATTCTGCACGAGTCATCCGAAACACTACAGTAACACTATTTTGTCTGCTGCTGTTACTACAGAATGCAGCAGGGTTTTATATTATTGTAAACAAGGACAGGTCCTCAGAAGATTCTGAAGAGATGATTCTTCACCTCTGAACCATTCCTCTCAGCTCTTGCAGTGAAGTGGAATTATGAAGCCTGAGAAGATGATTCCACAGCAGTTGCATCCCTAAATTTTCCTCAGGGTGCCTTGTGAGGTTTCCCCTATTGCTCTTTCCTTATCAGGTTTTTCTCTTGAGGGGAGCCACTGAATCAGCTGCTTCTGTATTCACTGCTTAACAGAGGGTGCTGTAGATGCACTGCTCAGTTGTCCTCTGTACTATCAAGAGCTCTGTTCCTTGTCCCATTTGTGATGGAATTAGTGTTCCATTCAATCCTGCAGGTTGTGGCTGTCATCTACTATGGTAATTTCTCTCGGGTTGATAGCCCCTGATTTATCATAGCTAACCTTGGATATAGCCATCCCCCAGATGCCCTGCTGTTGCAATTCCAGTGGAGCCTGTACCTCTGGGTTATTAAAGTGCAGTCCTACTCTGAAAAGAACTGACTCTGCAAAGATAACATTGTGAATTCCAGGGGGATTGACTCTCAAGGATTCCAACTGAAATGTGCTCTGTTTACAGGTAAAGAGAATGGGGGTGTTTTTACTAACTGCCAGCTGTGCAAACTTACTCTGAGCTCTGGGTCAAGCTGATGTCTTCCCACATCATATAGAGTAATAGAGTGACTGGGCTTAGCACTCTAGGTTTTTTTAAGGGCCTTCAGGGATATACATGCAGCAGCACAGTCAGCCATATGTTACATATGCCATGGGATGCAGCTGGATGTGCATGGAAGCAACAAACAGGCGTTGCTGCCACTACCTGCTGGCACCAATCAGGATCTGCTGCTGCTGAAAGCAGAGATCTGCACTGTGTACTCTATTTAGAGATTTTCAAGACCCAGCTTGACAAAGCCCTGGCTGGGATGATTTAATTGGTGTTAGTCCTGCTTTGAGCAGGGAGTTGGACTAGATGACCTCCTGAGGTCTCTTCCAACCCTAATCTTCTATGATTCTATACTTTGCTCCACTTGTCCTTAGAAAGCCAAGCAGAACTAACAGTGCAGGGCTATGTGCTCTCATGCCATTCTAGACCAGCATTGCTGGAGCTGCCAGTGGGCAGAATAGAACTGGTGTCCCCTTCTTGCTGGCTGAGGGCAGCAGGGGAAGAGTTGGTTTTTACAGAATCTCTTCCCTCTTCATAAAGGAGGCGTTTCAAGTAAAGAGAAACATGGGGAAGAGAAGGGGGGAGAAAATGTTGGGGGGAATGATCTGTGGGAAAGAGATAGGAAGCACTCGGGAGATCCAAGGGAAAGAAAGACTAGGCAGCTGAAAGATACAGGCATCAGGGGAAAGAAGAGACAGAAGAGGCGAGAGGAAAGGAAAAACAAAGGCCTAGTTCACCACTGCATTGCTCTCATGAAAAGAACAGTTATGCTGGCATAAAACTGGGGGGGAACCTGGCACTGCATCAGTTCTTTATGGGAAGGAAAGTAGGTGTGAGACATAAAGGAAAGGTACCACTTTCAGACTGCTAAATTTAATTTTTATGGAATTATTCACATTCCTAATCCTGGCTGGAGAAGGCAGGGGAAAGGGCATTAATACTGATTTCATTGCTAACTCCATCCATGATTCTTAATTTGTATAACAATGTCCAACAATGGTTTGAATACACTAATTTCTTTTTTTCCCCCATAGTTGATGCATGGTGATAAGATGAGTTTCGTTGCCATGTTCTTGCATATCATTAAGGCCATATTAGCAAAATCTGACCTTCCTTTTTGTGTCTATAAATAACTGTGGAAGCATCCTAGGCTAGATGTCTTAGCCTGCAACATCTATTGTGTGTCCAGTCCAGGCACCTACCTACGTGAAAGACCTAAATTGTGCTTGTAATTATTTGTGCTCAGAAATTTGTGGGTGCAAAGAAGTGAGGCCTTTTATGGGTAGAGTGAAGCTCAAGCCCATGATGTTTTTTTTTCAATCTTCCCAATGCAGAAACTGTAGCAATAGAATTCTAGTTTTAAAGAATTGCCAAACTAACATTAAAACAAGACACAGGGCTGGCTCCTCAGCTGGAGGAAATCAGGGAAATTCCATTGACTTTAATAGGGCTACACTATCTTGTTAATTTATTCAAACCACTGTTATTTTGTATATAACACATTTCCATTATGGAATCCAATGATTAAAGAACAATCTTAAAATTAAACAGGTGGTGGGGTGGAATTGCCTTCCACTGGCACGATGATACTCCTCCACCCTTTCTCCCCCTTTCCGCAAATGGCTAAGCCATCAGGGGTCATGTTTATCTTGGTCCATAAAGAGAATCCTGAGAAGCAAATGGTTTGACTTTTGGTATGCAACAGAACGCAACAAAAGGCAAGTATTAAAAAACAAATAAATCAATCCCAGGGAGGATTTATCTAACATGAGATTTTCAATCCTAGTAGACTAATGCTAGACAAAAGCGAGAGATACCTTATGGTATGTCTGTACTAGTAAATTTTGCTTGTCATCTCTGTGTATAATAAGAAAGACGATGGAAAGCAAACACCTGTTATAAAAGTGCTGGTGTTTTGCAGTCAGATTATAACCCAAGACTATAAACTCAATTGTTAAACGAACATTTCTCAAAAGGAAGGGAAACAGAAAGAATGTTACATTGGTTCTGTTGCACGATTTATAAGTCAGATATGTTGTGAGGGTGGGGAACCGTTTGTTGTATGAAGTACTTTGATATGTAACATAAAGCAACTATACCAAGTAAAACACAGCATATGGAAATCATCAAGGTAATATAATTGAATCTCTACCAACAAAACTGATGCTGAGCACTTTACGGGTCTACATTTTGGAAGACAGAATCTGCCTTTTAACATTTATTGGCAAATGTTTTATTGCTGCCATCCAGCAGTAACCTCCTTAAAAAAATTTCCTCTGCTGCATCATGGTGCATGCGTTGTATCTGATGGTATGCTTTATGTAAATCCTAGCAAATACCTTTCCACTGCAAACTATAAAGAGAGCTTTTCTCTTGTGGAGGTCTTGAAACGTTCTGTCACAAGGATGATCTTGTCATAAAAATAGAGGATTTGCAGTAAAGACTCCTGGGTTCTGTTTCTAACTTCTGCCACCAGTGTCATGTGGCATGTCACTTTACCTCTCTGTGACTCAGTTTCTTGATCTGTAAAGCGGGGATAGTAATTCCATGCCTCAATCCCTTAATTAATTAATGTTTGTAAAGTACTTTGATAATCTCAGATTGAAGGCAACATAGTGTGAGTCTAAAAGCTATTCTAAAACAGCAAGAAAAGCTTTGGCTCAAAAGCTTAATTTCAGCAAGGTCTTTTGGGTCATAATCTGCATCGTGTGGCCCCTGCATTATGCAGTTTTAATTGTTTCTCTTCAATAGCTGCATAAAAATCTGATGGGTTAATTACCAGAGATCCGTTTTGAAATGTGTGGCCGACTGTTTTAGTCCAAATCTTTAAAAAGCAAAAAACTCTCTCTCTGTAGTTTTGATCCTGATGTATATGACTTTAAAGTAAACAGCCTCGTCTTATGTTCAGCCTCAGTTTTGCATACAATTTAGCATCTTTTACTAACATATTCGCATACTTCATAATATGCTATTGAAAGAGGAAATCTGCTTCTCTTGTTTTTGGAATGCTTGCTTTTCAAAGCTTTTGATGTTGCCTCTCTCTCGCTCGGATTATTAGGGCCAAATGCAGAGTCCTGACATTTCAAATATCTCAGAAACCTGGATCTTGTCAGCTATTGAGCATTTATTGTACAGTAAGCTTCATATACTATATCAGATATTAGTGCTAGTCCTTGTCAGATATACTTATCCTACAGAGCAGGGGTAGGAAACCTATGGCACGTGTGCCGAAGGCGGCACGCGAGCTGATTTTCAATGGTACTCATGCTGCCCGGGTCCTGGCCACTGGTCCGGGCGGGCTCTGCACTTTAATTTAATTCTAAATGAAGCTTCTTAAACATTTTAAAAACCTTATTTACTTTACATACAACAATAGTTTAGTTATATATTATAGACTTATAGAAAGAGACCTTCTAAAAACGTTAAAATGTATTACTGGCATGCGAAACCTTCAATTAGAGTGAATAAATGAAGACTCGGCACACCACTTCTGAAAGGTTGCCGACCCCTGCTATAGAGAAAAGTGACCAAAACTGCAGTGCCAACAGGATGGGTTTACTCTGAGCCCCCTGTTACAGGTAGATAGGAAAGAGAAAGAAAGGATGAACTTTTTACTCATGGTGAGCATGACTAACCAGCCTTCCCAGTTGCCATCTATTCCCTCTGTAGTTTTTCTTTTATTAGGTCTTCTGAGTAAAAAGTGTTTGCTTTAAATATCAATAAGTCTATCAGTTTAAAAGCACTCAGATGCATGACCAGCATACCCTGAGGCCAATAACATGGTTAACACCAGTATAGCTTATTTCCATCAGCCACCATGCACTTGTCTTGCTTAATAAGTAAAACTAAATAGCCAATATTTTGACAAGTAGACCAGCAACTCAGAAAAGTAAAATATGAGATACAATGCAAAATGTATGTATTCCTATATATAATGTCTATACAGAGATTAAACATGTATGAATATAGAAAATACTTTATTTTAAAGAGAAGGAGAATCTAATCCCGAATGCAGTCTGAACCATTGTGTTTGTCTTTATAAGTCTGCTTAATAGCGTACAGTGTATTATGCATTATATACTGTCTCGGGCCAGCTCCCTCAGCTTGTGTCGTTACGCTGACTTCAGTGAAGCTACAGTAATACACACCAGCTGAGGATCTGGAACAAGGTGTTTAGTTTTTCAAGAGATTTGGGTCAGATTCTCAGCAGGTGTAAATTGCTATAGCTCTTGTGAACTCAAGGGAGCTATGCTGATTTATGCCAGGTGAGGAGGTGACTGTGTGTGTGCGTGTGCGCCAGATTCTGTACTTGTTCCAGGCTTATGCTGGTGTAACTCTACATATGTCAGTGGATTTACTCCTGATTTACACAAGTGTAACTGAGATCAAAATTGTTCACATTCAAAAACTTTCTATTTGACTTTGTTGTTTTGCTCTAATGACTTGTGCCTCCATTTTGATACTGATGTTTGACATGCAGTGGGGTAAAACCTGAAATACGTCTCCAGTTGCGTACATTTCCCTGCCATTCTGTCTCTAGACACTATGTAGCAGCATGGAATTCAGATCTGCAATTCTCTCCAATGAACTCGGAAATAGCAGGAATCTTAATTTTTATTTCCTTGGTTTAGTTACTGAAACTGTGACTGTGGGATGAAAAATCTCTCCTAGCTCCCCTCCCACCTGCACTGTTACAGTTGATCACCTGTGCCCTGTCACCAGGCTTTCCTGTAGCACCAAATGACCCAAGAACTGGTTGATTTGGCCTAATCCATGTGCCTGTCAGAGCTTCACACCAACACCTGATACAAGTGACCGCAGACACATTTCGAACGCTGAACCTACAATATGCCAACCACCTTCCTGCAATAGATGTAGATACAGAGAGGGCTGCAAGATCAGCATTGTGGAATCCTTCAAGACGGAAGGGGCAGCGGCAATATAAATATACTGGTAAGTCATTATTGACTGGTATTGCACAATTCCTTTCATACCCTTGTGACAAACACTGTCCAACCACTTTGATATATATTTGTCTGCCTGGGTTAACATTGGACTAAATTTCTGTTCCACTTGACCCTCAGCTCGTGAAACTTTTCCCTACATATACTGTTTGCTGATGAGGATGGGAGAAGACAGGAGTCTTGTTTTCCTTTCATCTGAAAGGGCAAGCCGGTAAGAAGCCCACCTCAAAGGTGTTATTGGTGAGACTTATAATGACAATGCATGTCATTTTGGACAGGGCTGCTCAAAGTGGACTCCTTCCCCATCCTATGGGGGGGAAAGCATTGTCATGCAGGAAGGCAGAGGTAATGAGGCTGATGCTCCTCTAACCTATGTAAGGCTGGCTGCACATGGCCAGTTTAAGGTCCCATTGTTGCAGAGCAAGTAGGTATTTTGGTGCCCCTGGATGTTGCTCAGCAGAACTCCTTTGGGAGAGGCGTAGCAGCTCTTCCAGTAGCACATCTCTTTCACAATCATTGGAGGTCATTGACAAGGAATAGGTGCAGCTAGAAAGAGGCTTCCATTTCATTCTCTGCACTTTGGTCTTCTCATCCCTGAGATATGTGTTGATGTAGTGATCAACCCTCCAACAGGAGGGAGTATGCATCTAGCCCTGCCTGGCTGACACCTGGGCTACCTTTGCTTTATATAAGGAAGGGCAATGCCGATTTGTTCATCTCCTATTCCTTGGTTGGAGGAGAGAACAGTCTGAGGTGATGTTTTGCATTCGTAGGAAAGGATAGCAAGCAAGCACAGCAATGAACAAATTACTGGTAAGTATTTGTACCTGGCCAAATATCCATAAAAGCTAAGCAAGGTCCTGGAGCCTTGATGCTGAGCGGTGGGTGACCATGACATCCTGGGTCACTTTGGCTGGTTAAAAGGGTGGAGCTTTTGGAAAAGAGCGGGAAAATGCATCTCTTCTAAAGCCCCACCCTGGGACAGTCTCAAGCTTTCTGACGCAGGCTGAGGGATGTCACATTGAGCTAACAAAACAGAACAGTTTAGTTAAGGAGACACAGACTGATGTAGCAACAAGAGAAAGCCTGTCAGGCAGAGAGATATCTGTGCGGAGTAACAATCGTTGTGTCCGGATATGAGGGTGGCTGCACTGACCAAAGGCCATTCTCCATTTTGAACAATGGGGTTCTCAATTGCCAGAGAGTTGCAGGCTCCAGTGAACACCAGGCTCTGGATGCTGTTTTGTTGGAGTTACAGGATGTTTAAATAAAATATGACAGTCTTAAATACGAGCTCTCTGTGTCTTAAAAAAAAATATGCGAGACCTTGTTTTCCCATACTGTAGAGAATACTTCCATACTTTGTGAAACAAGCTTTATACCCAAATAGTCATGCTTTATCAAAGTACCCAGTGAAAAATATTTATTTCCAGTTCTCTCTCTTGTTTCCAATACTGTAACTGTCTGATTCCAATTATATTTTAATTTTTGGTACTGTGCCAATAAGCTGTCCTTTTACATGGATGAGAAGACTGCAGATGGGGTAATCCCTGTTGGGATACCTTGGAGAGAAGAAACCTGACCTCTGAACTTGGAGAATGCTAAATCAGAAGTAGAACTGATCTGAAACTGGAATTTCCGTTCTGTGGGAAATTCTGATATTCTGAAATTTTTGTATGTTCCAAATGGTAACAAAAAGTTGAAATAAAAAAAAATCCCAAAGAAAAGACATTCAAAAACATTTACAATTTGGAACTATTAAAACATTTCATTTTGATAATGTCAAAACATAATATAAAATATTATATATAATAAAACATTTTATGTCATGCATATACATTGAAATTCATATTTTAATATAATGTCTAAGCAAAATCAATCAAAATGATAAAAGTCAAGATGTACCAGTATATTATTGCCAAACAGTCTCCTTTTTTCTAGGAATTTCTGATCAACCTCCTGGACTGGACAAGTCACATTAGTACAGCAATATATAACCATACTCATGCACCACCTAGCTAATTCTTAAGGTAACTTCCAGCTACATGTTTCTCACTGACAAGATCCTTTGTCCTAAAATATATGGCAGAGCAGAACTAAATTAGTCAGCAACATTAACTTGGTTACAAAATCAGCCAGCAGCCTCCAGTTCTACTGAAATAATTCTAAAAATCTGCAACATAGGGGAAATATTTAATAATATGCCATATGGAGCTACCTCTGACTTGCCATTGCCTTTCCAGTAAGCCACATACTCTTCTCCTTCACAATCCTAAATAGCTTAGAGGCTTCTGCATGCCTGCTCCCAACCTTGGTCTGGACAGTAAAGCTTACAAAGGATTTCTCCCTGCCTCTTAGAGAAGGTTCAGGAGAGCCAGTCACCTCTCTTGTCTTCATTGCCAATCCCCATTCTAGAAAGTTATTCTAGCCACCCATGATGTCTTTTTAAGGGAGCAGCTTAGAATCAGACAGAAAAACAACTGAGGTTCCTCTTTTGTGAAGAAACCACAACACAAGAAAACAAAAAAGGGAGATGAAGGCAGAATGGTGGGTGGAGAAGCTCAAGACCAAGAAGTGGCATGAAGGCAGCATGCTGCAGATTCAGGCACCAATTCAGTATGTGCTTAAGTTCTGATGAATTCACTGTGACTTAAGCACATTTTAAGTGCTTTCCTGAAGTGGGGTGTAATGCAGCAACTTGACAAAAAGGTGAGGTGAGTCCTCCACTTCCTGGTCCTTTTATGCAGCCACTCACCTAGATTGTACATGGAACCCTGCCCACAGGTAACAGCCACAGTCAAAGAACATCTGTAAATGCAATGGTTTTAGAAGACTTAGTATCCATTTTCTTTGATTTTTTTTTCACTGAACTAATATTGGAAATGGGATAAAGTCATGTTTGTTTGGGTTTTTTTTCCTAATCTTCTCTACTTTCTGTTACTGTTCTTTTTTTCCGTCTCTTTTTAAAAAAAACAACTTACAAGTTAAAAAAAACCAGAGAGAGACTTACAGCCTTCTCTGGCTTATTTTTAAGTTAAATTAAGAAAACTTTCATTTGATGATGTATTTATCCAACAAAATAATACCACGAAGAAGTAGAAAATTTGCAAGGTTTGGCAGAGAGATGAGAGTTGTGGATTATTTTCTTCTTTGGCTTTTCTAAAAAAAATCTCTCTCTCTTAAATGGGTTCCTATGTCAAAGGAACAGTTTTTGGAGAGTTTCAGTGCAAGAGGCTCTCTATTTATATAAAGCTAAGCTTTCAAACCCTTGTAGTTCAAAGTTAAGTAATACATTACATTTTTATATACATAAATGTGTAAGTAATAAGTGTTATGAAGGAAACCAGTCTTAGAAATTTAGATGCCATTGTTCATTACCCAGATTTACCTTCACTAGATTGATGATTCATGCTAAAGTAAATAACAATGTTTAAATGTTTCTACTGAGCTTCAGGGATTACACTTAATTAAAACTATTAATGCTTCAGTTTTCCAAATTTATACTGCTCAGTTATTCAGGCTTCAAAGCTCAATTCACTGAAAAATTCGTCATGAATTATAGCCAGAGCATGCATCTTTTTTCCCTTAAATTTAAGTAAATTTGACCTTTAATTCTCATTAAAGTACAGGATATATGTGGGATGAATAATCCTATACATGTGTATGTATTGCGTATTTAAAAAAAAAAACCACTCTTAGAATTTTCCAAGATTTTCCAAAATGACTAGTGGCTTTAGGTGCCTACATTTTGTGAAACCCAACCTGAGACACCTTGAGCCTGATTTTCAGATGATAGGTGCTCAGCACTTTCTGGAAATCAGCTTCTCCTCCCCTTTGAAATGTCTCAGATTTGGCACCTAAAATTTGAGGCACCCAAAATCACAGTGCCCTTGAAAATCTTGTCCCACATTTACAGTGCTGGAGATTTTGTCCCTGTATTTATCCACAGAACAGAGAGCAGCAGTATAATCTTCAATACAGTGTCCCACTACTATACTTGAATCATGACAGGGAAGGATCACGTCATGGACTGAGAGGGTACTTCACCCATTCAGTCCTGGGGTGAGACTGCCAGGAAGTATGTCATCTGTGGAAGACAGGTTTCAGAGGGGTAGCCATGTTAGTCTGTATCAGCAAAAACAACGCGGGGAGTCCTTGTGGCACCTTAGAAACGAACAAATTTATTTGGGCATAAGCTTTCATGGCATATATCACATTGGTAGATGTGCAGGTGAACGAGCCCCTGATGATGTGGCTGATGTGGTTAGGTCCCATGATGATGTCCCTTGAATAGATATACGGACAGAGTTGGCAAGGGGATTTGTTGCAGGGATTGGTTCCTGGGTTAGTGTTTCTGTTGTGTGGTATGTAGTTGCTGATAAGTATTTGCTTCAGGCTGTCTGTAAGCGAGGACTGACCTTTCTCCCAAGGTCTGTGAGAGTGAGGGATCGTCCTTCAGGATAGGTTGTAGATCCTTGATGATGCACTGGAGAGGTTTTAGTTGGGGGCTGTAGGTGACGGCTAGTGGCGTTCTGTTACTTTCTTTGTTGGGCCTGTCCTGTAGTAGATGACTTCTGGGTACCCTTCTGGCTCTGTCAATCTGTTTCTTCACTTCCCCAGGTGGGTATTGTAGTTTTAAGAACGCTTGATAGAGATCCTGTTCGTGTTTCTCTCTGTCTGAGGGATTGGAGCAAATGCGGTTATATTTTAGGGCTTGGCTGTAGACAATAGATTGTGTGATGTGGTCTGGATGAAAGCTGGAGGCATGTAGGTAAGTATAGCGGTCAGTACGTTTCCGGTATAGGGTGGTATTTGTGACCAATGCTTATTTGAAGAGTTTGTAAGATATGCACAGCTGTCATTTTGGAACTAAGTACAGATCATACAGTCCTGCCAGATGCCTGTGTTGAGCCCCATTTAAATCAGCAGGATTCTATGCAGGCCCATGAACCTGCACTAAGACATTTGTATGCTGGATTAGAGGCTAACTCATTTCTTATAAAGGACACCAAACAGCTATATGATAAAACTTCCAGTGACTAGCAACCTGAGCTGTATTTGAACAAGCAGACTATCAGGAAAAAAGCTTTTTGTCCTATTACAAATCCTCTGAGCCATCCAGACCCAGTGACTGGCACTTCCTAGTGTTTATCTGAATACCAAATAGCTGAGATTATTATTTGTTTAATTAGAAATAATTAAAGAGGACAATCAAATTATTTAAAAATATTTCTAATTCAGGAAAGCTTTTAAAGGTAATACTTATATGGAACTGCAAATGCATTGCACATTAATAGCTATGATTAAATTAAACCATTGATGACAATAACCCATTATTTAAATTAACATTACAAATTGCTAGCAAAAGTCACAGTGCCTTTGGTTAGATGCTACCTTTGGATAAGCAAATAGTTCCTGGCAATGGATTTGTTTTTTATTTTTACCTTTAATGGATTTTACTTTTTTCATGAAAAGAGGCACAATTTTTAATATCTGCCTTTATTTGAGTAAAGTTCTCGATGAAATATTCACATTAAAGAATGAGGCAGCCAGGGGTTCAACACAGTATGTCACATTGGCAAATGGCCTCAAGAATTGAGCTGGTCACATTATTTTAAAGAAAGAAATCCACTAATTCCTGTTCATTTTATTGACACACAACTCCCATTCATGTCAATGGAGTTGGTTGTTGGTAAGCGAGTGGTTCCCTCAAGCAGAGGTTCTCAATAAATGGAGTCCGTGCACTATTGGTAGTTTATGCAGAGCAGGCTAGTTACCTGGTGCTGGCATTTCTTTATTTCTAGTTGCTAAATTACACTGATAGTTAAAACTTTAATAAATACTTTCCTGATGTAACTTTTCCATGTAAGCAACTGCTAGTAGTTCCCATAAGGATGTTATTCTATCACCAGTGGGAGAGGATAGTTCATGCTGTGAATGAGAGGGAAGTGTCCATAAGACTAGCTCTCTATTAAAATATGATCCACACTATGAAAATGCCTAAGAACCTCTATTCTAAGGCAAGCAGTATTTGTCCCTGCATATAAACAAATGCTAAAATTGTTGTATTTTCAGCAAGTACTGTGCAAAATAATGCAATTTCACTTAAATCTTTGCTAAATTTCCCAATAATGACCACTTTGCAATCATGCCAATAATTCAGAGAATGCTCTTTTGATATTAGTTTGTGCTCAACCTGTATCAAATGAAACTCAAATATTTAAGGGGTTCGCGCAGGTTACATTTAGTCTCACGCTTCTAGGTTTTGTTTTTAAAATGCTTTTACAATTATACATTAATTTTTCATTAATTATCATTTCATTTCAATGAAAATTTGGGCTTGGATTTAAATGTTCCCTTTTAGATTCCAATAAAAGTTTACAAAGTGAGAATGAGGGCCTGTCTAAACAAGAAAGTTTGACCAGTTATACCAATATAATTATACAGGTATAGTTACAGCGGTGTTTTCCCCTATATGGATACTCATAGTCCAGTATCAGAGTGGCTTTTTCCAGTTTGGCTTAAACCCCTTTGCAAGCAACATAAGCTAAATTCAAAAAAGGTGCTTTTATACTGGGATAAAACTGTCCACGTGAGGGGTTATACCAATATAATTATATTGATTTACATTTACACTGTAGGTTATACTGAAAAAAAAATTCATGTAGACTGGACATTAGAATGAATTGACTCATTGTCTGGGCAGAGGGAGAAGGTGTAGTTAAGTACAGGAGATGGGACAGCACAGTGTGGACAGAGAGAGTGAGTTAAGACAGGCAAATAAACTCGTGTATTGGAGTAAGCCTGTTTAATTTGACAGGACCCTTCTTCCCAGTGTTGCCCTCCCCCATCAGGGTTACTATCCCCCTCCAAGTCTGGCCTGCAAGGTCTCTTGGCTGGGGGCATCTCCCTGCGCTGGGCCTGCAGCCCAGGATCCCCCTCGCTCTCCCCAGCTGCTCACCGCTCCAGCCCCAGCTCCACTCTGCCTCAGCGTTGCCTCTGCTCCTCCAGCACAGCCCCCTGGGCTGCTCCTCTGGTTCGCTCTGGGTCTGGCTCATGAAGCTCTGCTCCCAGCACAGCTCAGCCTCCTGCTCTCCCCTTAGCTCGGCCTGCTCTGGCCCAGAGCTCCAGCTCACACGGAGGGCAGGGCCCCTGGCCCCTTGACTCCCTCATTGGCCTACCTGTCCTGTCAATCAGGCTGACCTGGAGCATCGGCCTCTCCACACTGGCCCTCAGGGCTGTCAGTCTCAGGTGAGAGGCAACGTGTCGGGGGCATGCAGGGTCAAGTGCCAGCACCTGCCAGGGAGAGCGCCTGGCTGAGGCAGTGGCAGGCTGCCCCTGCCCAGGCTCGGCTTCCGGCAGGCTCAGCCTCTGTCCCCAGAAGCCGAGCCCGGGTAGGGAGCAGGCTGCCGCTGTCGCCCCTCCCTAGCCAGTCTCTCTCCTGGGCAGCTAACTACACTGCACAAAGCAGCAACCGGGAGCTCCCCGCCCGGGCCTGGCCCCCAAGGAGAGCAGCTGAACGTGCTGGGAGGAAGCCGGTGCAGTGGGATGACAGAGCCCTTTTCCCCCCGCACCTCCGCCTTGCAGGTAACATGGGATGTGGTGGGGGGAAAGTACGGGGCCCCGAGCTGGGGGTGTGGAGGAGACACATGTCCTCCCCTTTGGCTTGTGCCCCTTTCCCCTCTCCCTCCCCCCCCCAGTATGGGGAGGCACCAGTTGTCTATGCTCAGGGTCCTGATTTCTCATGGCCCTTCCCCTTTCTTTTGGTACTGGGAGATGGCCAACCAAAAAACCCCCAGTGAGTTTTAGTAAGGGGCCAACAGTCCCCTTACACCTGTATCAATGGAAGCAGGCTGACTCCTGTTAGGGTGACCAGACAGCAAATGTGAAAAATCGGGACAGTGGGTGAGGGGTATAGGAGCCTGTATAAGAAAAAGACCCAAAAATCGGGGCTGTCCCTATAAAATCAGGACATCTGGTCACCCTAGCTCCTGTGGCAGGCCCTGTAGCAGGGTGACTTTCAGGAAAGTGGCCAGTAGAGTAGGAACCTGTAGGGAATAGATAGGTTCCTGCAGAAGGTCCCAGGTTAGGCAGGAAGGGGTGATTGATGTGGTGTACTAGTTTTATGTGAAAGAAAAAAAGCTGAAGCCCTGAGAAAAGAGTCTGAAACATATTCTGGGCATGGTGTCAATCCTTCCTGGGATGAGGAGACAGGCCAGTAGTGTACATGGGGTTTACACTGAGGCAGTTTACTAGATTAAGCTGTATGTTACCAGATTAAGCTGCGTCGGTGCAGCATGGCTGCGTTAAGGGTTTGTACTAGTGTAATTACATCAGTGTAGCGTAAATTTCATTCATATAGCCTTGGCCTTATACTACAAAACCCAAGGGGGAAGGATCATGTCTTTTTATTGGCTTGTAAAGTACCATGTGCACCTTTGGCTCCATATAAATAGTAATTATGTCCCCTCTGTGACTTTTCCTAAAATTAACCACGATCATGTTGCAGCTGTAGTCATGTGCATCTTTTCTGGCATCCTTATGGTGATAGAAGCACTCAGCTTCTTGCTTTGCTAACATTAATAGTACACGAGGAGACATTTAGAAACTTAAGGGCGTTCCTAAGCCCATCTAGCATATCATTACTATAAAACTGATTTCACAGAGCATCCTTAATGGACAATATCATATATGCTCTACTGAGAATGTGAATGTGAAAAGAAGGAAAGGAAGGTTTCATGGTGAGATTTAAAAAGAAATGACTCATGTTAGGGGAGAAGGAGGAACAACAAAAATAAAAAATATCAAACTGAATTACAGAGGGGACAGAGAGGAGGCCCTGTCGCGGGTGCAGAGGCTAACTCCTCTGAAACGTAGGGCGGGCAATGGAGAACGGAGTATATGGTCCAACTTTCTGAAATGAAAGAGCTGGTTGGCCACAGCATTTAGGACCTCCAGAGGTTATCAGATATATGCAGAGAAGACAATAGGGGTGCTGGAATTTGCTGTAACTATATGACACAAATTTACTGCTTTTCATTTTAATAAGCTCCAGAAAAGTTGTGATGGTAAAGCAATAAACCGAGGCACTTGACAAAGAGAGGAGCTCATAGGCAGTTCCTGCATCAGTAGCCCCAGCACATCCAGAAGCAAAATGCTGTGTACAGGAATTTGTGGCTTCCGCTGCTTCATTTTCACACTGCTCAGCTCTCAAATCTATTAACACAGCTCCAGGAAATCTTGAATTTCAAATGTCTGAATGCATTGAGTTTCACACTTGACTAATCAAGTCAAACATTGTCTGCTAATCAGATTTACAAGTGTGAATGTGTCACTGTGTGGGGATCCGCCACATAAATACATGCAGAAAGATTTGGATAGCTGTTCTGCAATATTTCAAATACAACCTTACCAAGCCTGAAAGCTGAATTCTCAGAGCGTGTTATAGGATCGGGGGCCATACTCTGCATATAATGCATAGGAAGGCTCATCTACTGGAAACGGCGAAAATTGAAATGGTAGAATTTTCTAAGAATTTAAACTGAGCCAACACATTGGTATGTGACAACCTTTTATGGAGCTTTTTTACATACTGAATTTAATGTACTAAAATCTAAGACATTTCAGTAACTCCTCCAGGAAAATTATAGATTACAAGTTTAACTGAAAAAGACTTGCTATAAATTGATCTCCAGAATTATTATGACTAATTACATTTCTCTGTTCATAATTAACAAATTTTGAAATATTTTATGTGTTAGGTGTCTACCCTCAGCTCCTATGGAAAAAAATTATGTTTTCTTTGCTGGGGAAGGGAATAAAAGAATATTTACAGAAACCAATATATTCTAATGCCTTGGTTAATATTTTTATTGTATAATTATTTGATGGATGTTTATAACCATAATTTTTTCTTCAAGTGATGGTCCTTATGTGTATTCCATTGTGGGTGTGCATGCGCCTACGACTGGAAGAATTTTCATTAGCACTGTCCGTTGATCCATGCATGCACCCTGCACTTCCTCGTGCGCCAAAGTGAGGGCATAAGGAGTAGCACAGACCACACGCACTGACTTTTGTTTTTGTCAGTGGGTGCTTTCCGCCCTTTGGTTTCATTATGTGCCATGTACGTGCTCTTGTCACATACTGGTGGCTCATGGGTGCTGAGCACCCCCTATTTTTTTTCACTGGGTGCTCGATCCCCGGAGCACCCATGGAGTCAGCACCTATGGCACAGACCATCTGCCTCTCCAGTCACTTTTCTACCTCCCTTGGTCTGAGATGGAACTCCTCCTGTGTCTGCAGCTTTGCTAGTGTTCTCACTTCAAATTCAGTGTTTTTCTGTAAATAGTTATAATTTTTCTAGATAACTAGTTTTAGTGTGTAATTAGTTAGATAGTGCTAAGTAGGAGATTGGGAGGGTGACATCTCTCCCCCTCCCTTCATTACCCTCATCATTCAGGGCATTCAGTATGCCCAAGATACGCAGTTTCAAGTCCTGTGTGGCCTGCCCCTGGAATTCCCAGGTAGTCATTTCCACTACACTTGTCTATATTGCTTTGGGGAGTCACATAGTCCTTCAAACTTTCAAAGTGTCACTCCGTTCCATCCTGAACCAGGCGATCTGAAGAATTTAGTTCAGGAGATACCTAATGAAGTGCTCAGTGAGGCCTCAGTCTGACCCTGGGTCACCAGAGCCCCCAGTAGGGTGCTCATGGGGAACACAGATCCAGCTTGTTGGTGCTGAGACCCAAGATACTCCAAAACGGCCAAACTCTGAGGGGCAGGACCAGCTACAGCATCTGTAAGAGAGAGAAGGGAGCAATCGCCGATCACACCAGCAGTTGTTCCCCACCGCAAGAAGGATCATTTGGCAGTACCAACACTCACCGTCCAACCAAAAACATCACCATCAGCTCTGCAGAGAAGCAGAAGCACCTCCTGCTCTACATCCACGAAAGCTGGGTATACTATCCTTGATGACATGGCCGTGTATTCTGACCCAGAGTCACTGATACTCTTGGAACTGGTGATCACAAGAGAAGAGCCCATATCATTGGTGCACCCCTCGGCAGTACCATTGGCCAGCTGAGGCATTACAGGGCATCCGGGACCAACAGCTCCACTGATGGAATCTCAGAGCTTGTTCTCCTCAGGTGAGCTTGAGAGTGAGTCAGTAGCTCCACCAACTGCACTGAGGCACAAGACTAGCCCCAGCAGCGGTGCCAGGGTGTCTTGGGCTCCTTTGAATTCCCACAGGACATGCTACTTGTCTCGGCAAGAGTGGTACCCTTCTCCATGGGGACCACCTGCTGCCATATAATACATTGCATTGACCCTTTGGGGGTTCCTAGGATCCATATTTCAGACCTCCCAAGTTCAGAGGTTCAGAACAGGAGTTCAGACTGGGGTCACCTCAGACAGAAGAACTCCAGCCTGTCAGAAGCAATAGGAGGAATAAGAAGAGCTTGAACAGATGGACTGTCTTGCCCCTCCAGCACTTTTGTCCTCGTCTCCTGACAAGGCAGTGGCACGAGCCTCACTGTCACCATGCAATGACAATAAACAACTTCAGGAGTGTTGTTTATTGTAGATCAATTTTCACAACTGGAGGAGTGTTGTGACAATTGATCTACATCATTTTTGCCTACTTTGAAATTAAGCATGAAAAATAGGTCAAGTTGTTTTTGATGATAACTGTTATAAACAGGTGCAAGAGAACCATGAGAACCATACAAAGAGACTGAATTAGTCCAAACAAAAAGGGACTACTGATATGTCTCAAGGACCATGTTGAAATTGGACTTAATAAATAAGAAAATGTGGGAATGAAATTACATGTGCTGAATTTGGCCATACAGAAATAGAATTAATTGGTGAACAAAATAATGAGGGGATGAACTATGCAAGCCGCTCCTCCGCCCCCACACCCCTTGACCCTTTTGAGGTCCTTAAAAGGAGACTTTGAAAAAACATCATGGCTTCCCAGCTCAGCTCATCACATCTTGTCTCAACTCATCTTAACTTCCCACGCAGAAGGAGCAGACCAAACTGAAGGGGTTTCTTCCTGAGAGGAAGGCCAGCACGCCTCGCTCTTGTTTAAGGAACTTTGCTTTCAACTATGAGTCCTGAAAGTCATCATATCATCCAGTTCTCAGCCCATTAGTGAGGATACCTATTTGTCAGCATGGCAGAGGCCCATAAGATCCTATTCTGTCTCCCTTCCCTTTAGTGTTACTTTCTGCACCACTAAGTTTTTCCTTCTATCCTGTCTCTTACTCCTCAGCTTTTCAATGGATCCTGAATTCAACTGCACTGCATGCATTATCACATCCAGCCCTGCCCTCTCTGATGAGAAAGGATCCAACCAGATGATGTCCCTGACTGGAATGTGCTATGGCCGCCCTGCCAGCTTGCACATCTATTCATTGACTGACCAGCCATGCAGTGTTCCAAGAACGTCCAAAAAAAGCCCCCACCTGTTCTATTCTGTCTCTCCTCCACCTTGTACCTGTCTGTTGGAATAGGAGAAGTGAATTCCCTTCATATATCAAGACTGAGAGTAAAATTATCCCTTTCCTTTTAATCAGAGAAAGGTCCGTTGATGAAAATAAGAGACTGATATTTTGCCTCCAAAAAGAGAGAAACTTTAATAGATTTTTACTAAGTTTGGTTTGCATTCAGTGTAAATTCTTGTTTTAATTTCTTGTTCTTTCTTGAATTTGATCAATAAATTTCCAACTTTAGAATGAATGTTTTTGGGTGTTTGCCAAGAAACTGAGTAAACCAGTGTCTCTGTGGAAATCCTCCCCTCCCCAAATTTTTGTATCACTGTTTTAATGTTGGACAGAGAAAGAGTTTATAACACTTTTAACTCTTTTGGCCCTTGAGATCAATCCAACAGGAGAATAGGTGAGCTCCACATTCCCCTGGACAAAGCGCAGGACACCACTCACAAATTGCAGGATATCCTCCAGACTGCAGGTAGCACGAGGTAGCACTTCCAAGCAACAAGGACATATAGCAGCCAAGACAGTCTGGCATACCCCAGCTACTTGCATCCTCACTCTGAAAAGGACAGAGAAGAAGTACTTTTTTCCATCTAATGGGAGTGGAATATTTGTTTCCCCCCTCTTCCCTGCCCCAGCCTGAACTCCCTAGTGGTTCAGGCTGCCACAGAGCGTAAGAGATTACACCAGCCTAGGTCTATGCCCTCTGACAAGGATGTCAAGAGATTAGACTCTTTGGAAGAAAGTTTTACCTCGGCTAGCCTATAGCTCCACACAGTGAATTATCAGGCATTAATTTCCAAATATGATTTTATTGATTATAACACGTTTTCGGAATTCACAAAGTACCCCAGGAAGTCAGACAGCAATTCCAGCTCATCATAGACAAGGGCAAGCTGCTAATTAAATTGTCCCTCCAATCTTCAGTAGATGCAATGAACATAGCTTTTTAGTCCATGGCACCTTTGATTATCATGAGACCCTCTTAGCATATGTGCAATATGCCTCAGGTGGCACATGACCAGGCTTATTCACCGAATTTGGTCCTTATGCTGTCATTATGCTGAAGCATGTGCAGAGCGTTTCTTGGATGTTGTGAAAGAATGGAATATTCAAGAAGAGGTAACAACAATTAGTACTGACAGTGCATGTAATATGATAGCAGCAAGCCAGTTGTTTGCCTTTTGAACATATGACATGCATCGCTCACAGTCTGCAGCAATCCATTGCAGTAGCACTCAGTGATGGTGGTTTTGAAAACATGCTGGTAAATGTAGAAAACTTGTGGGCCATTTCAAACACAGTCCAGCTAACTGTACAGAGCTAGAAAAACAACAAGCTGCAAATGGACAGAAACAAGAACCTCTTGTACAAGATATTTCAACCATTATATTGGATGGAACTCCACATTGGGTATGGTTCAGCCCCTGCTTAGAAATAAAGCCACTATCACAGCCACATTAGCTCTTCAAAAGCAGTCTATCAATACTGATAGGTAGTGATTTAGAAACAATACTTGAGCCCAGCAGGTTTGTGACTAGATTCCTTGGGGGAGAATTGTATGTCTCCTGATCCGTGTTTTTTCCCACATTCTGCCATATATTTCATGTTATGACAATCTCAGATGATGACCCAGTATATCTTGTTTGATTTAAGAACATTTTCATGCAGATTTGACAAAATGCAAAGAAGGTACCAATATGAGATTTCTAAAGATAGCTATACCACTTGACCCAAGATTTAAGACTCTGAAGTGCCTTCCAAAATCTGAGAGGGACAAGATATGGAACATGCTATCAGAAGTCTTAAAACAGTAGCACTCTGATGTGGAAACTACAGAACCCGAACCACCAAAAAAGAAAATCAACCTTCTGTTAGTGGCATTTGACTCAGATGATGAAAACGAAGGTATGTTGGTCCACATTGTTTTGGATTGTTATCGAGCAGAACCTGTCATCATCATGGAAGCATGTCCTCTGGAATGGTGGTCAAAGCATGAAGTGGCATATGGATGTTTAGCATATCTCATACATAAATACCTTGCAACACGGCTACAAAAGTGCCATCCAAATGCCTGTTCTCACTTTCAGGTGACATTGTAAATAAGAAGGGGGCAGCATTATCTCTCGTAAATGTAAACAAACTTGTTTGTCTTAGCAATTGGCTGAATAAGAAGTAGGACTGAGTGGACTTGTCAGCTCTAAAGTTTTGTATTGTTTTAGTGCAGTTATATTTTTAGTGCAGTTATGTAACAAAAATAATTCTACATTTGTAAGTTGAACTTTTATGATAAAGAGATTGCACTACAGTACTTGTATGAGGTGAATTGAAAAATAAGATTTCTTTTGTTTATCTTTTTTACAGTGCAAATATTTGTAATCAAAAATAGTAATATAAAGTGAGCACTGTATACTTTGTATTCTGTGTTGTAATTTAAATCAATATATTTAAACATCCAAAAATATTTATAATAAATTTTAAGTGGTATTCTATTATTGTTTAATAGGGCTGTTAATACTGTGATTAATTACGACTATTTTTTTAATCTTGCAATTAATTGTGATTTTTTAAAATTGTTTGACAACCCTAGTCAGTACACACTCTTAAAGACACTTGTGCAACCCTCTGTTCCTTGGGTATATATAGCCCTGCACCTTCAAGAGCCACCTCCTTACAAGCAACAGCCTGCTTCTCAGCCTGTTTGCCATCAGAAGGCCTACAAACCTCCTAGGAAGCGCCCGAGATTGCAGCACAGCTGACAGAACATCCCTTCATCATTCTCCCCTCAGCCCCAGCCTCCCACCAAAAACGTTGTTTGGACAGGACCTTTGAGAGCTGTCAGCCAGTCCCCCCATCTCCTGGCACTCACAATACATTCGTTGGCCATTTGGTCCATTTCTTACCTATGTGGTACCTGGTTACATCAGGCAAATGGGTCTTAGACATTGTCACTACCAGCCACATGATCGGATTCCTGTCCATCCCCACCACAAACCCCCCTCCTTCCCCATCCCTCTTCAGTGACCCCTCTCATGAGAGCATTCTCAGATATGAAGTAGATTCCCTAATCTTGCTGGATACTATAGAGCCAGTCCCTCCTCAGTGCAAAGGGGAGGAGTTTTATTCAAGATATTTCCTTGTCTCCAAAAAGAAGAGAAGATGGAGACCCATTCTGGACCTCAGACAACTAAACATTTTCATATGTCATTCAAAATTCTGGATGATTACCCTGGCCTCCCTACTCCCCACTCTAAACAGAGGCAACTGGTTCTCGGGTCTCGATTTGAAGGATCCCTTTTTCCACCAAGGCAGTCATCTTGCTCACTGGAGGTTCCTGTGCTTTACTGTGGGCCTAGCCCATTATCAATACAGAATACTTCACTTTGGTCTCTTGATGGCCCAGAAAGGTACTAGCAGTACCACCAGGGCATCCCAGTATTCCCCTACCTTGACAACTGGCTGCTTATAGGTCAGTCCTACAGGGAGGTACAGTCGGCAGTTCTTTTCCTACTCAGACTCCTTCAATCCTTAGGACTGCACGTAAGCCTAGAAAAGTCCATGCTAGTTCCCATACAAACTATAGACCTTATTGGAGCAACTTTGGACCCGATTTCAGCAAAGCATACTTACCCCAGGACAGATTTCAAGCACCAAGGGACCTCATTGACTCACTTCATCTAAATTCTCAGCCAACAGTGGATTCCTGCTTGGTCCTACTAGGCCATGTGGCTTCATGTGCCTATGTGACTCTTTGCGAGGTTCCACCTTTGGTGTCTTCAGGAGTGGTTATGAACAGTTTGCACTACAAACAGAGACTGCCTGGACAAGCAAGTCTCAATTCCCCCAGATTCACCCTTGTGCATAAGGGGTTCCCTCTCCACCCATGAAGAGGTTAATCACAGATGCCTCCCTACTAGGGTGGGAAGCGCATTGGACTGTCATGTGGCCCTAGGATGTTGGACTCAGCAAGAATCCAAGCTTCATTGCAATCTCCTTGAACTGTGAGCTGTACACAAAGCCTGCAAAAGGTTCTCACCTTTCATCCATGCCCTACACATTCAGGTCATGTTGGACAATGTGATCACAGTATACTACATCAACAAGCGGATAGGAATGAGGTCCACTCCTCTTTGCACAGAAGTGGTCAAACTCTGGAATTGGTGCAGCAGACTCCTTTCAGCAGTGCACCTCCCGGAAGTAATGTCCACCTTAGTGGACAGCCTTAGCAGACACTTCCACATAGACCATGAGTGGGAACTGCACAAGTCGGTGGTTCAGAACATCTTCTGACAGTGGGAATTTCCATAGTGGGATCTCTTTGTGTCCCAAAAGAATGGGCAGTGCCCAGCCTACTATTCCGAGTAACTTGGGGGACACAATTCCAAAGGGGACATATTGTGAGGCTCAAGACCTGGGGTGATAAGTCCCCAGGCCACCATCACATCCCAGCCACCATCCAGCAACTTGTTAGTAACTGGTGGGCTGAATGACTAATGGAACTCTGACCCCACCAGAGGCACTGCCCAGGGGAGTCCTGATTGGAGGAGTGCCAGTCCCTACCAATTGATCTGGCTGCACTGTTTAAAGCAGAAGAAGACACCGAAAATAGTCCATGCAACTGGGTGAATTCCTGTCTGGCTTCTGTAGTGGAGCCTGACTCCTGAGCTCTGCTTTCCTGACTTGTCCCTGGTTCCAGCCTCCCTGCCTTGTTCTTAGTTCCTGCCTTCTTCCTGATCCTTGCCCCTGATCTGAGACTCCAGCTCTGGCTCTGACCCTTGGCTCGATTCTTGACTCCAGCCCTGACCCTTGGCTTGACTCCTGACTCCAGCTCTGACCCTCAACTTAACTTCCAACTCTTGCTCCACTCACTAGGTTTGACCACCAAGTCCCAGTCATGACATGCATTCTTAGTTCAGTGCTGCTAAAGTATGCTTTCCCACCCCTTCTTCTCTTATGTCAGCTCCTGAGAAAAATCAAACAGGACAAAGCTTTGGTGGTCCTAGTGGCACACTAATGGCAGAAGCAGTCTTCATTCACCAGCATCCCCCAGATGGTGGCACATCTGTGCATACAAATCCTAAACCTGCTGACTCAGGACAAAGACAAGACCAGCAATCCCAATACAGCATCCCTCCATCTACCAGTCTGATATTTGGATGGACGACAAGTTTAGAAAGGTGATGTTCTGTGAGGAGGTACAGTCATCCCCAATAATAGCAGGAAAATATCTATAGGCAAATGTTATGCAGCTAAATGGAAGAGATTTTCTATCTGGTGCCAACATCATCTGATACCTCCTGAGGACTCAGATACCTCTACCATCTTGGACTACCTCCTTTTACTAAAGAAGTAGGATCTCTCTCTCTCTCAACTCACTGTGTGTACCTTTGGCAGTGATCAACACCTTCCAACCTACAGTGGAGACCAGTTTGGTCATCACCCACCCTATGACTGTAAGGTTTTTGAAAGGCCTTGCCAGAACTTTTCCTCCGGTGCTGAAACTGACACCAACTTGGGACATCAACCTTGTATTGTCAGCATTTTTGAATTCTCCTTTCAAACCCTTTGTCTCCTGCTCCCTTCTTCATCTCTCTAAGAAGGTGGCCTTCCTGACTGCCATCACCTTCACCAGAAGAGTAGATGAGCTTGGCGCCCATATGGCGGACCCTCCCTATGTTGCCTTTCATAAGGATAAGGACTGGATGTCTTTTGCGCCTTATCTTTCTATCTGTAAAGGACAAAACCTTTCAGGAAATCTCAGACTCTTCATTTCCATTGCTGAGTAGATGGAAGGGGAAGCAATCTCCGCACTGAGACTTTCTAAATGGATCTCAGGTTACATCCTGCTTTGCTATGAGCAGATGGTGCCTTCTCCCCCTCAAGATGTGAGGGTTCACTAAACCAGAGCCCAGGCTACTTGGTAGCTTCTCTTCAGGGTGTTCCCCTCTTGGAGATCTGTAGAGCAGCAATATGGGGGACTGTGCACACACTTACTAGGCATTACGCCCTGGTACAAGCTTCTTAAGCAGATGTGTCCTTCAGCACAGAAGTCCTTCAATCTCTGGTGCGACATGGTTCCTCACACCCACCTTCTCAATGAGTACTGCTTGTGAATTACCCGCTGTGGAATGCACATAAAAACAAGCAAAGAAGAAGGCTTACTTATCTTACAGTAACTGGAGATCTTTGAAATGTGTGGTTCCTGTGTGTACTCCATACCATCCATACCCTTTGGATCCTTTTCTAAAGTGATTTGCAGTGAGAAGGAACTGGAGAGGAAGTCAGTCCACACCACCTTTTATGCCCTCAGTTTGAAGCACAAGGAAATGCAGGGTACAGGTGTGGACCAATGGACACTGTTAATGAAAAGTCTTCTGAGCTCAGGTGCTTGGAGCACATGCATACCCACAGGAAATACCTATAGGGACCACACATCTCAAAGAACTCCAGTTACTGTATGGGAAGTAACCCGTCTTTTTTATGTTGGAAAAGTTAAAAGAAAATTAATTATAAAAAGTTTGGGGTAGTATTAACTTTTTCATAGATTCTCCATAGGATTTTCTTTTGGTTGTTCTTCCCCTTCCTCCTCCCTCTGCACAAATCCTAGAAAACTGAGACTTCATCCCTTCTTCCACATTCAGCAGCCTGGGGAAGGGATGTGTACAGATCTGGGGAAACAATAGGGCCCTGTATTTTAAAGCAAATGTATTTTGTTTAACACAAGCCATTTCACAGAGAAGGTATGAGTCATTTTGAATGGTTAGAGCCAAATGTTGACCTGCTTTTCACCCCATCCATCTCCATTCCCCTCAGTAGGGTTACATAAGCTGTAAATCAGGGCCAGGTTTGACCCATAATGACCAAAGAAACACCACAAAAATACCTCAGGAATGAGACAATATAAAGTTCTGAGTAACTGAACAAGAGGCACCGCAGACTTGGTTAAAATAATGCTTATGGAAATGGTTAGCATGAATATATCAAGTACCTTGGCTAGAATTCCCCCAGGGCTAAGTGTTTCCTACATTTTCACTCATTCCTTATTATGGGCTTTTTCTGCTCAATGAGATTTCTTTTTGTTATAGTTGGAAGATAAAAGCAACTGGTCCAAATTATGCAGCTTCCTTTTTGAGTTGGGGAGAACTTGCTGTGCACAAATTCCCCAATGGCACCCACCCGCCTCTTGAGGGTGCAGGCACAAAGTCACTGTCATCCCCGGAAAAAGAGTTGCCAGCTTCAAGAGGCCCTTTCTGCTTCTTCACAGAGGGACAGTGGGGGTGGGAAAAGAAAAGTGTGAAGTGTGTTAAAAGTCAGATGAAAATCCAGAATACCTGAAATGGTATCAGACATTCCCATTGAACATTGCTTTTTGCAGCTCTAGTTTCTTAGCTGCTGAAACTTCTTGTGTTAATTTGACTACTCTCTGTACTAAAAAACAGGAGAGCAATACGCAAACTGAAATCACATGTGAGATGGGGCTGGTCAGCATGACATTGGCGGTGTTGTTGACTGTTGCAAATCCCCAGTTCTTGGAGTTTGGTTATCAGCTTTTTAAAGTAAATTCCTAGACCTCATGACTGCAGAAAAAGCTTTAAAATGGTGCAGCCCCCGACCCAGCACCGCTGCCAGAGCGGGGCCGAGCCGCATGGTGCAGCTCACAGGCCGGCTTAAAACAGCTCGCAGGCCAGATCCAGCCTGCAGGCCGTAGTTTGCCCACCCTTGCTCTAAGCTATGCAGCATAGCTTAGAATCTAAAAACATAAGAATGGCCATACTGGATCAGACCAATGGTCCATCCTGTCCTGTTTTCTGACCATGGCCAATGCCAAGTGCTTCAGAGGGAATAAACAGAACTTGGCAATTTATTGAGTGACTCATTCTTGTCATTCAGTCGCAGCTTCTGGCAGTCAGAGGTTTAGGGACACCCAGACCATGGAGTTGTGTCCCTGAACATCTTAGCTAATAATCATCGATGGACCTATTCTCCATGAACTTATCTAATTCTTTTTTGAACCCAGTTATACTTTTGACCTTCACAACATCCCCAGGCAATGAGTTCCACAGGTTGACTGTGTGTTGTATGAAGAAATACTGCCTTATTTTTGTATTAAACCTGCTGCCTATTAATTTTATTGGGTGACCCGTGGTTCTTCTGTTATGTGAAGGGGTAAATAACACTTTTTCTCCACACCATTCATGATGTTATAGACCTCTATAATATCCCCCCTCAATCATTTCTTTTCCAAGCTGAACAGTCCCAGGCTTTTTAATCTCTCCTCATATGAAAGCTGTTCCATATCCCAATCATTTTTGTTGCCCCTCTCTGTACTTTTTTCAATTCTAATGTATCTTTTTTTGAAACGGGGGTGACCAGAACTGCCTGCAGTATTCAGGGTGTGAGTATACCATGAATTTGTATAGTGGCATTATGATATTTTCTGTCTTATTAGCTATCCCCTTCTTAATGGTTCCTAGCATTCTGTTAGCTTTTTTTACTGCTGCTACACGTTGAGTGAGTATGAAAACATAATGATGACTCCAAGATCTCGTTCTTGCATGGTAACAGCTAATTTAGACCCCATCATTTTGTATGTATTGTTGGGATTAGGTTTGCCAATGTGCATTACTTTGCATTTTTCAACATTTAATTTCAACTGCCATTTTCTTGCTAGTCACCCAGTTTTGTGAGATCCCTTTGTAACTCTTCACAGTCTACTTTGGACTTAACTATCTTGAGTAATTTTGTATCATCTCCAAACCTCACTGTTCATCCTTTTTTCCAGATCATTTAGGAATATGTTGAACAGCACCAGTCCCAATATTGATGCTTGGGGGACCCTGCTATTTACCTGACCATTTATTCCTACCCTTTTAGCCAGTTACTGATCCATAAGAGGACCTCCCCTCTTACCCCAGGACTCCTTACTTTGCTTAAGAACCTTTGGTGCAAGAGGCTTTCTGAAAGTCCAGGCATGCTATATCAACTGGATCACCCTTGTCCACATGTTTGTTGACCCCTGCAAAGAATTCTAATATATCGGTGTAGCATGATCTCCCTTTAGAAAAGCTGTGTTGACTCTTCCCCAACATATCGTGTTTATCTATGTGTCTGATAAATCTGTTCTTTGCTGTAATTTCAACCATTTGCCTGGTTAGGCTTACTGGTCTATAATTGGGAGGTTCACCTGTGGAGCTGCTTTTAAAATTTGGTGTTACATTAGCTATCCCCCAGCCATCAGGTGCAGAGGCAGATTTAAGCAATAGGTTACAAATCACAGTTAGAGACTAACAAATTTATTAGAGCATAAGCTTTTGTGGACTACAGCCCACTTCTTTTAGTCCACGAAAGCTTATGCTCTAATAAATTTGTTAGTCTCTAAGGTGCCACAAGTACTCCTGTTCTTCTACTCTGAAATCACAGTTAGTAGTTCTGTAATTTCATATTTGAGTTCCTTCTGAGCTCTTGGGTGAGTGCCATCTGGTCCTAGTGACTTCTTACTGTTTAATTTATCAATTTGTTCCACAACCTTCTCTATTGACACCTCAATCTGGGACAGTTCCTCAGATTTGTCACCTAAAAAGAATGGCTCAGGTGTGGGAATTCCCCTCGCATCCTCTGCAGACCGATGCAAAGAATTAATTTAGCTTCTCTGCAATGGCCTTGTCTTCCTTTAGTGCTCCATTAGCACCTCAATCATCCAGGGGCACCACTGGTTGTTTAGCAGGCTTTCTGCTTCTAATATACTTTAAAAAAAATTGCTATTACTTTTTGAGTCTTTGGCTAGCTGTTCGTCAAATTCTTTTTTAGCCTTCCTAATTATATTTTTACACTTCATTTGCAAGAGTTTATGCTCCTTTCCATTTTCCTCTCTAGGCTTTAACTTCCACTTTTTAAAGAATGCCTTTTTCTCTCTCACTGCTTCTTTTACTTTGTTGTTTATCCACATTGGCACTTTTTTGGTTCTCTTACTATGTTTTTTAATTTGGTGTATACATTTAAGTTGAGCCTCTTTTATGGTGTCTTTAAAAAGTTTCCATGCAGCTCGCAGGGATTTCACTTCAAAGTTTTTTCTTCTGCTGCTACTGATAGCTTATCTCAATTGATTGGCCTCTTACAATTGGTATGCATACTTCCACCTTTTCATGTTCTCTGTATGTATAAATATCTTCTGTCTGTGTGTTCTACTCTATGCATCCGAAGAAGTGAGCTGTAGCCCACGAAAGCTTATGCTGAAATAAATTTGTTAGTCTCTAAGGTGCCACAAGTACTCCTGTCCTTTACTTTTGGCACTGTACCTTTTAATTTCTGTTTGACTAACTCCCTCATTTTTGTGTAGTCACCCCTTCTGAAATTAAATGCTACAGTGTTGGGCTGCTGTGGTGTTTTCTCTGCCACGGGGATGTTAAATTTAATTATAGTATGGTCACTATTACCAAACGGTCCAGACCTCTCGAGAGGTCTGCAACCTTCACACCCAACAGTCAGTTCACCATGCAGTTCTCCCAGTCATCATAAAGCCAGCTATTTACATTTCTAATGATTGAATCCCCCATTACTGTTTCCTATCTCTTCATAATAACTGGGGTACCTCCTCTGGAGGGATAGCCTCATGTGAGAGGATACCATGACATTACTTGGAAGGAAGGTCCCAACTATGAGATTGTTTTCCTTCATTCCAGCTTAATGTTCTCCTTCCCTGCGACTTTCATCCTCCTCAACAGCACAGCAGCTGTCAGATTTGGGGTTGGACCCTCTACTGTGTCCCCATGATCTCCCCAGTTATGGGTAAAATCCAGTATTGATACTGAGGCTTTCCATTGATTTCACTATTGCTTGCAAAGCTGGACTGCTCCTGAGAGATGTTTGAGCCTTCAGTTCATGCATACCTGTTTCTGTTGATTGGGGTGGAGATCTGACTTATCCTTAAGCAGCATGCCATTTTAATTTGCATTTTCCTATTCCTCCCAAGGAAGTAAAATAAAACAGCCCTTTGAAAAAGTTACACATCTTTAAGTCACCTGATGGCTTTGTGATGCTCATGGATCAGCCATCTTGCCATATATCACGTGGTAATTCAGAACTAAGTAGGTTATTACTACTGTAAATCGCACCACAATCATGTCAAGCTGTTCAGTTCTCTTGCACATCCTCAGTTTTCATCTGATTCCAGTCAGAATACATAATACAAAAAATCACTGAGTTGATTTTTAACTTCATGGGCTGGAGATAAACAGTGGCAGAGCCAGAGTACACTGTCTCCTCTATATCTTTCTCTCCACAATGACATCAATTTATTATAGCACAGACTTCAGGAGAGTCCCCGAGTCTATAAATCACCTGGGTACATTTTAGCAGTCATATTACAATCTCAAAATCTGCAAGATGACAAATTACTAAGAAGAAGACCTATTATGTGAGCACCAAAAAATCAACATTAACTCCTCAAATGTTGCTAGTACTGTCCAGTGCAGATAGATACTCAGTTTCATGTGTTTTCCCCTGGCATGGCAGTGCACAGCATGAATATTGGGCCCGTCATATATATGCTCTTTACATTATACTGGGTGAAAAAGTGTGACCTGAGCACAGAACAGGGAGCCATCAGTTCCCGAGTTCTAGACCTCACTGATTCTATACCTAAACCTTCTGTGACCTTGGACAAGTCATCTAACTTCTTTAACCCTCTGTCAAATGGATATAATTACCCACCAATAGGATTATTTAACTGATACATATACCATATTTTAATGATGAAAAAGTACCACCTAATTGCTCAGTATTTGCTGAAGTATTGTAATACAAATAGCATTACATTCACAGGGCTTGATGACACTTTGTGTAACTAATTAAAAGCTGGGTGGTTGTACAACTATTTAAAACACCTTATCAATTACACAAGTACCACCTACATTCATAAAGACACCCTCTAAACACATTAACATCTCACAATAATTTATGCTTAAAATAATAAAAAGTCCAACAAAATAAAATGTAATCCTGATGTTAAGTTTCAAATATAAAACAGTTTGCTGAAATCAGGAAGCAATTAAAACATACTGTTTTAAAAAGTCCTTTATAGCAAGATACTTTTTATAGTTCTATGTCTGCTTTCTGGAGGGTGAGCCACAGTTCAGGCTTGTGCAGGAAATAACAAATGGTATTAAAAATGAAAAACAACTGCAGCTGTTTTCAGAGGGAGGAGGGTTTACCCAAATCCACAATGGAAAGCTTCCTCTCCCTCTTCCTCCTACCCCTGCCCAATACATGCATATTCTATTAAGATTGACACAAAGTGTGCTCTTTGTATAGAGGATATGATTGTGCACCACTACCCCAATTCAAAGTTAGTCTCCCAATCCTATCACTGTGGTGCTAAGGAGCCCCACTTTCTTTTTCTGTTAATAATTAAATGACTGCCAGCTCTACTTCTGAAGAGATCTGATTATAGTACTAAATGTGAAAATCACACATAATCAGAGGGCCATCTGTATTTCCTCTTTATTTTTTCTCCTTTAAAACGTATCTCCCATCCATATCAGGAGTCAGCACTTTCTAAGAATATATGTTTGTGGTGTATATTTTACTTGAAGGAATCCCTTCAAAAATAAAAGAGCTTTTCTAGTTTAAAATGAATTGTACTTAGTATTGTATCTAGTTACAATAATGTTATGGTGGAAAATGTTAATGGCTGCCATCAAGCAGATCTTTGATCTATAGACAATCACAGACCTGGTTAGCGCTGATGGATGTGCTAAGCAAAGTAAGCTCCTTTATGTAGTGAGATAGCTGGAAACAATAGAAGCCACTGCCCAAGGCCCTGGGCCACATGGCCAGGCCGGATCACAAGCTAAGCGGTGTGGGCTGAGTGGTTTCCTGTTTGCGAACAGAGGCTAAGGGGATTGTTTGGCAAGCTCTGTATATATTAGAGTACAAAAGCAAGCAAATTGCAAGAGAGGCAGTCATAAGCATAGCCCTGAGAGATAGCAGAGAGACAGAGCTCCTTGGGGTACAGAACTGACTGGAGGGGTACACTTGGAAATTGATAGTCAGGGTACTTCCTGCTGCTGTTTTTTTGTACTGTGTTCAGAGAAACAGCTTTTAGTAAACAAAGAGGATCATTGCAAAGTATTTATCTAACTTGTAATATCCATTTCTCCTCCTAATGGAAACAATCCTATAAGGCTCCAAATATTGGCTAACCACTTGGGCCACAGAAGCATGTAGCAAGACGGAGTGGCCTCCCTCTGATGCTGACAGGGAAGAACCGCTCCCTTCACCCTCGTGGGCAGAGCCAGGATGGGACCACCCCTTGCACCAGAAGCAGGGGGCGGAACAGGAAGGATAAGAGGCAGGGCCAACAGCTCAGTTCAGGGAGAGCCAGGAAAGAGTCAGACACTGCTGCCTATCCACCATAGGTCAAACAGCCTGCATTTGTTTGCTGTCTGCCCAGCCAGGGAGCTGAGCCATAGACTGCTTCTGCTTAGTCACGCCAGAGGGCTGAGCCTGTCCATGCTTGCTGCCTGCCCCAGCCAGAGGGCTTGAGCCTGACTGTGGTGGTTGTCTGCCCCAACCAAGGGGCTGAGCTAAAGACTGCTAATTGCCCAGTCCCAAGGGGGAAGGGCCATAGACTCTTTACTGATTTACTGTGCTAATCTCCTGTTGATTGGTTCTCAGCCGCTAGGTAGCGTAGCGAGGCAGAGAGGTCTCCCTCTGATGCTGACAGAATGTTGAATTGAATTTTGCATTTAGAGCAGAGATTATCTTTGTTATGCATGAAAAATACAACATATCATACCTGAAATTACAGCCCTTACTTTCTGAGTTCAGAATTAATTTTCTGAGCATTTACAAATAAATCTTTTAATTCGTTTTTTAAAATTAATTAGATGTTCTTAAATAATTTTAGCACCTGGTGTTGGCTATTTTTGTTTTTGTTTTTTGCTTTTTTTTTTTGTCCCTAGTAATCTTCGTAACAGAATAATGTAGACTCTTCAAACTTCTTATGTCATTAAAAGTCACTAAAATCTTGTGCCTTGTCTACATTTGAAAAATTTGTTTAGTATTAATGGTAATTTTTAAATTCACAATTAAAAGTTTCTTCTTTAGCAGAGCTGTTACATAATCTTATTCTTCAGAAAATTCCACAAAGAACTGCCATCTTTCAAAATGGCTGCCCTCTCCTACTGTTCTCCATGGGAGGGAGGCCATGGGCTGCCCTCATTCAAAATTATCTTCTCAAAATAACCACCACCTCCTTTTGTCCTTAGTGGGACTAACACAACAGGCTGCCATCAACAAAGATGGCCACTGCCACCATTCACCTACTCTTCACAGTGTTCTTCTCTACCTTCTGACAGCATAGGGGACTACTGTTTTCCCTGAGGACAACTTGGCTGTGACCATTTTGAAAGAGAGCAGTTTAACTGCGGGAAGCCTATGACCTCAGTCCCATTGAGGAAAATTATGGATGCCAGTAATTTTGAAAGGGTACAATTCTTCATGAGTTTCTCTGAATTGAAAAGACATGTTAAAGTATGGAAATGCAGTTAGGGCAGCCAAACCACCTTTACTTTGCCCTGTAGTGACAATATGAAGAAGGGGGAAATATAATGTGTCTTTAAAAAATCAGTTTGATCTAATCTGGGATGACAAACACTAAAATGCCTTTGTAATCTTATGGTTATTGCGTGGTATCATTATGTCCCTGTGATGTATTTTTATCCTAAATTACTGCAATGTACTCTCACCCTTAACTCCATCTTAACACAGTTTTTGTCTGAAAATTATATTTAAATGTTCAGTAAAAAAAAAATCTTTATTTAGATTAAATATTCCCATACTGTCCTGTATTGCTGTACTGTACTGACTATTGTGCCCCAGGTAAATTAAAAAGAGGAGAATGTGCCCTATTCTCATTTACACTAGACCCTTTTACCCCATTCTGGTAGTGTAAAAGAGCCTTAAGTGGGAGTAAATCATTTACTCCCACTTTAAGGCCCCTTTCAAATGGCAAAGCAATGTAAAAGGCCACAGGTTATGTCTACACTGGGATAAAAAAAAACGCAGCTGGCCTGGGTGTGACAGAATACACTCTGAATTCACACACTATGTACTATTGTAATAATCTTTGTACTAGGTATGCCTTGTGAGGTATCATTTGAAACCTCATAACTTGCTGATCAGTAATATCCTGATAAAATATGTGTGGCAACATTTTATGTGAAGTGATAAAATCCCCCTGTATGATGTTTACAACACATGTTCCAAACCCCACAGCCCTGCCTAGGCAGAAGCCAGCTAACAGGTCTGTCCTAAACAAAGGAATGTGTGCTTGCCTTAATTTGCATTTAAGCAGTAAACAGAGTCATCAAACAAAGGAAGCTCAAACAGGTGAAAACAGCCAGCAGGGAACATCCTTCCACATAGACTCCTTGTCTCTTGGTTCTCAGCTGGAAATGCTGCGGGACTGGAACTATAAAAAGGAGGGGCAAAGACCCCCAAGAGAGCCCCCCCTCCCTGTCCATTCCATTCTCTGTACCTGAGAAGAAACAGGAAACAGCTGTTGGACTCTGGGGGGGAGGAGGGTCCTGACCTGAGGAGTCTGATAAGTAATCTTGCTGAAAGTATGTGGTGAGAAATTTTGCTTGAATTTAATATAGTTTGTTAGGCACTAGAAAGCATTTTATCTTTATTTTTTTTCTTATAGCCATTTCTGACTTTTATGCCTCGTTACTTGTACTCACTTAAAATCTATCTCTCTGTAGTTTATAAATGTGTTTTATGGTTTTATCTAATCCAGTATGTTTAAACTGAAATGTCTGGGTAACTCTATTTAAGAGAACAGGCTAGTGTATATGATTCCCTTAAAGGAATAACAGATTTTATATATATGGACGGTCTAGGAGAGGGCTGGGCAGTACAAAACATACATTTCTGGGGGAAAGTCTGGGACTGGGAGTGCATTGGGATCACCCTGCAGTATAACCAGGGCTGGTGAGAGCCAAGGTGTGACTGGCGGGCTGCAGTTACACAAACACGTCTGGGAGTAGCCTTCATACTGATGACTGGTTATGAGAAGTACAGGTTGGAGACCACAACAGCAAGGCATTGCAAGGCACACCAGGTTACAGGGCAGGGGTGACACAACCCCCCCCATTGGTCTGCATTGTACCCTGGTATGTAACATCCCAAGTCAGCTGACTCGGGCTTGTGGGTTTTGGGCTCTGGGTCTGAAAAACTGCTGTGTAGGTGTTCAGGTTTAGGCTGAGCCTGAGCTCTGGGACTCTGTAAGAGTGGAGGATCCTGGAGCTTGGGCTTCAGCCCATTCCCAAACATCTATACAGCAATTTTTAGCCCAGCAACCCAAATCTCACCAGCCTGAGTCAGCTGACTGGGCTGGCCACGGCTGTGCCACAAGGCTTTTATCCCCATGTAGACATACCCTTAGTGCAGGGATTGGCAACCTTTGGCACGCGGCACACCAGGGTAAGCATCCTGGCGGGCTGGGCGGGTTTGTTTACCTACCGCGTCCACAGGTTCGGCCGATCGCGGCTCCCACAGGCTGGGATTCACCGCTCCAGGCCAATGGGGGCGGCGGGAAGCAGCATGGGCCGAGGGATTTCCTGACTGCCGCTTCCTGCCGCCCCCATGGCCTGGAGCGGTGAACTGCAGCCAGTGGGAGCCGCGATCGGCCAAACCTGCGGACATGGCAGGTAAACAAACTGGCCCGGCCCACCAGGGTGCTTACTCTGGTGAGCCGCATGCCAAAGGTTGCCGATCCCTGTCTTAGTGTAAATAATATAAATCAAAGGAAAAAGGGTCATGATGGAATAGGACCAAGTATTGGGATTAAACTGGGAGTTGTGAGGATTAGGTAGAAGGGACTGTTTAAGTGGGTGTATCTGAGGAACAGAAAATGTCTGCTCCATGTGTTGTTTTATTGCCTCAGAGCACTAGGGTCCATCCATGACGTACCATCCATTAAAAGTGGAAACCCCTCAACAGCTGGCATGGTTATGTAACAGATAACTTTTAATGCTAGGGTTAGGATGATTTTCTGACCATGTGAAATATTAAGGAGACAGATAAGTGTGGCTGAAAAAAAGGTTGATGAAAGTGAGCTGTATTTTTAAATTTGTATTTTCCAGTATTTTATAGCCGCACAGAGGTGCATAATACTTTCCAGACATGTAAGAATAGACTGGCCTTACTCTAACCTAATGGCATGACCCTGTAGTTTCTTTCCTATGCTACAAAAGTGATCCACTGATTTTTATGGGACTACTCATATACGTAAGGCTTACTTTCATTAGTAAGATTTGTAGGGCTGCCTCCTAAATTAGAAAGAACACAATGCAAATAATAATGGCATCATAATGTATTTGAAGCTATTTTTCTTCCCCAGTATCAGACTTTAAGGATGAAGAAGGAATTTTCATGTTCTACTAAAAAGTTCAAATACACATTTTTAAAATAACACATAGGTCTGCTGCTGCTTACATTTAACACCATGCACACAAGCTAAAAGATCCTATTGGCTCTTCTTTTTCTCATGTAAAGCTTCTTAGATTTTGGAAACTACTCTTTCTTCCAACTTAGATTTTGCATTCCAACTTTTCATCCAAATGTCTTTCTATTTTAGCTCCAAACTGCAGCTAAACAAAATATCTACAGAAAATCTTTGCATAACTTTTTATTACAGCTTTAAATGCGTTTTTTGTAATTGCTCTCTATTATGGAAATAGAGAGCACAGAATTGATTACTGCAGCTATAAATCAGTTTTCTGTTTTTGATAATCTAATGCATTTTTCAAGGGTTGCTTTCTCTATTTGGCATCCTCATAACGTCTCAGTTGGCACGCAGCTTTGCAGTCAGTCTCATTCCTTTCCCCCCACTCCTTGCTTCTTTCACAATATTGAACGGGTAAAAGAGTTTAGATTCCAAAAAACATTCTACCTGGTGAACACTCTAAAGGCTCATCTCTAGTCCTTGACATTTTCATGATCCACAGATTAAAAACAATTCATTTGTATATTACATGGACAGATGAATGAATGTGAGTGTAATCATAACAATTCATGTGGGTATCCTGATGGGCTAACTTGAAATTCATCCCGGGGGGCATTGGAGGTGGGTTTGGCTAATAAAGAACTAAAAAGCAGTCTCAGCCATTCTTCTCAAGTATTCTGACAATCTCACCTGCTTTGAAAGCATTTTCACCCAAAGCAACAACAACAAAAAAACAAACTGTAGTCTTGAACCATTCACATAGAAGGAAACTTGCAGGGCTAAATCTGTCATTTTAATGAGTCACAGGAGGAGTGGAAGTGGAGGAACAAATTAAAAACAACAGTTTTTTTTCTCCCCCCACAAAAGAAAGTGAGAATAGTTGCAATTTCATTTGCTTTTAAAGCACAGCACTTGGTAATAAATGTCCCCTGCAAATGTGCTGAGCAAACACCTCAGCATTCATCAATATGCAGGAGCTGTTTATTGCCTCATAAACTTGGAAGCAAGTGATATTATCTCTTAAATCAATGGCTGTGTGGACATCCTTGGCACACTAGGAGAACAGTACATCCCGACAACGCTGATACTAAAATTAATGGCTCTAGTAATGACTGAAAGGTGCTTAGTCACTGCTGAAAAAAGTTAGTCTCAGTGCTGAAGTATGCATAACATACTTAATATATGGACCATATGATTGTATGTGTGTGTGAGAGTAGCTTTAACAGGGTTAAAACTAACCACTTCGTGCTGTCTTGATTTAAACATGAGTTAGTCAGCCAATATGGAAAGGGCCAAACTCCAGTTTAAAGTCAAATTTATGCTAAAATACCGTTTCTAAATTCTTTTGAAATTTGGTTTGCCTGGTGATGCTGTGTTTGACTTGAGGGATGAACTTAACTAGTTTAAACTGAATAGAAGAGTCCATAATTTTTTAATGTAGGGATAGGAAGCTGGCCCCTTGCACATACTTTATTTAAGGTAGGAAAGCAATGTGTAGGGCAGATTGTGATGAGGTTCCAAGGAGGTCTGTAGGATCAAGGGCTCTGTGCAGATATCCACAGATAGTGTGACGTTCTCCCCTGTGCAGAGGGCAAGTGCAAGGGCTATGCACCACTTAAATCCTGTTTACAGGGCTTAAACTGGATTTACGTGGTGCATAGGCCTGGTTCAGTTCCTCTGCACAGGGGTGTATTTCACCTATAGTGCACAGTTACAGCAAGCTAGTACAGGAAATAATATTGCTTTGCAATTCCATAGCATCCTCCCTCTGATTTATAAACATTAACTAATTAATCAACACCTAGATGTTCCTCAGTGGCAGTTTCCCATGTAAGAACTGTCCCAAGCTGATCCTGCTTAGATTATGAAATCCGACTGGATAACAGCACAAAAAAGTAGGGCTTGGGCACATTACATTAGTCCAGGGGTTCTCAAACTTCACTGCACCGCGACCCCCTTCTGACAACAAAAATTACTGTATATACTCATTCATAAGCTGAATTTTTTTAGTAAAAAAGGAAAGCACCAGAGAAGGGGGTCGGCTTATGAATGGGTATAGAGAGGGAGCAAGGAGAGGCAGCACAGCCAGAAGGGAAGAGGCGGGGCCAGAGTCTCTCCACTTCTGGCTATGCTGCTCTCCCCCCAGCCTCCGAAGCAGCTGCAGTTCTGGGGCTGGCAGGCTGCAGCCGAGCCACTTGGCCCCACCCCCCCGTAGCAGGCTGTGGCTGCGCCGCCCGGCCCACCCTGCTGGAACATGCTGCATGTCCCCCAGGAGTGGGGGACCGAAGCCTGAGCCTGCCCGAGCCTCACTGCTCTGGGCAGGGGGGCCAAAGCTGAAGCTCAAGGGCTTCTGTCTAGGCAAGGGGCCTGCAACCTGAGTCCCACCGCCCAGGGCTGAAGCCCTCAGGCTTTGGCTTCAGCCTGGGCAGTGGGGCTCAGGCTTCAGCCCTGGGCCACAGCAAGTCTAAGTCAACCCTGGCAACCCCATTCAAAGGGGATTGCGACCCACAGTTTGAGAACCACTGCATTAGTCTACCTCACTGATAATTTCTTTATTGCTTAACTAATTTTTTTCTTAATATATTTTATTTAAAAATGCCAGTATTTCTCTTAACCAATATAGTTAAGAAATCTTTATAGTTAAAAGACGAGTGTAGTATTAGAGGATTTTTTTAAAAAGGGAGATAAAGGCCTGGTCTACACTATGACTTTAATTCGGATTTAGCAGCGTTAAATCGAATTAACCCTGCACCCGTCCACACAACGAAGCCATTTATTTCGAAATAAAGGGCTCTTAAAATCGATTTCTGTACTCCACCCCGACGAGCGGAGTAGCGCCAAAATCGATATTGTCATTTCGAATTAGGGTTAGTGTGGCCGCAATTCGATGGTATTGGCCTCCGGGAGCTATCCCACAGTGCACCATTGCTGTCCAGAGCGGTCACAATCTGAACTCTGATGCACTGGCCAGGTAGACAGGAAAAGCCCCGCGAACATTTGAATTTCATTTCCTGTTTGCCCAGTGTGGAGAGCACAGGTGACCACAGATAGCTCATCAGCACAGGTAACCATGCAGGCCGATAATCGAAAAAGAGCACCAGCATGGACCATATGGGAGGTACTGGATCTGATCGCTATATGGGGAGAGGATTCAGTGCTAGCAGAACTTGGTTCAAAAAGACGAAATGCCAAAACTTTTGAAAAAAATCTCCAAGGGCATGATGGAGAGAGGCCACAATAGGGACTCAGATCAGTGCCGCGTGAAAGTCAAGGAGCTCAGACAAGCCTATCAAAAAACAAAGGAGGCAAACGGTCGCTCCGGATCAGAGCCGCGGACATGCCGCTTCTACGCCGAGCTGCATGCAGTTCTAGGGGGGGCCGCCACCACTACTCCAATTCTGACCGTGGATTCCGAGGTGGGAATAATCTCAACAGCTACACCTGAGGATTCTGCGGATGGGGAAGAGGAGGAGGAGGAAGAGGAGAACGAGTTTGCGGAGAGCACCCAGCACTCCGTTCTCCCCAACAGCCAGGATCTTTTTCTCAGCCTGACTGAAGTACCCTCCCAAGCCAGTATCCAAGACCATGACCCCATGGAAGGGACCTCAGGTGAGTTTACCTTTTAAAATATAAAACTTGTTTTAAAAGCAAGCGTTTTTTAATAATTACTTTGCCCTGAGGACTTGGGATGCATTTGCGGCCAGTACAGCTACTGGAAAAGTCTGTTAACGTGTCTGGGGATGGAGCGGAAATCCTCCAGGGACATCTCCATGAAGCTCCCCTGGAGGTACTCCAAAAGCCTTGCCACAAGGTTTCTGGGCAGTGCAGCCTTATTCCGTCCTCCATGGTAGGACACTTGACCATGCCATGCTTGCAGCAAGTAATCTGGTATCATAGCCTGACAAAGCCTGGCAGTGTATGGTCCCGGTGTTTGCTGGCATTCAAGCAACATCCTTTCTTTATCTCACTGTGTAATCCTCAGGCGAGTGATATCGCTCATGGTAACCTGGTTGAAATATGGGAATTTAATTAAGGGGACAGAGGTGGCAGTTCCTACTGGGCTGTTTGCCTGTGGCTGAAAAGAAATCCTTCCCTGCAGTTAGCCAAGCGCGGGGGGGGGGGGGGGGGTAATTGGCCCTGAGTTTTTGTTTTTCGTGTTTGGCTAGAAGGGATCTTCCCTGATACCAGCCATGCGGTGGGGGGGATGGGTAAAGCGATCATCCCAGAGAATTCATGGCAGGGTGGGGGGTGTTACTTTGGTTCCTGCAGGGATCTTCCCTGATACCAGCCACATGGTGGGAGGAGGGATAAAGCAATCATCCAGAGAATTGGATGGGGGGGCGGGTTAGTTTGTTTTCTGCTGCTGAAGGTTAACAGGAAAACCGCAGCACTCAACGGGCTTTGCTTGGTAAGTGGGAAAAGAGGGCGCAGAAGCCGAAAGACAATGGCTTACCATGGCCGCATGCAAGCCGAATTCTGTTGCCCGGACCTGCATCTGTGATCTCTAGCAGCAAAGCCACAGGCACTCAATATTAAGAGGCAAAATGCGACCTTGCACAGAAATCACATGTGCTATGTAATGTGAATAGTGTTGGTCACCATGAAAGAGTATAAGAATTGTTCTGCAAAATGTATCTTTTTAAAAAATTCTCTCCTTTTTTCCTTCCCTCCAGCAGCTGCAAATTTTTCAAGCCTCCCTCCTCCGTCCCAAAGGCTATCTCAGATAAGGCATCGGAAAAAGAAGACGCGAGATGAGATGTTTGCAGAAATCATGGAATCCACCCGCAGTGAAAGAGCTCATCTGAATGAGTGGAAGGACAGGGTTTCAAAGTATAGGAAAGAAGCCAGTGAACGTGAGGACAGGAGGGACCAACATGAGGACATGAGGGACCAACGTGAGGAGAGGAGAGACGCTCGAGATGAGAGGTGGCGGCAGGAAGATTAGAGGAGGCAGGATGCAATGCTGGGACTGCTGCATGAGCAAACAGACATGCTCCAGCATCTGGTGGAGCTTCAGGAACGGCAGCAGGATAACAGAGTGCCGCTACAGCCCCTGTATAACCCCCCTACCCCCTCACCATGTTCCATAGCCTCCTCACCCAGACGTGTAAGAACGTGGGGGGGGAGGCTCCGTACACCGTCCCATTCCACCCCAGTGGACAGCCCAAGCAAAAGGCTGTCATTTTTTTAACCTTTTTTAGTGGCCTTTTCCTTCGCACCGATCCTCCTCCCAAACCCCACCCGGGTTCTCTCCCTCTTTTTATAATCAATTAATAAAGAATAAATGATTTTTAAACGATAGTGACTTTATTTCCTTTGAAAGCAAGCTGGGGGAAGGGGGAGGGTGGGTTCCTTACAGAGAATGAGTCAATAAAGGGGGCGGGTTTTCATGAAGGAGAAACAAACAGAAATTTCACACTGTAGCCTGGCCAGTCATGAAACTGGTTTTCAAAGCTTCTCTGATGCACAGCGCTTCCTGGTGTGCTCTTCTAATCGCCCTGATGTCTGGCTGCGCGTAATCAGCAACCAGGCGATTTGCCTCAGCTTCCCACCCAGCCATAAAGGTCTCCCCCTTACTTTCACAGAGATTGTGGAGCACACAACAAGCAGAAATAACAATGGGGATATTGGTTTGGCTGAGGTCTGAGCGAGTCAGTAACGATTGCCAGCGACCTTTTAAACGGCCAAATGTACATTCTACCACCATTCTGCACTTGCTCAGCCTGTAGTTGAACAGCTCCTGACTCCTGTCCAGGCTGCCTGTGTATGGCTTCATGAGCCATGGCATTAAGGGGTAGGCTGGGTCCCCAAGAATAACTATTGGCATTTCAACATCCCCAACGGTTATTTTCTGGTCCGGGAAGTAAGTCCCTTGCTGCAGCCATTTAAACAGAGTAGTGTTCCTGAAGACGCGAGCGTCATGAACCCTTCGCGGCCAGCCCACGTTGATGTTGGTGAAACGTCCCTTGTGATCCACAAGTGCTAGTAGCACCATTGAAAAGTACCCCTTGTGGTTTATGTACTGGGTACCCTGGTGCTCCGGTGCCAAGATAGGGATATGGGTTCCATCTATCGCCCCACCACAGTTAGGGAATCCCATTGCAGCAAAGGCATCCACTATGACCTGCACATTTCCCAGAGACCCTACCTTTCGTAGCAGCACCTCAGTGATTGCTTTGGCTACTTGCATCACAGCAGCCCCCACAGTAGATTTGCCCACTCCAAATTGATTCCCGACTGACCGGTAGCTGTCTGGAATTGCAAGCTTCCACAGGGCTAACACCACTCGCTTCTCAACTGTGAGGGCTGCTCTCATCTTGGTATTCTGGCGCTTCAGGGCAGGGGACAGCAAGTCACAAAGTTCCATGAAAGTGCCCTTACGCATGCAAAAGTTTCGCAGCCACTGGGAATCGTCCCACACCTGCAACACTATGCGGTCCCACCAGTCTGTGCTTGTCTCCCGGGCCCAGAATCGGTGTTCCACGGATAGAACCTGCCCCATTAACAACATGATCTCCAAAGCACCAGGGCCTGCGGCTTGAGAGAATTCTGTGTCCATGTCCTCATCATGCTTGTCGCTGCGCTGCTGTCGCCGCCACCTCCTCACCTCGTTTTTCTGGTCCTGGCTCAGCATAAACTGCACGAGAATGCGCGAGGTGTTTACAATGTTCTTGACTGCTGTCTTGAGCTGAGCGGGCTCCATGCTTGCCGTGGTATGGAGTCTGCAGTGTTCACCCAGGAAAAAAGGCGCGAAATGGTTGTCTGCTGTTGCTTTCATGGAGGGAAGGGTGAGGCTGTACCCAGAACCACCTGCGACAATGTTTTTTGCCCCATCAGGCACTGGGATCTCAACCCAGAATTCCAATGGGCAGGGGAGACTGCGGGAACTATGGGATAGCTATGGGATAACTACCCACAGTGCATCGCTCTGGAAATCGACGCTAGCCCCAGTACATGGACGCACACCGCCAAATTAATGTGCCTGATGTGGCCACATACATTCGACTTTATACAAGCTGTTTCTAAAATTCGAATTATATAAATTCGGATTAATCTCGTAGTGTAGACATACCCAAAGTAAACAAAAACTAGAGGCATAAATGAGAAACAACAACACCAAGCAATGTATTTCATTCATGTTCAGAAAGCTGTTATTATTTTATATATTTTTGTTGCGGTAGCCCTTAGAAGCCCAAGTCCCGTTGTGCTGGGAGCCATACAAACTCATTAGAAAAAGATGCCCCCTGCCTCCAAGAGCTTCCAATCTTAGCAGACTACTGTCTAAAAGGTGGGTCCAACAATGAGACGGGAGGGAGGAGAAAACCATAGGGTAATAAGGACAGGGTTATGATATCCATGATAAGTGATGATCACAGCACACCAGTTACCTGACTATTGTCAAGTCTTTTGTAGGCATCACAGGACCAACATTAATTAATTAGAGTCAGTTGGGGCCTCAGCCTGTGTGGATGCAGAATGCAGGATTGAGGTCTAAATGTAGTAGCTGTCAAAATGTTCTCCAATCACATAAAACTTTTTCTATACATCCTTTAAAGGACTGGATTTATTTGTAATCTCTACAACATACTCTTAGATTCTATTCAATTTAGGTTCTTATACTGAGCTGTGACAGGGTCGGTTGCTCACCGCTGTGGCGCCCCCTCCTGGTCGTCTCGGGGAATTAGTTTGCGCCAGTAGAGCGCCCTCTTTGGGTGGCGTCCCGCCTGTCGTCTCGCCTTTGTGGGGTGCACGGACTTGCGTTGCTCCCGACGTCGGCGTCCTCTTCTAGGGCACTATCCTCCGACAGTGTTCCCTGGTCCATTCACACCCCCTTCCGGGGGGGGGGCAAACAACAGCCCGACGCCTTCAAGTCCGATCCTCACAGTCCAGGACCAGGCGTGGTTCTGGCCAGCCGCTCCCTGCGGCCTGTGGCTGTGCGTAGGGCAGCACAGCAAACAAAGGGGGGAAAAAGGGAGGGGGGGGACTCAGGCCCACCCACTACTCTGAGTCCCGGTCCAGAGGCCTTCGGGCGACAGTCTCACTGTCTTCCTTCTCCTTCCTCCTCTGACTATCCCTCTGGACCGCTTCCCCAACAGCTCTCTACGCTAGGCCTCCTCCTCCCAGGCCTGCCGCCTAGCAGGCTATGGAGTAGGGCCTTCTCCCACTCTCTCAGGCTGGCCTGCACTGCACTGTCCGTGGTGCTGGCCTCCCAGCTCTGGAGACAGACCTTCCCCTCTGAAGGCCTGGGACAGACTGACTGCTCCTGCTCTGGGCAGCCTTTTATATGGCTAAGCCGGGCCCTGATTGGCTGGCTCCAATCTGCCGTCTGATTGGCTCCCAGTAAGCCCTCGCCTGATTGGCCGCGCGTCTACGCAGGCGCCTAGGCCTGCCGCAGCCCAGTCTCTCTGGGTGTGGGGTAGTCGCCCCACCACATGAGCCCGTCATTATGGTATCTGAGTGTGGCTTTCTGGTACCCTCCTAGACCCCAATCCAGCAATGAGCTCTGTCTATGTGGAGCTCATAGCAGCATTAAGGCCTTGTATAGGAGTGAAATGTCCTTTCAGTAGCATGGTGTTAACTAGTCCCCACACTCAAACTTAGCAAAATGTGCAGTCTTTGCTCAGGTGCCAGCACATTCCCCAATTTTAATTTTAAACCCAAACAACTTTTGAATTATCCAAGCCCAACAGAGCACCAGAAAACTTTTCGAATGGGAGAGAGACACTATTTTCCTTTTGCTCAACTAGGTCAAAAGATTTGAATGGATTTTCTTCAAACTATGCAAAATTAAAAACTGCATTGGGGCTGAGACGAAGCAAGAGAAACTTCAGTCCAAAAGGTGCATATTTCTGTAAGGAATAAGTCTCTGAAAATATAGGAGCTTAAATGAATATTCCGTTGCAACTATAATTACTATGGTACATCCCTGATGGCAAAATGCAGACATAAAAACATTCTTAATGACATCTTTATTACCATGAAAGCAATGCTCAAGTTAGGGCATTGAATGGGATTATATTATTGTCCTCTTTATTACTCAGGGGTGAGAGTGAACAGCAAATTAAATATGCCTGTGTAATGCAATACAGCTGCAAGGAAACCTACCTTAGCTTTTAGACTGCACAAGGAAAGGCATCACATCACACAGCCAGGACTTAGTCCCTCTGTATGTGGCTCTGGTGTAACCACCCCGGAACACTGTTATGTGTTTGAGTCACCATGTTACTAGGAAGGGTTGACAAAGTGAAGGGAGTTCAGAGAAGGGCAACAAAAATAGTCACCCGGCTGGGAGAGATTAGAAGAGCCAAATATATATAGCTCGGTGAAGTGACAACTAAGGTGCAATAGAATACATTATAAACATTTGGAGGGTGTAAATGCCAAGAAGAAAGAGAAATGAGTTAAGTCCTAATACCTCCAAGTCATGGTGTAACTGGAAGTAATGGGGCAAAATTAAGACAGGAAAATTTTATGACAATGAGCTCTAGCGTGGAATAGTCTTCCAAGGGAAGTAGTGGCAGATCGATCCCTCAGGCTTTGAAAACTAGAATGCACAAAACAGTAGAAAATGCACTGTAAAGAACAATCCTGCATAGGCAACAATAGGTTTGAAATGATCTAATAGACCCTTTCCATCTCCAACACCTATGACTATTTATTGAGTGTACATCCCAATGCTGTGTTTGTTCTGTTGAACAGAAAATAATTTAATAGATTTGTATTGCATACTTGCTCAATGGTTTAACATTTTTATTTCTAATTGAGGGAGTATTCCGATGCAATAGAATTTTTGCTGGTGGGGAAAAAAAGCTTTTCAGTCTTCCAGAGCTGTGCTTGGGCTTTCCTCTTCTTCCTGAGGAAAAGCTCCAAAACGGTCACCTGGCCCAGTGTGACAGGAAGCTCAGAATTTGCTTGCAATTAAAAGATCAGCACTGTAAATGGTGAATGTTAGTCTCAGCTGTGCCTGTGTTTCATACTGTTTTTAAAGTTGTATTTCACAGCTATGATGTGACATGAAGGGGTGTAACAGTGGCTATGTCTACACTTCAAGCTATAGTTTCCAGCTCAAGGAGACGTACCTGCCTAGCTCTGATTTAGCTAGCATGCTAAAAATAGAGTGCAGCTGTGGTGGCAGGAAGGGCTAGCTGCTCTGAGTATTTACTTCTGGTCTCATACTCAGAGTGTCACCACAGCTATGCTCTGTTTTCAGAGTGCTGACTTTGATTAGAGCTAGCGTGGGTATGTTTCCTTGATTTGGAAATGATACAGCTCCAGCTTGAAGTGTAAAATACTCAGTATTTGGATGGGACCCCCAAGCACAAATCTGTAATGTGTCCCCTTCCCCTTTTATTCACAGACTGTCTCTGGTTCCTGGTCGTTGTGTCTCCTTTCCCTCACTCATCCCTGCATCCACCAAACCCTGGTAGCTGTATCCTTTCTTTAAGCCATGTGTGGGTTCTCGCTTCACCCTCTCTGGGCCTCTCTCTCCACCCTTGATCCACAGTGATTCTAATCCCAATTCTTGGTGGCTAGACCCCCCTTTAGCCTCATCTCCAGTCTGTGGCAGCTTTTCCCCTCTCCTCCTTCTCTTCCCACTTCCCAATCCCGAGGGCTATGCTTTCCCTTTCCTCTCACATACAAACTTCAATTTCCCCCTCTCCCTCAGTGGCGCTGGCCCTCTCCTCACACGCTGCAGCAGTTATGCGCCAGTGTCCAGGTCTGTTAGTTCCCTGCTTCCCCTCCTCCTTTACTGCTTTAAAGCCATCTTTTTCCCAGTTAGTATTTTGAACTCAGTGCATATTGTGTAAATAAAAACAGAGTAGGTGAGATTATCCTGAGCCAGTCTCCACTAAATTCCCTACCAATGAATAACTAACCTATTCCAGGAGTGAATCCTGGCCCCATTGAAGCCAATCAGAGTTTGATGTCAATTGACTTCAAGGGCGTAAGGATTTCACCCCAAGAGTCCAAACTCTTCTTGACTGCTCAGAAACTGGGGCATTATAAAACCTTTAAGCAGCACAAATGCGGGGAGCTTGGATCTTTCAGAACCTTGCATGGTTTTGAGACTGTAGCTTGCTTGGCTTTTCAGTGCTGTCCAAGTACATTGGAAGAATTTCAGGTAAGGTTAATGAAAGTTAAATAAATAAGAGCTTCCTGTTGTACTTAGATACTTCATCATTCCCTTATGTATTTTATTGTATTCAGATGGTTTGCCAGAAATAATGTTGGCTATGGGCTGCATCTAATTTCTAAATGCCAGCAAACTAATTATAATCAAGGTATTCCTTTAACATTCCCTAGATGAATTTTAACAGGGATGATTTAGATTAAATGGAGTCTTGATCCATTCCAATTTCAGATCCCACAGAAAATGAGGGTAGGGTCAAATTGGAAATAAAAGCATTAGGATTCTCAATCCCCACTCGCCATACCGCTTCTCCATTTGTCTCCTTCTATCCCTTTTCTTCCCATAGTGACTTCCTTTATTCACCTCTCCCATAATGATTATTCCACCACTTTCCCCTTTATAGCAACTCAATTCCTTTCCCTCAATCCCTAATGTCAGAGAATAAAAATGGGGACAGTTATTAAACTTTAAACTACAATCAGACTGAGGGAAAACAGACACTGGAAAATATAAAGAAATGGTGGCAACAAGATACAGCACAAGGATAATGGAGTGAAGGCATGGGAAAGAAGAAAAAAGTAAGGCATGTTTGTGACCGACAGCACTCCTGTATTCACACCCTACACATTATTGTAATAATCTTTGTACTGAATATGCCTTGTGAGGTATAATTTGAAAACTAATAACTTGCGGGTCAGTAATATCAGGGTGAAATGTATGTAGAAACATGATATGTGAAGTTATGAATTCCCCCTGTATGATGATGTTAGCACATGTTCAAATCCACATAGCCCTGACTAGGCAAGAGTTCTTAAATAGGTCTATACTAGACAAGGGAATATATGTTTACCTCAATTTACATACAAGTTGTAAACAGGGTCCTTGAGACACCAAGGGGGGGAAATAGCAGGAGACAAGGCAAATCTGTATTTCATTATACACAAGGGAGAAGAAAGAGCATGGGGACACCTTCACCACCAGACTCCACGTCGCCTTCTAAACTAATCCAGTCCTGTATTTAAACTAAACTGTTTGGTAACTCAGATTAAAGTAGCAAACTGTTGAATATTGATCTTTTACAGGGGTCACGTACCTCTAATATCTGAACAGCCGAAGGGTGAGCTGGACAGTGCAGAACATATTTGGGGGGAAACTGGGGACTCGGAGTGTGTTGGGGTCACCCTGCAAGTCGTAACCAAGGCTGGTGGAAGCCAAGTGTGACTGGAGTGTTGCTGACAGGCTGCTGGTGTCATTGCTGGTGGACCAGGGCTGTAGCTACACACACACACACTTTGGGGGTGACCTGCATGCTGTTAAGCTGCTTGTGACCGGCCAAGGTTGGGAGCTACAACAGCAAAGCATTGTGAGGTCCTCAGGGTTATAGACAAGCAGTGACACAACCTGTCACTGGTCTGGATTGCATCCTGGAATGTGACAATGGTGAGGTGTTCCCCCCCCCCCCATTAGTTATGTTACAGAATTTGACGGGAAAAGTTACACATGTATGACAAACACTCTGTTCACATATATTTTCATAAGAAATTTAGTTCAGCAAAGCACTCAAGCATGTGTTTGAATGCCACTGAAGTCAGAGACTTAAGTCAAGCATGTCCTTAAGCATTTTGCAAATAGAGGCCTAACCCCTCAAAAGTACCCTGGAGGTGCCACTTGAATAGTTTCACTGAGGGCACTGGATTTGCACTGCTCAGATGCTGTTGCCCAGCAACACCTGCCAATCCGACCTGGATTCTGTGGCATGGCAGAGAAGCTGTGCTCCAGCTCATGCAGACTAGTTAAACTCTTATTAAACTAAGCTATTATTTATTTAACTTCCCTCCACGTTTGTTCTTACCTTTACTCCAAATACAGCACTGAGGTCCATCCTCTTCATCTTCATGCTTAGTCTTTTCCCTTCCCTCGCCCATTCTGAAATGTTTATATATACATTGGTATGGCACAGGACAGGAGGTTAGCAATACATCATGTACTGGCTGTTGCTATTCTGCATGTCAAACTATGCGGCCATGTTTTCATACTTCTGGGACTGGTTTGATTTGTGTGCGGGGGGGTGGTTTGTGCTGTATTGTTGTTGTTTACTCTTTTCATCTCTGCAGTGCTAACTTGCTGTTTTTCACAGTTCATAGTAAAAGTGAGTAAATCAAATTCCAACTCTTTCTGGCAAAAGAACAAAATTGAATAATGGACTCAATAGAGCATTCCTTTTGCTAAACCCCACTTGCATCCCTTCTAAGGCTTTGCTGAGGGCCCTTGTGTGAAGTAAACAAAGGGCCAGAGGTTCTGTGCACCTACAGCTCATATTGACATCCTAGGGAGTTGAGGATAATGTGGCCTTCTGAAAATCAGGCCAATATTGTCTTCCCACTGCTCACTCCAAAATCCATGTGACCAGTTATGTCAAGTAGTCACTAGTTGACTAGTTCGAAAAACCAAAGGCATTTTTTACATCTGCAGAGCAAGAACTTTTGCTTTCAGTTTAGGAAAAAGAAAGATTTTCAATGGGAAGCCAGATAGATAAGAAATCAAATAAAGACTTCATTTCCCAGTGAAATAAGCATCCGTACAGTCAGGAAGCAGGTTGAAGCCATACAGCCAGCAGATAAATCCTCCAGCTCCACTTCCCTTATCCCATCTCTGCAGCACAATGCATTTAGTTGTCATCTGGCATTTGTGTATTCATTCTAATTCTTTCTGCCTTGTTATTCTGTCAATTTCTTAATCTATTTACACTGACTTTATTTTTAGTATGTCTATTGTGACAGCAAATCCTAGAATTGCCTTGGGTGTTGTCTGAAAATGGCCATTATCAAATCATAATGCCTAGCCAGATGAAGTACTGTAAGAGCCTTAGGCAATCACTAGTAGTCCTTAACAGCTGCCTGCATTTTAGAGTTGCATATCAATTTCCACTTTAGAGGGTCTACTGCAGTAGTGTAAGGTGAGGAATTGGAGGGAACTGCATGTATTAAAATTTGGATTAGTAGTTCACCCAGAATGCTACTCGCTTTTTCTCTGACAGGTTTTTTGTGTGTGTGGTGAGGAGGTTGCCCATTAATAAACTTGCTATCTCCATCTTTTGTTGGTAAACTATATCAAAATGCAAATGATCTGGAATCCAATTAATTTCTGGAAGGTTGCAGCTGTTTTGGGCCCTATTCACAGAGACACGTGGCGTGTGTGTGTATGGGTGTATATATATGCATGCATGTGCATCTGATTGTGAAGAAAATCAGGCCTTATTATTGAAGCCTTGACTCTCAAAAATTGAGCTATTGTTCATTACAAGTACTAATGCAAACAGATAATTTCCAAATTGTATTCCACATTTATTAAAGTGGTGGAAAATGTGGCTAATTTCAGACAAAGAGAGAAAAGGTAGGCCATGAGAGCTGGAAGAGGGGATGTGGGAAATCTGTTTCTATTACAACAAAGGAAAGTTTATCTAATATCTCAAAGAGCATTAATTACCATGAGATACAGGCAGACACATTGTAGATTCCTTCATTGACTTTGTCATTCTGCTCTGCTTCTTTCTACTGCTGAGAGATGCTTGGCTTGATTTTGGGTTTGTGTTTGTTTGGGATATTTTGCCTGGGATCTGTCCAGAACTTATATCTACTATATAGTTATGAAACTGAGAACATCCTTGGAATATATTTTATGACCTCAGCTCGTGCTAAGATTGGAAATTTATCTAGACCAAACAGGTTGGAGAAATGTAGAAATGTATGTTACTGTGCAGATTCTGGGCGAATGTGGACAAGAATTTATAAGTGTCTATTAAATTTAGGAGCCCCCATTTATGGCTGTCCAATTTGAGTCACTAATGTGTCTCCAACTGAGCACCCGAACACGAGGCACACAAAATTAAAAGACGATTGTGAAAATGTAGGCCTTGATCTCTCGATGTATCAATCACCTATCTGCAAAAAAGGGGGAATATAGTCCCTAATTTGCACAGACATTTTGAAACTTAATTAATTCATATTTGTAAAGGGCTTTGGGATCCTCCTACAAAAGGCACTAAAGAAGCACGGATGTTGCTATTAGTACTTATCTTCTTTTTCGTACTCCAAATAGTTGGTGAAACTTTATCTGGAAAGGAAATCCTACATTTAAAAGGCATAGCAACACGTGGAGGAAAAGTGCCCCTCACTGTACTTATAGCCAGCTATGCCTGCAGAAAGGGGGAAGCTCAGCCTCATGCAGAGCACGTACACCAGAGCCCGCATTAGGACTTAAGTGGTGCATAGACCTTGTGCTGGTGTCAGTCAGGGACAATGGGTGTCAAATCCTGGTCTTCTGGGCTCCTAGGACCCAGTAACTCCAACCTGCTACCCACTGACCTGTTAATAATTGCTAGAACACTAGAAGGTCAGCTCTGACAGAGGACGCCGGTCCTGGGGGAGCACTGGGGGATCCTGATTGGTTCTTTACTTCTATTTAAACCAAGTAGAGGAATTGTCTATGCAACTGGGATTTTTCCTGCTTAGGGTTTCCTGCCTGACTCTGATCTCCTGGTTCTGCCCTGTGGCAGTATTGCAGACTCTAATCCCCTGGTATCCAGCCTGGCCTGGCTCCTGGTCCAAGGTTAGGTAGGACAACCCACTTCTCAGTTGTGATAGCCTCTGGCACAAGGGTGGATATAACACAAAGAACAATTTTTGCTGGGGTTTGGAAGCTAAACTATATGCAACCTGGTAAATGAAGCTAGACAGTGTCAGCAATCAGGCCAGTTTTACGTTGAACAGCTATTTAATAAATAATACGCTGAGGCAGTTTTACTAATAATACGTTCTTCTGTGGGCAGTAAACTGAAGGCTGTTATCTCCTTGGGAAGGAGGCAAAGCTTTTGATTAAACAAACTGGTATTTTATGTATAAGACTTCGTAGGTTTTCAGTGTCTGGATGCATTTCCTTAGATTTTGTTATAGCTGATAAAGCCCACATACCAGTGCCAGGATTCTGGAACAAACTATAATCAAAATAATATCTTAAGGCCTGATCCTAGTCCATAGGAATTTTGATGTTGACTTCAGTGGAGCAGGACTGGGCCCTTAATTTGATAGTATGTATGGAGGGGCAGGATTTAATGTGTCGCCTCACTGCCAAGCAGCAGTAGATGTAGGGGCCCTGCAGGTCAGCTCCTATAGATTCCAAGGCCAGAAGGGACTATTCTGATAATCTAGTCTGACCTCCTGTTGGAGGAGAAATAAATGATGCAGGCTCTGGAGATAGCGTTAGTCTAGCTTGTTTTGTTTACACTATATACATCAGTCTTTGAATATGGGTGGTCAAACAGCATGCAGGCAATTTTGTCTGTCAAGATACTCAACTAAAACACCTATGCCCAGTTCCTGGGGAGCAGCTCTGCCCCAAGAAGTGATTTCAATTAGAGAGATTAGGGCAGAGGGAAAACTCTGCTGCTCACAACAGTTCACACAAAAAGAAACCCCATCACAAAACTACAATACAGCATGTCTTTAAAGACTGAGCAGTGCTCACATGCTATGCAAAAAGACCTTGCCAGGCTAGGTGTAACAGCTCTATCTAGTGATTTTGTCCATAATGGTGTATTTAAATCCCTTTTCTATAACCCCCGAGTCCTATTCTAAATGTACGCCTAGTTCTTCTTTCCTGATTGGCTTCGTATGAGTTTGTTTGGCGGAGCTGAGTTTATTTAGTGCTCAGATACTACTGTGATAAGTGCAATAGCAATACTCAACTAGGATAGAGAGATTACATTAGATGATTCCAATAAAGTCTGGTAAATTTTTTGCTAAGATTTTTCTTTTAGGGAGATTTATCACTGGTGACTTCTATTGTAATTCAGCTGAAGGTAGAGGGGGGAAAGTATCTTTCTCTGGTGTAAGATATTTTCTGTTAAATTAATCAAAGAAAATAAAGGAACCAACTGGCATAGGTTAGGAAGAAATAGTGTTCTTAAAGAGCCCAATCCTGCAAGATGTTGGTTGCCTTCTGTGAGCTGCCGAGCACCCTCCTCTGGCATTGACTTCAGGAGCTGAGGATGCTCAGTACTTTTCAGAATTAAGCACTGTGTTGCTTAGCCATTGCTTCTTCCCGTCCTCACTGCAGTCAGTAAACCATGTGCTGTCACGTCTGGGATAACACAATCTATAATGGCCACACTTGTGGCCTATCTGTTATCACCAAATTAGTTGTTTATCTGTGGTCTGGGTTGTATTTATTTGGGTATTTGGAATGAAAGGATTGTAAGAAATCATTTGGTATTTATGCTCGCAGTTGACCTGCCTGATTATATATATATATATTTCCACTGGGTATCACAGCAAGTCGATGGTGGTAAGAGCTGATGTAAAGAACTACACAAAAGTCATTTGCAGTGCACAACAGCTTGAAGTTCTATTGGTCCTACAAGACACAAGCACTATGCTACATACTCTTGAGTGCTATCTACTGGCACTTCGTCTATTAACTATTTACAGATAGAAAGACAGACTTTGCTCCTGTCTAGAGCTGGTTGAAAATTTTCCTTAAAACAATTCCTGCAAAAAAAATTCAGTTTTGACATTTTGTCTCCGTTTAGAAAGAATGTTTTTTTCAAAAACGTGCACTTTTTTGTAGGATGGATTTCCATTTTTTTTTGCCAGCTCTACTTGTAATGCATGGGATAAGAGCTTGTGGATTTGTAATGTCTTATGTGTGCATCTAGGCTTATGTCCTCTTCCTAAAAAATCTGTAATAACTTGGCTTAACTGGTAGGAAAAGCACCTTGGGGTGACGATGGTTAATACTGTGAAAAGTGAATTGCCTTCCTAGACCATATTCTTTTTTGGTGCATCTTCACCCCATTAATATTACATCTGTTTCCAGGAGCCAAATTCATCTGCCATTTTATACAGAATTATAAAGTGATAATAAATGGGTTTTTTCCTCCCACGATCAAGAAGGGGCTAAATATAGATTTACTTTAAATTCTAGGGAAAGGTGGACCTTGACTTAGACACTGTTGTCCTTTTGATTTTTGTCAGCATTACTATTGGAATTACATAGGATTTATTTTATAGGATGAAAATTTGCTGAATGGATTTTTAAGTTTTAAAAGGCTCATGAACTGAGGTGGTGAGTGGAAAGAAAAGAAAAACATTATGGGTGGAATTTACCCTGTCCCACCACACACAACCTGGCTAAATGGGAAGAAATGTATGGGCTAGGGAGAGATTATCCAACTTCCAACCTGTAGACAGAGTGTGGATCATCTTTTCAGCCATTGCTTCATCTCCTGGGCCAGAAGAGGGGCTGCCACCCTCTGTGCGGTTTGTGATCACTCGTTCTGTATAGTTGTGGATTCACTGGCACCACCCATGTCCCTCCCCTCTTCACACACCTCTGCACCTCTAATTCCCCTCTTTGGACTGGTTTCTGCAGTTCCACTATACACAGAGTGTATGCAGCCACATTGGGTGCATGTTCTATAGGGACCTGCCATCCCCACCTACACAGCAGAAGCTCCTTTCATGTCTCCTTTCATGATGGGTGAATTTCATGGCATGATAAAGACCTTCACCAATCAAAGCATCTAGTATTAGAGGAGAAACTGGTTTTTCATTCAGAGGTATGGGACTATTATGACCTCCCCCATTACTCTTGGTTCATTTGCAGTCAGCTCTTTCATTATCTTTCAGCTACACTGGACCAGAATTATGTTAATAGCCAATTAAATACAGCTGGGTGATTCATTTATTATTTAAATTTAGAGTATCAACATTAAATGGGATATAACCTCTATTTTGCTTTTAAAACTTTCTGATACTATCTTTGCTGTAACTCAGCTGACAGTGAAAACAAGAGATCAGTTGAGCCCCTGACTTTCACCATGTGCAGAGCCCACATGAGCAGCACAGACTTCTATATCTCTGGTCTCTCACTGTGCTGCTTAAAGTGTTCTGCAAAGGAGACACAGAATGAGTTTGTGACTCTTTTTTTATTTTATTTTATTTTATTTTATTTTATTTTTTGAGGTGGGGAGAAGTTATTTTTGCTTATTAGGAAACCTCATGTTTCAGATTTAAATCAGTCTCTAACTATTAAGAATTAGAATGAGATCTTCATGGGGGCAGATTATCCTACTTCTGCCTACTTTCTTTCTTTTTTTTGCACCTTCCTCTCAGGCATTTGGTGCTGGCTACTGTCAGAGCCAGCATACTGGATGAGATGGACCTTGGTTCTGATCCAATGGCAATTTGTATGTTGCTTCATCCATAGAAATATTAGGTTTGTTGAGTCTTTTCTTCCCTTTTTTGTTGGAAGACTTTTTGGATGACTCAGAAATGTGGATTGGGAGCTATCTATTACTGATTATAATGTAACAAGATTTCCCCTGTAACCAGTTAGTAGGCGCAGAACATTGTTTGCGATAATGCCAAGAATAAATTAATCTGGAGTAGGGGAGAGGGGTGCGATCCTGCAAACATTTATTCATATGTGTAATTTCTCTTGTGTCAATTGACTTCAACTGCACTACTCATATGAATAAAACTACTACACATGATTAAGTGCTTGCAGGATTGGGCCCTTCTATACTAGTGTACATATGGGTGTGCAGATAAAAAACCCAACACTTTTCTAGAGTAAGGATCAGATATATTGACGGCCTTGGGAGTTAGAAGCGAGCACCTTCTGTTGAAAACACCCTCTTTGAAAATAAATGTGGCAGCATTAAGAAAACACCCAGAAGGAAGCGCCACAGATGACCAATGGACACAGACACAGATTTTGCATCTGGTGTAGATTTGCATGAGAGGGAAGCTGCTATAAACGTGAGGTGTCTTGCAGAGAATCTCGGGTCTCGTCTTGTCAACAGTGGGGGAGCATCGATCCAGATCGACAGAAGCCCGGCTCCACCCCTCCCCCATCTAACTCACCAGGCCAGTGAAGTTAAGGGGAGCAACTAGTTGGTAACAACAACAAGACGGAGTGTGCTTGTGTGTGTATGTGAGTGTAATATAGATCGTATGCATATCATACAGTGTTGATTGATACATGTATTACTACTGTGGCACTTTGGTACTTTGTGGCACTTTGCCTTATCCCCCCTGAAAAGATCCTGTGCAGTACTTTAAGAACAACATGATCCAAAGAAGTCGGGGTGCACAATCACCTGCCTACCACGGTGCTAGTGGGTAATGAGTTGGATAACTGGCCGGATGGCACTCAGAGCGCCCTGATCCTTACCTGGAGCCAGAGCCAGCGAGGGACGCGGGAGCTCCCGGGGGGGGGGGGGGGGGCAAAGCACCGAGGGGGGCTCGACAGGGCTGGGCCAGAGCCTCCGTCCCAAAGTGGGGAACCTGAGGCACCACCAGCCAGGGCTGTATCCTCCAACCCAGCAGCTGAATTCCAGAGGGGAAGGGATAGCTCAGTGGTTTGAGCGTTGGCCTGCTAAACCCAGGGTTGTGAGCTCAATCCTTGAGGGGGCTGCTTAGGGATCTGGGGCAGAATCAGTACTTGATCCTGCTAGTGAAGGCAGGGGGCTGGATTTGATGACCTTTCAAGATCCCTTCCAGTTCTAGGAGATAGAATATCTCCATTAATTAATTTATTTTTTATTCATTTATGTGTCTCAAACAGAGAAGGTATTGTTGTTGTTTCCAGTAGTATCTAGGAGCCCTAGTGATGAGGGCCTCATTGTACTAGGCACTGGACAAACAGGTCAAAAGGAAAACAATACCTGCCTCAGAGAGCTTACAGCCTTGGTGTCAGGCAGGATACAAGAGGTGGACGAAATAGACAATCAGGATAGGGGTTGGTCGGAGGGCAAGGTAATAAAATAAACCAAATGTAGCAGAACAATAGAAGTCTCAGCTCATCACTTGTTTAACCTATGCCAGATGAGCGTCGTTTGTAGGTATCAGAGCAGAGGCAGGTTTAAAAGAGGGATTTAAGCGCTAAGGTGGCAGCATTACCATTTTTGAAGGAGAGTTTTCCCGATGCATATGGGGCAACTGGAGGGAAGGGGTAGAGGTACTTGAAGGAGGAGCAGACGGCGTGATCAGGGCTGGCATCATTTGAAGAATAAAGGTGGGATTCAACTACTAGATCTGGTAGATACATGGTGAATGCCTTGAAGGCAAAGACAAGGAACTTGTGTTTGATGTCATGGAGGAGGGAGAGCCAACAGAGTGACACAAAGGGAATGGTCAAAGCAATGAACCACGAAGACAATCTTAGCAGGAGCATTTTAAATGGCCTTGAGAGGTGCAGTATGGTGACATCAAGGCCGGAGAGAAGGATATTACAGTAACACTGCTCTACAGCCAAAATGCTTCTGAAATAAATGTAGTCAAACTTTACTAATTCTGGGTCACTGAGAATGAAAATGATGCTTAAAATTGTTGATTGGCCCTAGTTTTCAAGATATGCTATTGGGGCAGTATTTACGACCCTTGACTTGGGAATGGCGGAGGATAAGTGAGTTTTAAAGGGAAGGGATCTCAATTTAAACCAGAAATGACTAAAATACATCTTTGACTGGATCTATGAATAAATCTATGACTGGGTTTGGACAGTACTTGCTTTTTAGGCAAAACAATGAATGATGCAATCTGAAGCTGGTATTGCATCATACATGATATGAATCATGGGATAGTCGTGCAAGAGATTCCCACTACATCAAGAAAGATTGGCCACTCCGACAGTCATTGGAGCCTGGGAGGAAAAGTGTTCAGCATCCACCACTTGTTGAATCAAGGAAGATTTTGTTACCACCCTTACACATCAAGCTGGGTCTGATGAAGAACTTTGTCAAGGCCATTGACAAAACACAAGCAGCTTTCAAGTACCTCCGTGGAAAATTTCCAAGGTTAAGTGAAGCTAAGATAAAGGAAGGTGTCTTTGTTGGTCCTCAGATTCGTGAACTTCTTTGAGATGATGCATTTGACCATGTACTGCGTGGCAAGGAAAAGACGGCATGGAAAGCCTTCCAGTTGGTGGCAATCAATTTTCTCGGAAACAACAAGGCAGACAACTACAGGTTGTTGGTGGAAAACCTCCTCAAGGCATACAAAAGCCTTGGTTGCAACATGTCACTAAAGATACATTTTTTGCACTCTCATATGGATTTTTTTCCACCGAACTGTGGAGCAGTGAGTGACGAGCACAGTGAGCGATTTCACCAGGACATTGCAACAATGGAGAAACGCTATCAGGGCAAATGGAGCCCATCAATGCTTGCAGACTATTGCTGGACAGTGACAAGAGATGCTCCATTTAATGAATACACGAGACAAGCCAAGAAGCGCCGAGTAGACACTGAATAGGACTAAACTATGTACATAATAGTTTTTTGCCTTTTGTTTCATAATACATTTTATTTCTATAACCCTTTTGCTGATTTTCAAAATGTTCCATAAACAGGACAGGTGAAATATTATCATGTAAAGCAACCATAAACACATGAAAAGACCTAGGTTTACAATTTATGATTAAAACTCTACTATCTACACAATATACATAGACATAAAATGTAAAAACTTAAATATCTTAGAAACAGTAGCCAATCAGTTGTTTTAATTGT